>NW_027361853.1:965000-2165000 GCF_039654945.1 Dendrobates tinctorius | reverse complement strand
AGCGGTGTGTCTGACGGCGGGTGTGCACCACCACCGTCAGAGACACTTGATTGCACTATGAGGGACCCTGTGCCAGTGCCCGCGCCCAAGAGTCGGCCTACCCACCTGTCCAGGGCAACGGCACTCGCACGGTGTCGTGCGCTAGGTGGTGACCCGGCCATGAGGGGGGCAGCACAGTTAGGGAGTTTTAGAAAGTGGCATATGTTGATGTTGGACATTCAGCTGATGCAAAAGGCGAAATAGGTGAAGTCCCAGGAAGAGGTGGACCAAAGCAAGCCATTTTTCTGTCACCCTATGTGTCATCAGGGGAAGGTGGGACAAAATCCTTGGAAACCCATGCATGGTTCATTTTAATGAAGGTTAGATCATCCACATTTTGGGTTGACAGACGGGTCCTTTTTTCTGTCAGGATTGATCCAGCTGCACTGAAGACTCTTTCCGATAGCACACTTGCAGCTGGGCAAGCGAGCTCCTGTAAGGCATATTGGGCCAATTCAGGCCAGGTGTCCAGTTTAGCGGCCCAATAGTCAAAGGGGAATGACCTGTGTGGGAGAACATCGATATGGGAGGAAAAGTAGTTTGTAACCATAGTTGACAACTGCTGTCTCCTGTCACTTTCCATCGATGCAGTATTACCAGTTGTGTGAGCGGTATTTGAAAAATCAGTCCACAACATTGTCATGAAACCCCTGTCTCCAACGCCACTTCTGCTGTGTGCACCACGAACACCTCTGCCAAGCTGCCCCCGGCCCGTACGGCTTGTGTGAGAACCATCACCGCTGCTGTGTGCTGGGAATGCCTCAAGCAACCGATTTACCAGAGTTGCTTGTTTATTAGCCAATATTAGGTCAAGGTTCTCCTGTGGCATGATGTTTTGTAATTTGCCTTTATAGTGTGGATCCAGGATGCTGGCCAACCAGTAGTCATCATCGTTCATCATTTTGGCAATGCGGGGGTCCCTTTTTAGGATCTGCAAGGCATAATCTGACATGTGGGCCAATGTTCCCGGTGTCAATGATGCACTGCGAGTGCTGGTTGGAGGAGCACTTTCTGGCAAATCCACATCCCTCCAGTCACGCACAAACCCTGTACAAGACCTTGCCACGCCAACATTTTCACTTGCCCAACGAGATGCATCCTCCTCCCCTAAGTAATCATCCCCATCATCATCCTCCTCCTCCTCTTCTTCCTCCACCTCGTCCAGGAGAGGTCCCTGAGCAGACAATGGCTGAATGTCATCAAGGATTCCCTCCTCCTCTTCCTCCTCATCAACATTGGCTGCAGACGCCTGCTCCTTAATGTGCGTCAAAGTTTGCATGAGCAGACGCATAAGTGGGATGCTCATGCTTAGGATGGCGTCGTCTGCGCTTACCAGCCGTGTGCATTCCTCAAAACACTGAAGGACTTTACAGAGGTCTTTCAGCTTCGACCACTGCACACCTGTCAACTCCATGTCTGCTCTCAAAGTGCCTGGCCGTGTATCCTCCCACAAATGCATTATGGCCTGCCTCTGCTCGCACAGCCGCTCCACCATGTGCAGGGTGGAGTTCCACCTTGTTGCAATGTCGATAATGAGGCGGTGGTTGGGAAGGTGGAGCAATCGCTGCAGCTTCTGCATACGAACGGAGTGTACAGGCGACCGGCGGATGTGCGCGCACAGTCTTCGCACCTTCTGGAGCAGGGCTGTTAACTCCGGATAATTTTTGAGGAAGCACTGCACCACCAGGTTCAAGGTGTGAGCCAAGCAAGGTATGTGGCTGAGTTTTGAAAGGGCTATGGCTGCCACAAAATTACGGCCGTTATCACTAACTACCTTGCCTGCCTCAAGATGTACACTGCCCAGCCATGACTCAGTTTGTCGCTTCAAGTACTCGGCCAGTACCTCGGCGGTGTGTCTGTTGCCCAAACACATCATCTGCAACACAGCCTGCTGACGCTTTCCACTAGCTGCTCGATAGGGGGACACATCGTGTGCAACAGTGGCAGCTGCAGATGGAGTGCTCGTACGACTGCGCTCTGTAGACGAGCTTTCGCTTCTGGAGGAGGAGGAGGAGGAGGAGGGTCGAACGCCTACAGCCAACTGTTTCCTATACCGTGGGCTAGGCAGCACTGTCCCACCACCGCTGTCCCCTGTGGACCCCGCAACCACCACATTAACCCAGTGCGCAGTGATGGACACGTAACGGCCCTGGCCATGCCGACTGGACCATGCATCAGTTGTGAGGTGCACCTTTCCGCTCACTGACTGCTTGAGTGCATGGACAATGCGGTCTTTCACATGATGGTGGAGGGCTGGGATGGCTTTGCGAGAGAAGAAGTGGCGACTGGGTAGGTCATAGCGTGGTACTGCATAGGCCATGAGTTCGCGGAAAGCTGCGCTTTCCACCAACCGAAAGGGCATCATCTCAAACGAGATTAGTTTGGCAATGTGGGCGTTCAAACCCAGTGTACGCGGATGAGAGACTGAGTACTTTCTTGACCTACTCATAGTGTCTGGGAGGGTGAGCTGGACTTGAGAGCTGCATATGGTGGAAGTAGCGGTGGACAGGGCGGACTGAGAGAGGGTTGATGATGGTGATGGAGTTGTTGTTCTTTCTGATGGCCTAGAATCAGTCTTTCGTTGATATAACAGTGGGATTCCCTGACTGCTGTGGCATTGCAACAACACCTCAACATTTGCTGCTGTGCTAACCGGTGGGCTTACAGTGGGGGAAACAATGTAGCGTTGCTGACTACCTTCGTTGTGATCAGTTGCACATGTGGCACTTGAGGTTTGGTGTTGTGTCCACGCTTGCAAGTGCATGCTGGTTAAATGTCTAAGCATGCAACTGGTATTCAAATTTTTCAGATTTTTCCCTCGGCTAAAGGTCTTTGCGCACTTCTTACAGATAACCTTGGCCTGATCATGATGATTTTGTTCAAAAAAGTGCCACACTGCACTCTTCCTACTTTGGCAGACATTTTGCGGCCCAGCACGCTGTGATCTTTTGACCCTCTGGACAAGCTGTCCAGCAACTCTTTTGATGTTTGGAACCTGTCATTGGAGTGCTCCGGGCCTGCCAGATAACAGCTGTTGCGATGTCGATGTCTGCTGTGGATGCTCCTCATCTGAGCTATTGGAAGCAGCACCCTCTTACCCCAATGGATGCCAATCTGGGTCAACAACTGGGTCATCCATCACCTCCTCTTCTATGTCATGTGCATCTTCCTCTGTGTCACCGTGTATGGTGGTATAGTGTGCGGGAAGGGGCGCCTGAGTCTCATCAGGGTCAGAATCTGGCTCTGTACACTGCGAGGACAATGTAGTGCTCTGAGTGAATGTACCAGCAGAATCATCCATCAGCGGCTGTGCATCAGTGCACTCCATGTCAGATTCATCTTGGCCTGGGTAATTTACCATTTCACTTGATAATCCAGGCATGGTATGTGAAAACAGCTCCATGGAGTAATCAGTAGTATGGCCTGCGTCATCCTTCAATCTTGGTTGGGGTGAAGGACACAAGGAAAGGTGTGGTTCATGAACATGAGCCTCCAATGACGACTCAGTGCTTTTACTTTTTACAACTGAAGAAGAGGAGGCGATAGAGCTGGAGGCTGAGTCAGCAATGTAAGACAAAACTTTTTCCTGATGCTCTGGCTTTAAAAGCGGTTTGCCTACTCCTAGAAAACTAAGCGTTCGAGGCCTTATGTAACCAGACGATGACGCAGGCTCAACACCTCCTGCATTCGGTCCTATTTTGCTCTTGCCACTACCATCAGATCCACCACCAACACCATCATTACCAGCTGCCAACCCCCGCCCAATTCCACGGCCTCTTCCACCAGCCTTCCTCATTTTTGGTAGAAATGTAGACAAAATCCAACAAACTATATAGTAATGTAAAACAAGGTACAAGGTGTCTATAGGACAGGGGAGATTTTGAATTTCTGCAGACACTTGTGGACACTGGACACTTATGGATTGTGTGAGGCCCACTGAGTATCTGAGCGCTCTGTCACAGGCTCGATGGCAGAGCTGTGACCAAAGTGACTAGAGGATAAGGGAGATTTTGAATTTCTGCACACACTTGTGGACACTGGACACTTATGGATTGTGTGAGGCCCACTGAGTATCTGAGCGCTCTGTCACAGGCTCGATGGCAGAGCTGTGACCAAAGTGACTAGAGGATAAGGGAGATTTTGAATTTCTGCACACACTTGTGGACACTGGACACTTATGGATTGTGTGAGGCCCACTGAGTATCTGAGCGCTCTGTCACAGGCTCGATGGCAGAGCTGTGACCAAAGTGACTAGAGGATAAGGGAGATTTTGAATTTCTGCACACACTTGTGGACACTGGACACTTATGGATTGTGTGAGGCCCACTGAGTATCTGAGCGCTCTGTCACAGGCTCGATGGCAGAGCTGTGACCAAAGTGACTAGAGGATAAGGGAGATTTTGAATTTCTGCACACACTTGTGGACACTGGACACTTATGGATTGTGTGAGGCCCACTGAGTATCTGAGCGCTCTGTCACAGGCTCGATGGCAGAGCTGTGACCAAAGTGACTAGAGGATAAGGGAGATTTTGAATTTCTGCACACACTTGTGGACACTGGACACTTATGGATTGTGTGAGGCCCACTGAGTAGCTGAGCGCTCTGTCACAGGCTCGATGGCAGAGCTGTGACCAAAGTGACGAGAGGATAAGGGAGATTTTGAATTTCTGCACACACTTGTGGACACTGGACACTTATGGATTGTGTGAGGCCCACTGAGTATCTGAGCGCTATGTCACAGGCAGAAATTGGCTAGTGTATCACAAACTACAAGGTGTATGTAGAATTCGGCAGAATTGGAATCTCCCTAGAGTGCAGGTCTGTAAGAACGGAACATGTCCTCGACTTATTCTCACAGAGTGACTCACTGATAGCTTCACTGTGGCTGTGATAACAGCCGTTACACGGTACTGTGTGAGGAGCATACACCGCTGTATGGTGTGAAAAAATGCACGCTCAGTACCTCAGCAGGACAAAAAAAAAAAATTGTGATTGCTTTTAAAAAAGCAGTTTGCGGAGCAGTGGGTAAACAGCAATGCAGGAATGTCAGGAAGCCTTAGAAGGCAGCCCAACAACCAACACCACTGATACACCACTATATAGCCTCCCCTTGCACTGCACAGTGACTGGTGTGTTGTACAGGCAAAATCGCTAGCAGCAGAAGCAGTTTTTTTTTCTTCTTCTCAGCAGGACAAAAAAAAAAATTGTGATTGCTTTTAAAAAAGCAGTTTGCGGAGCAGTGGGTAAACAGCAATGCAGGAATGTCAGGAAGCCTTAGAAGGCAGCCCAACAACCAACACCACTGATACACCACTATATAGCCTCCCCTTGCACTGCACAGTGACTGGTGTGTTGTACAGGCAAAATCGCTAGCAGCAGAAGCAGTTTTTTTTTCTTCTTCTCAGCAGGACAAAAAAAAAAAATTGTGATTGCTTTTAAAAAAGCAGTTTGCATAGCAGTGGGTAAACAGCAATGCAGGAATGTCAGGAAGCCTTAGAAGGCAGCCCAACAACCAACACCACTGATACACCACTATATAGCCTCCCCTTGCACTGCACAGTGACTGGTGTGTTGTACAGGCAAAATCGCTAGCAGCAGAAGCAGTTTTTGGTGTCTTCTTCCCTGCCTAACGCTCTCCCTACAAAATCATCATCAGCAGCAGCTCTCCCTATTCTGAGATCAGCATGAGTAACATGGCGGTCGGCGTGCACGCCCTTTTATACCCCCTGTGACGCCCCCCAAAGCAAGCCAATCACTTGCATGCCCTTCTGAAAGATGGTGGTGACCCGTGCCTATGTCATCACGTTGCCCACAGTGTCCGTGGATCCTGATTGGCTGAAAAAGAGCGCAAAACAAACTTTTGAAACGCGACTTTGGCGCGTAAGTCGCCGACCTCGTGGCCGACCTCATCCTAGGGTCGGGTTTCGTTTCATGAAACCCGACTTTGCCAAAAGTCGGCGACTTTTGAATTTTTTCGACCCGTTTCGCTCAACTCTATGTATGAGGGCTATGTGGAGACCATCTTAGACTATGGGGGACTGTGTGGGGACCATCTTAGTGGTATGATGGGTTGTGTGGGAGCATCATACTCTATGGTTGACTGTATAAATAACACATGATATAATATATGAGGCAGTGTGCAACAAATGGAAAAGAAAAGGGAAAATGAATGACTTTGAACATTGAGAACATCATTGGTGAGAACCTGTATGGTACGCACATACTGTATAAGGTCTGCAGAGCCCTGGCGTAAAACTAAAATTGCCAGAATATATTCACAATTCAATGATAATATCAGTTCTAGTACAGTAATTTTGATTAGTGATCAGTTTGGTCATATTATCACTAAGGTTTATTTTGGTAATGCTTTTTTTATGGCCTGGTGGTATTTGTCTGTTATATTGCAGTATTATTATTATTGATATATCTTTATCTCTTGATGTTGTTATTGTTCAATTTCTTGGTAATTCGATATTGATATTGTCCATGACAATGTTTTTTTTTTTTACAGCAGCCAGAAGGAACTTAACTCCTTCTAGATATGTTGTGTAACATTACATTGTAGATAATGTAACCACAGTGGCGCTCAGGTATGTGTGAACTCCAGCAGCATAAGTAATAGACACCAGTCACCACAGGTGTCAAAGATAAAAATTTTTGGTCAACTAACATTACATTGTGCAGTGAGTGTGGGTGCATGTATCAGGCTCAAGAGCTGAGCATGCACTGTACTCAGCAGATACTAGCTGTGTTACAAAGTTGTCATTTGCATATAACAGAAGCAACTGGAAATAGGTTCCAATTACTTATGTGGCCTCTTGAAATATTACTCTCAATCTCTGACAGCGGCATCCAAGGTGTGGTCCTGGAAACATGCCATTCCTAATGACATATCTACGGGTATGTGCACAATTTTAGTATTTGCAGCAGATTTTTGTTATCAGAAATAACGCTGCAAAACCCCCCGAAATAATTGACATGTTACAGATTTGAAAGAGTGCTTCCATGGCTCAAATCTGCAATGAAACAGATAAATAAGCAGCATGTGCCAGAGATTTTAGATATCTCAGTCACTTTGCAGGGACAACAAAATGCTGCATTTTTTTGACTGCAAAAACGTGGCTAAAACAGGGCGGATTCAGGTGCTAAGGCAAGGTACGCAGCAACGGAATCTTCACCATCACAAGTAATTAGGGGAGCAGGGTGAGCCAGGGCGCCCCTAGCGCTAGTGACATGAAAGGAGCCCCTAGTCCCGGGACACTATGCCTTTACGTGGTTGTGTGATCACAAACTTGCCAGGTAAGCATAACCTTAATCAATTATTTATTTCTTTTAAGTGGATAAGATACTATTTTCGCTCCTAGTTTTTTCTTCAGTTTGTGCTAAAATAATTCCTTTAAAAGGGTCAGTACATTGTATTAGTTATATAGTATATATATTGCTTACAAATTATGTGTTTAAATGTTATTTAATACTAATTTACTCTATGGTAAATTCAATCTTGTGTTATTGAATATTTCAATATAGAAAAAAGATATGCTTTTAAAACAATGTGTTTTAATATTTTCTTTTTTATTTAAATATCTACAAAGCTGCGACTGATCTGCCACTCGCTACTTTACTTGGCTGAAGCTATGGCACTTATATTCTTTTCATGAAGGTTATCAAACTTGTTTAACAAATTGTCCTTAATATTTTTGTTCTTTAAAGAGAGAGAGCTACTTGGTTCTATCAGCAATCACTATGATAACCTCATATGTCTAATAACAGCAGGAATAGAACAGACATTTACAGGACTTTTCATAACTTTCCCAAATTATTATGAAAAAATATTCAACACATACTGCACTGAACTACTGTACCCATTTAATTATATATTTTAGGAGTTGGAGTCGGTCCATTTTATATAGACTCCACTGAAATGGACACCGACTCCATGACTACGACTCCCCAGCTCTGCTTATAGCGAAGTAACATCTAGTCACAACTCCAGACCACTCAGTTTTCAAAAACTGTAAGAAGCGTAGGTCAACTACACAGTCATTTCAGTAAACCACCAGGTCTTACCTCTGGGGCTTTCATTTGCAAACATCAGCTGAAAAAGCCCAGATCATTCACCAGCTTTATAAAGTGGTTGTCAAGTACCAGGACAAACCTTTCTCAACCCGTTTCCCTCTTGTAAAATAATGTAAAATAATAACATTTACACTCTTCTCTGGTGAAGGGCGCAGTTCCAGGGGTGTTGGCGTTGGATACCCAGGGATCACATGACATAGTTATGTCTAGCAATTCCTGAGGCCAATGAGGGCTGGCTTCACTCTCCATGCCATGGGTGGCGTTAGGGGTGGCAAACCGGGTAACTGCCCAAGGCCCCCACTCCTCCAGTAGAAATTACATTGATAATAGCTAGGCATTATAGCGCGTTGGTGTCCCAGACTGCGAGTGGGCCTCCCCACATGCTCAGGGTCCTGGCACTTGCCTAGGTGGGCCGGGTACTGACGCCGACCCTGGTGCTCTGTATATATATGTATCTGTATTTATGTGCTCTGTGTATACATACATGTCTGTGTGTGTATATGTATGCTCTCTGTATACATATATGTGCTCTGTCTATACGTGTGTTATATGTGTATAACACATACGTGCTATATACAATACACATGTGTATATGCAATATGTGTGTGTGCTATATAATGTTTGTGTCACATACTGTGTGTATGTAGCATCCACATTTATGAATACCAACAGCACAGACAAGAGTTCATAGGTGTAAACATCAGCAATCTAACAATGAACTAGAAAAATACTGCTCATTAATTGGGCCACTGGATTGCTTATGGAGGAACAAAAATCATTATTTTTCAGCAGCAACAATCGCCAGGTGTAAACTTCAGAAGTGCTGCTGATATGATAACATGATAGTGTATGAGGACAGATTCATCTACTAGTGATTATTCTGTGCCCTTCATCCTTCGTAAGCTTGTGTAAAGAGGTTGATAAATAAACGCCAAACGACTTCGATATTGTCGATCACATTTTTGTAACTGCCTGAATTCAGGTCATGAAAATGC
The DNA here is from genome assembly GCF_039654945.1 of Dendrobates tinctorius. Taxonomy (NCBI): domain Eukaryota; kingdom Metazoa; phylum Chordata; class Amphibia; order Anura; family Dendrobatidae; genus Dendrobates; species Dendrobates tinctorius. The sequence continues at coordinate 2,155,889 of NW_027361853.1, read as the reverse complement.
AACCTAAATATTTCTTTATGATGGTGGAATATGCTAGCATTTGGGGTTCCACTTTAAATTTTTTCCGAGAGCCCCACTTTGTCTAAAACCGGACATGCTCTCCGCCTTTGGATGTATCACATACATCTGGAAAAAGTGAGAGAGAAGCAGCTCTCACTTCCTCCAGATGTATGTGAATTGGGCATATGATGGCTGGCTATTAAGTGGAGAAAGGCAGAATATACATCATAATATTATGCTGTATATACTGTACAACAGTATGCTCTCTTGTTCATGGTTTGTGTAAAGTTCTGAACGGCGGACCTGAAACACCAGTTGTGCTATGCCTTGTGGAAATAAAAGACCTTCTTTTCCGATTCTGTAAAGCCCATTTCAACCCATTCAATACAGACCCCTCAGGAGTCATGTACGCAACGAGAAAATCCTTGATTGCCAGCAATACCATGCAATTCCAGGAGGCCACAATATCGTCCCACGTTAGTGACAGTTCTTGCTCCTGTGCCTCCTTTTATCAGTAGTACTTTATGACAAGAATGATGGACTAGGTATAGGTGAAAATATAGTGAGGCTTTATGACTGGCACATTAAAGGAATACCAGGCACCTATGATATTTGCATAGGACTGTTCTTAAGGCATATATCTGTTTTTTTACATATGTAGAATCTGGCAGGTATTTTAGAACATAAGATACAATAAATGAAAACTACTTTGTTTACAAGGTATTATAAATTACAATTATCAGCTACCTTCAGAGGCATTTTGCAGTATTCGTTGAGCAATGGGACATCAAAAACCAGACGTCGCAGGAGCTGCTGAAGCATGGAAGGCCGCATATGACTGCAGAAAGAAAAGGTGAATATTTGTAAGATTGGGTTAACCTTTTTTTTTCATGTAGAAGTATTATATTATTAGCATTTGTACTCATACTAGCATGAAGTTAGGTTTCCAGAGGGATCTGGAAAAATAAATCTTCCTATCCAGTAATTATACATTGCTATTATTCAGACTGCAGGTTTAATGGATAGACCTTGCCGTTTTGCCCTTATGAGGATCTCCATATATAATATTTCATTTGATCTATACATAAAGAAGAAACATAAAAGACAGAAGATTTCCATGCCAACGGCAGAAGAAGCTCAGACATCCATTGCTGTTCATGTTTTCATGCATACCTGCATTAATGTGGCCATTGTCTGCAAGTTTGGAAAGGTGTTATGTAGGCAATCCACAAAACTACATCAGTTGTAAAAGTTTACAATGTACAGAATAATAAGCAGATACATAGTAGGTATAAAGCATTAGAAGGTTTAAAACAAACAAACAAATACTTATACATTAATGCCAGCAAAAACTGGCTTTGTTCATATTATATCCGAGATATATAAACATTTCCTTTTTTTGAACAATTTTATGGTAAAAAGAAGAAAGGACACAAGCAGCAACAAACCACTTGTTTATTTTCTACACCTCACATCAGGACAAAAGTTTTAAGACCATGGAGTACAAAAGACTTTGATATAAAGACTAGGACTAAGCTCCATACATTGTGTACAGGCAGTTCCTGACTTATAGACATCTGACTTATGTATTACTCCTAGTTCCGAACACAACATGTTAAAAAAATAATAATAATTTTCACCTAACCACTGACCTTTCCAGCTGCCCCACAGCCCGCTCTTCTTTTTCCGCTGCATGAGCCACATTTCTAGCTCCTTCACTATAATGCAGAACTTCCAGCCATGTCTGGTACTCAGAGGTCACTGCCTGTTTTATGTTTGCGACTTCATCATGCCAAGACATGCGCCGTAACCTCATGATGAGCAATGATCCCCAAGGGCTGAGATGCAGTGCAATGGCAAAAAGAAGAGGACCAGATGGAGGACAGAGAGGCGGCCAAAAAAGTGACCGATGAGGTGAGCAAAAATAATAAATAATACACACTTCTCCAGGCTTCCCTGTTGCTCTCTGTATCCCTTCACAGCCTCTTCTTTCTGGCCTTACCTAGCAAATTCAGCCGCGGCCATGTCTCAAAGGTGACTGTGTGTCATAAGCTTGTGCACATGTATTGATGTCATGACCTAACAACATGCGGTGACCTTGGAGGGCTGGATATGGCCGGGAATCCTGGCCTATAGTGAAGAGGCCAGAGATGTAATATGCCACGGCAGAAAGAAGAGGACCAAATGGTAGGCAAAAAGCAAAATAAAATATATGGTGTGGTACCTTATTTGTGCAAGAGAAGTCAATAGCCAGACAGTACAAACATTCTAGATTTGTATTGCAAATTTCTGGACTGCTATGGCAACTAAAAATCAAGAAACTGATTTTTAGTAGTCATATACTTTTTTTGTTGATTTTAAATGTAATTTCGAACCGCACTAAATATAATGGTTCAGATTTCAGAATCCACTCATAACCACAGTCAGGTGTTCCGATAGTCTGTTCAGGAGTCTCATATGAGAGATGTCTCCATTTTAACCACCATGAATCGACATCCGCTCCGCCACAATACACAGCATCCAGTGAAATAATCCTCCATCGCTACTTTTATAGGACAAACAGACATCCAACCATTGTGTAAAACAGTCAAGATTGTTTCTATAGGTCCGATGTATTTTACTCACATAGATAACCACTTTAAAATAATTTTAAAGTCCATAAAACAGTGTGCCTCATGTAACTTGCCGGTTCCAGAATTACTCTCTTTTTGCTTCATCCAGGGCTAAGAGAGTAAAACACTTTGGATCTAATAAATAAATCTTTATTGATTAACACTATGGATAGATGTCTGTTTGTCTCATAGAAGTAGAACTGATAGACTTTTACAAAGAATACTGTGTATTTTGGAAGCAGACACCGATCCATGGTGGTTTCATTAGAGATATCTAATTTACGAGATCCCTGAACAGAATTTAAGAAAATCTGACTGTGGTCGTATGTGGATGCTGATATCTGAATTCTATTTTGTTTGGAGAGGCCCAACATTTATTGTGACTTATCTTAGAGGACTTACTCCATAAAAGACTATTTACATGCTTAATTAGTGTATTTTTGCACTATTTACTACAGGTATTGTAAAGAAGCAGCTGGCAAGGTCTTGGATATGAGGTATGTGACACCGAGGTGGCTAGCCTCGGTGATGCTAGACCCGAAAAAGAAGGCTCCAGCACCATTAGTTGCTGAGAGTTGTTTTTAATGGGTCCAGATTTTGGCCAGAAGAGCTGGGTGGGACTGGCCATTCTAATATCTCAACTCCGGGATTTTGAAAGACCTATTTAAGGCAGCTTCCTAAGAAGTTGTCTATGTGTAGAGGTGGAAAGGCCAGCTTTCCAGTTGAACAGTCTCTGCCAGAGGTTGTGAGAGCAGGACTGTTATCTAAATAAGTGAGCCCGTGTTTTTAGATTAACTGTTAATTTTTTCTATTCATGCCAAGAAAAGGGGTTCTGTTTTGTCGACAGTTTACGACAACAACACAATTCAGCTGTTTAGACCCTACAGCATTGCCTTTGTATACCTGAAGCACTGCCAGGAAGTGAGTGAATCCCTATAGCATATTTTGATATATTGAATTGTGCATCCCCTGTTCATTTTAAAGGGGCTTTTTTCAATTTGTGTCTTGAGCAGCTTACAGCTCAACAGTCGCCTTCTTTCTTGGTTGCTTGGGGAGCACACACTCCTCATTGAGTGACAGTTTTGGTCAGGAGCTCTGCTATTACACATTATTGGTCTATCAGTGTTTGTTCTGAGTCTACACTATTATGACTATATCTACACATAGACATAAAAGGTAATTCGAACAAGCACAGGGCTCAGGAAGAAAGACATGTTTAGGAGAACTGATATGGAAACTGGCAATGTTGGGGCTGAGGGATTGTGATTATGCTGGAATGATAAGAACCCTGTCAAAAGCTGAGAGGGAGAGGGAAGTGAGCAGCTAACTAGAGAGAGCTGGCTGGATGTTAGGAGTTAACATCTCTCCTGGAATATAACTACTGTAGCACACTGGGCCAAGCTCCATGGAAACAAGCTGCACACTATGTAAGATTAAAGATTTCACAGCAGATAGAAAACGTTTTCAATTGCAAACTTGCTTATTTTTATGCTATGTAAAGCAGCATTTACATTGCAAGATATTCGTGAATGAGCATTGTTAAAAATGCTCAGTTCACAATTATCTTGCCGTGTAAACAGGTCACTCGCGCAAAATGCTCATTCATCGGGTAAAATGATTTTTTGTGTAGAACAAAAGATAATCGCTCTCGCCGGTACAAACAGGACTTGCACTTCTGAGACCTATTGCTGCCAATGAGCACTGAGTGATCTAGTATAGATCATTCATCGCATATCTTTTACTTTGGGCTGCAAACAGGAATTTAGATGTTATATCATGCTGCCAGTTGGTCCATGAAAACGGATCTTTACTAAATAAAACAATATAATAACATAAGAATACCCTTTTAATGTTTTTTTGTGGCTGCTTACAAAATGTTGGTGTATGTCTAAAAATACGTCTTTTTAGATCCTTTTCACGCATGTATTTTTGCTATATGACCTGAATGTGTTTGTACAGTAATAAAATGACAATAAATTAATATCTTACTGGCATATTGAAAGCAGACATTCTTCAATTGTGTCTCTCTGAGCTTTGGTTAGAGAGCGCCCCTTAGACAGTCTGTATATTGTATGCAGAGTGGAATCAATTAGTGCTGCATAGTGCTCTGTGCCGGAAAAGAGGGGAGCACAGCGAGTGAGCAATGGGAGTACTGCCGAGCAAATATAGCGATTTAAGGCAAGAGCCATCTCTGTGACACTCAGGGAAGCCTGAAAAATAGAGGAAAGGGAAGCATTAGTACATGCAATCATAGCAACATAGATAGGCTAGGGGGATTTAAGGTACCTCAGAACAAAACAATCAAAATAAAAATATGAGCTATATTGAGAAACTGTTAGCTGGAATAAAAAGAAATAAGAAAAGTATTAATGCAGATTTGGGACAACAGAACCATGACAGATCTACAAGGCTATGAATTCATTTGCACCAAAACATTTCTCTTCTGAAGTCGATGTTGCTTTTGTTGCCCAGGTATAGAAACTTACATCTGATCATTAATTTGATCTTCTTAATTCCACAACCACACTACTAAGACGAGAGACCTCCACCTCTATATGCAAATAGGTCAGGAAAATGGGGGATGCAGTCATCATAGAAAGGAGAAATCCAAATTTGTGAGTTTTATCAGAGATACACTAGAGCAGAACCGGACAAAGTGAGAAACGAGACAGCCAATGGGTTGAAAACAGTGGTGCACGGGCTGCACTTTACCCTTCCCCGCTGGCACTCCACCACCGCCCACATCCTTGGGATGCAGACAGCGGTGAATACATTGGTGAAGGAAGGGGCCACCAACTCCTTCTTCCACCAATCAGCATGTGAGACAGTGTCTGCTATACAGAGAGTCAGTGCATCAGAGACTGGAGCAGAGCGCCGGGGAAACAGGAGTGAGGCGAGTATGTGTTGTTTTATGGGATTTTTGTATGTATATAGGAGGCTATGTGGGGGCTCATGCTGTATTTAGGAAGCTATGTTGGGTTCATACTGTATATAAGGAGCTATGTGGAAGCGCATAGTGTATATAAGGGGCTATGTGGGGGCTCATAGTGTATATAGGCACTATGTGGGGGCTCACACTGCACATAAGGGGCTATGTGGGGGCTCATACTGTATATAAAGGGCTATGTGGGGGCTCATACTGTATGGAGGTTGCTGTGTGGGGACTCATACTGTATATGGGGGATATCAGCATACTTGATTCTGCTCAATATTAAGTGATAATATTAATATAAAATAATAATTATAAGTGTAATTAATATGTTTATATTAATATTGAGCAGAATTCATGCTAATGCTTTGGCCCTCCACATCTGTCATGGGCTCTCATTAATTGCCAATCCCAGCACTAGAGGTTAAAAGAAGAAAAGAACCTGGAGAACCTTGCACCAAAATTTGTCAGTCACAGCAGAAATGTAACATCTATAGGTATATAGGTGTTATTACTGCAGCTCTGGGTGTGAAGCAAGTAAAAGAGGTGATGTAACACAGAATGATGAATGCAGCTTTGGATGTGACTGGAGGATGAGATATCTACACCCTGCAATAACCCTGCTTCCATCTTACTACCAATGGAGCTACTCATACCCCCTGACCTTCTATAACCTTACCTAATACCCTGTAGATTGTAAACCCACGAGGGCAGTATTCTCTCCCCCTCAGTATCTATATAAGTATTGTGGTACAGTAAAGGGTGTTTTACTGGATGGAAGATATGTTTCTCCTAGCAGATTAATGTTTGGCCGGGTTTTTCCTTAAAGACGGGACCTGCGATGATGTCAGGGTCACGTGATCAGCCCATGTGATGTCTACCTCACTGGTGGGAGGGGTTAGGCCCTATGTAATGAGGTTGGTAAATGCCACAGTGAGAGTGTGCTTCTGGAAGCTACAGGAACTTGTGTGGACTCAGCCGGACACTTGTATACTGGATCCCCATGCTGCAGGACTTTGGCAGCAAGACTCGGAAGAACCCCGGCAATGGCACCTGACGGATGCTGCAGGACCTGGCAGCCGCTTAGTTACGCTCGTCCCGTGCAAGGGGTGAGTCTGGGACCAGTGGTTCTCCAAGCTGGAGTATGTGCTTTATTTCCCTTATGTTTTGTTAAGCTGCTGAGTGACATTAAAACCACTGAAATTGGACTTTATGCCTGTGTGTTGCCTCGTTACTGCCGCTCAGCTATTGCCTACCAGAGCGAATCCCTACAATATGTAAACACTCTTCACAAATTCAGCACACAGGAATCAATGGTGCATTACAAATAATAATAATAATAATAAGGCATCATAAACAGCAGAATAGTGGCGGCAGTTCTGGAAGTGACTGCAGTATAAGGTATGATTTAACATCAAAATAGTGACTGCAGCTCTGGGAGTGAGTGAGCGCTCCTGTATATGGGAGAGTGGGACTGAGATAATTTGACAGCCATATAAGGTGTGGGGGGCCTTCAGCTGACTTCACATCCATGTCAAAGGCTCCATATTTGACAAGAGCAACAGCATAGCATGCAGCATTATGATTTTCTTTTCAACATGATGGAAAACAGGCCCTGATAGGCCTCATTATAAAACAATGGGGTTTGTTGAGCACCTTTGGTATCCATTGCGTGATAGATTCAGCCGTCTATTATTTTCTATTTTCTGCTCTTAAGATTAAATAGAAAAACAGAATGGAGAACATAGATTTGCGTTCAGTCCTATATCTGTTCTAGCGGTCTCTGCTGACACAAGTTGAATTCCGTTTTGCAGAAGTTGCCTTACATGATGCTTTTCGGACAGAGATAGTGATGAATTACAACAGACGGCTCCAGTAGGGGGGATGGATTAGTTGCTCAGCTTTAAATATTTGCTGGAGCAAGGTGTGAGAAGAACGTAGAGCACTTACTGTGTCAAGAGACGCTGATGCTCTAAGATCAGGTAAGAAGGCCACCTCCAGTAAATGGAGGAGGAAGCTTTGGTCCTTAATACCATACACACGATCCAGGAAAAGCACCATGGGAGCCTTGTGATCAGGGCAGAAGCTGGCTGGCATGTCAGGTTCAAACACTGTGCCATCTGTAAAAAAAGAAATACAAATCTCTCACTCTGCTGCTCTGTATTCTTATTTCTTACAAGCAAACAGATATAGAAATACAAAATCAACTAAGCAGAAAAAAGTCTATTCCATACATCAGCTTGGAGCTGCTTCACCTATAAGATATAAGGAACAGTTGCAGAAATTTCTGCCAAAAATTTGCTGCAGGTAAACATGATATTTATATTAATGAAATCAAACGTGCACTTTAAAATTTTCTATTTTCTTAAAAGCCATTTCCAAATAAACTAAAACCTCGGATTCATTTTTGTTTAAAGAAACACTCCCATCAAAATGTTCCTTCTTTTAATATATTGCAATTATCACATTATATAGCACTGTGTACTTACAATTGCTCATTTTGCCCTTCTACCCAGATAATTCTCCTCTTTTCCATTAGGTCTATGATATCACGTGATTAAGAACTGACTAGCTGAATCCTTCTAAGCTCTATGTATAAACACGAAGTCGCTTTTCCCTGCATGAGTCATACCAATCTTCAACTCTTGACCCAGCAGCTCCGCACTTTTGTAGTGATGACTTATGCAGGGAAAACTGACCTCCTATTTCTACATAGAGCTTAGAAGGATTCATCTCGTCTGCTTGAAATCACGTGATGTCATAGGCCTAATGGAAAAGAGAAAATTTAACTGGGTAGAAAGGCAAAATAAGCAATTGTAAGTACATATCGCTATATAATATGATGACTGTGATATATTAAGAGGATAACAACTTTGATGGGAGTGCTTCTTTAATTTTTTGAAAATTATATGTGATTGGGACAATGCGGACATCAAGTTTCCAATCTATGTTTAGTGGGTATGATCAGAAAGCGCCTTACGCACATTCCATACACGTGTGCCCACAGGCCTACATTAGCCTGATAGGGGCCAAAAGAATGTCTTATTGGTCTTAGGCAGGCCCATAAATTTTAGTGTAATGCAAAATAGTATCAAATATAGTACAGAATAATGTAGTAGACAACATTTTTCCACACAAAGATACCAAAAGTAAAAACTTTTTAACATGAGATTTTATGGGCGACACTATATGGCATCCATCAAAAGGCATATGTTTAATGGGTTTGTCCAGTAAAACAAGCTATCCTCTCAATAGGTGATAACGTGCTGATCCAGGGATGGACAAACTATTGGTCTAGCTTCACAGGGGCCCAAGAAGTAAGGGCGACCACCTCCACCTTCAAAGGAGCTTCTGTCACATAAGGGGTGCATTAAAATGAGCTACTGAACAGCAAGGTGTCCACATACTATTTTTGCACAGGGACCCTCTTTAATCTGTGGCCAACCCTATGTTGGTTCAACTGCCAGAATCTGCACGGATGAGCACCATGGAGCGTTTTTATCCGTGTTGGAATGGAACGGCAGTGCACATGCTCAACTGCAGCTCCATTCATTCCCTATGGGGCTGCTGAGTACTGCACTCGGATTTATCTACAACCCCATTGAGAATGAAGAAAATGTTGGCGGGGCGCCACCATTTTGTTACTGGATAAAAGTGGATAGGTGATAAAGGGGTTGTCTGGTGAAAACAAGTTAACATATACATCTGGTAGTTTTCAGGAATGTACTGTACAGAGGCCATAGGCTTCATGTGATCAGAGGCCAAGAATAAAAAGTACTGCAGTCAGATGTCTCAAACTATAATATTTCTTATTTATTTCCATATTAACCCCTTCACCCCCAAGGGTGGTTTGCACGTTCATGACCGGGCCAATTTTTACAATTCTGACCACTGTACCTTTATGAGGTCATAACTCTGGAACGCTTCCATGGATCCCGGTGATTCTGACATTGTTTTCTCGTGACATGTTGTACTTCATGTTAGTGGTAAAATTTCATTCAAATAACTTGCATTTATTTGTGAGAAAAACGGAAATTTGGCGAAAATTTTGAAAATTTCGCAATTTTCCAACTTTTAATTTTTATGCCCTTAAATCACAGAGATACGGCACACAAAAAACTTGATAACTAACATTTCCCACATGTTTACTTTACATCAGCACAATTTTGGAACCAAAATTTTTTTTTGTTAGGAAGTTATAAGGGTTAAAAGTTGACCAGCGATTTCTCATTTTTACAACACCATTTTATTTTTAGGACCACATCACATTTGAAGCCACTTTGAGGGGTCTATATGATAGAAAATACCCAAAAGTGACACCATTCTAAAAACTGCACCCCTTAAAGTGCTCAAAACCACATTCAAGAAGTTTATTAACCCTTTAGGTGCGTCACAGGAATTTTTTTGAATATTTAAAAAAAAATGAACATCTAACTTTTTTTCATAAAAAAAATACTTCAGGTTCAATTTTTTTTATTTTACCAAGGGTAACAGGAGAAATTGGACTGCAAAAGTTTTTGTGCAATTTGTCCTGAGTACGCAGATACCTGATATGTGGGGGGGAACCACTGTTTCGGTGCATGGCAGAGCTCAGAATGGAAGGAGCGCCGTTTGACTTTTTCAATGCAAAATTGGCTGGAATTCAGATTGGACGCCATGTCACGTTTGGAGAGTCCCTGATGTACCTAAACAGTGGAAACCCCCTACAAGTGACCCCATTTTGGAAACTAGACCCCCCAAGGAACTTATCTAGATATGTGGTGAGAACTTTGAACCCACAAGGGCTTTACAGAAGTTTATAACGTACGGCGGTACAATTAAAAAATCATATTTTTTCCACAAAAATGATCTTTTCACCCCAATTTTTATTTTCCCAAGGGTAACAGGACCCTAAAAGTTATTGTGCAATTTGTCCTGAGTACGCTGACACCCCACATGTGGGGGTAAACCACTATTTGGGCACATGGCAGAGCTCGGAAGGGAAGCAGCGCCATTTGACGTTTTTGGCTGGAATTGAGATCGGACACCATGTCGCGTTTGGAAAACCCCTGATGTACCAAAACAGTGGAAACCCCCCACAAATGACACCATTTTGGAAACTAGACCCCCTAAGGAACTTATCTAGATGTGTGGTGAGAACTTTGAACCCCCATGGGCTTCACAGAAGTTTATAACATAAAGCCATACAATTAAAAAATCATATTTTTTCCACAAAAATGATCTTTTCACCATCAATTCTTATTTTTCCAAGGGTAACAGGACCGTAAAAGTTATTGTGCAATTTGTCCTGAGTACGCTGAAACCCCACATGTGGGGGTAAACCACTATTTGGGCGCATGGCAGAGCTCGGAAGGGAAGCAGCGCCATTAGACGTTTTTGGCTGGAATTGAGATCGGACACCATGTCGCGTTTGGAAAACTCCTGATATACCAAAACAGTGGAAACCCCCCACAAATGACACCATTTTGGAAATTAGACCCCCTAAGGAACTTATCTAGATGTGTGGTGAGCACTTTGACCCCCCCAGTGCTTCACAGAAGTTTATAATGCCCGGGCGTGAAAATAAAAAATTCGCATTTTTTCCACAAACATGATCTTTTAGTCACCATTTTTTTATTTTCCCAAGGGTACCAGGAGAAATTGGACCCCAAAAGTTGTTGTCCAATTTGTCCTGAGTATGCTGATACCCCATATGTGGGAGAAAACTACTGTATGGGCACACGTCGGGGCTCGGAAGGGAAGTAGTGATGTTTTGGAATGCAGACTTTGATGGAATGGTCTGCGGGTGTCATGTTGCCTTTGGAGAGCCCCTAATGTACCTAAACAGTGGAAACCCCCCACAAATGACACCATTTTGAAAACTAGACCCACTAAGGAACTTATCTAGATGTGAGGTGAGCACTTTGAACCCCCAAGAGCTTCACAGAAGTTTATAATGCCAGGGCATGAAAATAAAAAAATCGTATTTTTTCCAGAAACATGATCAATTAGTCCCCAATTTTTTCATTTTCCCAAGGGTAACAGGAGAAATTGTACCCCCAAAAGTTGTTGTCCAATTTGGCCTGAGTACGCTGACACCCCATATGTGGGAGAAAACTACTGTATGGACACACGTCGGGGCTCGGAAGGGAAGCAGTGACGTTTTGGAATGCAGACTTTGATGGAATGGTCTGCGGGTGTCATGTGCGTTTGGAGAGCCCCTGATGTACCTAAACTATTGAAACTCCCCACAAGTGACCCCATTTTGGACACTAGACCCCCCACGGAACTTATCTAGATGTGTGGTGAGCACTTTGAACCCCCAAGTGCTTCACAGAAGTTTATAACACTCGGACGTGAAAATAAAAAAAATCATTTTTTTCCACAAAAATGATATTTTTGCCCCCAATTTTTTATTTTCCTAAGGGTAACAGGAGAAATTGGACCCCAAAAATTGTTTTGCAATTTGTCCTGAGTAGGATGATACCCTACATGTGGGGTTAAACACTGTTTGGGCGCATGGCAGAGCTTGGAAGGGAAGGAGCAACATTTGACTTTTTCAACTCAGAATTGGCTGGAATTGAGATCAGACGCCATGTTGCATTTGGAGAGCCCCTGATGTGCCCAAACAGTGGAAACCCCCCAATTATAACTCCAACCCTAACCCCAACACACCCCTAACCCTAATCTGAACCCTAACCCTAGCCCTAACCCTAGCCCTAACCCTAATGGGAAAATGGAGATAAATACTTTTTTTTTAATTTTATTATTTTTCCCTAACTAAGGGGGTGATGACGGGGGGTTTGATTTACTATTTATGGCAGTTTTTATGTTTGGCAGCTGTCGCACGCTAAAAGACGCTTTTTATTGTAAAAATAGTTTTTGCATCACCACATATTGAGAGCTATAATTTTTCCGTATTTTGACCCACTGAGTCATGTGAGGTCTTATTTTTTGTGGGACGAGTTGACGTTTTTATTGGTACAATTTTCGGGCACGTGACATTTTTTGATCGCTTTTTATTCATATTTTTGGGACACAGAATGAACAAAAACCAGCGTTTCATGAATTTCTTTTGGGGGGTGCGTTTACACCGTTCCGCGTGCGGTAAAATTGATAAAGCGGTTTTATTCTTCGGGTCAGTACGGTTACAGCGATACCTCATTTATGTCATTTTTTTATGTTTTTGTCGGTTTTATGCACTGAAAACTATTTTATATAAAAAATAATTATTTTTGCATCGCTTTATTCTGCGAGCTATAACTTTTTTATTTTTTCGCTGATGATGCTGTTTTGCAGCTCGTTTTTTGCGGGACAAGATGACGTTTTCAGCGGTACCATGGATATTTATATGCGTCTTTTTGATCGCGCGTTATTACACTTTTTGTTTGGCGGTATGATAACAAATCATTATTTTTTGCTTCGTTTTTTATTTTTATTTTTTAAGGGGTTCGCTAAAGGGGTTAACTAATGGGACAGTTTTATAGGGCGGGTCATTACGGACGCGGCGATACCTAATATGTGTACTTTTATTGTTTGTTTTTTTTTTATTATTTCCAAAAAATGGATTTATTGGGGGAATATTTTTTTTTTTTTCTCATTTATTTGGCGATTTTTTTTAAATTATTTTTACACTTTTTTTATTTTTTTTTTTACTTTATTAAATAGTCCCAGGTGGGACATCACTGTCCTGTGACAGATCGCTGATCTGTCACATCACAGATCACTGTGACAGTTCAGCGATCTGACACAGGCACTGCAGAAGGCTTCCTCATGCCTGCGCTTTGCAGGCACTGAGGAAGCCAGCTTCTTCAGGCCCCCGAAGGCCCCCGTCGCCATCTTGGATTCGGGGGCCTGGAGGAAAGGAGCCCCCCGCAGCAGCGCTGCACATTGCGCTGCCGTGGGGGGCTCAGGGAAGCACGGAGGGAGCCCCCTCCCTGCCGATGCTTCCCTTTAACCCCCGGTACACCGCGATCATGTTTGATCACGGTGTGCAAGGGGTTAACGTGTCGGGGGCGGTCCGTGACCGCCCCTGACACATTGTGCCGGGTGTCAGCTGTGATAATCAGCTGACACCCGGCCGCGATCAGCGGCGCTCACCACGTGGGCGCCGCTGATCGCGCTAGACGTACTATCCCGTCCATGGGCATAGGGGCCCAGGTCCCATGGACGGGATAGTACGTCTCATGTCAGGAAGGGGTTAAGATCAATATTTTCCATCACTAAGCTAAAACCAGGAATAATTTCCAAACCTGGATAACAATCAAATCCTTCCATTGCTTTTTGTTTGGTCACTAAATAATACATACATTAACCCCTTAATGACCGCCAATACGTCTTTTTACTGACCTAAGATATAATTGAATAGCATCCACATACAGGTGACAATCCAGCAGCTGTCGGCTGTACACTATAGCTGACAACTTGCTGTTGTGAGTTCATTTTTCCCTTCACCATTGAGGTCTGATGAACTCCCTCCTCTAGTGAAGGAAGGTAGTGAGCAGGGCCGGACTGGGACTAAAATTCAGCCCTGGCATTTGAAGTTACACAGGCCCACTAGTCACATGGTGACTATATAATATCTTTGTACACTTGTAGTTTACAAGAACTGAGAGGGGATTAACACGACTATATAACATGTAGTCATATCTGTGCCCAGTATTTCAGCTCAGTCCTATTTATTGCTTTTAGGTACAGTACTCCTCCCAAATCTCTGTCCCCTTTTGTATGCATGATTACAGAATTCCTGGCAGAACTGCTCTCTATTGGGCAACCAGACCCCCTGGTCATAGCCGCCCCTATCATACCTCCCAACTTTTGAAGAAGGGAAAGATGGACAAAGACTGCGTGCGCCGCTGCAAATTTTGGCCACGCCCAGCCACACCCATTTCACAACTAGTCACACCCATGTCCACACCTAATCGCACCCATTTAGCACTGCTGATCACACTGACTGGTACTGAGGGCACAGTGGCTGGCATTATGGGCACACTGACTGGCACTAAGGAAGAGAGAAAACAGAGAGAGAGAGAAAAAAGTAAACAGAGAGAGCGAGAAAGAAAGGGGAAAGAAAGAAAGAACAGTGAGAGACAAAGAAAGAACAGTGAGAGACAGAGAAAGAACAGAGAGAGAAAGAGGGGAAAGAAAGAAAGAACAGAGAGAGACAGAGAAAGAACAGAGAGAGAAAGAAAGAAGTAAAGAAAAGAAAGAACAGAGAGAAAGAGAGGAAAGAAAAAGAAAGAAAGAGGGGAAGAAAGAACAGAGAGAGAAAGAAAGAACAGAGAGAGAAAGAAAAAGAGAGAAAGAAATAAAGAAAGATTCTACAAAGATACTATAGCAGCCCGGCTCCCATTATAGTGCCCACCTGAGCCTCCCGGTGCAGGACCTATCATGATCCGCTCACATGGCCGGCATCCCCGTTTCCAAGGCGATCCTGCTGTCTGCGCTGTCGGAGGAGGACACGGTGATGGATCTGAAGCATTCCTGGTTCCGTCACAATCTCCTCAAGAAATTCTCATTTCCAGTCAGCTTCCAGCACATCACTTCAGGTGGAACGTCATGTGTGTGTTTTAAAATGCTCCTCTGGGCTCCGCCGTGTACTCCTGTGTCCGTGGGAAAAGCCCGCTTTGTATGCTTTGTACACACTTGGCTCCGCTCCGTACATCCCGTACACATATGGCTCCACTCCATACACACACGGCTCCACTCTGTCCACCTCGTACACGCGTGGCTCCTCTCCGTACACCTCATACACACACGGCTCCTCTCCGTACACCTCGTACACGCGCGGCTCCACCTCGTACACACACACACACGGCTCCGCTCCGTACACCTCGTACACGCGCGGCTCCACCTCGTACACACACACGGCTCCGCTCCGTACACCTCGTACACACACACGGCTCCTCTCCGTACACCTCGTACACACACACGGCTCCACTCCGTACACCTCGTACACGCGCAGCTCCACCTCGTACACGCGCGCGGCTCCGCTCCGTACACCTCGTACACACGGCTCCTCTCCGTACACCTCGTACATGCACGGCTCCTCTCCGTACACCTCGTACACGCGCGGCTCCTCTCCGTACACCTCATACACACGGCTCCTCTCCGTACACCTCGTACACGCGCGGCTCCTCTCCGTACACCTCGTACACGCGCGGCTCCTCTCCGTACACCTCGTACACGCGCGGCTCCTCTCCGTACACTTCGTACACGCGCGGCTCCGCTCCGTACACCTCGTACACGCGCGGCTCCGCTCCGTACACGCGCGGCTCCTCTCCGTACACCTCGTACACGCGCGGCTCCTCTCCGTACACCTCGTACACGCGCGGCTCCTCTCCGTACACCTCGTACACGCGCGGCTCCTCTCCGTACACCTCGTACACGCGCGGCTCCTCTCCGTACACCTCGTACACGCGCGGCTCCTCTCCGTACACCTCGTACACGCGCGGCTCCTCTCCGTACATCTCGTACACACGGCTCCGCTCCGTACACCTCGTACACCCACGGCTCCGCTCCGTACACCTCGTACACACGGCTCCGCTCCGTACACCTCGTACACACACGGCTCTGCTACATCCACACTGTAAATCCTGACCCCACACATACTTACCTCAACCAGCACCATGACAACAGCAAAGCAGAGTCTTGCAGACGGTAGAGGCAAGGCTGAGCACACAGGACCTGTGATGAGGTCACAGGAGGGGCGGAGTCAGGGGTGACATGATCGGGGGTCTGGACAAAGGCTCCTGATCATGTGACCCCCTGACTCCTCCCCTCCTGTGACCTCATCAAAGGTCCTGAGAACAGAGCGAGCAGGCAAGCGAGTGCGACGCTGTGAGTGGCTGTGAGTGGCTGTGGGGGGAGGGGGTCTCATGCTAAGGCGAGGATGGGGGGCGAGGATGGGGGGCGAGGGGGGGGCGTGGCAGCTTATCTCCCTGCAGTGCGGGAGGAACTTGAAACTATCAGTGCCCGCAGAGGGCCGGCGGCAGGAGCAACAGTGGCCGCAGCAGCTGGCAAGCGGCCAGATGATCGGGCGCTGCCGCCCGCGGCCCACGTGAAAGCGGCCCAGCGGGAAAATGCCCGGTTGGTTTTATTGCCCATCCGGGCCTGGTAGTGAGACTGATTACCAAACACCTGGGCAGCTAGATGATGACTGGGTGGCTGGAATTGAGGACTGGATATAAGGCTGCCGACGCCCTTCTTCCTGGCTGGTGATTTTCCTGCTGGATTCTTGGAGACCAGTCTGATTCCTGCAACTCAAAGCTAAGTTTTTCTGCTCTGCTTTGTACTCTTCAGTTTTGTTTTTGTTTTGCCTTGTTTTTTGGGAGTTCTGCCGTCCCCGGCCGGGGGTGAGCTAAATTCCATTTTTGTCTCTGATCTGTTGTTATTTTGCTCTGTCTTCAGAATATACCTGAGTACTGATATAGTCTTTTGAAGCCTAGCGACTTCAGGGCCTGTTTTTCCTATCAGTCGGTTGGCTCATTTTGATAGGGTTTTTGCGGATGGCAGACAACAGCTTTCCTATCCTGTCCTATGTAGTTAGCTTGGGCCCCATCATTTGCTAAACCTATCTTTCTATCTGTGTTAGTGTTTTCATCTTGCTTCACCGTCATTATATGTTGGGGGCTGCCTATTGCTTTGGGTCTGCTCTGGGGCAGTTTAGTTTTTCCACTTTCTGTCTTTAGGCTATATAGTTCTCCGGCTGTGATCGAGGGGTCTAGGGCACCGTAGGAACCCCCCACGGCTACTGCTAGTTGTTGTGGATAGGTTCAGGGGTCTGCAATCCGATAGCTGCCAACCTCTCTGGTTTTTCTGGACTTAGCTGGTATTTTGTTTTTTCCTCCTTCGGTGACTCATCATAACAACTTGCTGTATCAGCCACAATCAGTGCTGGCATCGTCCAAATCTGTTTAACCCCTTAGATGCTGCTGTCAATAGTGACTACATCATATAAATGGTTAACAGAGTGTGGGGGCTTCCTCTTTATCCCAATTGGTGCCCTGAGATCATGAATGTGTGGTCCTGATGTTTGCCATGTCAATTCATGGCCAAATAGCGGCCTTAGAGTCTGCTGGCTATAGTGACCTGTTTAGAAGTTAGCGACATTTAGGTGGTAAAAAAAACACTTTTTCATTCCAATCATGCCACTTTGCATTAATTCCTGAAAATCATCTGAAGGGTAAATAAACTACCTGTCAGCAATTTTCAATATGTCTGGGGGTGCTGTTTTTAAAATGGTATTACTTTTGGAAGTTTTCCAGTATATGGGACCCCCAAAGGCACTTCAAACCTGAATTTCAAAAGAATAAATTTTGTAAATTTCCTTGAAAAAATGAAAAATTACAATGTGCCACGAAAAACAGTGTCAAAATCATTGGAATTTGTTATAACAATACAGAGTTAATACCACATAAAAGAACACTGGTCACATTTAAAAAATTTGGCCCGATCACTAAGGGGTTAAGGTGTACATGAGTTGAGTTTGCACAAGCAGCAGAGAAGGATTTGTAATTTATTACTTACTATTTTATTTCTATAGACCTGTAGGGGAACCTACAGATTAACCTTCACTTTGTAAGTAATCACGGGCAACAAACAAAAAACTAACTGAAAAGGCTTCACTCACACAGCCAAAGTATAGCTCATATGAAAGTTGTTACACACGTCTTGTGTATCCTGGGCTCTTCTCCCTTTTCCTGGGCCCACTGCCCTCTGTTGTGCTCCAAGTAGGGTTTTGCAATTTGCCCGGCATGGATCACCTTCCTAGACTTATTAAGGCCCATTGACGCACACACCTTTGTCTTAGAATTGAGACTCTTGCATTCCTTGTTTTGTATGCTCCATTATCTGCACTATGGTGTTTCAACTAGCATCTATGCCTGCTGGGTTTCCCTCCATCTGTCTGTTTGTTCCTGAGTTTCTAGTTAATTCTAGTCCCCTCAATAACCTGTGTCCTTGGAAGTTGCACCAATGCCGGAAGTCCGTGTGCCCACCTGGACCAGAACCTTAGCAGATCCACCTCACATGGTGAGCCCTAACAAATGTCATATAACCTTGGCCCATACCAGAATCAGATCCTGTTCCCATCATGTGTTCTATTGAATAAGATCTATTTTGGCACTGAAGTCACACTGATTTTTCATTTGGTCATGTTAATACTACAGTACATCAAAATGGACTAGAAAGTAGTTCAGCTTGTTGATAGAAATGATGAAGATACAATTACGTTAGGTGCTATCACACTTTACCTTTGTTAAAAGCAGGCAGTTTTAAGGGGATGCTAATAATCCCAACAAGATCTTCCGTGGGTACCAGGGATCGGAGGATAGATCGAATTCTTATAGCTTCACCTTTACCAGCTTGGATCAACTACAGACACAACAGGAATTCAGCACTTAACATGCGAGCACATAGGTACGTACTTACACACAATATTTATAATTAACCACCGTCTATTAAATGAAAAAGCAATTGCAGCTTCTATTGTGTCTACATGCTACATAGTGAGACTATTTATGACCCCTGCTTGTATTTATATCAATGACGAGCGCCAGTTACCTAGGTTTGCTAAAATGTTTAACAAAGAATGGGTTAAATGCACTTAATTACTTTAACCAATAATACTGCATGTGGGCCAAGCACATATTTTATAGTTTTTAGTCTATCATGATATGAAATATCTTTAATTTTCAGACAATATAAGCTGGACTGACAAAGCCATAACTATTTTATTAATTTTTAACTGAAGGACTTCTTTTTTGAGGAACAGGTTACTGTAGTTCTTATTTGAACCATTATATATTTTGGAGGGAAAAAAACTAAATAGGTAAGGTGAACAATGGGTCATTGCTAGGGATGAGCGAATAGCTTCAGATAAGTGCTTATCCGAATAGCTATAGCGCTTCCCGAATAGCTGCACAGATAACCCCGATACCTGGAGCGCTCCCAATAATCAGCTGATTGGCGCCAGATCTGCATGTGTCATAGCCGTGTGACATTCACAACACATGCATGGAGAGCCCAACAAATCGCTATTTGATGCATGCGTTGTGACTGTCACACAGCCGTGACACATGCAGCTGCGGCGCCGATCAGCCGATCATCGGGAGCGCTCTAGGTATCTGGGTTCCCGATGCAGCTATTCGGTAAGCGCTATAGCTAGTCGGATAAGGACTTATCCGAAGCTAGTCACTTATCCCTAGTCGTTGCACCTTGCCTACAGCATGGGTCGTGAGCTTTTGCTGACATATTCTGTAAAATCGTCACAGACGACCATGTTCTTTCGACCTCTGTCTGACCATCTGACCAGTTTGTGACTGTATTGTTATACCACTTGGTTACCTGTATGGGAGAGCACAGCTGACTGTCAATATCAATACTGCTCTTTCACATAAAAATATTTTAAAAAAAATAAAATAAAATGCATTATTTAGGCGGGAAAGGCTTTTTAAATACAAATTCATTAAAGAGTTTTCCAGTTTTGGAAGACCTCTGTCCCAAGGTGCAGTTTGTTCTTATAAAACAAACTTTGCTTTAATTAACCTTCCTGGGCACAATGCAGCTCCTGGTGTTTGTTATTGTCTGTAGTGCTGAGGTTGCATCAACAGGACTGCAACCAATAAATGAACAAGGGAGTTCTTCCCATGTCGAAGGCATGAGCGGCTCAGGTCACCGATTGGCTGCAGCACTGCCAGTGTGATGGTCTGGCTGCAGAGAGAAGACATGGGACAGTGGTGTCGACTCAGTGATGGACCCAAGGAGGGTAAGTAAATAACAGTTTGCTTTTAAACAAATCGTGCCTAGGGACAGGGGTTTCAAAGACCACAAAACCTTTTAAAATTAATGCTAATTTTTTACCAACTACTTGAAGCAGTGATCAATTGATCACTTTAATAATGCATAAAAAAATAAAGAGATATTTTATGCAATTACTGCCCATCAGCAATAATGGCCTAATGGACATATGCTTATAGCAGACCTGCGGCCACACTAACCTCTAAGGGCCCCCGAGATTGCATGACAGGGCGTTGATGTCTATCTGCTAGTCTGGCATAATATATAACTTACATGTTTTTGTATTTCATTCTTGTTGAATTAAATAAAATGTCTGAAATATTTGCATGGCTGTGTTTCGCTTCTAAATTGTGTGTTTTTGTATATTCGTGAATGTCACGTACATGTGGTTCTGGTGCACAGCGCCCCAGAAGGTCAATAAGGGCAGAATAGAAAGACATTATAGCATTTCCCATGTGTACGATCTCTTCTTCTTCTTCATCTTCCTCGACCCTACATTAACGCATAAAATAAACATAATTACCATTTACATTAATATAATATACTTACATTAATATCATGTATATATTTTAATATATAAGTCAATTCCCTCGTTAAAGCCACCAGCGAAACGTGCGGTGGAAACATACTCTTGGTGTGAGGTCTGTATCCTATTTGATATGTCTTTCATGTATACTGCTGCAATAATAATATGCTCAGAGTGCATTATTTAGCCTTATGTGCTGATCCTATACTCATGGATTCACTGCTTACTTACTCGATGGTTATTAAGACACATATAGGACTCAGAAAATTTCTGGTTGATTCTATGGCAGCATCTAGGTTTCCTACAAGAGCTATGCAATTTATGTATCTATAATTGGACAGATTTGTATACATGATATATTGAATACTCATGGATAAATATTATACCTCTCATGGTTGATGTATTTACTGTTTAATTTTGCGTGGATACATTCCTCTTTCATTCACCATATCATGTTTTTAGCATCACTTAAAATAGAGATTAATATTTATATTTTCAGTGGATTTGGAAATGTATCTTTTTGGAGGCTGTTGTGTTTGATTTCTGATGCATTGCCATATAATATTGATGATATTTGCTACAATTTTTTTGATTAATTCTATTCATAATAAAGCAAAAACAGTCAAATTTACACTTATCTATTAATCCACTAAAGATACATGTGTTTACTATAGCTATTATAGCAATCTTGAACAGTATCTCTTGCCTTTTAGAATATGGGTTTAATATATACTTACACTTCCCTCTGATACCCCTGAGAAGGAAGGTCCAGAGCTGGGTTCTCAGAGATGTTAATAGCCTCTTGCATTGCCGCCAGCAAACCATTTCCCCCCTCGCCTCTCAGGGAAGGTCCAAAACACTCAGGGCGTCGGATAAGAAGCTTCACCACCACACTGGCGTTCTCTTCAACGCTTTCACCTGGAAAACAAAGGAAATGAAAGGCAGCTCTTAGTTACCTGCCTAAAGTCTCTAGGGATACAACATCAGAAGCACATTAAACCGCAGGCTCATATCCCTGTGGATAAGGCCTTCAGACGCCAGAATAATTGGAAGGCGGATATGAAGAGCAGTATACCATAGGGCTATGCACAGCAGGTTCAATGAATAGTGAACAACACAATTATAAATATATAAAGCATAGAGGTAATGTCATAAATTTCATTACAAAGATGAAAAATGCAACCTCTACTACATGCAGCATATGTGCCTCACATTCGTCTAAACTGAGGTTCCCACCGTAGATTCGTTTAATCTCTTCATTGAAACATTTTTACTAATAGCATTAGCGGGTTAGTTCCTTTTTAGAAAACCTTTCCGTATGTGCACTGTACATTGTAAAAAAAACAAAAACTAGCAAACTGTACTTTGCTTACCGCTGCCTCAGTCAGTTGTTTGGCTGCAGTGGTCATGTTCACATAGCTGCAGCCAATCAATGAGCTCAGCGGCACGAGATGCTGAGCTCAGTGATTAGCTGCAGCGATACTGACATAACATCAACACTGTAGCCAAAAATTGGAGACTGGGGCAATGATGTAGACACTGTTAATGTTACACACCAGTCCCTGTTCTAGGGCATTGCTCCATCTGCCCCAGTCTGTACAACTTTCTGGTACTCCACGTCGGGCTTTGTAGGTGGCCGGATGTGCTTCCATGTGATGAATTGCCTGGGCCTATTTAAGGGCTTCTAAGACACACACACAGGTTTTGTATTGAATCTGTGACTGACTTGCAGTTTGTGTGTGCACAGCAACCTGGCTGCAGGCTGCCTCCTGAAGACCATCAGTTTCCAGTGTTTCTTTCTACTTGTCTGTGGCTTCTAGTAACTCTGGAGTTCTTACAGCTACAGTTGTGGCCAAAAGCATTGACACCCCTGCAATTTTGTCAGATAATACTCAGTTTCATCCTGAAAATGATTGCAAACACAAATTCTTTGGTATTATTATCTTCATTTAATTTGTCTTAAATGAAAAAACAGAAAAAGAATTGTCCTAAAGCCAAATTGGATATAATTCCACACCAAACATAAAAAAGAGGGTGGACAAAAGTATTGGCACTGTTTGAAAAATCATGTGATGCTTCTCTAATTTGTGTAATTAACAGCACCTGTAACTGACCTGTGGCACCTAACAGGTGTTGGCAATAACTAAATCACACTTGTAGCCAGTTGACATGGATTAAAGTTGACTCAACCTCTGTCCTGTGTCCTTGTGTGTACCACATTGAGCATGGAGAAAAGAAAGAAGACCAAAGAACTGTCTGAGGACTTGAGAAACCAAATTGTGAGGAAGCATGAGCAATCTCAAGGCTACAAGTCCATCTCCAAAGATCTGAATGTTCCTGTGTCTACCGTGCGCAGTGTCATCAAGAAGTTTAAAGCCCATGGCACTGTGGCTAACCTCCATAGATGTGGACGGAAAAGAAAAATTGACAAGAGATTTCAACGCAAGATTGTGCGGATGTTGTTTAAAGAACCTCGACTAACATCCAAACAAGTTCAAGCTGCCCTGCAGTCCGTGGGTACAACAGTGTCAACCCGTACTATCCGTCGGCATCTGAATGAAAAGGGACTGTATGGTAGGAGACCCAGGAAGACCCCACTTCTTACCCCGAGACATACAAAAGCCAGGCTGGAGTTTGCCAAAACTTACCTGAAAAAGCCTAAAACGTTTTGGAAGAATGTTCTCTGGTCAGATGAGACAAAAGTAGAGCTTTTTGGGCAAAGGCATCAACATAGAGTTTACAGGACAAAAAAAGAGGCATTCAAAGAAAAAAACACGTCCCTAAAGTCAGAAATGGCAGGGGTTCCCTGATGTTTTGGGGTTGCTTTGCTGCCTCTGGCACTGGACTGCTTGACCGTGTGCATGGCATTATGAAGTCTGAAGACTACCAACAAATTTTGCAGCATAATGTAGGGCCCAGTGTGAGAAAGCTGGGTCTCCCTCAGAGGTCATGGGTCTTCCAGCAGGACAATGACCCAAAACAACAAATATGAACCTAGCACTCAACTTAAAGGTATTTGTAAGGCGGTTAATTGTAGTACACGAAAAAAGACGTTTCGGTCAATGTGACCTTCTTCAGTTACGTGTGGTATATAGATTGTGTAGAGCTTATAGGCATCTATTAGAAAGGACGATGGTGCTTTAGGCATTGAGGAGAATGATCTCTCTAAGGTAATGAGCTTGTCAGTATATAGGAGAGGGGCAAACGTGCCTCAAGATGCGGTGGACATGCGGTGGTGTGTTTTTTCATTTAAGACAAATTATACGAAGATAATAATACCAAAGAATTTGTGTTTGCAATAATTTTCAGGAAGAAACTGAGTATTAGCTGACAAAATTGCAGGGGTGTCAATATTTTTGGCCACAACTGTACCTGTCCTCTGGTCTCCTGGATCTTGTCTCTGTGTCCGCCTGCAGTTATTAGGATGTCTTTCTGCCAGTGAGCAGTTTCCTTGGTTCCTGACTTTCCTGTCACCCTGAAGTGTTCTCTGCTACTTGCCTGTAGTTTCCCGCACCCCACCTGCTTGCCTGCGGTTTCCTGCACTACATGCGTGCAGTCTCCTGACATCCTTCGCAGGTTCCCTGCACTCCACCTGTCTACCTATGGCTTTTCAGTCCCTCTACTCATCAACCTGCAGCATCGATGCCTATGGCCCATGAGCCCGCCCAGACGTTAGGCTTACAGATCCAGTGAGCACCTTGAATTTCTCATAGCAAAATACCAAAGATGTTTCCTAGGGTAACGGACATATTTGGGAGGGGCCCTTTAAAGGGGGAGGGGGTAATGTTACACACATGTTTATGGTCTAGAGCTCTGCTCCAGTTGCCCTGTTCCAATGAACTTTCTGGTGCTCCAAGTTGAGCTTTGCAGGTGGCCAGCCCTGCTTCCATGTGATAAACTGCCTGAGCCTATTTATAAGCACAAACTGAGCTTCTAATACACACACATGGACTTTGGTATTGAATCTGTGACTGACTTGCAGTTTGTGTGTGCACATCAGCCTGGCTGCAGGATGTCTACAGTAGACCAGCAGCTACTAGCACCTCCTCCTATTTGTCTGCGTCTTGTAGTGACTCTGGAGTTCTGTCGACTACCTGTCCTGAGGTCTTCTGACATCTTCTGTGTGTACACCTGCGTTTTTCAAGATGTCTTCCTTGGGTGATGATTTTCCCACTACTACAGAGTGTTATCTGATACGTTCCTGTGGTTTCCAGCAATCCACCTGCTTGCCTGCGTTTTCCATTACTACCTGCCTTTGGTTTCCTGATGTCTTCTGCCTGCCTGTGGTTCCCTGCACTCCACCTGCTTGCCTGTGAGGTTTCCTGCACTACATTCTTGTGGTCTGCTGATGTCCTCCGCCTACCTGAGGTTCCCTTCACTCCACCTGCTTGCCCGCGGTTTCCTGCAGTCCACCTGTCTACCTAAGGCTTTCTAGTCCCGCTACTCACCAACCTGCTGCACAGACACCCATGGCCCATGTGCCCACCTGGACCTTAGACTTAGATCTGGTGAGATCCCTGAATTTCTCATAACATAACAGACAACAGATCCAACAATGCAAACGAGCTGAAGGCTACTATCAAAGCAACCTGGGCTTTCATAACTCCTCAGCAGTGCCACGGGCTGATCACCTCCATGCCACGCCACATTGATGCAGTAATTGATGCAAAAGGAGCCCCGACCAAGTATTGAGTGCATTTACTGTACATTTCAGTGGGCCAACATTTCGGATTTTAAAATAATTTCTCTATCTGGTGTTATAAAGTATTCTAATTTACTGAGATAATGACTCTTGGGTTTTCATTGGCTGTAATCATCAACATTAACAGAAACACTTGAAATAGATCACTCTGTTTGTAATGACTCTATATAAGATTAGTTTCACTTTCTGTATTGAAGAACTGAAATACATTAACTTTTTGATGATATTCTAATTTTGTGAGAAGCACTTGGACATCTCACACCAATTGCTTTAAAAGAGATTTAAGGAGTTATCTAAAGTATCTACAAAAAATAAAGAAAAGAAAAATCAATAGCTTAAAATGTACAGAAAATTTCAATGATCTTTAAGAACGCATTAGGTTGTATACATAGTTATATTTTGATTGTTCCCTGTTCAAAATGACCAATTAATGGTCTCAGCACACACTCATAATTAAGTAATTGACATTATTTGGTGAATGTCACCTCTGAATACATTAACATCTCTTTTTTGCTGTTTCAATACAAGCCTTTCTCTAACTAAATCAATTATTACTAGTAGTTATTCTCCATATTTTGTCATATAAAGGCCAGCTGGGCTTTTGTGTTTCACTCTGATGCCTGTCTGAAAGGTGAATGGGGAATATTTAACCGGCAAGAACTCATTGTTGCGATAACCATCAGACGTGTTTAAAGATCCAGTTATGATATTTCTTTTTTGCAATGAAGATTTTGAAGCTAAGCAAAATAATGATAATAGTGTAGTGAATACTAAGAAGAAATAACGGTTTATAATATATTTTCATTTAACACTTTTAGCATAGGTCATTTTCTATGGGTAAACCGAGAAAAAGAAATCCTTAGGAAAATGAATTGTTGCAAAATATATCCAAACTGAAGCAGGAAAGCCTTATTGGCTATAATTGGACCTGGTTTCTGTTATCTGTTCCTTTTTGAATAGAATAAAAAGCTCTGCTTACTGCGCTTTTTGTTCCATTAAAAATGCAGGCTCAAAACTGATGGACCTCATTATGATCAGTCATTCTTACTCATCTTTTTCAGTTTGGATCCATTTTGTCATAGATCCAGTTTCCTAATTAGTGTTGTTTCGCTGTTCCAGCCAGCTTCGCAGCAGCGCTTGCAAGCTCTATGGCAAAGCACTTACAAGCACTGCACTCCTTGATTAGGACACCGGCCAACGCTGACAGACTGACGGTAATCTATGAAGCGAGCAATATACTATAGAATTAAAATGCACTCCCTTCTTCTCTGGTTTAATGGTTTATAACTGATATTGCAATGTTTTAGACTATTTGATGCTTTGCTTTTTTTTGTTAAAAATGAAATCAATTTTTCAATAAAGATTACAATTATAAGAAAAGGAACTCGCTTCTTGAGAGCAAAAAAATTTTTTATCAGGTAGTAAATTACAGTTACCTAGGTAACGAGTAGGAAACCATAGAATTTAAGATCTGTCCATAATTGACAACTATTGTTAATTAAAGATAAAATGCAAAGTTGCTAGTTTTATATTTGTGGGGTTGATGTCACCTTTGTATTGTCCGGTGACATCAAGCCCACGGCTTCGTAATGGAGAAGCGTCTATAAGACACCTATCCATTACTAATCCTATAGTTATATGGTAAATAAAGACACAGCCAGAATAAAGTCTTTTAATTGAAATAATCACACAGACTCCTTTAATAAATCTTAATTAAACCATACTTACTGCTATTCCTATTACTCCACCAATGCCCTTGTCTCCTGAAAGAGAATTAAAATAAAAAAGCAACAATATTCTTACCTGTCCACCAAAAAGATATACATATTGTCCCACGACGAGTCCAGCTCTGCTACATCTGGATGTCTTTGGCTGAACGGTGACATTATACCACCACTCAGCCTGACATCCAGAACACAACGAAGCTTGAAGATGATCACTGGAGATAGCTTGGTCCCCGGCGGTCACATGCACGGCAGTTGTCGTGATCAGCTGATCGTTAGAACTTGGCTAGTGAAAAGAGATAACCCCGTCCCCGGCGGTCATGTGCACTGCAGTTCTTGCGATCACCTGATCGATCGCGAGAACTGCAGTGTAGGTATACTTCTGGCTGAAACAAGGTACGCTATTATGTAAATTAGTACACATGCATAGTAAGCTGCATTTCCGCACTTAATATGCATGTGACTAAGAAGATAATGCGGTTTTACTGCATCTAATGAAAGTGTATGGGTAATTTACGCAGTGGAGATTGAGCGTCTCCGCTACATAAATTGACATGCTGCAGTCTGGAAAGATGTGCCGCATGTGTGTCTCTGCAAGGAAGCCGGAGGTGTCTCAGCACGCATAATGGGCATGGGATCTCTTGAAATCCCATCCACTATGCTGTGACATCTGGCCGCTGCAGGTTGGATGCTGCGGATGTACGCAGCATCCAACCTGCAGTGTTTACTGACCATGGGAACATACCCTTATGCTTATCTCTGATTATATTATTTATACTTGTTCTATGGTCAATTAAAAAAAATGATTGAACATAAAATGTATACTATGGTGCAAGATAAAATGGCATCAGATCATTTTGATGGCGAACTGTATCTCGATATTGAGACCAGTTGTTTATGGAGTCTTAGGGGTAATGCTCAATACATAGCTGGAGCAAGAGAAGGTATTGCACAGGGCACCAGCCACAGTAAGGAAGGGTTAACATCAATTTAAGGCGTTAAATTACCAATTATTATTACAAGGGATGGAAAGCCGCTCATATGATGAGAAGTTGGAAAAGTCGGGCTTGTTTAGCTTAGAAAAAAGATGGCTAAGAGGAGATCTAATTTACATGTATAAATATATGTGTGATCAGTACAAAGTGAATAATAAAGTAACTTGGCACTCAACTGAATGATCCTTTGTAAATGAAGTTTTTATTTGTATGCAGTCCTGGAAGACGTTTCGGCCTCCAATCAGCCTTCGTCAGTCTACTATAACAAGTGTGATATAAATACAGAAACATGAAGTCATAACAGGTCCTCATGATGAATATAAAGATACCAAACATACATTATCCAGCCAATATCTGTCATATAATACAAATTGCAGAACAATACAAATAAAAAATTTCTATTACCAGACATAATGTATCCATGTGTTAGGAGAACCAAGTGGAGGTGAAGATGAGTTGAGTAATTGGTGAAACAAAAGGACCTACCTGACTGCTGTCACGGTATAATGACTAATTATAAGTCCATGGAAAAAAAATTTTTATGTGGATTCCTATAATAAGGTAAACACGTTATACCTTATTATAGGAATCCACATAAAAATTTTTTTTTCAAGGACTTATAATTAGTCATTATACCGTGACAGCAGTCAGGTAGGTCCTTTTGTTTCACCAATTACTCAACTCATCTTCACCTTCCCTTGGTTCTCCTAACACATGGTTACATTATGTCTGGTAATAGAAATTTTTTATTTGTATTGTTCTGCAATTTGTATTATATGACAGATATTGGCTGGATAATGTATGTTTGGTATCTTTATATTCATCATGAGGACCTGTTATGACTTCATGTTTCTGTATTTATATCACACTTGTTATAGGAGACTGACGAAGGCTGATTGTAGGCCGAAACGTCTTCGAGGACTGCATACAAATAAAAACTTAATTTATAAAGGATCATTCAGTTGAGTGCCAAGTTACTTTATTATTCACTTGGGTCTGGGTAACCTACTTGTGCACCTTGTGGTAGTGCCACGCTATACTTGATCAGTACAAAGGACTTACACATGATTAATTGCCTAAGTTCTGCGTCACCAACGAGATCGCTTGTCGGCGTCAAACATAGCGATGCGCGCTCGCCAGCGGGACATCGACGATGAAAAAATAGCCCAGGACATTCGAGCACGATCAGCGATATCCAGTGGGAGGCCGGTCGCTGCTGCGTGTCACATGTAGCGAAATCGCTGGCGAGATCGCTGTTGCATCACAAAACCTGTGACGTTTCAGCGATCTCGTTAACGATCTCGCTATGTGAGACGGGGGCTTTACAGATTGTTTTGTGCACTTAGATTGCTATCATTATTGACAGCACATGCTCTTTCTACACATGATGATATTCTGCCAAGAATGATGATTTTTAAGTGTACTCATAACTAATTTCACTCTAGGATCGTGTCTTCCACATTCATCGGATGACTGACAGCCTGTTTACACTGCCAGATTATCTGAAAATGTGCGTTGGCTTAACGACTGTTCACAATAATTGTAAATCCCAGTTTAGTGCTTATCTACAGTTTGCTCAGTCATTATTTATAAATTGTAGCTTGAGGTGCTAGGTTGTGCTCTTTTTTACTAAGATTTTTCATTTTAATTGTATTATTTTTTCTGCTGTTGATTAGTGCATTTCTTGTAACACATTTCCAAACTTTTTTTTTTTTTTGCAATCAAAATTCCTATTAGCTATGCCCTGAAAAATTATACTTACAGTTCACAAACACTGCAAAACGCAAGAATGACAGGTAGCGCTCGCCCTCTATTGGATTCCATCCAATATCTGGATATCCTTTGGATATTAACATTGGACAACTCTGTAGCCCACAACCTGCCAAGTATGTCACCACCTGTGGAAAAGCAGACAAGTCTCTGAAGTGACAATCCAGCAAGTTAGAAGAGCAGCCCTGAGAGGACACTACTTGAATGACAGCAACACTCTCTAGTTGTTTGCTGTCTAAATGGTTTTCCTTTGTTCGCATGTCTGGATCAACTTAAGCTGCTGACAGGTTTAAAAATGAGAGCGCTTCTTAACTTAGTGGAGGCTTTAGAGGGAAGCGTGTTCAGATGTCTGATAGACCTGTCAGAAACCAACCAACAGTGCGCCATCCTTCAATCCCAGAGGCTTCATGTTTCAAAATATTTGCTGATTTTGTATGGCAGAGCTGCAGCCGGTCTGTAGACATTTATACTTAAAGGTTTCCCGTATTACATACTTCATTCTTAAAGATGGTACAATAATAATGATGGCATATCCTTAGGTGTAAGTCATCAATACCAGATCGGTAGATGTGCGAAACTCAGCACCCACGCCGATCAGCTGTTCTGGGTGTAAGGGGTGGCTGAACGTGCTTAGTTGTGGAGCGGAAATGCACAACTCCGTCTACTGTATAGTGGCCACAGCATGGAACTGCACGTATACCCGGGTTCATTTGGGTTCACATCCCCACCAATCTGCTATTGATCTCATATTGATGACCTATTCTAAAGGCAGGTGCAGACGACAGTGTGTTCTCTCATGAAGCGGGTCTATTATGCAAATCACAATCTGGTCAAACACTGATCAGACTTTGATCAGAGTGGGATGATAGTGTGATCCAATTCTCTTGGATGAGGAGAAGATGGAGAAAAAAAAGTCTAAATCTTCTCCTTTCTGTCAGTCTGTTGAAATCGGAAGGCACTCACATGACATCCAAGTGCAGTCTGTCAGCTTCCATGGACTTATTGACTTGGATCAAACTCAGGCATGCAGCAATTTTTTCCACGGATCGTCTTGGTCCAAGGAAAAAATCTGACAAGTGCATGGCCCCACAGACTAAAGCCGGGGTCACATTGGGTTTTGGCAGTCCGTGTAACGCAGTCCGTTAACGCTGCCATTGACCCCCATAATCGGGCATATCGCGATTAATGCCATAAAGTGGCATGTGATCGCGATGTGCCGTCATTCAGGGACGGAGCCTCGGACGCGGGCTGTAGCATCTGAGGCTCCGTCACCACTAGCGCAGATGAATCATCTGTGCTAGCAGGTATAGCATAACACTAATGCGTTATGCTATACCGTTTAACCAGCCCATCAACGCTATGCGTTGAACGGGCTGGTTAAACGCAATGTGAACCTAGCCTAAGGGCTCATACTCACTTACGAGAGACTCGCATGATTCTTGTGCGAGTCTCTCGCATGAAAACCTGGTACTGCTGCCGGCACTTGGACCGGAGCATGCGGCTACATGTATTTCTATGCAGCTGCACGGTGCGGTCCGAGTGCCGGCGACAGTGCCAGGTTTTCATGCGAGAGACTTGCACAAGAATCGTGCGAGTCTCTCGCAAGGGAATATGAGTCCTAACATTGGCAGTGCAACCTAATGTTTTGTCAGAGCATACTCAGACTGTAAATACAGCCAAGTACACAGACCATCAATATAAAAGTACCAGACAATCCCTTTAATCACTATATATATTAGTAGCTGAAGGACAGCATACTGGCTTAGTGGTTAGCAGTGTTGCCTTGCAAACCTAGATTCAAAATCTAAAAAGGGCAACATCTGCATGGAATGCCTGTGTTTGCTTGGGGATTCATTTGGAGGAGTCTACTTTCCTTTGCTACTCCATGAACATAATAATAATAATAATAATAATAATAATATAATAATACATAATAACATACTACAGAGTGATGACGACATTTCTACAGCACTGCAGAATATGTTGCCTCTATACAACAGAAATCAAGAATTTTACAACTTTCTAATATATGTTGTAATAAATGTCAATATATTTCTGTTTTTCAGTGCAGGTCATAAGGACTGATAGAGATAACTAGATTGTGAGCCCCAATGGGGACAGTGCCGATCAGGTTTGTAAAGCGCTGTGGAATTAACAGCGCTGTATAAATGAGTAAAATAAATAAATAACTGAACGCTGAAACCACTTTTTTTTTTGTTGTGATTTTATTTTAAAAATTGTGTCAAAAAGTGTGTATGCAATCTTATGGACTGTCATTTCTGGACGTAATAAGAGATATGCAAATCACTATCATATTTTATTTTTCTAACCAACTATTTCATCTATTTCAGACACAACTCCCCTATATGCAGTGTCGGACTGGGGTGCCAAAGGCACACTAGTAACATTGAATTTGGGGGCCCACTTTTCATCTGCATACAAATATTACACTACTCTCATTCACAAATGTACCTATATCTCTATATAATAATAAGCTGGGCAGTTTGGTTAATGAATGATGAGATTCTTTTTTTCTGTACAAAGTGAATCAAGTGAATTATGCAATGTACTGCCCATACAGTGGGGTTGGGAGCCCAGATCTGCACAGGGGCCCACCGGGGGATTCCCCTGTTACCCTATGGGCCAGTCCGAGCCTGCCTATATGTATAACTTACTAAAAGGAGATCACTCCCTTTGTATGTGCTATCTGCATTTCACTATTAAGTGATCTGTTATTAGGATGTGTGCAATTTTCACTTATCTGGGCTATTATGCTTTCTGACAGAATAATGGCTCATCAATTCTGCAATCCTTCACACATAATTACCTTCTCCAGATCTGGTTCTTGCAAAGCCAAAGCAAGTTCGTTGTTATCCATCACAGATGCAGCAGCGACATCTAGAGGTGTAGATCCTCTCATAGAGGGAGACGCTGTAAAGAGAAATTAATTATTATCCATGCACCAATGGAAAATACACACAAAAAGTAGTAAGGTTTCTAATTTTTACATAAATAAAAATTGAAACCCTACTACAACGACTAAACAGTATAAAAAGAACAAAAACAAAAATACAAAAAAAAACCTTTAATCCCCATAACATACCATAAGGACACAGTCAATTGTAAGACTTCAGGTGGCATTTGTTTATGGATTTTCTAATTTATGCATAACTGCATTATGTGATCCATAACTTGTCAGTAACTTTAGGGAACATATAACTTATTGATTAATAACTATAACTTTTTGGTAGATAGAAAAATACACTATTTTCCAATTGTAGAAATATATACCAGAAAACTGGCGTCAAAGGTTTTGAAAAGTTGCAAAATTTTGTGCACGTAACTTTGTGACTTTTAGCGTTTATGGTTTGTAGCAGCTCCACTAAAATGGGCAAAGTTGAGGAGTCAGGGAGGGGCTGAGTATGGTTATGCCCAGCCATAAAATTCAGGAAAAATTACGCCGTCTTTTATGCCAGAAATGCTACTCCGATCCATGTCAGAGTCACAAAGGATATTATACCTATTCCCTCTGAATCAAGCTTATAAACTTCCCAGCTAGGCTTTACTCAGGGCTGACTCCAACTACTCAAGATGTCATACTGAAGAAGTGGTTCTTATAGATACACAACTCACAAAAAATTAGGGATTTCAGGCGAAATATCAGGATGAATCTAAAATGCATTTAACCTTTTTAGAACTTAATGTGACTTTCTCTAAATGTTGGAATACACATGTCCATTTATTCAATGTTTCAGCACTTTTTGTACAACTTGCTGTTCTCTATGAAGGAGCTTAATGGCAAAATGCACAACAGGTGTTTGATCCATGAATCTGCCAATAAATCTCAGGGGTCAGTTAGAACTGGTAAACACTACTTCACATCATGTTGTTCACATTTTGACATCATGAGATAAAGATAACACCTAAACACTTGATCAACACTACCTCGCCATTATGAGGCTGACCGTCACCCACCATAAACCAATTGCATGTAATTTGCATGTGCTGTTCTGTTTCAATAGTAATGTACATGGCCATTGAGGACATTGCTGCCTGCTGACCACCGGCCACAGGAGGCTACTGTTTCTCCTGTAACTACTCTATGACTCTGGTGGAACCTTGTGTGCAGAAAATTTATTGGCAGAGACTTACGCTATGTTAAATGGACTCTGTTCTGCTGGTTTGAACTTAATTTTGGACAGAACCAGATGGAACCCCAAGCTGGGGAGCAATTAGCAGGAAGTGCATCATAGGAGAGAAAAGGTGAGAGCTGGAAGAAGGAGGACATGTTGCATCTCCATCTAGTGCCATCCACAGACCTGTGTGTTGTCCCAGAGGAACAAAAACCACACCAGGTCGCAGAGGATACCATCAAGCTCCAGTTTCACTGGCAGGGGAGAAGATTGAGGTGACGACATCCACAGGAAGGAGCGGAGCTGAAATTCATGGTATTTGATATAAGCGACTCACCCGGAGGGCCCTCCAGCAAGTCAGCTGTGGTACCACGCATCGGATAGAGACTCGCCATCCCTTGGCCACGCAGCTGTCATCCGGGTAGACATTCTCTGCAGCGGCAGGTAAATTATAGTATCATAATAAACCTTTCTGGGCCTACTGATTGATGCAGTACAGTGGTGCCGGTCGGTCCTGAATAGGTGTTTGTGAATTATCTTGTGTCATTGTGTTGATTACCGGAAGCACACTCTGAGTTTAACAGAAATAGTTCATTTGACAAATTTGGTGTTTACTGCTTTCCTTGTCCACGGCTTTGCTGTATCCTGAGGAACCCTCTCCAGTCCACAGCTTACAGTGTCAGGTTGCAACAGAGATACAGAAAGAGTCACAGAAAGGCAGATAAGTTGATGTCCTTTGACCACATCACACACTGATGACCGCTTCATTGTGAACCAGATGATGCATGCCACACAACTACAGGCACATTTAAGGGAGGTGAGAGGCACCCAAGTGTCACATCAGACAACATCATCGTCTTACATGGGCCAGGAAGCATCTATTCAGGATGAGGTACCAGTGGGCCTTAGTGCTGTTCACTGATAAAAGTCAATTCACGCTCAGCAGAAATTATGACAGACAACGACGTGTTATAGATGTTAAGAAGATTGCTATGCATCAGTCACTGTTGTCACCTGACGAGCCTTTGGTGATGGTGATGGTGGTGTTACAGTGCGGGCAGGTGTGTCTAGTCAATATAGACTGCCCTACACTTTGTGAATGGTACAGCGACAAGCCCCTACTACTTGAATAACATCATTAATCCAGTCATTGTGCCTCTGCACAAACAACACAGCCCTAATTTTGGCCTCATGGATGAGAATGCTCCAGCTCATTGTGGATGCAACATTAGGGAGCGGCTGCTGGAGATTTGGGTACCTCAAATATAGTGGCCTGCACTTTCTCCAGACCTGAATCCCACAGAAAACTTATGTGACATGCTGGCTGCCCTTCCAGAAGAGTGGGATACCATGCCTTAGAAGACAATAACTTGAATTGTGAACAACACGAAATATGTCATTGTCAAGCTGTAATTGATGCTCAAAGTCACATGACAAGTTAGTGAGATGTTGACATTTTTTGTTGGGGTGTACCCACCACTGTTGTTGGCTGCTGTTTCAATTAATTGTTTGAGATGAGGAAATCATTATTGCATGTTTCTACTTAAATGCCATACTTTCAAGATAAAATATCATTGTTGTGGGAGGTTTTTACATTTTCCATAAATTTCGCCAGAAAGTCAAATATCCCTAACTTTTTCTGAGTAGTATATGTCTAATATCTGTACTGTATATCTGGGACCTTTACAGAAAAGGTATATTGGATCTGTATTTCAGACCATTCTGTATTGTGCTTGTTGGTAAAGAATGTGGCAGTGGGTGAGACTCATAGGACCAATCTAGGAAACTGATTGATAGGGTTCGTAGCCAACTATCCAACTGGCTTCCTCAAACATAACTGAATACATTGATGGATTGAATATTAGCTTGTAAATGGGAGCACATCATTAGACACAAGCTTCTAAGGCCTCATTCAGATGTCTGCGATTTTTCTAGTACATGAAAAAAAAACAGATGGTTCTTCATCAGTGTTTTTGATCAGATTTTTATCAGTGTGTGGTTCGTGTGATGGTCTTTCCTGTCCATGTGTCATCAGTGTTTCATCAGTGGATACCACTGCAGCCTTGCAGCGCTGGAGTCCTGAGTTCAAATCCCACCAAGAACAACATCTGCAAGGAGTTTGTATGTTCTCCCCGCGTTTGCGTGGGTTTCCTCCGGGTACTCCGGTTTCCTCCCACATTCCAAAGACATACTGATAAGGAATTTAGATTGTGAGCCCCATCGTGGCAGCGATGATAATGTGTGCTGCGGAATATGTTAGCGCTATATAAAAATAAAGATTATTATTATTATTATGAAAAAAAAATTAAATTGTAAAGCTTTTCCTAGTCACTACAGTGTTAAAAAAGTACAGTACACATATAGCAATGTGTGCTGTCCATGATTTTTCAATGACCTACAGTCTTTTATGGGCAATTTAGGTCTTAGACTCGGATCAAAAACACAGATGTGTCTCCTTGACATTTTTGTAGACATATGGTCTGCAGAAAAACACAGACATGCGAATTATATCAAAACACTTTAATGAGTATGTGTTCTATCCCTGTAAATCTCAAATAGAACATGTACATCTGAGTTAGGCCTAAATCTTAGAAAAAATGTAGGGTTGATACTCCTGGGTTCCTATCTAGTCATCTGCAAAGAACCTCATTCACTTTTCTTGCAAATCTGAGTTGAACTCTCTGAAGTTGATGATTACCTATGGGTTAGATTATTGCATAAACAGATTGGATAAGCAAAATTATGTACCGTACTTGAGCTCGACTTACTGCTATCTGTGGGTTTATAATTAATATCTAGATATGTTTCCTATAGTCCCCTGGAGTTTGGGACTGCCTATTTGCTTTGTAATAAAGCAGCTCACACTATAAGCAGATAAGGCCTGTTTCACACATCAGTTTTTTTGGTCAGTCAAAATCCGCTAAAATGGCGGATAGCGGATCCGTTCCTGTACTGACCACAACGTTTGGCACCGGATCGTTATTTTAACGGATCCGTCGAAGGAAGAATTTTAAAGGAACCGCAGCCTGGGGAAGAAGAGAGAGAGAATTTTTCAGGCGCCAGAACAGAGTTTAGGGTTAAATTTGCGGCTGAGGGAAGTCTTTCGGGCATGCGCAGTGAGAAATGTGGATCCGGCCGCCCGAAAAACGTTGCATGGTCCGTCCGGGCATGTCGGCAGACGTCAAAATTTTGGCGGATCCGCAAAAAAACGGATACAACGGATGGCCATCCATCAAGATCCGCCGGTAATGCAACTCAATGGGACAAAAAACGGATCCGCCAAGCAAAATGGTGGATCCATTTTTTTGGCAAAACGGCAGATTTTGACTGATGGAAAATACGAATGTGTGAAACGGGCCTAAGCGATTTCACCAATTTCCTGTAGTTTCACACATTCAAATGAAATAACTCCAAGCATTTGATTTTCTGCAAATACTAACCTAGACCAACACTGCTGTTTTCCAACAAGTAGCCGAGATGCTCAAACATGGCTTTTTGATTTTGTCGACTAATTCTGCAGAAATAGCAAAGGAATCTACAGCAACTTGCCACCATCTTTGGGAAAGCAATCTGCTGTAATGATATAGAAAACAAAAATATTTAATTTGTTTCATCAGGTTTTCAGACATCTTAGAAATTGTGTACACACACACACACAATGACCGACGTACCTGAGATTTGTCTCCTCCCAGTACATTGACCATGACTTCCATAACAGTTTCATGCATCCCTAAAACTCGCATCAGGTTTGGATGCTGATAGAAAACTTTGTTGTTCATGATATCACTAAAAGGAATGGAAATGCTTAGAACATACAATCAGAGCCCTTACATCGTTATCAAAATCGGGAAATGAAGTTTGCACTATGGAGAGCTTTATGCAAAAACTTTTTTTTACTATTTATTAAGGATGTTTTTTGTGTTAATCAACAGTATAAAAATGCTGTTATGATTCATTTTAATATGCGTTTATAATTGCTGAAGCTCTTTTTTTTACTGATACGGAGCTTCCTATTAATAACATAACCCACTGGGAAACACGCATACCGGCAGGGAAACATGCATACAGGCAGGCAACAGTAGAGGAAACATAAAAGCTTATGCCTAATATAATGAACTAAGTAATTAAATGGTATGCAGAGAGCTCCTTCTAGTGGCAGCTGCAGATGGGATGTATGTCATCTTTTAAAGTGAATCAATCAATGGGATCAACCCTCCTAAGCCGTCTATATGGGTATACAGGTCATAAAAGGTTGAATAAAAGGATACCTTGATATTGGAAATTCAATGTCTTCTTAGAAATAAATCCACAGTTTTCTTAATGTGAAAATGAGTTGAGCTCCTGAGAATCTGCCTCAAAATATTATTTTAAATGAAAGGAGGCATTACCATTCAGAGACCTGCAGATCAGGAGAACAGCCTGTCAGTCATCACATGTCTCACATTGGTAATGGCCCTTCTCATTTATAATAAGCCCATGAGGCAGATTCTCAGGAAGATCTTTGTTCGGCCCATAGATCTTAAAAGCTCATTTACATAATAAGAAATAAAACATGGATTTCTCTGAAATAAGACCTCGGATGGCAGATATCAAGGTAGCATTTTATTCAACTTTCTATGACCAGTCTGCTCATATAGACGGCTTAGAAGGGCTGGTCCTATTGACTAGTTCCCTTTAAAGAGGTATTGTCAAGTTTAGAAGTTATCCTCTATCCTTTGGATAGGGAATAATATACTGATTACTGGGTGTCTGAGTATTGGGACCCATACTAAGCCTGAGAATCCCTGCATTAAAGGCGAGGTGGTTGATCATGAGCACTGCCACTCCATTTATTCTTAATTGAACAGCTGGAGAGATAAGAGCGCTGCGCTTGGTTGATCTTCATCACTTCCATAAGAAGTAATGGATTGACCACTGCTCCATTCCCATGATACTCTTAAGAGCCCCAGTTTTCAGAATTGGCGGGGCCCCAGTGGTCGGATTCCCAGTGATTGAGAAGTTACAGTATTACATATCTCATGGATGAGGGTAGATTCCAAAATTGAGAATACCCCATTAAATTTACGTCAGGAAATATCAACATTTTTATAAGAAAAATTAAACTCTAACTAAAAAGATTTACTCAGAAATTAAGTAGCACAGCAATTTGTCTAGAAGTTCACGTAGAGTTATGATGATAAAACATGGATAACTTTTATAATTGCAAAACGCTTACCCCAAGCCATCAATCATAAGCATCTCCTCTTCCTTGCCCATTCTCACACTTAACAGAGAGCGAATCTGTCCCAGAGATGCCAGCAGATTAATAGTATCTTCCACAGAGGCCGCACTGATTGTATAGGTTTTCCTCATGGCCTGCAACAACTCCCCAATGCTATCATACTGCCTGCGGAGGAGGCTGAACATTATACGCACAAGCTCGGGATCTTGAATGTGGTCCTCCTGAGCCCACCGCACCATAGTTTGTGAGATGAGCTCTTTAAGTGTGGCTGGATAGAAGTAAACAAAACCAAACATTAATATATTATGTGACAGGTCCCGAAGTTTATCCAGACTCCTGTAATGTTATTTAGCAACACATTCCCTGGTTCTGGTGACTGTCCTGACAAAATTAGGACTGATGGCAAATTTGATTTTACCCCGGATTTTTTCATTTAATGCAAAACCACGACTTGGGAACCATATAGTACTGTATTGTATTGTCATTGTATTGTTGCTCTTTCACTGCTTTGCAATTGGGTTTGCATTTTAGAAGTTTGTCCTCTTACTCTCCCTGTCTGCCTCCCCTGCTCTGATGTCAGTATCTCCTGCCCCTTCTTTCTCCTTCCCCCAGTCATTATTTTTCATCCAACTGGCTAGCATCATATCTATACAG
Organism: Dendrobates tinctorius; assembly: GCF_039654945.1. NCBI lineage: Eukaryota > Metazoa > Chordata > Amphibia > Anura > Dendrobatidae > Dendrobates > Dendrobates tinctorius. Next base: position 2,115,845 of record NW_027361853.1, on the reverse strand, counting down.
TTCTGGTTCAGAATAATCTTTTTACCTACATTTTCATATGAGCCTCTGCAAGTCAAGTTAAGCTATCGGATGATATCACTAAAAATATCTGTACATAAAAAAATCCAAAGAAACGGTGTCTCAAGAGCCCTACACTCCCAGCCTAGTTATGAAGTCAGAATATGTGAAATTAATTTTCTCAAATATATATTTGTTTTTGGATCATTTTTTATTGATTCCAGTAATAAACTGCAGAAATGTATGATACATTCCTTTTAGAAAATTCAAAGTAAAATAAATGTAAACACAGTAATATAATGTAAAATGCCAATGTAAAAGTAATAAATGTAAGTAGAGTGAATTTACGGTAAAAATTATATTGTGGCACTGTGGTATAGCCAGAAAAATCAATGTAATTACTTTTAGGCCCCAAAAAATAAAAAAAATTCTGGGAGTGATGCCTTTATTGGCTAACCCCCCCCCCCTCCAAAATTACATTTGCAAGCTACCTCTCCATTTAAGGAAACCAGGATGGATGAACACAGAACTTAAGCACATGCTAAAAAGGAAGCAAAAAATGTTTATAAAATGGAAAGAAGGAGGCATATCTAAAGAAGAATATAATGCTGTCTGCAGAACCTGCAAGGCACAAATCAGATTAGCTAAAGCTGAAAATGAATTGAGGCTTGCAAGAGATGTCAAAAGCAATAATAAAGGATTTTGGGGATATGTCAAAAGTAAAAGAAAAGTCAAAGATGCTATAGGATTTTTACAGGATGAAAATGATGAAATGGTAAGACAGGATGTTGAGAAGGCTGAACTTTTAAATTCCTATTTTGCATCTGTTTTCTCTCAGAAAGGAAATGTAACATCAACTGTTATTCACTGTCCTATTAAGGGAATAGAAGAATCCAGGATATCTATAAACAGAAAGATAGTGAGGAAACACTTAGCTAACCTAAATGTATTCAAGTCTCCAGGTCCAGATGAATTACACCCCAGAGTACTGAAGGAGATAGCAGAAGAAATTTTTGAACCCCTCTCCATAATCTTTGAAAATTCTTGGAGAACAGGAGAAGTGCCAGAAGACTGGAGAAGAGCAAATGTTGTTCCTATCTTCAAAAAGGGGAAGAAGGTGGACCCAGGCAACTATAGGCCGGTGAGTCTGACTTCTATACCAGGAAAGATCTTTGAACAAATTATTAAACAACATGTATGTCAATACCTGGATAAGAATGAAGTGATTAAACAGAGTCAGCATGGGTTTGTAACTAATAAGTCATGTCAGACTAATTTAATTTCGTTCTATGATGGTATTACTGATTGGGTGGATCAAGGAAATGCTGTAGATATAGTATATCTTGACTTCAGCAAAGCATTTGACAAAGTCTCTCATACAATCCTTATTGAAAAAATGACTAAGTATGGAATGGACAAGGCAACTGTTAGGTGGATTCATAACTGGCTTAGTGATCGGACCCAAAGAGTGGTCGTAAATGGCTGCACATCCAGTTGGAAGAATGTCTCAAGTGGGGTACCACAGGGCTCTGTCCTGGGCCCTGTATTGTTCAACATCTTTATCAACGATTTAGATGAAGGAATTGAGGGTAAACTGATTAAATTTGCTGATGACACAAAGCTAGGAGGGATAGCTAATACTAGAGAAGAGAGAGAGAGGATTCAAAAAGATTTAAATAAACTGGAGAAGTGGGCAGCAACTAACAGAATGGTTTTTAACAGGGAGAAATGCAAAGTACTACATCTGGGCAATAAAAATGAAAAAAGCATATATAGAATGGGAGGAATAGGGCTAAGTGACAGCACATGTGAAAAAGACTTGGGTATACTAATAGATCACAGACTGAATATGAGTCAACAGTGTGATGCAGCAGCAAAAAAGGCAAATGCAATTCTAGGATGTATTAACAGAAGCATACAGTCTAGATCACGTGAAGTAATTATTTCCCTCTACTCCTCTTTGGTCAGACCTCATCTGGAATATTGTGTCCAATTTTGGGCACCACATTTTAAAAAAGACATCAACAAACTGGAGCAAGTTCAGAAAAGAGCGACCAGAATGGTGACCGGTCTGCAAACCCTGTCTTATGAGGAAAGGTTGCAGGATTTGGGAATGTTTAGTTTGCAAAAGAGAAGACTGAGAGGAGACTTAATAGCTGTCTACAAATATCTAAAGGGCTGTCACATTGTAGAAGGATCAACTTTATTCTCATTTGCACAAGGAAAGACTAGAAGCAATGGGATGAAGCTGAATGGGAGGAGACACAGATTAGATATTAGAAAAAACTTTTTGACAGTTAGAGTGATCAATGAGTGGAACAGGCTGCCACGAGAAGTGGTGAGTTCTCCTTCAATGGAAGTCTTCAAACAAAGGCTGGACAGACATCTAACTGGGATGATTTAGCGAATCCTGCTTTGAGCAGGGGGTTGGACCAGATGGCCCAGGAGGTCCCTTCCAACTCTACGATTCTATGATTCTATGATTCTATGATTCTCCATTTGTAATGAAAACCTCAATTTGGATTACCTTGGCTTATTCTTTAGGAAGCATCACACCATCTTTCCCATGCAAAATTGTCTAGTTGTAACATCTCTTATTACTCATTTGTAAACCTGCTTGATAATTGAGCCCCTGTGTTCTGAAAGCTTGCAAATATAATTTTTCTGGTTAGCCAATAAAGGTATCACTCCTATAATACTTTTTTTAGACATAAAAGTATTTACATCGATTTTTGAAAATCTGTAATTTCCTATTATGATATTTCGCTTTTATATACAGTTGATCTGCACATTACACCTTCCCGATGGTGGTCCCCACCGGGAGATACACTTCCCCCTGAGAACTCTACATGCTGCATTTGATGTATTAGTGTAATTGTACCCTGAGCATAGACAAAGCTGATTGCCACTAGATGTCACTCTCTACCTTGTCACGATACTGGGGAAACGAGATTGTGGTTGGTTGTCTACTGGAGAATACTTACTCAGAAATAACAAAAATATAAAGCAAGTGGATTTTTGGGAGAAGATGGGCGAGTGAAGAGTCAGACTGCAGAAATGGATTTTAGAAGTACTAGATGTAGTAGACTAACAAATATGAACACTTCTCATATTTAATGTAGCTATTTTGTAGATGAGATCTCATAAAATAAAAGTTCTCCTTTCCACATGTAGAGGAGAAAGATGGCAATAATCAGCTGTCAAGCAATAGGATAATATTATAGTGCATATCTGGAAATCACTGCAGGTGACAAGTTCAAAGAAAGTTGTCTGGTTAAAAAGGGTATTTGGACCGCAGACAACTTTTCCATATGTCCATCACGCTAAAAATTTGATATGGTGATAGTATAGATTTACGACTGCTTACAGAAACTGCAGCAGTATCAATGTCCAGTAGCATTTTGCTTACACCAGCATAACTTCTTCAGGAAGACATGACTATGAGCATGTGAATTATGTGGCCCCACATATGTGTGGTGCGCCCAAGGAATCCAATCATCTCAGTGTGCAGATGCTTCAGGGGTACTGACAGGTGGTACCAACCCCTCCTCAGCTATAAACAAGTAGTTATTTTTTCTCACTGAATGTCTAACGTTATTGAAATCTGATGCCTCTGACCGTGCTTAAAATTAGTCCTGGTAGCTGACTCCTCACCATGATCTGGAGAGGTCTGTGTTGGGGAAAGCTTTCTGTCAATCAAATAAGGTCCGATCATTTTAATTTCAGTTTACCATCAGATATTAGCAGAGATTGTAAAGGATTAACTTGCTGCATCAGATGTCTTCTAAACCTGCCGCATCCAGGGACATAGCGTCAATAATCTCCGGTATTAGGAAATGCTATGTGAAGGGGCTTACAGCGCTCTCATCACCTTCCATCTTATTAAGTCTATCTGGTTACAAAGTAATATATTATCATACCTGTCATATTTTTTGCACTTTCTTTTTGTGTCATCGATTCTACTATCAAATGCATTTACTACTTACTAGGAGATTTCTCCTCCTCCTCTGCTGGATCCTGCTCCTCCGTCTTTGGCCTCCCTTTGATTTTGTACACCAGTGATCGAAGACGACCTGTCCATGATGTATCTTCTTCCTCCTCCTCTTCTTCTTCAAGTGGAATTCCTTTATTTAAATAGTTGAATATTAAAAATTCAACATATAAAACTTTAAAAGCTGTAATTTTTTTTTCTCTGTTATTCACTTTTTCATGATACATGGGGCTTTATTTTTATGATTTGCTTTCAGACTATAGCAATAAGTAGCATCAACATAATTTCATGAACTGCATACATGTGGGCATCCTTAAGTGAAATGTACACAATGGTCATGAAGGTAGGGATGGGGAAAAAAGGCACAAAAACATATCTGCTTCCTCTATGGCGACCCATAGGGAAAGCAGAGAAAACGGCCAGCTTCCCTTTTTTTTTCTGAAGCTGTATGACTACCGTTCAACTGCAGACTCTGAATAGTCCAGAGGAACATTTCATAGGGTTTGTCCACTACTTGGACAACCCCTTCTGAATTCCCACGTTTACCACCAGTAAAATTCTAACACTTACACTCACCTCCACTGCCAGGCAGCACTGTTCCAGTGATGTCGGCACTGGACCTCCTGGGGATTGCATGACATTGTTATGTCATGTGATCCCAGTGGCCATTCAGTGCTGATTTTACTCTCCACTCCTTCAGACATAATTGCCAACCAGAGGAAGTAAGAGCAGCTGCTACTGCCCTTTCATGCTCTTCGGATGTCGCGATTCGTCCATAGGAGGAAGCACTGAATGGCTGCAGGGATTGTGTGACAAAGTAATACGATCCCCTGGAGAGCCAATGCCAACACTGCTGGAACGGTGCTGCCCGGCAGCGGAAGTGGGTCTTTATTATTTTTACTGGAGGGAAGCAGAGGGTTTCAGAAGGGGTTTTCCGAGTAATGGACAACTCCTTTAAAACATTTGCTAGAATAGATTTTCCTATGTTATAGTTAGCATATACCACACATAGTATGAGTTCACATGTTCAGTAAACATTCACTTGAAATGGATCCACTAAAAATAAAAAAAAAAATTGGATCAGTTTCTAACCAATAGAAAAACTGATCTACTTTAAATGTGATGAATTCACATTAGCTTCAATGATTTACCAAACAGAGCCAGATGGAATCAGTTTTTTTAGTGGGACAAAAAATTTGTGTCTGCACAACTTTTTTTTATCCGATTGAAGTTCACATGTCCAGTAATCATCTGTTTTAAAATGGATCTATTAAGCAAAAAACAGTTAACTTCAAAAAGGAAGAAAAGTATAGGGCATTATAACCCTCCGTCAGGTGCAATAGATCTGACAGGCACACAGTAATTAGTCTCACTTCTCTCTCCTTGCCCACTTATCAGAAAACCCCACCCCTCCTAGTTATCTCCTGACTCTACAGGCTCTGTGAAACCTGATATCACAGTGACTCAGCAGACCTTCTAGTGAGCAGATATCAACACTTTGGCTTCTCAGGCACATTGCGCCTGATTTCAACACAAATTGAAAGGTTAGTATTTTCTTTTTTTATTCATCACGATTGTGTATTTAGCTTGTTTTATGAAGGATTAATGCTAAGTTAGTGTACATAAGTACTGTTTTCTTAGACAAAAGGAGGGTGGCTTCTAAAGCACATTGCGCCCTAACACATACTCTTTCTCTCTTGCTTCAGATTTTCTGCTGCAATGGCCAGAAAACAGTATGATTCATCTAAACCCCTTCATTTAGAAGAAATGAAGATTTTTTTGTTAGAAGATGATGAGGAAGAACCAGCAGTAACTGAGGATTTAGAGGAATCTAGTGACATTTCATCTGAAGATGAGGTAGCAGAATGTAACACTGATTCTGGAACAGAGCAGGATGGTGATGACACTGATACAGAGGAAACAGACACAGATCTAGCTTATTATTTGGGCAAAGATAAAAATACAAAGGACGTCCCAAGGACGTTCCAGAACAAACACCGACTCTACCACCTTCTAAAAGACGCAGTTGTACTACCTGCTCATTTGTATCTGGTTTCAGAAGGCTTTCTAAATATGACTGCAAAATATGTAAAGAATCAATCTGCCTTTCCCATGCAACTTTCGTCTGCCAGCCTTGCTTTTCTAAGTGTACCTGTGCTGCTTCTGCTGCAATTGAAACCACTGAAGATGAGTAGAAAATAATTAAGTAACATCTAAGTGCAATATCCTTTAGGTTTTTTTCCATAATTTTATATTTAAGCAATAGTTAAGTAAAGATAACTGGAGCCTATTTGGCGGTACTACCGAAAAGTGGTACTTTTAGTTTTAATAAGTTTATGGTTAATAAATGGTTTTTTTGCATCTGATTTGGTGTAATCTCTTTTAATACATTCCTATAGGTGGTTTTCTGACCTGTGCTTGTCAGGCACATTGCGCATGAACTGAGGAGAATCTATATTGCGCCTGACGGAGGGTTAATGGATCCATAGACATCAATGTTAATTTAGAAACATATGGCTGATGGAGAGAGATCAGTAAAGCTCCCACCCAGTGTGCATTTATAACCTATCCAATTACTGTACTTTAGTGGGATAACCTCTTTAAGGACCTTGCAATTTTGCATTCAGGGCCAAGGGAATTATTTTATTTTGTGCCTGCAGGCTGACAGCGATTTTTCTTCCAGCACTGGAGTGGTGCTTTAAATGTAAGTCCCCTGCCTCTGGTCATGTACTCATCCTCTGACATCTCCACCACTTTTTGGAGCCGCTCTGGACCTGCGGCGTCATCATGTGAGCGCAGCTTCTGACTGGCTGGAAGTCAAAAGCTACATCACAAGCTCTCAATGCAAGTCTATGAGAGCCAGAACAAGACTCTGATAGACTTGTATTGAAAAGTGACCTCCACGCCACTCCGTGAAACACTGGAGCTGTTGGCAGGCCACTTTTAGCTGGGGATTGACAGAAGCAATGCTGTAAACGATGAAGGCTGCGGCATGTGAGTAGGAGACAGGGGAAATACATTTAACGCTCCACTCCAGCAGTTCAATAAAATAAAAAAAAACTCTGGAGTGGTGCTTTAAAGCCTTGAATTTTTTTTATTTTTACAGTAGACCTTCTGCCATTCTTGCTGTTACTCTGGAATTGTAGTGGTTAATCAAAACCACACTAAAAATCTTAATCACAGTGTCTGCTTGATCTATAACATACAGGTTTTGCTACTTTGCTAGAGGGGAAGTAAAAAAACAAAACAAATGCCTGTCACAGAAATTGTTTGTATCCACCATGAAATAACAATGCTGGAGAATCGTTATTTAGCACTGGGTGTCACCCTTTTCTTTGTCTATAGGGCACGTCCTCTATTGATTGCTCAGTGTCAGGCTAGATAATCGACATACTTCTGAAACAAATAAAATGGTTAAGTTTAATTGATAATTTCCTAATATTAATCTCAAACTGTGGCCTAACCCTTAAAGATTGGTAAAAATGAACCAACCGAAGTGAAACATTTCAGTGTACAAAGATGTCTAGCGCCGGAAAAACTGAACTGGTGCAAAATCTAGTTTTATGAAACCTATTGTCTTGTCAAGTGCGGGTTGTAAGCCAAACCACATAGCTTCAATCCTGGTACCAAGTTTTAAGAATGATGTAATACGTGCACAACAGTATCAGAAGCAGTCTACAGCTACGGATCCATATATATATAGATCATTACCACAGTGCATTAGAAGATCCTCGTGGAATTCATACAGTTCATCCCGTATATCTTCAGGACAAGGGCTATCTTCATGTAGTTGGAAATTGAGAAGCATGTTAATCTGAAAATAGGAAAAAATATAGTGATTTTTTTCTGATATTATAGTGAAGAGAAAAAAAAAACCTCTTTTGTCCATAATATTACCTGTTCCTGTGGAGGAGAGCGGAACTCCCTTGTCTTCTTGGCCGTTAGGGCAGCGGACATGTTTAATGCCTGCATCAGTTCATTGTAACGAAACTTCTGATTGTACTGGAGCTTTGACACAAAGTTATCGGAGAAGGAAACGATGGACTCCACGCGATGCTTCAGCTCACAATCACAGAAGTAATGAAGTAGCTCACACATCTAAAAAAAAATTTGCAAGCAAAAGTAACTCAATGCCACATTATGTGGTCCATATGACCTTCTTATTGAATTCCTTTACATAGGATTGAAGCATTTCTAGATCTACATTCGAGATGCTTAATATAATTTTTTTTATGAATTGTACCACCAAACTAAAGTGTAAAGGGAAGGATAAATGGCTGGTGGACTGAGGTCCAAATACTGCCTGGGGATGCTGATGCAGCAGATCTGCAGTTATAGATGCATTGGAACAAGGCAGTGTCTTCTCCAATGAATCGTTGATGGCAGGCAGAGATTGTAAAAATGCCGCTACAGATATCACTTTGCGCATGGAACGGTGCTAAGCCATGAGCGCAGGACCACCAACCGGCTTCTTATGACTTCAGCCAGCTCTCAGGCTTTATGTGGGGCGCTCAGACCAGTTGCTCTTTTTGTCTATCCTTTCCTTCCTCGTCACTGTGCACTGTGTACAAGTTCCTCACAACGAGATGTTGGCTACATAAATGTGGTTATGTCCTGAGGACAAGATTGGAGTACCTCGAAATGCGTAGATCCACACCAGGGAATAAGCTAATGTTTTTATTTTATTGATTCACTGCTATGCATTATGGGATATTGACAGCAGTGGAGGAAAGCAGTCCATCTCTTTCTACTATAAAGCTACCAGTAACTGACAGACCTCCTTGTGGGTATGTGTATTGTGGTGGTGGAGAAACCGCTGGGAATTCACCTCTCTGACTAGTCTCCAGTGCAGCTTGTTACCTGGCCGCCTCTCAAAGGACATTTTCTTCTCTGAAATGCCGAAGTATGGCGGAACATACATGGCTGAAATCATACAGTCAGTGTCTAATACATGCTGCCTGTGGATAAAGCAGCATGTCAGTTGTCCGGTTCCCTTTAGCCACACGGGAAAGGTTTGGTTTACTATAAAATGGTTCAATATTTGGACTGTATCAAATTTTAATAGCAATATATGATTGATATAGATAATCGCTAATAGGCTTAAACCTTCAAGGCATTATCCAGGACTATTTTTTTTGTCTTACTATGGGCCTGAAAACTAACAGGTAGGTAGTTGTTAACCACCTGATTATGTTACCCAGTGTCGGATCAGAGTGGTCATCAACAGAGAAGCTTTTCGTCTTCCGGGCTGCTCGGTCGAGTGGGGGTGACTGCCAGCGCAATGCTGATTGACAGCCAACTCCCCACAGTTAGGCAGCAGAGAGATGGCTATCAATCAGCATGACGTCAGCAGTCATGTCCTCATCAATAGAGCAGGGCGGAAGAGAAGCAGCTGCTTTGTCGACATGACATTAGCAGAAGCTGCTCAATCACTGATAAAAGTAGTCTGTGACCGATTTGTGCTGACAGAAATCGGCAGTGGTCTAGTTCTTAGGCCTGTAATAAAAAAAATAATAATTAGCCCGGATAACGCCTTTAAAGGAATGCTTAGTGCAACTAAATCAAATACATGATCACGTAGATAACAGAAATACCAGTTTATGCACTGCCACAAAGCAAAGTGCCACAGAAAACCCATTTAGAAAGTATATGCAATCTGAAGTCTTGTGCTTTATTGGTGACTGATACAGCAAATGAGTGATGTTCCCCAGGTACAAATAAGTATGTAGGAGATTTCACATGTGAAACCCTCATTATATAGCACTGGAAAAGAGCAGTCAATCTGGCGGGTAATGCCTAGGTTAATACACACTTGTCTTGCCTGCCTGATGCACTTCCAGGCTAATTTGCATATTCATTTTAACCAAGTTTTCTCTGTGTTGGCACATTGCTTTGGGCTATAAAGGTGGGCCTATAATTGTATTTCAATATCCTACATAGACATATATTCATCTTATCTGCACTAATTATTCTAAACAGATTACCTTTAAGAATTAACCTTGTATGTAATTATCAGTACCAATCATATTGGAACCAACTATTGGAAGTTGATTACAGTCTATTGGGACCAGTAAAACATGGAATGTGTCATGTGTTTCCGAACTAGAGCAAATCAAACCTCAACTATTGAATTTAACTCTTGGTTCTAACCATGGTATATTGTTCCTGTTTTTAGAGAAACAAAAAACTTTGTCACATTTCCAGGCAAAATGTTGTATTCAGTTTGATTAAATTAAACTTTCTGACAGATTAGCTTTAAAGACTTCTATCACTTGCAAGTGAACTGAAAATATTTCAGATAAATAATAATATTTTATGTAGAAATATGTTTAAAACATGAATTTTAGGAGGATAAAAGGAATTAAACTGCATGACAATGGCCAAAACATATTAACACACAGCAAAAAGTGCTCATAAAAGTAGAGGCAGAAACGTTGATAAAAGTGAGAATAAGACCCTGCGTATAAAATGTAATTCATCATTCCATATACAATAAGGGAGTAGTTCACTGGATGTTTGTTTCATAAAACCAACCTTATGGAAATTGGTTACCTGAAGTTTGACAGATTCTGGTAGTCGAGTCTGCAGAAGACCTTTCACAGGAGACTTGGCTTCCTTTGTTGCCTTCTCTCCAGCTTCCACATCTTTTTCCTCGTCTTGTGCCACTTCTTCCTTCTCACAGTTCTCTTCTGCGTCGTCTTCTTTATGGTCACCAAAAACATTTGGATCAATAAGTAGCAGAATTTGGCGGACATCCTCGTCCTCAAAAACCCCCATTATGAGAAGAGTGGCAATGAGCTTTAGCACTGGCACAAACTGGAATTCCACTTTGCCTCCCACAGGATCTCTGATATGGTCTCCACTACTTTGTACTGCCTCTGTTAGCATGCTGATAGCTTTAGATTTAAGGATGTCAATAGGAATCTCTGGGCCATTTTGTTGCCTGTCTTCCCCAGTCAATACAAAGCAAGGTATAGTGAAATGAAGATCGGATTTCAGGCAGGTACTACGACCTACCCCAGGTAAGCCATGTCTTTTCGATTCATCGGGGAACAATCTGATTTGCCTGGTCTCATCCGTTATTGGAATAATAAACTCATTGTTCATCATTAGTTTTCCCTCCTTTGCAGACTCCAGGTAGATGCTGATGAGGAGGTTATAAAAACCAGATCTCAAGAGACCAGGCAGGTATTGGTTATCAATGGTATATAGAAGTTGGGACTGATCCACATGGCTGCATAAGGCATGGGCAACACGATTGTTACCCAGAGCACAAACAGCACCATACAACTTCAGGGTGTGATAGTGAAATTTCATCAAGTCTTCCTGCTCAGAAAGCTCTAAAATGTCAATACATCTGATAAAAGGAAGAAAAAATACAAAACAATTTACAAAAAGATATGCATATATTAGAAAATCATAGAATATTTGCTTTATTCATTGCATGTATGCAATTTCATGATTATTGATGTATAACCAATAGCTAGTCATGTTTTTACATTCCAATTAAAAAGAAAAAAACATTTCACAACTTTGTCAGCAAATACCTTACTAATGTTATGTAAATCAGTGGGTGACTAGTTGTGGGAACATTGATTTACCAGGACTTATCCTCAATCTTATCCCTGTGGGTGTGAGTGACATGATTTGTAAGAGAGATAGAATCATAGATGTTGCTACCGGCCCTATGCAAATCTCGTGCATAGGCGAAACATTCTGTTTCCCTGGGAATATGCACTAAAGTTGCGTATAAGCTTCTCTGATTCATCGGTGCACTGCATATGACCAGGAAGGCGGTAGTGAAGCAGATCCCAGCCAGCCGCGAAACTTGCAAAGTGCCAGTGGTGATGTCACTCTTACAAATTTTGTCACACATACCCAGAGAGACATGCTTAAGAGGTAGGATTAGTTGATTAGAAATCAACACCCACCAACTAGTCACCCACTGATTTATACAACGTGAGCGCAGGGCTCAAAGTTACATCTACATTTATGCACCAATCACTAAGCAGCAACATAGGCTTGTTAGAATGCAGGTAAAGGGTTCAATACAGACATAAGAAAGGTATAGGAGGAAAGGGCAGCTTAGAGGTTCCCTTTAAGCCAAAAGAAAAGGTAATGAGAGATACAAGCGTTCCTCTCCAAAAAATTCTTGCAAGACAACATCTTGAATACTGGATTCCATTTTGGACTGCATATTGAAATAAAAAAAGATATCGGCCAGCAGCAGAAGATTTAACGGTGGATAGATACTAGATTATTCTATGGGATGGGAGATCTCTCTTGAAATGAGAGGCTGGCAAAATAATTATTGTTCAGCATGGACAAAGAAGTCTTAGGAAGTTATCTAATTTCTAAAATGTAGAAATGTATGTGAAGAAATTATGAAGAACTGACCAATGCTTTATATTTTCCAAGGACCTTACAGAGGACACCCTTTGTATGTGGTGAAAGTTAGATTTAGACATCAATATAGAAAAGGGTTCTTTACAGTTAAAGTAGTCAAATTATGAAATGGCCCACCACAAGAGGTAGCAATGTCTGCTACTATATCAGCACTTAAAAAGGGTTAGATACTAGTAAAATGTCATTTAGGGTTAAAATTAATCTAGCAATCAACATTTTATTGAAAAATGTGAAGATGCATGCATTTTTTTCAAACCTAAAAAACAAAGGTTGTTTTTCTTACTGTAATTCTATTCAAAAATACTCTAAAGGGGTCAAATTATAGCTTGGCTTTGAATTGGGTAGCTCTCCATAGTCCTGAAAATGTTATAGGGAATAAAGCCTTTGGTCTAATGCTTATCTGAGCCTATGATCCAAAAGTCTAGAACAAGGCAAACACATTGACATTGATCACATTACAAGGGTCTAGAAATATATTATCTGACTCAATCAATGATATGTTCCACGCTGTACAAATGAAATGGAAAAACGTGAGAATGGGTATAAAAAGATTGTGTGAAAAACCACATTATTATTACATTTTAATGTGAATCTGTTAGGCCAAACTGACAGTTTAAACTGACGCCATGGCCATGTAGGGGAGTATCCCCTATAAAAATCTCTAGTGTGTAAACCACTGCAGAGGTTTTATTCAAATATGCTAATTGCTGGGCTCTGCGCATCTATGGTATGCCTAAATGGCTCAACGCACTGTTCCACCCACTCATTTTTAATTCTCCGCCTCCCTCATTTGTGACAGATAGCGCTGTATTGACTGAGAATTACCTCAGACAATACATGCTTCAGGCAAGACAATGAGGCGAGATTATGCAAAACCAATTGATAAAACTGAGCCACACCAATGGTGCACCAAGAACTTGAATTAGCATACCCAATTAAACTTTGAAGCCAGTGATAAGTACACTAATGTAATTTTTATAGGGGCTCTATCTGCTACAAGGCTTAGTGTTTCCCTCTCTCTGGTAGGCATAAGGCCTTAGGTAGCACACAGGCAATTCAGTTCAAAACATGTGCAGTTTTTATTGCTTTCTACAGGTTTGCACAGAAACAAAACAAACACAAACATAAATCCCTAGAATTGTCCAGGTGCTGACTAAACAGAACAGCCACTGGCTACTCATACATTGCTGAGCTAGCCCTAGCTCAGTCACACAAAATAGCTATTCTTCATAGCAACCACTGATACTTGAAGTTCTCTACACACGGCACGTGCATTTAAAGGGAATCTTTCACCCTTTTTTTGGACTATGAGCTGCCGTCATCGACATCAGGGACTTATTTACAGCATTCTGTAGATAAGCCCCCGATGTAACCTGAAAGATAAGAAAAATGAGTTAGATTATACTCACCCCGGTGTCCGGTCCGATGGGTGTCGTGGTCCGGTCCAGCGCCTCCCATCTTCATACGATGCCATCCTCTTCTTTCCTTCCTGTCGTGGCTCTGGCACAGGCGCACTGCTCTGCGCTGTTGAGGGCAGAGCAGAGTCCTGCAGTGCGCAGGTGCCGGGAGAGGTCCGGCGCCTGCGCACTGCAGTATTCTGCTCTGCCCTCAACAGGGAAGAGCAGTGCACCTGCGCCGGAGTAATGACAGGAAGGGAAGAAGAGGACGGCATCATATGAAGATGGGAGACACCGGATCGCAACACCCATCGGACCAAGAACGGACCGCCCCCCGAGTATAATATAACTCATTTTTCTTCTCTTTCAGGTTACATCAGAGGCTTATCTACAGTATTACAGAATTCAATTCTCTCCTCCGCCCCCCAGCACCTCCTCCCTCTCCACTCATCTCAGCTGAAGACTTTGCCTCATTTTCCAAGGAGAAGATTGATAACATCACAGACAGTTTTAGTCAACAACCCTCAGTGCCCTTCCTCCTACCTGCCCTGCCCTCCTCCCCAAAACCAACTTCTCCACCATTACAGAAGATCGACTCTCCACTCTACTCTCAAGATCACATCTTACTACCTGTGCACTTGACCCGATCCCATCCCACTTCATCCCAAACCTCACCACAGTCTTCATCCCAACCCTAACCCATCTCTTCAACCTATCACTAACAACTGGTGTTTTCCCCTCAAGCTTTAAACATGCCTCAATCACATCTATCCTCAAAAAGCCCTTTCTTGACCCATCCTCTGTATCTAGCTATCGCCCTATATCACTTCTCCCCTATGCCTCAAAATTACTGGAACAACACGTCCATCTTGAACTATCCTCTCACCTCTCTTCTTGCTCCATCCTTGACCACTTGCAATCTGGCTTCCGGCCACACCACTCCACTGAAACTGCCCTAACTAAGGTCACCAATGACCTACTAACCACCAAGGCCAAGCGACACTACTCCGTCCTCCTCCTCCTGGACCTGTCCTCTGCCTTTGACACAGTGGACCATTCCCTATTATTACAGACCCTCTCATCTCTTGGTATCACAGACATGGCCCTATCTTGGATTGCGTCATACCCAGCAGACCGGACATTCAGCGTCTCCCATTCGCACACCACCTCCTCACCGCGCCCCCTATCTGTCGGAGTCCCGCAAGGTTCAGTCCTAGGGCCCCTGCTCTTCTC
The DNA here is from genome assembly GCF_039654945.1 of Dendrobates tinctorius. Taxonomy (NCBI): domain Eukaryota; kingdom Metazoa; phylum Chordata; class Amphibia; order Anura; family Dendrobatidae; genus Dendrobates; species Dendrobates tinctorius. The sequence goes on along the minus strand of NW_027361853.1, from coordinate 2,100,821 downwards.
CGTTTACACCTTCGGCCTCGGACAGCCCATAGAATCTCATGGCTTTCAGTATCATCTCTATGCTGATGACACACAGATCTACATCTCTGGACCAGATATCACCTCCCTACTAAACAGAATCCCTCAATGTCTGTCTGCCATTTTATCCTTCTTCTCCGCTAGATTTCTAAAACTTAATATGGACAAAACAGAATTAATCATCTTTCGCCCATCTCACGTGACCCCCCCAACAGACCTATCCATTAAAGCAAACGGCTGCCCACTCTCTCCAGTCCCACAAGCTTGCTGCCTTGGGGTTATCCTTGATACTGATCTCTCTTTCAAACCACATATCCAAGCCCTTTCCGCTTCCTGCCGACTTCAACTCAAAAATATTTCATGGATCCGTACATTCTTCAACCAAGAATCTGCGAAAACCCTAGTCCATGCCCTCATCATCTCCCGCCTTGACTACTGCAACCTCCTGCTCTGTGGCCTCCCCTCTAACACTCTTGAACCCCTCCAATCTATTCTTAACTCTGCTGCCTGACTAATCCACCTGTCCCCCCGCTATTCCCCGGCCTCTCCCCTCTGTCAATCCCTGCACTGGCTCCCCATTACCCAGTTACTCCAGTTCAAAACCCTAACCATGACATGCAAAGCCATCCACAACCTGAGTCCTCCGTACATCTGTGACCTAGTCTCCCGGTACTTACCTGCACGAAACCTCCGATCCTCACAAGATCTCCTTCTGTACTCCCCTCTTATCTCCTCTTCCCACAATCGCATACAAGATTTCTCCCGCGCATCCCCTCTACTCTGGAACTCTCTACCACAACATATCAGACTCTCACCTACCATGGAAACCTTCAAAAAGAACTTGAAGACCTACCTCTTCCGACAAGCCTACAACTTGCAGTAACCACCGATCCACCAAACCGCTGCACGACCAGCTCTACCCTCACCTACTGTATCCTCACCCATCCCGTTGTAGATTGTGAGCCCTCGCAGGCAGTGTCCTCTCTCATCCTGTACCAGTCGTGACTTGTATTGTTTAAGATTACTGTACTTGTATGTATTATGTATACCCCTCCTCACATGTAAAACGCCATGGAATAAATGGCGCTATAATAATAAATAATAATAATGATAATAAAATGCTGTCGATAAGCCCCTGATGTCGATGCCGGCAGCTCATAGTCCAAAAAAAGGGTGACAGATTCCCTTTAAGCATGATAACATATGTCACTGCGGGCTCACCCAAACAGATTAGAGTTCATTCTCTTGGAGAAGACTTCATAAACAGAAGAGGTATGATCCTACCAGTCTTGGTATTCCATTCAACCTGAGCTCCAGAAGCTTCCAACGCTAAACAGAAATGTTCAACTCCATGCACAATTCACACTTAACAGGCTACAGCTTCCAAGTGGTTCTCATCAGCTCTCACAAACAGACTGCTTAGTGCAATCTCCATTCAGAGAGATACCTCAGCATCTCTCTCTCAGCTACAGCTCATATTTTGGCTGGCCACTCACCAACAGCATACTCAACTCTGCTCAACATCCAACAGACTGCCACTCCCTCAGGAGGCTGCCACTCCCTCAGGAGGCTGCCTGTTATGAAAGGGTCACCGAGGAGGATAGCAGGCCCAGGGTAAGCCAAAGAAAGCAGAGAGGTTGGAAACTAAGCGGATTGCAGACCCCTGATCCTATCCGCACAACTAGCAGTAGCGGTGGAGCGTACCTACGATGATCCTAGACGCCTCGGCACAGTCGGAGAGCTAACTAAGCCTAAAGCAAGAAAGGGGAAATCTAAACTGCCCCGGAGCAGACCCCAAAGGAATAGATAGCCCCCCAAACATATATTGTCAGTGAGACAAGATGAAAACACAAACGCAGGCAGGAAAATAGACTGAGCAAATGATGGGGCCCACACTGATTAGACAGGACAGGAAAGGAAAGACACTGTCTGCGATCACGCTAAAAACCTTGCAAAAAGTCCAAAACGTCTGATGTGCAAAAAACACTGAAGTCACACGACTTCGCCCCCACTATATCAGCACTCTGGTATATTCTGAAAGCAAAGCAAAATGAGACCAATATAACAGGGGACAAAACAAACTGGCACAAGCAGTAACATATGGGCGATGATTCAGCACAGCCCCAGCCGGAGCTCGCTGACCCGCACAAAGCAGAGATAGACAAAACCAGATCAAATGCAAATAGAATAAATGAACCACTTAGCTGAACCATGCAGGGACAGAACAGGAGACATCAGACCTCAGAAGGCACAGGAAGAAAATCACCAGCAGGGATAGAGGGAGTCAGCTGTCTTAAATCCCAATCTGAAACCCCAGATCTCCAATCGTCATCCTCATTATCAGGTGGCCAGCCTCTGTCAATCAGATCAGCTCCACTACCTCCAGTAACCACCAGAGGGAGCCCAGAAAGAGAACTTGCAACCCCTCTGTCAATCTGACCAGCTCCACTACCTTCAGTAATAATAACCAGAGGGAGGCCAGAAAGAGAATTCACAACAGCTGCCACTCCATGAAGCTACATCCTGCTCCTTAGCAAAACCCTACAAGGGAATTTAATCAAGACCCCGTAGAGCTGGGATTTAAACCTGTCCTTCACAGATATGCTATAAAGGCTATGTGCTAAGTTTATACTGTCAGTTTGAGCCAATGGACTCTCTTTTTATAGCCACAAACAGAGGAAAAACAGGCAATACAGCCAAAATATTATAGCAGTTATAGTACTTTATTATACGATAGCACAGAAATTGATAATGGTTGTAAAAATTAACAAAAATAACAAAATAAGGTGAAAAAAGGGGAGGAGAGTTAATTACAATATATGTATAAATAAAATAAAAAATACAAGAGAGATGCTCAGGGAATGGAGAGTATAGTTAAAAAATCATTATGGCAACAAAATAGCATATATAAAGTGCTAGTGAATATTAATATCACTAAAATAAGCAAATAAAGTCACAGAAAATGGTATTTCTGAGAAATAGATATTAATTCATATAATATGACAAGAGAAGCTACTAAAGATACCGCTGGCTGGAATTTGCACATGCAAAGTTATAACGGTAGGTAGAAGATATTGAAGAAGCACAATACCTGTTGTTACAGTATTATTAATTTAAAAAATGCCAGCGCCTCCATAAAGACTCAATAACCATAATTGTTGCTAGTCAATATTCCTAGATGCATTATTAAGACGATAGGTGAGAGAAATTCAGAGTATAATACCTGTGCTCATAGTAACATAAGGGACACCAATATCTCCCCTGTCCTAGATAGAAGCTCAACGCGCATTACATTAATGTGAACTATACAATCATGCAAAACATGAAAAATAGTTACCAATAAAGTAGTTAATAAAAGTAAATAAAAAAAACACAAAAAATAAAGTGTAAAACGACATAATGTAGTATAAGAGAGATATATAATGATCTAATCTCAGTATATTAAGCTTAAAGATCATGAGGTTGTCTAAATTAAAATATGGTACATGATGTAAAAGAAGATAGTTACATTTGGATTTAATAATCATATAAATTGCTCCTGATCATATATAATACACATGTGGCATGAATTATAATTTTTCCAACCATTATAAGTTTTACGTATTATTTTGGCTATATCTCCTGTTTGGTTCTAAATATCCCCTTAGGAGATGTTTTCTATTATATGTAGAGAATTTCTTTGGTGTTCCTTTTTTATAGCACTCTGCTCTGTTTTATATTTCCAGAAACATCATTTTTTAGATTGGTATGTTACAAAGTGGTATTGATATTAATTACCTGTTCTCCTCAGGTATATGCAGTGCCATCATCTGCAATGGTTCCAAACACTGCACCACCCAGCCATGACGCTCGCTCACACGTTCTGTTTCCACCTTGAGGAAAATATTTGGCATACGGCTCCAGAGAACAGGTGTGATAGTCTGTACATCCAAACGAGGTGGACATTGTGGCACAGGATTTTTCTCTTCGCTCTTAAATATTGCAGCTGAAAGGGGCATTGTGTTCTGTAGAGCCCAACATATTCAAAATGGGTATTATTAACATAGATGAAAACAAAAACTAGGAAAAAATAATATCAAATATTGTGTGTCTAACAATAGAGATATCTTTACATGCCACAGTATACACCTAGCTGCTGGCAAAGTAGTTTTAGTTAAGGAGGTGGTGCAAAACTAATAATGATTTAAATGCCTATTTAGTCTAACAATCTAATCTCTTTTCTAATACACATCAATTAAAAAAGTCCCTACTGTTTCCTCTCTATGCTACCTAACTATTTATTTATGATTTTTTACCAACTTCCTGCTTGATGACCTTTCGCTTGAGAATCCCCGCTGCATGCTGGGATACTCAAACAAGACATAATCGGGGACAGGGGCTGCGGTCAGTGCCTATGTCTCCACCTTCAAACAAAGTGTCCGTTTCAAGAGCTGGGATAGTCCTTGCGCCAGTTGTCAATTTGAAAATATGCTCATTATGAGCTTTCTTGTCACTGTGCAATATTCTTCTCAATGCACAGTAACTGTGCTCCCTCACTGGCTAATAAGAAATGATGAGTTAGCATGAGAGTGCTCTCTTGCTGGCTTGTCGCTTCTCAGAGCCAATGAGGGAGCGCACTGTCACTGTGCATTGAAAGTAATAGCACACAGTGAGAATGGAGCTCATACTGATGACATCTCGCTTGACTATCCCAGCATACACTAGGGATTCTCAAAGATCAGGGATGTAATAGCCAATTGGACTAGTACAGTCTTTTTTTCCAAGCTTATTTTAATGAAGTGGCTGTTATACATGTGTGATGCTGCTCTATAGTCTATTGGTCTGTTAAAGAAAGCCAAATGTAGTACTCGCTTACTCAGGTCTGGACACAGACAGGAGAAGGTCCCTGTGCAAAAACAACTTATTGGCCCTTTGCAATCTAGTATCTCATCATAATGCACAATTCTACCTACTTTGTAGGTAGAAGTGACCCCCACTTTACCTAGGCGCCTGTACAGTTTCACTGGTTGCATTAATGGTAACAGGTTGCACCCTGCTCTTATGTCCTAAAGATCCATAGAGAATGAATGGAGTTAGAATGCACATCCACTGCTTCATTCCAAGGATAGGGAGCAGGTAACATTTTGGCATTTTTTTGTGGGGTCTTGGGTGTAGTCTTCCACCGATCTAGCACTCATTACCTTTCCAGCAGGTAGGTAGCAATTTGTTGTAATTAGATTAGCCCGTTTAGTGCCTTATATCTAAAGGGGTTATCCAATTTCAATTGACCCCTTCTACCTGAGACATTGTGGCACTGGATTATGAAACTGCTGATTTTTCAAGGGAAATATGCTCCAGCAATATAAGTAGTTGTTCGCAAAATAATGAAGTTGTTCATACTAATGTGATACAGAATAAACACTGCTCCATGGCAGGTGAAAGGTTAATGCAAACAGAAAACAATACCTTTAATTTCCCAAGTTCAAACTGAAAGAGATTAGTGCTAGTCGGCTGCAGAAAAACAGCTGGGAACAGCTTGGTGTTTGGTTCAACCTAATAAGGGAAAATGGATTTAGTTCAGTAAAAACCATCATCTAACACAACCTAGTAATTCCCTCTAAGTGAAGCATTATACAAACACAACAGGAGCGCTCAGATTATTCAAGCTGGAAGCCATAATATCTGTTGTGTGGTAGTAATTTGTCAATAATGTCTGCTCAATTGCCATAACAGAGTTTAGAAATATGACAACTTACAACTACCAACGACGAAAAGTCTTAAATATGAATGGCTAAATTGTTACACATGTTCAGGGGTAGTGTGGAATCCAGATACAGCTGTGCTAAAACGTTTACATACCCCGGCAGAATTGTTGCTTTCTCTGCCTTTTTTCAGAGAAAATGAATGATAACACCAAAACTTTTTCTCCACTCATGGTTAGTGGTTGGTTGAAGCCATTTATTTTCAAACTACTGTGTTTTCTCGTTTTAAATCATAACGACAACCCAAAACATCCAAATGACCATGATCAAAAATTCACATACCCCTGTGATTTTGGCCTGATAACATGCACAGAAGTTGACACAAATGGGTTTGAATGGCTACTAAAGGTAACATCCTCACCTGTGACCTGTTTGCTTGTAATCAGTGTGTGTGCATAAAAGCTGAGTTTCTGGGATCCAGGCAGACTCTTGCATCTTTCATCCAGCCACAGAATAGCAGCAACCGCACACAAAAAAAAGTCTAATTTCCCATATAGTTTCTCTCTCGTCTGATGTGATGGCACATCAGAGGAGAGAGAAATGGGGTCCCCCGAGACCCCCCAGTGCCTCTGGTGTTCCTGGACCCTCGTAAATCTCCTGGTGATGTAACCCAGCTGGGGAAAATAACGGGGGCATGCACAGTGCGCCCGCTGAGAAATGGCGGCCGGTAACAATAGGAAATTTTTTTCTATTGGTTAATTTTGATCACTGTGACTGACCATATCACAGTGATCAAAATAAAAAAAATAGTAAATAAACCCCCCCTTTATCACCACCTTAGTTACGTAAAATAATAAAATAAAAAAGTGTGTTTATTTCCATTTTTCCAATAGGGTTAGGGCTATTGTTAGGGTTGGGGTTAAAGTTAGGTTTAGAGTTGGGGCTAGGGTTAGGGTTGGGCTAGGTTTAGGGTTGGAGCTAGGGTTAGGGTTGGGGCTAGGGTTAGGGTTGAGGCTAGGATTGTGTTGGGGCTAGGGTTGTGGTGTTGGGGTTAGGTTGATGTTGGGATTACGCAGGACATGCGTATGTATGTGGATGTATGTGGATGCATCGTTTTGACGTGCCCGCTGAAAGCACAGAAATGCAACATGTTGCGCTTCTGTGCGTTCGGAGGGCACGTCAAAACGACATATCCGAATACATCCGCATGTCCTGCATACCCAATGTTAAAGATAGGTACACAGGAGGCATGCAGAAGTAAGGAGAGCTAAACGGACGAAGTGCGGAAGTAGGCAAGGCTTAATGGAGGAAGTACGTAGCCCTCCGCAGCTCAGCTGAACGCTAATGTGAACTTAATCTAAGTGTTCATAGCACTGCGCTCTAATCACGCAGGTAATTCTGCATGTGTTCACTGAACAATGCGGATTTACAGCATCCAATACATATTTAATGTGGAAATTTCAGTTGTGAAGAGTAGCGGTCCTGCAACTGAAATTTACATGCTGTGGTTCTTAAACCTGCACTGCAGTTCAGTTTACGCAGAGTCAAACAGAAGCACCGTGGGCATAGGATTTCTATAAATCCCATCTACTGTGCTTGTACTGTATAACCCAGGGTTTTGAAGGCAGCGCAAATGCGCTGCATCCAAAATGCTATTATTCCTGATCATGGGCACGTACCCTTAAGGACCACCTCCCCCCACACTCCTTCCATCCTGTGGAAGAATGTCCTGAATGGGAGATGTGGATATAAAAAGTTTCTCTCTCCTTCTGCAAACAGACCCTTTTCAGGAACAGCCTAAGGAACCATGGCTCCCTCTGGGGAAATACAAGTCTGCTCCTCTGCCCATCAGTGAACCCACAAAGATGTTTGGAGAACCCCAGTTGGGACTGTACTATATGTGATTACCGGCTGGAGCTTGATACACGTGCTATGGTCGTGATATCCATTGTCTGGAGGAACATAGGCTGTGACTGCAGACTATGCCGGCTGGAGATACCAAAAGCTGTAGGATAACCAAAAGTTGGGAGACAGTGTGTATCACCTGGTACGAGGCAGTGGAACTAGCGTACTGAGGACATTGCATTTTGGCCATCTATCCGAATTGCTATAAGACCATGGACGTAAAGAATAAAAATAGTTGCATTGTTAACCTTCCTAGGTGATTATTACAACCCATAACCTCAGATCTTTACAAATAGTGTCATAAACTTTGTTGCTATCATTGTGCATGCAGGATCATTAATAAGTTTCAAAATTAACAAATAAGAAATTGAAAATATCAACTAGTGCTAAGCCATGCCAACTTCAAGTGGGATTATTTTCTTTTGGCCTTTGGATCAATTAATGTATTATAACCTAGGCCCACATGAGAACCTTTGGCAATCTAATGGGCCAGTTCAGACCTGGCCATTGCACAGATCCAAATAATGCATTTGTACATAAACTCTAGAGGTATAACAACTAAGCTATATCCATCAAAGTGTAAATGCTTGAAGGATTCTTTTGTCACTTTAAAAAATGATGAAGCTATTGCCAGTCGAAGAACAGTCACTTTTGATATGAACATTAACTATAGCAAGATCTAGATTACTGAAACCCATTATAACTAAGAGGTGCAATAGCTCCCTAGCAAATGTGTCTCTAGGTTTTCAATTTTGTGGTGATGGCAAACATAGCTGCAGTAAATCTATAGAGCCCTGACAAGTTATAATAGTTAAAGGACTTGTTCCCACAAAGTTCATTTTATAATAAACAGATCTAGGAATAAACATAAGTTACACAATTGGATGGGTTTAAAAAAAATGTTCCTTTGCTGGGATAATCTTATAAATGTGCTATGCTATGTACTGTGTAACATCTGTGTCTGACCATGCAGGAACATGGTCTAATCACACCACAGCTCCTGGCCAGGGGAGGATGCAAAAGAGTATACAGACAGGGCAGCAGTTCTTGAAACAATGTGGATTAGATACTTTGTAACAATATGACTGAAAAAAAAGTTTGATAAAAGTACCTGGTAGCAGGTCCCCAGATCTTTTCCATTGGCTGTAAATGAGAGCAGCCCTGTGGCCAGATCAACAAGGCACCCAATATCAATATCTACATTGTTGCGGCTAGATCTTTGCGAGCCGGTAGCGAGGTCACCTCCCCACACCATGTAACAATTGCTCCGTTTAACACTGAAAGTATGGAAAAAAGAAGAAAATAGCGTAGGATAATTGAACAGAGGTTCAATTGCTAATACACAACTATCTTGTATGCTTCGATTACTTATAGAATAACTAAAATTTTTCAACTTTTTATATTTGAGTGCCCTTGTAATTGCAAGCAAACTGGAGTCCTAAGACAACCACTGATGACTCAACACTCTCAAAAGGTGCACAGCTCAGGCAACAAGTGAGCACAGCTCTTCCCTGAGTGCGCACACAGAAAGGGGTACAGATTCAACCGAAAGCATAGGTTACAATGCCTATACTTTCTCTTGAATTGGTATTCCACTCTAGGTACATACTGCAAGCAGCAGCTGGGCGCTCCTGTCACCTGAGCTGCACAACTCTTGGGTAATGGAGGGGGTTGGAGTGATGGTTAATTTCTCAGGACCTTGACTTCCATGAATCTGATTGCAATTAAAAAGGCACAGAAATGTAAAATAAGTTACAAAGGTGTTCTTACTCTTTAAATACCAAGGATGAACTGTATGTTTGGAGCATTTAGTCTGCAGACAAACTAGTCCAAGAGCATACTGTCTACAAAACCAGATCTTACCTTTCATGTACTCTGCCCCTTTCATCTCCTAAAGTGACAGTCACAGTGCAATTTTTGCTTAAGTCAAAATTTTCACTATAGAAGTGGTAGTCAGGAGTCACCCATCCTACCCACACTGAGGATGGATCTTGTCCAGCAAATATCCGGACAGAGTAGTAATACAACTGGAAAGAAAAAAAAAAAAAGCATAACACATGCAATGACACAAAATACATTTTTGAAGAATGTCCCAACAATCGCTGTTCACTGTCTACTGAGTGGTAACTAAAACTCCTCTGTGCATACTTCTGAGTGAAATTCAGATGCTCCTGGGAGGAAAAAAGTTCATTTTCTACTGGTAGCCGCACTTTCAGTAAGTTGGTAAGAGCATTGCAAAACTATTAACCTTATATCTACAGGTTAACAGGATGACAAGTTCCCTTTAAACACCCACTTTCATCATATCCTTTATTGGCAAATCTGCTTTGTTATGAGATTCTCTTCCCCGTATTACTGCCCATCTAGGTAATTTTACCATTGAGGGTGCTATTACACTTTCATGGCTGAGCCATAGGTATTACATGTTTACAGCTAATTGCCTTCCTCCAACTGTATTTTCAATTTGAAACTGCTGGCAAGTACACGTGCAAAATGGCAAATAGCTATAAACTGCGTATGGCACCATTGGCTCAGCCGTATATAGAGCCTATACTGTCATGGCAAGAAATCTTATATTTATTGAGTTCAGATGTTCCTGCCAATTGTAAGCTCACAGCAGTATCCACAGTGAAACACTGTTAGCATTATGGGTCGTACTGAAGTTCAAAGTTGCAATGAGTAAGAATGCCACCATTGCCACAGGTTAGTTTGGAAATATTTTCCCTGATTCATCTGTCCAAGTTAACTAAATGTTATTATTCTGAAATGAAGGCATATACAACTATTCAGCCAGTGTTGTAACTTGAAGCTCATCAGATCCAATGCAAAATTTCTAAAAAGGGACTCAATTGTTACTTGGTCTTCCCATATAGTAGTGAAAGAAACATTTTGGCCCTTCATAAGTTATATGGCGTGGATATAACTGCAACTCCTGAATCCAATACTGCCTAGCTTCTTTTGCGCTTTTGTAGTGACAAAACCACAAGTACCGTGTTTCCAGATATTTAAAAAATAGGTGTCCATGATCGAGGAGCAGCAGCCCAAAATAAGGTCAAGTGCAATGTAATACCAAGTGCCGTGGGAAGATAAAGTATGCTGCCAAGAGGCTCTGGAAAATGATAAAAAAAAGTTTAACCATCGGGCAGTCTAATAAATGAATCTGGGAGTGGTGGATGCTCAAAAAATTGTGTGCAATGGAATACATGAAGTCTATTGTTAAATTTGATAGAAAAAATGATAAAGGCATAATGCTATATTTCAGGTTTAGGGTTAGTCCCTTTGTTTCCAGTGAAGTGTATTGTTGACGCACGAGCATACAAAGACATTTCACCCAATTATATGGTCCGAATTTTGCGGCAACTCTTTGGGTAAGGCTGCTTTCTGTTCTAGGGATGTCTATTAAGACATAGTGTAGTGTAGAGAAACAGCATAGAGCCTTAATCTTAGCCACATCAAACACATTTGGCATGAATTGGAATGCCAATCACAGGACAAACCTAAGCCAACATAAATGCCTAATTTATGGTGAACCACCATTTTTACTTCAAATTATCTAATAACATTTACTGTAGGTATGTGTATGTTATTTAAAGGAGACCTGTCATGATCCAGGGTGGATCTGACAGATTAAATGCACAAGTAACCTTTTTTTTCCTGTGAGCTGTTTTGCTCAGGGTTGGTTTTGTTCCCCGGTGGCCAGTATGGTCATTGCACTTGTGCTTAGAGATAGTTTTGCCCCGGTGGCCAGTATGGTCATTGCACTGGTGTTTTTAGAGATAGTTTGCCCCCGGTGGTGGTTAGAGTAATTGCAGGGGAATCACTAACAGGTGTGTTTGCTCTATAAAGGTGTGTCAGTAGTGCTCACTGACATTGGTGATATTATTATTGTTGGGCTTTCCAACCATCCTGGGTGAAGGAGGGAGCTGGAGGGAGCTGGAAGAGAGTCCTGGAGTGGCAGCTATGGTGTCAGCGAGGAGTTTGTGTAAAGCATGGTGGAGTGGCAGCTATGGTGTCAGTGAAGAATTCCTGGAAAGCTTGGTGGAGTGGCAGCTATGGTGTAGAGCTGCACTCAGTTTGCTGGACTCTGTTACTGAGAGGTGCACTCAGTTTACTGGACTCGGTTGCTGGACAGTTGCACTCAGGTGCTGGACTCTGTTGCTCCAAGGTGGAACTCAGTGCTGAATGCTGTTGCTGTAAAGCTGCACCCAGGTGTTGGACACAGTGGAGGAAGATGCACTCAGGTGTTGGTCTCTGTTGCCAGGAGCAAGTGCATCAGAGCAAAGCTAAGTGTTTCCCTGTTTGTCACTTTTCCTCATGTTGGTGTTAGTGCAGCGGTGGGGCCAGTGCCTGCGCCACCCAGCTCCCTAGCAAGGGATAGGTGTAGGGTGTGCCAGGGCTATAGGTTCCTGAGCGGCGCCCAGTGCGGAACCGGCATAGGGAACGTTAGGAGCGTTAGGGACACTGACTCAGGGGAGTGCAGGAGGTCTCCATGTCCCCCGTTCCCTATTGCAGGGCCTTCCGTTGTAAATGTTTCCCTATCCCCTTTGCCTTGTTGCATTAGTTACCGGCCTGCTGGCCCCGTCACACTGGACAATTATACGTGCCACGTCCTGTTGTTTCAGTTACCGGCCTGCTGGCTGTGTCACACAGGACGGGGCACGTGACAAGACCTTTCACAAAATGTTTTTTGCTCAACCGGACACACAATGTAATAAAGGCTGCAGAGCTGAATATTTTTTTTAATTTCGCCCCTCAACTTTAAAGCGAAGCTGTCACCTGTCACCTGTTTTGGCCGCTATAAGATGCGGCCACTGCCTTTCAGGGCTTATCTACAGCATTCTGTAATGCTGTAGATAAGCCCCCGATCTGAAAGATAAGAAAAATAAGTTTTAATATACTCACCCGGGGGTGGTCCGGTCCGATGGGTGTCGCAGGTCCGGGTCCGGCGCCTCTCATCTTCTTGCGATGCCGCCCTCCTGCTTGCTTCATCGCTCCCCAACATCGTGCTACTGCACAGGTGTACTTATCTGCCCTGTTGAGAGCAGAGCAAAGTACTGCAGTGCGCAGGCGCCGGGAAAGGTCAGTGATGCCCAGCGCCTGCGCACTGCAGTACTTTGCTCTGCCCTCAACAGAGCAGAGAATTACACCTGCACAGAAGTGCGATGCCGGGAGCGATGAAGAAGCAAAGAAGCAGGAGGGCGGCATCGCAAGATGGGAGGCGCCAGACCCAGACCTGCGACACCCATCGGATCGGACCACCCTCCTGGATGAGTATAAAACTTATTTTTCTTCACTTGCAGGTCAGATCAGGGGCTTATCTACAGCATTATAGAATGCTGTAGATAAGTCCTGAAAGGCAGAGGCCGCATCTTATAGCGGCCAAAACAGGTGACAGGTGACAGGTTCCTTTTAATAATATTGAAGGATATTCCAGTATCCCTTAAGGAAAGAATAGTGCTGTGGACAATTTTAGTCTTCTGATGAAAAATACCAGAATGGCTAATGGTTATATGAATAAATATTTATGTTTAGAGATTTAAAATGTGCATATTGTTCTCAAGAGGCATAATAAACCTCTGTAAAATTAATAACCAAAAACCATGACTTACTGATGTCGTGTGAGATCCTTCTTGAAGAGCATTTCTAAAATCAAAGCAGAAAAAAAGTTGGAATTTTATAAAAAAGAAAAAGAAAAGATTTATTTTTTAACTTTAACATTAAATGTAAATTTATCAAGATTTTCTCGCCAGCCTTGATGATAGGGTGTGGAGGAGTCAGACGCTCCTGATTCATGAAGAGATGCACACCTCTTTGTGAGTCAGATGCGTCTGATGAGTAACGTTTGAATAACTGGAGTAAGATTTCTGGTGTAATGAATGCCACATCTTGTTCTAAAGTAGCCTAGCCATGACATTACACCTTCTCAGCACCTCTGTCAAGTCCATGGTCTGTACATTTTTACGGAGCGGAGAAAAACAGACCTGAAAATGGCACAGTTTTTGCACAACTCTGAGTTGCATCAAAATTTTGTGACTTTTCAAAGAAATTGAAACCAGAATTCTGGGGAGAAATTGTTGCATCAGGGTCATTGTGTTCAGTTTATCTGCAGCCCCACAACAGGGAAAGTGAAGCATTACACAGATCTCATCAAAGTAAATACCCTGTACATGTAAGCACAGACAATCTGGATCCATGAAGGACAGAGACCTTTGGGCTTCCACTCATGAACACAAAATACCTAAATAAAATTTAAAGAGGTCTTTCAAAACAACATGAATACTTTTGCCCTGTAACATCATATAAGTTCACTCATGAAAGCCTCTAGCTTTATAGTCCATACAAATACATATCACATCAGTGTATATAGTCTTTATAAGTCCTCTAGGAATAAATGATGTTTAGTTCTCACCTAAATCGTTCATAACATAAACATAATTAACAGACGAGGACATGATCTAGTCTTGTATATGTTGCAAAAGTATCTACCGGTATATATCCCATTTTTAAAGACATTACCTACGCTAAACTCTTTGTCTCCTGTCATGCACACACAACTAGGGAACCAGTTCAGGCCTTGTTATGTTTATTGAGCTTTATAGATGTATCCTCAGAGGACCCCTTTAGGATGATATTTTATTTATTTATTTATTTTTTTAATCTGGTGTTAGTAATCCTATAGATGGTATTAAGAACTGTAAAACACCTGCCATGCCTTGCCAAGAATATGGACAACATATGTTAAGCAGAGTTTTTTTTTCTTGTAATTGGTGAAGTCATAGTTAATTTTGACGTATGGGCGATAAAACAAAATACCTCTTCTGGAAGTTCTCTTCATTGCTGAAGGCAGAGTGGAACTCCACAGGCATACTCAGCCTGCAGTATATCATATCTTCATTGCTATTCTGGGTGCCAAAGGTTTTGTGCGTAACCTTTAAGCATGGAGGGGCTTCTACAGTTCCATCTTTCCTTGTCACCTAAACGTTACAAAGTAAATGTTAAAACATTTTGTAAGGAAAACAGACAATACTTTATAATACAGAGGGGTTAATGACAATGATATAGTTCAGATGTTTAGGGCATAGCCACATGCCTGCTTGACTTTTACCGAAACGCCCATTGCCACTCCTCTATTCGCAGCAGTTATGGGCTGTGGCACTGGATAAGTTGAAATAGTGTGACAATTCCTTTAAATTGTCTATTTGGGTTTAGTCATTTTTTTCCAGACTTTTAATCAGCAAATCATAGTTCGCCAGCATTATAATGGATGGAAACATTTTTATATAGGATTTTGGAATAACCCGATAAAGATTGTTGGAAACACATTTTGTTGACACGTTTGGAAGGTAGAGGTGTAAGAAGCAGATTAAAAAAAAATGGCTCTGGAAATGAATATTAAGTAAAGGTTATGTATTACATAAATGAGAAGGGATATCTACCTCAATGTGAGGATGATCTTTTGGCACGTTGACAAAGGTTGGTAAGCGCTTGCTGAACCACATGGCTACATCTCTGTTCATGTTCACAGCAAACGGTTGGAAGCCCTCCTGTAGGCCACACATTGTGTAGTATTTGAAAGTGCTGGCATCTTTACCAAAATTCATGCGACCGGTCTGAGACAACCCAAGGGAGCAGACCGGGACAAAACCTGCAGAACACATGTACAGGAAATAAACTCTGGGTGAAATAAGGAGTGGACAGATGGCAAGCTCTCCAGGTAAGATTTATAAAAATCTGTTTCCAAGACTTTAAGTTCAGCTTATTTAAAATGCAACACAAGGTCCTACCGAAAATGTGATTTCCCACTGGTTGAATATATATCAGAAATTTACCAAAATTTGTGAGGATATTACACAATGTCAAATAATAAAATACAATCATGTCAACATCATTTCATGATCCATGCTGGATCAGGACTGATAAAAAGCACAGTTAACCTTTCTTTTTCTTAAGCTGTGCTTAAGTTTGGTTTTTGCCCCCGGTGGCTATTAGGATTATTGCACTGTGGTGTCGTTTGTTCTAAGTTTGCCCCCGGTGGTGGTGAGCGTCATTGCACTCTGGTTTCTTTAGTTAAGTGCACATGATTATAATGCAGGTGTGATTGCTGGCTCTGCTATAAAAGAGTCACAGGTGTTGCAATCAGTGTTGGTGATAGTGTTCATTTCAACCATCCTTGGTGGAGGAAGGAGCTGGAGAGCGTTCCTTGCAGCACTGTCTTAGCCCTGGTGTAGAAGAAGTCATAGGGGATTTCCTTGTAGCTCTGACAGAGCTTGGTGGCAGCGATACAGGAGGAGAGCTGCATTCTGGTGGTGGACTCTGTTGCCAGGAGCAAGAGCAACAGAGTAAAGCTAAGTGGTGTTACCCTGTTTGTGTTTTTCCTTAGTGTGTATTAGTACAGCGGTGGGGCCAGTGCCTGCGCCACCCAGCTCCCTAGCAAGGGATAGGTGTAGGGTGTGCCAGGGCGACAGGTTCCTGATCGGCGCCTGGTGCGGAACCGGCATAGGGAACGTTAGGAGCGTTAGGGACACTGACTCAGGGGAGTGCAGGAGGTCTCCACGTCCCCTTTCCTTATCGCAGGGCCCACCGTTGTAACTGTTTCCCCTTTCCCAGTGTCTTGTTGTTTTAGTTACTGGCCTGCAGGCCGTGTCACACAGGACAGTATCACGTGCCGCGTCTTGTTGTTTTAGTTACCGGCCTGCGGGTTGCGTCACACAGGACGGGTCATCGTGACACATCATGGTGATAATTACTCTACTATTTTCTGCTATACAATGTGCCTATCTGTGGGCTATTTGAACCAATTTACAAAGTAAAAAAATAAAACAAAAGCTTAAAGTACTTGAATGCCAAATAAAGCTAATTTATTGTGAGTCGTTAATGCCAAGATGTGAGTCATTATGGGAAATTGCTGGTCGCCAAGGATGAATTAGTATTAGAGATATCCATTAAAAAGCACAATATTGTCCAACAATGTACACTTTCATCCTTCTCAGCAGTAATTAATCTACTGGCTTCTGATGAAATGCAGCACTGCAAACACAAAACAATTGCAAATGTATCTGACAATATGTGAATGTATACCACAAATCGTTAACAGATGACTAATTAATAGAATTTAATTGGCAGACAAAAGTAATGTCAAACCTGGCACAAGTGAAGAAGCAAGTACTTTCATGACGTTTGAGACCACAAATACTTGAAATGACTTAGACAGTTGATGGATCTTTTTAACTGTTATATCCTCTTTCTTGTTGCATATTATACACTTTTGCATCTCAATAAGGAATAAATTCTTGGACTTTGAGTGCGCCCGTCAGGGTTCTTTCACGGCTGCTTCATTCACGCTGCAGACATCCATATCCCTCCAGGGAACTCTCAGGCTCTGGCAGCTATTACACAGCGACCACACGTGCTGTTAGGAAGACAGACGTCTCTTTGCACAAGACCTTCCAAACTGGACCAATCAGGTCCCAGCATTCACCCCAGGGGGTGAATGCTGGGACCTGATTGGTCCAGTTTGGAAGGTCTTGTGCAAAGAGACGTCTGTCTTCCTAACAGCACGTGTGGTCGCTGTGTAATAGCTGCCAGAGCCTGAGAGTTCCCTGGAGGGATATGGATGTCTGCAGCGTGAATGAAGCAGCCGTGAAAGAACCCTGACGGGCGCACTCAAAGTCCAAGAATTTATTCCTTATTGAATTGTGGTACGGTTCCGCTGTGGACCGTTGGACGTGCAGCAGGCTGACTTACTATACAGGCTTTATTTTATCTTTGAGAAGGTGAGTCTAATACTTTCAGTATTTGAACATTTTACCCGGATAAGACCCTATTGCGCTTTTGTTTCAACCTTTTAGTGAAAATAACACTTTTGCATCTAGCAGTTTACTCAGGAGCGATATATATGACTTTCAGGATATTTTACAAATGGGAAGTCTTTATTTATAAACTCTGCAACGTTTCAGAGAAAAACATAGTTTATAGCCACCGGGGGCTGAGCCACATGGGAGACTAGTCAGACTGGCGGATCACCTGTGGCTTCTCCCTACCTACCAGTGACTGACAGGTCACTCCCTATACACGTACGCATGTTTCAGAGTTAGATATATAATTGAACACATGCAGTCAATGTCTGCCCTTGGTTTGGGCATCATGTACCATCTGTCAGGTTCCATTTAAAGGGAACCTGTCATCAGGATTGTGCTCAGGTTGTCAGGTTGGCACTTTTACAATGATACCTGGGTGATGAAGTCCATCTTGCAGTTGTTGTTTAATCCTTATTTTCAGTTTTGAGTTAATTATATGCTTGTGCATCTGGTCGGGCTGTGGGGGGGTCTTTATGTGGTGCTCTGCTTAAGTATTCATTGGTATGGTTTCTGATAGGTCACTGATCCCTCACTGACCTGCCTCCTATTTTACATAATGAATATTATATATATATATAAAAAAATCACCTTCAGCAGGTCTGCGCTGCAGCATTTGTAATGTGCATTTAATTTTTTTATTTGATGCTATACATAAATTCATAAAAAAAATCTGTCTCAAAATGGTGATGTCCATGCCTGTGCAGTAGCATCTATCAGAGATCCTATAGATGCTACTGTGCAGGTGCCAGGAGCGCCATCTTGCTAGAGAAAAAAAATTGTCTCCTCCAAGATGGCGGCGCCGGTGCCTGTGAAGTATCATCTATCGGATCGCTTATAGATGCTACTGCACAGGCATAGACAGACCATTTTGAGACAGATTTTTATTTATTTTTTATTTAGTGGAGAAATTGTTTTTTTCTCTAGCAAGGTGACCTTTGTTCAGAGGTGTCCTTCTATTTATACGTGCATAAAACTATGGTGGACACCATTCACTTTTATGCACGCCTAAAAAGATGAACAGTGCTGGATCATAGGCCAGACGGCGTCCACAGTGCCTACATCTGCCTCATTATAGGAAATCTTTCGTCGGGGGTTTTGTCTGAATCACGTATTTCAGAGATTTATATGGCTTTGACGTTCAGCAGCCTCATCGTTGTTATTGTAATGGTTTATAACTGTCAGTGCTGCCCTGACACAAGCCCCTTAGACCATGTTCTGCTCATAGTCTAAGGGGCTTGCCATAGTCAGGTGACCCAGATGTCGTCATGATGACATTGCATCACCATGTCTACCATCGGGATGCCGCGAGGGCGCCGATCAGACGGCAGAGGGGGCTCCTACCCTCTGCCTGCTTTCAAAATGATGACATTGATATTGATCACAGCATTTAGGGAGTTAAACTGCTGGAAGCAGTGTGGGCACCGCTCCAGACAGTGAAAGCTGGGTATCAGCTGAGATATCAGCTGATCATCTGGCCGCAATTGCCATGATGTACCTAGAATGTCCAAGGTCGGGAAACACTTCCCAACCTTCGGGAAGGGGTTAACTGTTCACAATAATAGTAATTTTGACCATGGGTGCCCCAACTTTTATATGCCACTGTATGGGCTTGTTTTCTTGCTGGGCTGCTGTAGTTTTTATTGATACCCTTTTGGTATCCATTCGACTTAATGATTATACTTTTTAGTGATGTTAAGTAGAAAAAAAAAAGATTTTGTAAGTTCGATTTTTCTCCTGTATTGGTGTAAACCGCATGGGAAAATTATTTTATATGTTTATTAATTTGGACTATTACACATGCAGTCATATCAGCTACTTTATTTTTTACATGTTTTAGATTTAGCCGGTTACTTTTGGGTAGAGAGGATGATTTACAACTTTAGATTTTTTATGGCTTTTTGTTAAACCCCTTATAGTTTCTTGATTGCCTATAGAATAACGTGCAAAACTACAGTATTGTAATCTACTGCATAAATACTGGTCTCTTGGGAAGTCTAGCCAAAGGCAGGCCTTTATAATAATGATGCAATGGAAGACATAGAGGCTATCAGAAGGCCTCCAAGCTGTCATGGAAACCTGTCGGTACCCTGCGATAGGTGTGCATAGGAGTTGGAATAGTTGGAAATATTTAACAAATATTTGCATAGTGGCTTCTCTTTTTACTTTAAAAGCATTAAAAGGTGAACATGTGGTCTTCTTTAGAAAATCTCTCCCAGAATGCAGTACCTGCACATAACTAGGTTCCACGCACTTGGAATTAGCATTAAACATTCAGTATATCTTTTTAACCAAAGGTGTAACAACTACAAAAGCGGACTTACTTTATAACTAGAAATGCTAGCCATCAGGTTCAAGAAGTGGAAAAATATGTTTTGCATAACGTTTACTGCTTTATAACTTTTTTCTTCATTAATTTACATCTCTGGTTCCCTTTAGACCATCACCCAGTTTCTTCTCTTTGATTTACAATATCTCTCTATGATGCACACAGATCACACACTGCTCTCAGCTCCAATTCTCCTTTACTAGAGGGGCATCCTGCATTGTTGGCACACTTATGGCTATACCATTGTTATGCCAATGTAATTGTTTCTCTGCAGATAGTAATTTATTTATTATGAAGCAGGAATTGGAGAAGAGGCTGCCAAACCAAATAGCTTTTACAATCAATTGCGTCATTCTGTGTTCAAAATAATCTGCGTGAAGGCTTTATATTTTCGTCAAGTTTAAGTGGCAATTTCTACCCACACTCCAAAACCACACTGATAAGTTCATTGCTACCTATGACATTGGAGTGTAAGTGCTTACAATATCCAAAAGAGTCTTTTAGTCATACTTACCATTCTCGATTTCAAAGTCAGCAAATGCCAGCTCTGATCCTTGATTAGTGATGAGAAGTTCTCCATTTAAAGTGAAAATCATTGATTTGTCTTCCAAATTAATCATGGATCCCACCACATCTCCGGGCTGCCAGTTTCGACCAAAGAATGAGCTTCCCATGTTCCAACAGTGTCCCTGTCAAAAGTATAATACTAGTTGTCTTCTATGATATATGCATAATTTATAACTTTTTACCCTCCTCACATTTTTCTAATACTAAAGACTTTTTTTATCCTCAAGACACTTGGGTACAGGGCAGACAATATTGCCCCTTGGCTGGAAAATAGAATAATTTACACATCTTCATGCACAAAGTTTCTTTAAGGTAAAAGGAGTTTTTTTTTGGTAATTGTTCTTTTTTGGGGAAGATTACACTAGCAATAGATAAACTATCACTGTATAAGTTAAAACCTCTTGATTTTGGGTATTATGTGATGTAAACCTCAGTATTAACTTAGTAGCTTAAAGGGAATATCACATGTTGTACAGTGTGCTGAACAGTGAGGTCACTTACTCTGCTTCCTTCAAATACAAATGCTCGATCGTCTGCTCCAAGTTCGATATCTGGTCTGCAGCAGGGTCTGGCCCAGCCTACACGCATTTCGCCTCCGGTCACCACCTCAAACTCAAAATACCATTTTCCGGACTTCACAGCATAGGTCTGTTCCACCCTAAAGAAGCGAATCTTATCAATGCTGACTCTCTCCATCATTTGGTCAGCTGCAAGGCAGAATATAAATTAAGAAAAATGTAAGCAAACATAAAATTTTGAAAAGTGCCAAAATCCGTTATTAAGTAAAAAATAAAATATGTATCTCACAATTAACTGTAGATTCCAATATTGATAAGGAATTTTTATTAAGAGCTAGAGTAAGAAAGCACCTTGAGTTCATCAAATTACCATTTAGAAATCAACGATCCATATCCAATGGGTGTTGAATCGATGGTAACAAGTGCCAGAAAATACACATTTGAATTTTTTATTGGCACCTGCTACTGTGGTGCCCCTGAGGCTCAGTCGCCACAGAGGTACTCCACCTCCTCCTGAGGTGTGGTGCCCCACCATCCAGGTAAGTTGGAGGCTCCTGACCACGCCCCAACATCTGCATCCCACACAACACAGTAGTTCAGCAAAGCCACATTGTGGCTCCCTGCTTGAAGTGTAGCAGAGGACCTTTGGTGGTTCCGTGCTTGGAACACTAAACGTGCTGGGAGGCGGGTGGAGTTGAGAATACATAAAAGAGCGGGAATGTTTAGAATTACAGGTCAGTCAGAGAGAGAAAAGTGAGGAGAGAAGATCCCTGGGAGAGGGATGGAGGAAGGAGGTGCTGCAGCAGACCTCAATGACATGGGTCTGCTGGCACGGGAAAGGAAAGAAGGAGAAAGACATTGAACTGAAACCTGATCTTCTATAGGAGAGATTAGTACAGAACGAAGGCGTAAAAGGGAACAGAGAGGACGTAGGTTAGAGGAAAAACCCTGCCTAGAAATTCTAAGCGCAAGGCCGGGGCCCGGTCCCCGAGGTTGTATGGACACTAATGGTTCTGCAGCAGACACCGGTGGAGTAGTGGGCTGTAAATGCACTACTCCCATCTAAGACTTGGGGGCACAACAGCAACTTGGATAGAGAGCCGGGACTCATGAGTAAGGAGTCCCCGAAGCAGGCTACAGCTGTCTGCCGTACAAGTAGTGTTCTTGGGAACATCTGTCAGGAGGCACTCCAGTGTAACTCAGTACTAGGAGTACTTCACACTTAAAGGCGCTATAGAGGAGACGTTCAGAAAGGCACATGTTGGCAGAGTGTTGGAAGGGAGCATTCCATCTTGCCTGGAGGTTGACTCAGTCCCTGACCTGGAGGATACGGCAAAGAGGCAGGCACCCGTGTGTACTGCAGACTGTGAGTAAAGCTGTGAACTACAAGCCCTGGTGTCCTCCATTCATTCTTGCGTCAACGCACCCGGCACCGCTACATCTGGCTACCGGCTTCTACATCGCTTGTGCCTCTCCTCTAATTCCACATCTACACTGCCCTGGGGCTACAGCTTCACCTGTGGGGAGCTTCACCATCTTGGCTGCAACACACCACCAGCCCCAGAGGATCTGCAAGCAGCGTCGGCTTAACACCTCACTTGCCGAACACCACAGGTGGCGTCATGAACTATTAATTTAACTACATTCCACCACCATTCAACTTCCCATATTAATTGGGTGCCCAGGGCCACGGACCGGGGTCACCGCTGCTGTGACACATCCCGCTGACACCGGCCCGGTACCGAGTACCCCACGGCCCTGGGAGGGCGACCCAACTTGGCGTCACGAACAGGATGACGAGACCCGATGCCATCGGGTTCTGTGTGCCTAAGATTTGTTGAACTTGGAACTTTTGAGAATGTGCAGAAGACCCAATTTTATAGACTGTAAAATGAACATTAAAAATGGTCGCTGGCACGGAGAAGAAGGGCGTGACGATATGGGAGGTCCTAGGAAAAGACCGCGAACAGTCTTGGGCCTCCCCTGCCTGAATTACTATGTGACAGCAACATGGCCCACCCCCCGAGGGGTTCATATTCTGGCTTGGTATGGAGGCGCTGGAAGAAGACGCCGCCCCAAGAAGGAGGGGCAGAAGCCAGTGGCGGGAAAGGGGCCGAGGCAGGAAGAAGAACGCCAGAACGCCATGATGGAAGAAGAGGGAAGGAGGCCTGCGGAGCGCGGGGAAGCGGATCTCCCCGGCGCCATGGCTGAAGGCTCGGACCCTGCTTCTAATATGAATCGATGGCAGCTGGAGGAGGAGATTGCCCGGCTGACCCAATGTTTGTGACTGAGGCAGGAGGCCTTGTGGAGGCTGAACTGGCAGCACGCCTGGGAGGGGCCTACACCTGTGGTAACCGCCGCTGCTGCACCGGAGCTTCCCCATGCAGATTCCGTGGAGCCTGCCGCCGCCATCACACCACCGGCAGCATCCGGAGCCCCTTCGCTGCCGCCACAGGAAGAATTGTATGAGGCCCGGGAGCCGAAGCGGGGGAAGAGGAGCTTCCGCCCGGACCTGACGCGGCTGCGCAGGTCCCACCAGAGACCCCTGTGGACCCACCGCCATCCCCGGTGTCCCACCGAGCAGCATCCACTGCCACTATGCCTGCACCGGAGCAGAGACCGCACCGCCGGGAGGCACCAGGTATATACCCCGGCCCTCCTAATGGGTTGCCCCCCAAATTCACGTTGTCAGAGGCTGGGCTTGCGGGAACTCGAAATGGGGCAGTTGGAAGAGTCAGCTGGAGGCACTAGACTGTCGGAAATGGGGAGGTGGAAGAGGTTCTTACTGAGAAGGGTACGGCTGGAACAGGCGCGCATGATTCGGCATCTTCGGGGATTGGAGGAGTCCAGGTCGCTTTGGGATAGTGACCTCGGGATCCCTTGGCTGCTGAGTCCCCATGTAGTCACCTATCAGCGCCAACAAGCTGCGGCATCCTTCGGTGCTAGGCCACGCACCAAAGCAGAGGAACCACCCGTCGATGAGGAACAGTTGATGGGTATCGATATGCATCATGG
Source organism: Dendrobates tinctorius (assembly GCF_039654945.1). NCBI lineage: Eukaryota > Metazoa > Chordata > Amphibia > Anura > Dendrobatidae > Dendrobates > Dendrobates tinctorius. The sequence goes on along the minus strand of NW_027361853.1, from coordinate 2,076,934 downwards.
GTTCCCTTTACCACAGCTACAAGACCCTAGGTGGCAATCACATCAGCTGACACAACCCTGTCACTTGGCAAGCAACCAGCAGCAGAATGAAGACACCCAAAGTATCTCATCTGGTAGCAGTTCCCAGTCATCAGCTTCCAGAACCCCAGGAGGGAACAACAACCATTAGTAAATCTCGTTACCCAGGAGGGTATTTGCACAGTTGTGCTTTGTTTTCTATTATATTTTAGTTTTGGTTTTTTTTCCAGTGTTGCCCTGTTTTGTTGGCAGCCTTTATACTTGAACTACAGAGATCATGAACGCTGAATGGTCCAGAACTGCAATTGTAAATAGTTTGCACCTCTTTAGGTGCCTGCTCTTGGTTTTACATAGACACTTTGCGAAGATAAGGTCTACCTCATCTGGAGTATGACTCCAATCAAAGGACACTGCAAGAGATCCCGGCTGGGAGCGGTGTCGAGCGTTTACAAGAATTGTTGAAAGTTTTAATGTGAAGTATTTGACAATGATGTGTCTTATGAGAGTATTGGTAACTAGGAAATGGCTTTTATATAGAATTAGGAATGTTTTGAAACAGAGATGAGAGATTTGAATAAAGAATTGAAAATGTAGATGATGAACCAGGTACCACGGTTGTCACTCAGAGTTAAAAGAAAGGAGAAAATGTGCACTAAAGATGGAAAGAAATGTGTTGATGAAGAATACTGAAGCGATAGTAAGTAACAGACAATAGCACTTTGAATTACATATTGTATTGAAAATTGCACTTTTGACTTAAGATTTTAGATAGTTAATTAAGAATTGTTTGGAACGTTCAAGAATGAGTGCCTCCCACATTGGGAAGTTTAGTATAAGAAATGTTTGTTTAGCATTACAAAAATTTTGTATGTTCCTGTGTTGTCAACTTTGTTTGCCTTGCAGCCTACAGACGTACTGTGTTTAACGGGGGGATATGTGGTGCCCCTGAGGCTCAGTCACCACAGAGGTACTGCACCTCCTCCTGAGGTGTGGTGCCCCACCATCCAGGTAAGTTGGAGGCTCCTGACCACGCTCCAACATCTGCATCCCACACAACACAGTAGTTCAGCAAAGCCACATTGCGGCTCCCTGCTTGGAGTGTAGCAGAGCACCTTTGGTGGCTCCCTGCTTGAAACACTAAACGTGCTGGGAGGCGGGTGGAGTTGAGAATACATAAAAGAGCGGGAAGGTTTAGAATTACAGGTCAGTTAAAGAGAGAAGAGTGAGGAGAGAAGATCCCTGGGAGAGGGATAGAGGAAGGAGGTGCTGCAGCAGACCTCAGTGACCAGGGTCTGTTGGCACGGGAAAGGAAAGAAGGAGAAAGACATTTAACTTAAATCTGATCTTCCATAGGAGAGAGATTAGTACGGAATGAAGGAGTAAAAGGGAACAGAGAGGATGTGGGTTAGAGGAAGAACCCTGCCTAGAAGTTCTAAGCGCAAGGCCGGGGCCCGGTCCCCGAGGTTGTATGGACACTAATGGTTCTGCAGCAGACACCGGTGGAGTAGTGGGCTGTAAATGCACTACTCCCATCTAAGACTTGGGGGCACAACAGCAACTTGGATAGAGAGCCGGGACTCAGGAGTAAGGAGTCCCCGAAGCAGGCTACAGCTGTCTGCCGTACAAGTAGAGTTCTTGGGAACATCTGTCAGGAGGCACTCCAGTGTAACTCAGTACTAGGAGTACTTCACACTTAAAGGCGCTATAGAGGAGACGTTCAGAAAGGCACATTTTGGTGGAGTGTTGGAAGGGAGCATTCCATCTTGCCTGGAGGTTGACTGAGTCCCTGACCCGGAGGACATGGCACGGAGGCAGGCACCTGTGTATACTACAGACTGTGAGTAAAGCTTTGGAACTACAAGCCCTGGTGTCCTCCATTCATTCTTGCGTCAACGCACCCGGCACCGCTACATCTGGGTACCTGCTTCTACACTGCTTGTGCCTCTCCTCTAATTCCACATCTACACTGCCCTGGGGCTACAGCTTCACCTGTGGGGAGCTTCACCATCTTGGCTGCAACACACCACCAGCCCCAGAGGATCTGCAAGCAGCGTCGGCTTAACACCTCACTTGCCGAACACCACAGGTGGCGTCATGAACTATTAATTTAACTACATTCCACCACCATTTAACTTCCCCTATTAATTGGGCACCCAGGGCCACGGACCGGGGTCACCGCTGCTGTGACACGTCCCGCTGACACCGGCCCGGTACCGAGTACCCCACGGCCCTGGGAGGGTGACCCACTGCAACATTAAGTTTTTGGTAGGGTGTTAACAAGGAGAGATTGTGCAGTGTTTGTGCCACCAGATTACAGAAGTACTGATTGTGGACTTGTGTTTAGCAGCAGAAAAAGCACAATAACAAAGGTTACTTTCTTTCACCCCGAGACAACATCCATCATATACTTTTTTTGTATTCAATAATAACTATAGCTTTATGACCATCATCAATTGTGGTGATTCTCCTGATGTCACTGTTATTAGTTCTCTGGCGGGTACACCTAAAAGGTCATGTGGCTGTCGTTGTTATTAGGGTCATGTGCAGGCACTCCATATTATCATTTTTTGTTCATAGTTAGGTGTACATGAGTGCAGAATATTTGGCTGAAGTTAATGGATATTTTACTACACTATTTACAACAATTTACATCAACCTAAAGGATATAAATACCTTTAGAAAATGGAAAAAAAATGACTCTTAATTGGCAGTGCTTCTCAGAAGAATCAAAAGTACAGTGGCGATAGTCACAAAGGAATATGTAAATAAAGTAAAGAATTGTTCCTCTCTGAATATCTCCATTATAAGTGGAAAGACCCTGGCCTACAGCTATTCCGCAACGGACATGTTTTTTCGATTGTTATGCACCCAGCCAGGGCCGGCATTAGTGGCAGGCAGACCAGGCAGCTGCCTAGGGCACCCGTTCCTACAGGGGTCCCCACCAGCAAGTGCATTTTTTAAATAGGCTTTATTATAAAATTGTGTACCATTTCGCACATACAGAACAGCCTCCAGTACATAGCAGGTTGCAGACTGAATCAACAATGAATTCGCCAGTGACCTTCTTCTTAAACAGAGTTTTCAGTCCTAATCTCTCTTCCTCTAAGCTGATGTATAACCATATCAAAGCTGTACCTTGATATGGTCATAAATAACCTTAGAAGATGGTTCAGGCTTCAGAACAACCTCACAAGTGGATTCGCTGTTAATGAAGCACTTGTCCTCTCATCAAAGTATTTATCCTATTAATATATTGCAGTCATCATATTATATAGCACTGTGTACTTACAATTGCTCATTTTGCCTTTCTACCCAGATAATTTTTCTCTTTTCTCTGCTCTACTGTATATAGAAAAAGGAAGTCTCTTTTCCCTGCATTTATCATTCCCCTCTTCACCTCCTTCCCCCTGACAGGGACTTTTGCAGTGACTCGTGACTTGTGCAGGGAAAACTGACCACCTATTTCTACATAGAGCTTACAAGGATTCAGCTAGTCAGTAATTAATCACCTGCTGCCATAGACCTAATGGAGAAGAGAAGAAAAAACTAGTATAAAAGCAAAATTGTAAGTACACAGTGCTATATAACAAGATGATTGCAATATTTTAAGTTGATAACTTTTGATGGGAGAGCTACTTCAACTCATTCTTCAGCCAACTACATATTGTGATACTTTTATCACAGTATGTAGTTGGCTGAATAATGCTTTTATTTTTAAAAAAAAATGTATTTGATTATCTCAGATTTATTTTTGATACCCATGTGTTGGCTCCCGGATATACAGTTGCTTATTGGGGAAATGCACTGTGACATTAGACTTTAGGGTTTTGAAGTGTGTGGCATGCATAGGTTCCTGCGTGGAATCACCCTTAGGCCACATTCAGACGTCCATAATTTTTCGCATTTGCAAAAAATATTAAGTGCATTAATGTTTTGGATCCGAGTTTCATGGGTGTTTGGTCAGTTATTACCATCAGTGTTTTTCATGTAGGGATAAATAAATTCAAAAACTTCTCCTATCTCTTTCAATATTAATAACAAAGAGCACACAGACTGTGGACTGTCAGTGATTTTCACAGATTCATAAGCTTGTATTGGAACTCTTGATCAGTGATGCCAGTAAAAAAGGACATTTGTCTGTGATTTTTTGCATGAACAAACAGCAATGGGTATGTATTCTATCTGTGAAAACAATGGATAGAATATGCACATGAAAAATGGATGTCTGATAAAGACTAGTGATGAGCGAGTATACTTGTCGCTCGGGTTTTCCCTAGCATGCTGGGTGTCCTCCCGAGTATTTTGGCGTGCTCGGCGATTTAGTTTGTGTCGACACAGCTGCATGATTTGCCGCTGCTAGACAGGCTGAATACATGTGTGGAATGCCTGTTTGTTAGGGAATTCCCACATGTATTCAGGATGTCTAGCAGCTGTAAATCATGCAGCTACTTCGACAAAAACTAAATCTCTGAGCATGCCAAAATACTTGGAGGACACCCGAGCATGCTCGTAAAAATCCGAGCAACGAGTATACTCGTGCATCACTAATAGAAACCTCACACACATCTTTACCCGACAGGTACATTTGACTTTAAAGGGAAATCATCTTTCTTTCTCAAAGTAAAGTATTTTTACAAATCTCCCCCTCAAACCAATTGATTTTGAGGACAATTCCTGATGCTTTGGCTTTTATCTCTACTAAATAATCATCCATATATTTTACTTCTGGTCTTCAGATAAATGAATTCTATGTTATAAACTTACTGATTTCTTGGTCGGGTGGCTCGATGTTATAGCCATATCCAATAAATGTTCTGACAGCTTCACGTAAACTGTCTCTATTTGATTTCTTAGTCCGTTCATCAAGTAAAGCATATGGCACCAAGCGAGGGTTTCGTTTGTTCTTAAGATCCTAAACAAATAAGTCATAATTTTTTAGAAACATCTAGATTTTTTTTAATGAACTTGGTTAAAAAAAGAGGTTTGGAAGCCAACTCCCTGGCGTAATCTTATCAAAAGCCTGTACTCACTTTTTGCATGGAATTTCTCCCTAACTCCTATATAATCAGTATATTTTGACTAATAAGGATAAAAAAATTGTTTTTTATTTTTTTGCATTTCTTTTTTTCTTATGGCTGACATAGGATTTTTTTTCTAGGGCTGACTTCAGGAAACTGGTGAATATGAATTGGTTGGCTTTGGTAATTCCTTGTTACCGGTCTAAACTCACCAGAACAAACTGGAGAGTATATCCTGATCTCGTGGTCTGTGGCTGATAAGGGTGGCAAAGTGGTAATCTTGGATTTTATATTATACAGGAAACCTAACTTGAATATCTTAAAGAGAACTTGTCACTTGCTCAAATAAATTTACTTGTATACCTTATAAAAAAAAAAAAGGTTCCCCAATTCTGTTGGTATTTTCAGTTTTGCAGCGCATCACTCCATTGCAAAGATATTCACATTTATTTCTTCTGGAGAACACATGTGGAATCTCTGTTTTGCAGGCCAACTGGATGTTTCTTCCGAGACTTCTCTGGGGTGTATGCTTTTTTCCACTCCTGCCAGATGCTTCCAATCACAGCTCAGCAGCATATGAAATTAATAGACAGCTAGCTCAGCTGCCAAGATATGAGTGGAAGTGTCTGGAAGGGAGAAGTGAAAGCACATGCCCCCAGAGAAGACTCTGAAGCAACGTTAAGTTGGTCTGCCAAAGTAGTTTTCACATGATGCGCTCCAAATGAAACACATTTGAATATCTCTGCATTGAATGGAGTGATGCAGTGTAAAATAGAAACCAGTGACAGAATCAGGAGAGGTCTTGGATTTTTAGAAGGTATTGTAGTCATTTTTTAAGCAAGCGACAAGTTCTCTATAAACAATATGGAAATTTAGAGAAGGCTGACAAAGAATTCAACAACTATGTTTACCCCAACTCTAGACAAAGTATTACTGAAGGAAGTAACCTTAAGAATCCTGAGTCATAAAATGAGTGAGTAATTGTATTACAACATCATTACTGGCATGTAAGACTGTGGTTTAAATCTTTATTTTTCTCCCGAAAATATATGAGATTTTCCTTTCCACAATGCAACTCATAGTGGCTGGCATTGGTCATTAAATTCATTTTGAATAATAAGTAGATAACTTATTGCAATCTTTAGTAAAAAAATTAAACAGTCTATCTTAGAGATAGCAAACACGCTATAAATGTTACATTCTAACAAATGGCAGCTACATTTTTTTTTATTAACGTGATGTTTCCTATACTTCAGTATCCCTCAAGATTGAATATTAACTTGTTATTTTGGATCATATAATCACTACATTGAGTAAACAAAGTAATTTCTGATAATTTCAGTTGAGTATCAATTATTATAGATGAGCAAATTGATTAAATGCAAATCAAATTCATGTTGTATTTTATGAAATTTGCAAGTCCTGGTGAATTCAAACAATTTCAGTTTAATTTGCGTGAATATAAAAAAAATGCCTGCCTCCATTTTACAAATTACAGAACACTCAAAAAGCTCACATGGCCTCAGGTACAGCCACTTGGGATTCCCCATAGTGCCTTGTAACTATCAAATCACACGGGTTAACACAGACAATAAGAGATTATTAGAGCCTGTGTAAAAGCCAAGGCAGGTAATGCAGAAGCCATTTTAGGGCAACCCAAGATATAGCGAGGGTGTGAAAGCTCACAGCTAAGTAAAAAAGAAAGTCCTAAAACATTGGTCAAATAATGTCACATAAATGTCACAAACAGTTTATTTGCATACCTGTTTTACTAGTCAAATTTTACCTTCTTACACACCACACCAATACATAGATTTGTTGCAGATGCTGTCTTTTGTTATGTACTTACCTAGCATTTCTTCTTACCTCCTTTTGGGAAGGTGGGTTTGTTTTTGCACACCTATGTTACTAGTTCAAATAGATAACCATACATGCCACAGCTATACTGCGACTCACTGCCACACTTTGATTTACATATGTGTACCTATCTAGCATTTCTTGTTCAGTCCTTTTCAGCAAGAGTTTAATAAAAGGGGTGGAAACATTTTCAAAAGTTAATGAAAGTGTTGTACAAAATACAAGGTAAAAGAAAAAGTGGCAATGGTCGAGGGAGTATAATAAAAACTAGAATTAAAAACATTGTCCGATATCTACTATATAATTGCCTAATTCTGTCTGTCTGGTTGTAACGGAAATCCCGCGTCGCTGATTGGTCGCGCCCAGCTGGCTGCGACCAATCAGCGACAGGCACAGTCCGGCCGCGAATTGGCACGGAATTCGAAGGACGCATGCCACTGCTACCGTCGGGAGATCTGCGGCGCTAGCTGCTGATCTCCTGACGGTTGCCGCTGGTCATCTCCTGCCACACGGAGGTCAGCGGAGACACAGCTGGGAGATGACCGGCGCTAGCCGGTACCCAGGGTCCGGAGGAGAGGAGACTCTCCTCCAGGCCCTGGGTACCATAAACCTGTAAAAAATAGAATTAAAATAACAAATAGTGATATACTCACCTTCTGACGGCCACAGGACTCAATCCTTCCTCTCACCACATGCCCGGCATCTTCCGGTCCCAGTAATGCTTTGCGCGAAAGACCGCTGATGACGTTGCGCTCTCGCATTAGTGGGACCGGAAGATGCCGGGAGCGTGGAGAGGAGATCGGGGGCCATCGGAAGGTGAGAATAACCTTTTTTTTAAATTTTTTTAAATTATTTTTTACATTCTATCTTTTACCTTTGATGCTGCATAGGCAGCATCAATAGTAAAAAGTTGATCACAATTGTCAAACATTATGCTTGACAAGTGTGACCAACCTGTCAATCACATTCCAAGCGATGCTTCAAATCGCTTGGAATGCGCTTGAATTCCGCATGCGAAAATCACGTGAAAAACGCATTAAGTTTAGTTGCTCCTTAAGTGCACTTTTCTCAAATTATGTCACTTTCAGATACATATAATTAAGATTTATCTTTGTGCTAATAAAGCTTTTTTCCCCATCGCCCTGTAATGTTTGTGTTTTGCGAAAATATACTTCTGATTTTTTTTTGCAATTGTCATGACAAAGAATTGCATATTTGTAACGTCCTCTTATAATACTGGTGATCTTTAATGTAATGGGAGCTGGACACTTCTGGAATTCCTATCTCTGTCAGGGTTAACTGTAATGGCCAGCCCAGATTAAGGAAGGGGAGCTGAGCATTAGAGCCAAGTTCAGGAAGTGTCAAGTTCAATTAGAGAAAGTGTGGTGAAGTGACAGCAACCATCACCAGGCAATAGGATGTTAAGGAGAACGTGAGCCTGTTACTCAGCGCAGTGGATTGCCAAAGAATCCTTATGTGCAAATTCGTCTGTTGACTTAGGAATCTTGAGATGGACATCAGGACCCTTGGGTGCACTAAGCCTGCGGAGTTCCAGGGAAAGATGGACTCAAACTCTCAGAGGTGCAAGGACATAAAATCCAGGTGAACTGCCTATTGTGGAGAAGAATTCCTAGTGCTAAAGGAGTTAGCAAGAGGGATGGTCTACCCAGACCGACAACTAGGGCTAAAGTTAAGCCCGGTACCTGTGGGAAAGATTATAACCCATTGGGCCCTATCCTATATGACTGATTGTAATAACTGAAAGCTGCCAAGTAAAAGTTTGACTGCTTTAACAAATTCAGTGTCCTCTGGACTGTTTGCTGTGAAGGTTCTGAAAGATGAAAGCTTTTGTCTGTTTTGTTTTGTCTGTAGGGTGCCAGAGCAAGCAGAAGCAGCAGCTCGCCCACAACTACTTCGCTCAGGCACCATACAATACTATACTTTAAACTTAAAGGAGTATTCCCATCTCCAAGATCATATACTAATATGTAGTAGGTGTAATAATACTATTATTATTATCAAAAACATCCAATTAGAAATGTAGTATAGTTTTTCTGATTCGCTAGGTCTTTTTTCACATGTGCAGGCATTGCAAGACCTTAGGTATCCATGGTTACAACCAATAGCAACTAGCTAACCATCACTATCTCAGTGGTGGTAACCATGGATACCTTAGGTCTTGCAATGCCTGCACATGAGGAAAGAGACATAGCTAATCAGAAAAAACTATACTACATTTCTAATTGGAGGTATTTGCCCATATTATTATTATTATTACACCTACTACATGTTGAGATAGGATCTTGGAGATGGAAATACCCCTTTAACATAATTGTGTGGGATAGGAATCTTAGAACCAAGCATTATATGAATAAACATAAGCTTTAGGTGGTGCTTACCTGTTGAATGCCATAGGTCCATCCTTGTTTGATTCTGTCTTTTGCCCAGACGTTATGTGCATTCTCGGCAAGTTTATCAACTAGAACTTCTTGGGCTGGTAATAATTTTACATCTGAGAGGTCCAAAGGGGCAGGTTTGTAGCCATTGGACATCACGTAGCTGTAATAGGGCAATACATGTTTTCCAATTAGTAGAGCTGGAACGTATAAGTGAATGCTGCTAACATTGATCTGATTGCTGTTCCTCTACAAATAAGGGAAGTGGAATTCCTGCAGCGCTGCTTAAGTAATTAAAAACTGACTGTTCCCAACAGGGGAGTTCATGCATCAAAATGTTATCGGCTGAATTTCAATTGAGTTTTTAGATTCTAAAAATAGGAATGTTTGCCCAGAGAAACTGTAGTCAGTACTACAACCTAACCAATCCTGTACATGGTGAAAACAATCATAATGATGTAATCTCTCAAAGTAATAGACGGTAATCCTAACATGCATGGAACTCATTTCTAATGTTTCTCCCATCAACATAGATAAAGATAGAGCAAAAGCAAAGCAAAGCAACAATTTTAAATTTTAAACAAATATAATTGTTGAACTACTACTCAAAATGACACAATCGGCATGAAACGAGTTCCTTTTATTACATTCTCCAGTAGGTGGCGACAGCTACATCAGAAAAATAAACTGGTAACACTTTCCCACATATAATAATCTGTGCATCCAATAATACCTTCTGAATCAGAGACTCATGATTAATTTGATGATATTTATGTTGTTCACTTCTTATACATATATTAATAGGAAAACAGTATCTGTGCTGCTTACTTTTTTGGAAGTTTAACTTTTTTCAAATTTTCTTCAGCTGTTTGATTTGAGTGAACAATCAGACATCCAAGAGCCAACAAAGTCCTATAAAAGAAAATACAATAATTTCAATGAATGATATAAAAAGAGTGTGCTAAAAACAAACTAACTCAAATAATCTGATTTTTGTTCTAGATTGGTAGAAACGTTTGAAAGAAAGGTCATGGGTGGAAAATAATAAAATAGTCATTTCTCTCCTATTCAACTGCCCCTGCTGCCCTAGCTCAGGCGTACCTGAGGTCCCACTAGTTCTGCAGATATGATGTCACATCCACCATTTATGCGACTGCTGCATTCAATGGTCTCAGCAATCAAGTGTCTTAAATGCACATCCACTGCCACCACGGCCAGGTTGGCCATTGGGCAAACTCGGCAAATGCCAGATGGCTGGCCTGCAAAACTGTTAACAGTATTGGTATCAAAAAGACGCTGATACTGTTAACACCTGTGGAAGAGCAGAAAGCTATCGGCTCCCTGCTTCAGCACTTAGTCCAGAAGACCACAGACTCCTTTTAGCCTATGGTATGTTAGAGGCCGACAACTCGAATATGACATTGGGCGGTGCAACGCCATCCATCCATTAACCGGATGAGGTGACAGAGGTTGTAGTGAATAGAGAACAAGGATAAGGCATTAGTCTTTTTTATCATTATAATTATGTCAGGGGAAGGGTCATTATATGGAGGAATGAGCTGCGGGGGTAATTACACTGAAAATAGGGGCTATAGGCCATCGTATAGTTTATAGGGGGAGTCTATGGAGCATTATAGTGTGTATAAGGGCATATTACCTAGACAGTGCACAGAATGGACATTAAAGAGGTTGCCACTACTTTAATATTGATGGCCTATCATTAGTTTAGGTCAACAGTGTTTGAACAATGGGGATGCAACACCATGCATTCCCACCAATCTGCTGGTCTCAGTGTCGGCGGCGGCCTGAATTGACCAGTTACGGAACTGAGCAGTGCAGTTCTGTCTACTGTATAGTGGTTGCAGCTGGGCATTAAACATGTGCCATGGGTCAGATGTGCAGTTACCAGCCTGGGCCACTGCACTATACAGTAGACGGAGCTGCGCTGTGCAGCTCCGTAACTGGTCAGCTTCAGCCACTGCCAACACTGAGATCAGGTGATCGGCGGGGTGCAGGTATTGATGACATATGCTAAGGATAGACCATCAGTGGCAACCTCTTCAATACTACGTAGTGCACTAGTTACTGCACGATATGGTTTGTATGGAGGTGGGGAATTTGAGGACGGGGGCTCAAAAAGCAGTAAGCCAAAGATGACTCCATACTACATTTTGCAGAGACGAGTTATGGATGAAAGAACTGGTCATGCCAATCTGGGCCAAATAGAAAATAAAGGGGAAAATGAAAGACAACAGTCATTGAGAACATCATTAGTGAGAACCTGTACAGTAAATTATATAATGATTAGAGTTGAGCGACTTTTGGTTTTTTAGGGTCGCGTTTCGTTTCGTGAAATCCGACTTTTCCAAAAGTCGGGTCAAGCAAGATCGTCCGATTATAGGGAAAAGTCGGGGTCATCCCGAAACACGAAACCCAATGTAAGTCAATGGGGAATAAAAGTCGGCAGTGAGAGGAGGACAGGAAACACACCTACAGTGCCCATTTGAATGCCAAAAGCATCAATTCTTCTTACTTAAGCTTGTCAACCTTAATTAACTTCATAATACAAGTTACGCACTGAAAAATGGGGGTTATTTGGCTAAAGTTGTGGGGGGGTAGGGCTGGCTCCAGGTTTTCATGTGCCCTGGGCGAAAGAGCGCCTTTTTAACACATACCACAACTCATCATGCTCCGATACGGCAGAGAAATAGCGGTATAGTACAATGAAAAATACTTCACTTTTTACATCTCATGACGAGGCCCATCTATTTCTCCATACAGAATCATTGGTCCCATATAAAGTTTGAAACAGTATATGATGAGCTCCACATAATGCTATAGTATATGTTGGTCCCCATGGATGAAGCTCCACTGTCTTATGGGCCCAAATAATGCTCCAAACATAATGGGCCCCATTTCTAATGCTCTAGTGAATAATGGGCCCTGTAAATGCTGCTCCAGTGTCTGATGTCCACCTTTGGAATGTTCCAGTGTATGGTGGGCCCCATCTATCATTCTCCAGAGTATAGTGCTCCCCAAAAATTGCTGTCCCAACATTGAAAACAATCAAATAAGTCTCCTCGCTAGGGAATCCCTGTACTTGTCTGGACTCCTCGTCGTCCCCATCTTCCATCTCACTGCACAGTATTTCAACTTTGCAAGTGCTGTGATCCTGAGCAAGCAGGGGGGGGCCCACTCGTTGGCGACGGCACTGGCACAGGGCCCGATAGTACGGTGGTGTGTCTGATGGCGGGTGGGCCGAACCTGCACTTTCATCTGCAGCTTCCTCTTTGTCACCGTGTAAGATGGAACTGTATATGGGAAGGGTAACCTGAGTTTCATCAGGGTCAGATTCTGGCCGTGTAGCGTGCGAGGGGAATGTAGTGGTCTGGGTCAATGTACCAGCAGATTCATCGAGCAGTGGCTGGGCATCAGTGCACTTGTGTCGCCCCCAGGAGTACGGTCGCCACAGTGGCATTACCTTCTTCCTAGGGAGTGTGATGTCATGCGTGGGAGCAACGAACGATCTCTCTAGCAGGTTAACTGATTGGGCGGCGTTATTCCCACGAGTCATGACCCTCCAAACAGCGTTCATGAAGGCAAAGTGTTTGTTTTACGTGGGCAGTATGGTTGCAAAGCTGAACCTTAAAGGAATGTCCAGAAGGGCACCACCAGGAGTGGAGCCTACGGTTAAATTCGACTCCACCTGGGAAACCTCAACCATGCCAGCTACAGAACAGATGCACACATTGCAAGCTTAACTCCGTTAACGAACGAGACTCCGTCATGCCCCGCGGTCCGAGTCCGGCTTACTAGAGGGACACGTGAGGCTCTGGCACATGAGATTGGCCGATAACTGGTGTGTCATGCCATTACATGTCCATGGCTGCATGTGCGCTACACTGAAAAGGCCAGCGTTTGTCGCTTACAGGTGCAGATAACCCGCTGAACAACGTTAGTGATAGGGATCACTGATTACAATTATTACCCGCGAACAATGATTTCCCAGTAAGTGCAGGTCAACCGCAGTTCCGGAATTAGGCCTAACCATCATTCCTGAAAAAATGAAAAACTTACGTGTGCAAACCACAGGTGCTGTAGCTTGCTTAACAGCTCGCCAGCCGTTCTCACGCCCAGTATGGATTGCACGTGATTGCACAAAGGTTAGAAAGGGTACCGTATCCCCGGATAACATGTATGGATAGCGTACACATTCAAAATATATGTCTATACATCAGGAGGCAGGCTCAGACAGTGTTAGGCCCAGTATGGATTGCACGTGATTGCACAAAGGTTAGAAAGGGTACCGTATCCCCGGATAACATGTATGGATAGCGTACACATTCAAAATATATGTCTGTACATCAGGAGGCAGGCTCAGATGGTGTTAGGCCCAGTATGGATTGCACGTGATTGCACAAAGGTTAGAAAGGGTACCGTATCCCCGGATAACATGTATGGATAGCGTACACATTCAAAATATATGTCTATACATCAGGAGGCAGGCTCAGATGGTGTTAGGCCCAGTATGGATTGCACGTGATTGCACAAAGGTTAGAAAGGGTACCGTATCCCCGGATAACATGTATGGATAGCGTACACATTCAAAATATATGTCTATACATCAGGAGGCAGGCTCAGACGGTGTTAGGCCCAGTATGGATTGCACGTGATTGCACAAAGGTTAGAAAGGGTACCGTATCCCCGGATAACATGTATGGATAGCGTACACATTCAAAATATATGTCTATACATCAGGAGGCAGGCTCAGACGGTGTCGGGCACAGTATGGATTTGACGGCCCAGATTACACAGCGGAGGAGCAGGGAGAGGTAAAGATTGCAAATGCTGGGGCCCTGCCCAAGCAAGGGGGGCCCACTCGTGGGCGCCGGTACTGGCACTGGGCCCCTCATAGTACAGCGGTGTGTCTGACGGCGGGTGTGCACCACCACCGTCAGAGACACTTGATTGCACTATGAGGGACCCTGTGCCAGTGCCCGCACCCAAGAGTCGGCCTACCCACCTGTCCAGGGCAACGGCACTCGCATGGTGTCGTGCGCTAGGTGGTGACCCCGGCCATGGGGGGGGAGGCAGCACAGTTAGGGAGTTTTAGAAAGTGGCATATGTTGATGTTGGACATTCAGCTGATGCAAAAGGCGAAATAGGTGAAGTCCCAGGAAGAGGTGGACCAAAGCAAGCCATTTTTCTGTCACCCTATGTGTCATCAGGGGAAGGTGGGACAAAATCCTTGGAAACCCATGCATGGTTCATTTTAATGAAGGTTAGATCATCCACATTTTGGGTTGACAGACGGGTCCTTTTTTCTGTCAGGATTGATCCAGCTGCACTGAAGACTCTTTCCGATAGCACACTTGCAGCTGGGCAAGCGAGCTCCTGTAAGGCATATTGGGCCAATTCAGGCCAGGTGTCCAGTTTAGCGGCCCAATAGTCAAAGGGGAATGACCTGTGTGGGAGAACATCGATATGGGAGGAAAAGTAGTTTGTAACCATAGTTGACAACTGCTGTCTCCTGTCACTTTCCATCGATGCAGTATTACCAGTTGTGTGAGCGGTATTTGAAAAATTCAGTCCACAACATTGTCATGAAACCCCTGTCTCCAATGCCACTTCTGCTGTGTGCACCACGAACACCTCTGCCAAGCTGCCCCCGGCCCGTACGGCTCGTGTGAGAACCATCACCGCTGCTGTGTGCTGGGAATGCCTCAAGCAACCGATTTACCAGAGTTGCTTGTTTATTAGCCAATATTAGGTCAAGGTTCTCCTGTGGCATGATGTTTTGTAATTTGCCTTTATAGCGTGGATCCAGGATGCTGGCCAACCAGTAGTCGTTATCGTTCATCATTTTGGCAATGCGTGTGTCATGATCCAGGACGGGATTTCGCTTTGACCCGTCCTGGTTAGACTATGGGTTAATTGTGCTGCCTCTCTCTGGCAGCAGGAGGCTATTTAGTGCTCACTGGACCTGGGTCCGGTGTCAGTTATACTCCTGCCCTCGGCTGAGTTAAGTGACCTCTTGTATACGTGTGCCTTGTGCCTGATATCTTGCTTGTTTGTTCGGTTGTGATCTGGTTCTGTCCCTGTTACGAGTTCTGCCTGACCCTCTTGTACTGCGCTACCTCTCGTGTATGACTCTCTGCTTGTGACCCGACTTCTCTCTGCTCGTCCCCTTGGTACCACGTCGCCCTCTTGTGTATGACCCTTGGCTCTGTCTGACTACCCGTCTGTTCGTCTCTCCTGTACCTCGTTTGCCCGTACTGCTGTGATCTCTGTTTTGCCTGACTCTGAGTTGTTGTATGGTGTTGTGTCCTATTTGAATACAGGACGCTAAGCCCCGCCCCCTTGCAGTCACATGACCATAGGTCCCGTGCACATTATTCAGTTTTAGTGTCTGCAGGTCCTATGCATCTTTACTTTCCAGCGCTGACTGGATCCTGACACTATTATCCTGAAGCACGCATGGTCACCTCTGCTGCACACTCCACAGGTATCTTTTAGCACTGCTTCTGTGCTCAGGACACGCGCACTGGCTCTAGGAGCGAGTGCAATGCGGTGTCTCTGACAGCGTGGGTCCCTTTTTAGGCTCTGCAAGGCATAATCTGACATGTGGGCCAATGTTCCCGGTGTCAATGATGCACTGCGAGTGCTGGTTGGAGGAGCACTTTTTGGCAAATCCACATCCTCCAGTCACGCACAAACCCTGTACCAGACCTTGCCACGCCAACATTTTCACTTGCCCCACGAGATGCATCCTCCTCCCCTAAGTAATCATCCCCATCATCCTCCTCTTCTTCCTCCACCTCGTCCAGGAGAGGTCCCTGAGCAGACAATGGCTGAATGTCATCAAGGATTCCCTCCTCCTCTTCCTCCTCATCAACATTGGCTGCAGACGCCTGCTCCTTAAGGTGCGTCAAAGTTTGCATGAGCAGACGCATAAGTGGGATGCTCATGCTTAGGATGGCGTCGTCTGCGCTTACCAGCCGTGTGCATTCCTCAAAACACTGAAGGACTTTACAGAGGTCTTTCAGCTTCGACCACTGCACACCTGTCAACTCCATGTCTGCTCTCAAAGTGCCTGGCCGTGTATCCTCCCACAAATGCATTATGGCCTGCCTCTGCTCGCACAGCCGCTCCACCATGTGCAGGGTGGAGTTCCACCTTGTTGCAATGTCAATAATGAGGCTGTGGTTGGGAAGGTGGAGCAATCGCTGCAGCTTCTGCATACGAACGGAGTGTACAGGCGACCGGCGGATGTGCGCGCACAGTCTTCGCACCTTATGGAGCAGGGCTGTTAACTCCGGATAATTTTTGAGGAAGCACTGCACCACCAGGTTCAAGGTGTGAGCCAAGCAAGGTATATGGCTGAGTTTTGAAAGGGCTATGGCTGCCACAAAATTACGGCCGTTATCACTAACTACCTTGCCTGCCTCAAGATGTACACTGCCCAGCCATGACTCAGTTTGTCGCTTCAAGTACTCGGCCAGCACCTCGGCGGTGTGTCTGTTGCCCAAACACATCATCTGCAACACAGCCTGCTGATGCTTTCCACTAGCTGCTCGATAGGGGGACACATCGTGTGCAACAGTGGCAGCTGCAGATGGAGTGCTCGTACGACTGCGCTCTGTGGACGAGCTTTCGCTTCTGGAGGAGGAGGAGGAGGAGGAGGGTCGAACGCCTACAGCCAACTGTTTCCTATACCGTGGGCTAGGCAGCACTGTCCCACCACCGCTGTCCCCTGTGGACCCTGCATCCACCACATTAACCCAGTGCGCAGTGATGGACACGTAACGGCCCTGGCCATGCCGACTGGACCATGCATCAGTTGTGAGGTGCACCTTTCCGCTCACTGACTGCTTGAGTGCATGGACAATGCGGTCTTTCACATGATGGTGGAGGGCTGGGATGGCTTTGCGAGAGAAGAAGTGGCGACTGGGTAGGTCATAGCGTGGTACTGCATAGGCCATGAGTTCGCGGAAAGCTGTGCTTTCCACCAACCGAAAGGGCATCATCTCAAACGAGATTAGTTTGGCAATGTGGGCGTTCAAACCCAGTGTACGCGGATGAGAGACTGAGTACTTTCTTGACCTACTCATAGTGTCTGGGAGGGTGAGCTGGACTTGAGAGCTGCATATGGTGGAAGTAGCGGTGGACAGGGCGGACTGAGAGAGGGTTGATGATGGTGATTGAGTTGGTGTTCTTTCTGATGGCCTAGATTCAGTATTTCGTTGATATAACAGTGGGATTCCCTGACTGCTGTGGCATTGCAACGACACCTCAACATTTGCTGCTGTGCTAACCGGTGGGCTTACAGTGGGGGAAACAATGTAGCATTGCTGACTACCTTCTTTGTGATCAGTTGCACATGTGGCACTTGAGGTTTGGTGTTGTGTCCACGCTTGCAAGTGCATGCTGGTTAAATGTCTAAGCATGCAACTGGTATTCAAATTTTTCAGATTTTTCCCTCGGCTAAAGGTCTTTGCGCACTTCTTACAGATAACCTTGGCCTGATCATGAGGATTTTGTTCAAAAAAGTGCCACACTGCACTCTTCCTACTTTGGCAGACATTTTGCGGACTAGCACGCTGTGATCTTTTGACCCTCTGGACAAGCTGTCCAGCAACTCTTTTGATGTTTGGAACCTGTCTTTGGAGTGTTCCGGGCCTGCCAGATAACAGCTGTTGCGATGTCGATGTCTGCTGTGGATGCTCCTCATCTGAGCTATTGGAAGGAGCACCCTCTTCCCCCAATGGATGCCAATCTGGGTCAACAACTGGGTCATCCATCACCTCCTCTTCTATGTCATGTGCACCTTCCTCTGTGTCACCGTGTATGGTGGTATAGTGTGCGGGAAGGGGCACCTGAGTCTCATCAGGGTCAGAATCTGGCTCTGTACACTGCGAGGACAATGTAGTGCTCTGAGTGAATGTACCAGCAGAATCATCCATCAGCAGCTGTGCATCAGTGCACTCCATGTCAGATTCATCTTGGCCTGGGTAATTCACCATTTCACTTGATAATCCAGGCATGGTATGTGAAAACAGCTCCATGGAGTAATCAGTAGTATGGCCTGCGTCATCCTTCAATCTTGGTTGGGGTGAAGGACACAAGGAAAGGTGTGGTTCATGAACATGAGCCTCCAATGACGACTCAGTGCTTTTACTTTTTACAACTGAAGAAGAGGAGGCGATAGAGCTGGAGACTGAGTCAGCAATGTAAGACAAAACTTTTTCCTGATGCTCTGGCTTTAAAAGCGGTTTGCCAACTCCTAGAAAACTAAGCGTTCGAGGCCTTATGTAGCCAGACGATGACGCAGGCTCAACACCTCCTGCATTCGGTCCTATTTTGCTCTTGCCACTACCATAAGATCCACCACCAACACCATCATTACCAGCTGCCAACCCCCGCCCAATTCCACGGCCTCTTCCACCAGCCTTCCTCATTTTTGGTAGAAATGCAGACAAAATCCAACAAACTATATAGTAATGTAAAACAAGGTACAAGGTGTCTATAGGACAGGGGAGATTTTGAATTTCTGCAGACACTTGTGGACACTGGACACTTTTGGATTGTGTGAGGGCCACTGATATCTGAGCGCTATGTCACAGGCTCGATGGCACAGCTGTGACCAAAGTGACTAGAGGATAAGGGAGATTTTGAATTTCAGCAGACACTTGTGGACACTGGACACTTTTGGATTGTGTGAGGCCCAATGAATATCTGAGCGCTATGTGACAGGCTCAATGGCACAGCTGTGACCAAAGTGACTAGAGGATAAGGGAGATTTTGAATTTCTGCACACACTTGTGGACACTGGACACTTTTGGATTGTGTGAGGCCCAATGAATATCTGAGCGCTATGTGACAGGCTTGATGGCACAGCTGTGACCAAAGTGACTAGAGGATAAGTGAGATTTTGAATTTCAGCAGACACTTGTGGACACTGGACACTTTTGGATTGTGTGAGGCCCAATGAATATCTGAGCGCTATGTGACAGGCTCGATGGCACAGCTGTGACCAAAGTGACTAGAGGATAAGTGAGATTTTGAATTTCAGCAGACACTTGTGGACACTGGACACTTTTGGATTGTGTGAGGCCCAATGAATATCTGAGCGCTATGTGACAGGCTCGATGGCACAGCTGTGACCAAAGTGACTAGAGGATTAGGGAGATTTTGAATTTCAGCAGACAATTGTGGACACTGGACACTTTTGGATTGTGTGAGGCCCAATGAATATCTGAGCGCTATGTGACAGGCTCGATGGCACAGCTGTGACCAAAGTGACTAGAGGATAAGGGAGATTTTGAATTTCAGCAGACACTTGTGGATTGTGTGAGGCCCAATGAATATCTGAGCGCTATGTGACAGGCTCGATGGCACAGCTGTGACCAAAGTGACTAGAGGATAAGGGAGATTTTGAATTTCAGCAGACACTTGTGGACACTGGACACTTTTGGATTGTGTGAGGCCCAATGAATATCTGAGCGCTATGTGACAGGATCGATGGCACAGCTGTGACCAAAGTGACTAGAGGATAAGGGAGATTTTGAATTTCTGCACACACTTGTGGACACTGGACACTTTTGGATTGTGTGAGGCCCAATGAATATCTGAGCGCTATGTGACAGGCTCGATGGCACAGCTGTGACCAAAGTGACTAGAGGATAAGTGAGATTTTCAATTTCAGCAGACACTTGTGGACACTGGACACTTTTGGATTGTGTGAGGCCCAATGAATATCTGAGCGCTATGTGACAGGCTCGATGGCACAGCTGTGACCAAAGTGACTAGAGGATAAGTGAGATTTTGAATTTCAGCAGACACTTGTGGACACTGGACACTTTTGGATTGTGTGAGGCCCAATGAATATCTGAGCGCTATGTGACAGGCTCGATGGCACAGCTGTGACCAAAGTGACTAGAGGATAAGGGAGATTTAGAATTTCAGCAGACACTTGTGGACACTGGACACTTTTGGATTGTGTGAGGCCCAATGAATATCTGAGCACTATGTGACAGGCTCGATGGCACAGCTGTGACCAAAGTGACTAGAGGATAAGGGAGATTTTGAATTTCTGCACACACTTGTGGACACTGGACACTTTTGGATTGTGTGAGGCCCAATGAATATCTGAGCGCTATGTGACAGGCACGATGGCACAACTGTGACCAAAGTGACTAGAGGATAAGTGAGATTTTGAATTTCAGCAGACACTTGTGGACACTGGACACTTTTGGATTGTGTGAGGTCCAATGAATATCTGAGCGCTATGTGACAGGCTCAATGGCACAGCTGTGACCAAAGTGACTAGAGGATAAGTGAGATTTTGAATTTCAGCAGACACTTGTGGACACTGCACACTTTTGGATTGTGTGAGGCCCAATGAATATCTGAGCGCTATGTGACAGGCTCGATGGCACAGCTGTGACCAAAGTGACTAGAGGATAAGGGAGATTTTGAATTTCAGCAGACACTTGTGGACACTGGACACTTATGGATTGTGTGAGGCCCAATGAATATCTGAGCGCTATGTGACAGGCTCGATGGCACAGCTGTGACCAAAGTGACTAGAGGATAAGGGAGATTTTGAATTTCTGCACACACTTGTGGACACTGGACACTTTTGGATTGTGTGAGGCCCAATGAATATCTGAGCGCTATGTGACAGGCTCGATGGCACAGCTGTGACCAAAGTGACTAGACGATAAATGAGATTTTGAATTTCAGCAGACACTTGTGGACACTGGACACTTTTGGATTGTGTGAGGCCCAATGAATATCTGAGCGCTATGTGACAGGCTCGATGGCACAGCTGTGACCAAAGTGACTAGAGGATAAGGGAGATTTTGAATTTCTGCACACACTTGTGGACACTGGACACTTTTGGATTGTGTGAGGCCCAATGAATATCTGAGCGCTATGTGACAGGCTCGATGGCACAGCTGTGACCAAAGTGACTAGAGGATAAGGGAGATTTTGAATTTCTGCACACACTTGTGGACACTGGACACTTTTGGATTGTGTGAGGCCCAATGAATATCTGAGCGCTATGTGACAGGCTCGATGGCACAGCTGTGACCAAAGTGACTAGAGGATAAGTGATATTTTGAATTTCAGCAGACACTTGTGGACACTGGACACTTTTGGATTGTGTGAGGCCCAATGAATATCTGAGCGCTATGTGACAGGCTCAATGGCACAGCTGTGACCAAAGTGACTAGAGGATAAGTGAGATTTTGAATTTCAGCAGACACTTGTGGACACTGGACACTTTTGGATTGTGTGAGGCCCAATGAATATCTGAGCGCTATGTGACAGGCTCGATGACACAGCTGTGACCAAAGTGACTAGAGGATAAGGGAGATTTTGAATTTCAGCAGACACTTGTGGACACTGGACACTTTTGGATTGTGTGAGGCCCAATGAATATCTGAGCGCTATGTGACAGGCTCGATGGCACAGCTGTGACCAAAGTGACTAGAGGATAAGGGAGATTTTGAATTTCTGCACACACTTGTGGACACTGGACACTTTTGGATTGTGTGAGGCCCAATGAATATCTGAGCGCTATGTGAAAGGCTTGATAGCATAGCTGTGACCAAAGTGACTAGAGGATAAGTGAGATTTTGAATTTCAGCAGACACTTGTGGACACTGGACACTTTTGGATTGTGTGAGGCCCAATGAATATCTGAGCGCTATGTGACAGGCTCGATGGCACAGCTGTGACCAAAGTGACTAGAGGATAAGTGAGATTTTGAATTTCAGCAGACACTTGTGGACACTGGACACTTTTGGATTGTGTGAGGCACAATGAATATCTGAGCGCTATGTGACAGGCTCGATGGCACAGCTGTGACCAAAGTGACTAGAGGATAAGGGAGATTTTGAAGTTCAGCAGACACTTGTGGATTGTGTGAGGACCAATGAATATCTGAGCGCTATGTGACAGGCTCGATGGCACAGCTGTGACCAAAGTGACTAGAGGATAAGGGAGATTTTGAATTTCAGCAGACACTTGTGGACACTGGACACTTTTGGATTGTGTGAGGCCCAATGAATATCTGAGCGCTATGTGACAGGCTCGATGGCACAGCTGTGACCAAAGTGACTAGAGGATAAGGGAGATTTTGAATTTCTGCTCACACTTGTGGACACTGGACACTTTTGGATTGTGTGAGGCCCAATGAATATCTGAGCGCTATGTGACAGGCTCGATGGCACAGCTGTGACCAAAGTGACTAGAGGATAAGGGAGATTTTGAATTTCAGCAGACACTTGTGGACACTGGACACTTTTGGATTGTGTGAGGCCCAATGAATATCTGAGCGCTATGTGACAGGCTCGATGGCACAGCTGTGACCAAAGTGACTAGAGGATAAGGGAGATTTTGAATTTCTGCACACACTTGTGGACACTGGACACTTTTGGATTGTGTGAGGCCCAATGAATATCTGAGCGCTATGTGACAGGCTCGATGGCACAGCTGTGACCAAAGTGACTAGAGGATATGTGAGATTTTGAATTTCAGCAGACACTTGTGGACACTGGACACTTTTGGATTGTGTGAGGCCCAATGAATATCTGAGCGCTATGTGACAGGCTCAATGGCACAGCTGTGACCAAAGTGACTAGAGGATAAGTGAGATTTTGAATTTCAGCAGACACTTGTGGACACTGGACACTTTTGGATTGTGTGAGGCCCAATGAATATTTGAGCGCTATGTGACAGGCTCGATGGCACAGCTGTGACCAAAGTGACTAGAGGATAAGGGAGATTTTGAATTTCAGCAGACACTTGTGGACACTGGACACTTTTGGATTGTGTGAGGCCCAATGAATATCTGAGCGCTATGTGACAGGCTCGATGGCACAGCTGTGACCAAAGTGACTAGAGGATAAGGGAGAT
Source organism: Dendrobates tinctorius (assembly GCF_039654945.1). Lineage (NCBI taxonomy): Eukaryota > Metazoa > Chordata > Amphibia > Anura > Dendrobatidae > Dendrobates > Dendrobates tinctorius. The sequence goes on along the minus strand of NW_027361853.1, from coordinate 2,053,719 downwards.
TTTGAATTTCTGCACACACTTGTGGACACTTTACACTTTTGGATTGTGTGAGGCCCAATGAATATCTGAGCGCTATGTGACAGGTTCGATGGCACAGCTGTGACCAAAGTGACTAGAGGATAAGTGAGATTTTGAATTTCAGCAGACACTTGTGGACACTGGACACTTTTGGATTGTGTGAGGCCCAAAGAATATCTGAGCGCTATGTGACAGGCTCGATGGCACAGCTGTGACCAAAGTGACTAGAGGATAAGGGAGATTTTGAATTTCTGCGCACACTTGTGGACACTGGACACTTTTGGATTGTGTGTGGCCCAATGAATATCTGAGCGCTATGTAACAGGCTTGATAGCACAGCTGTGACCAAAGTGACTAGAGGATAAGTGAGATTTTGAATTTCAGCAGACACTTGTGGACACTGGACACTTTTGGATTGTGTGAGGCCCAATGAATATCTGAGCGCTATGTGACAGGCTCGATGGCACAGCTGTGACCAAAGTGACTAGAGGATAAGTGAGATTTTCAATTTCAGCAGACACTTGTGGACACTGGACACTTTTGGATTGTGTGAGGCCCAATGAATATCTGAGCGCTATGTGACAGGCTCGATGGCACAGCTGTGACCAAAGTGACTAGAGGATAAGGGAGATTTTGAATTTCAGCAGACACTTGTGGATTGTGTGAGGACCAATGAATATCTGAGAGCTATGTGACAGGCTCGATGGCACAGCTGTGACCAAAGTGACTAGAGGATAAGGGAGAGTTTGAATTTCAGCAGACACTTGTGGACACTGGACACTTTTGGATTGTGTGAGGCCCAATGAATATCTGAGCGCTATGTGACAGGCTCGATGGCACAGCTGTGACCAAAGTGACTAGAGGATAAGGGAGATTTTGAATTTCTGCAGACACTTGTGGACACTGGACACTTTTGGATTGTGTGAGGCCCAATGAATATCTGAGCGCTATGTGACAGGCTCGATGGCACAGCTGTGACCAAAGTGACTAGAGGATAAGTGAGATTTTGAATTTCAGCAGACACTTGTGGACACTGGACACTTTTGGATTGTGTGAGGCCCAATGAATATCTGAGCGCTATGTGACAGGCTCGATGGCACAGCTGTGACCAAAGTGACTAGAGGATAAGTGAGATTTTGAATTTCAGGAGACACTTGTGGACACTGGACACTTTTGGATTGTGTGAGGCCCAATGAATATCTGAGCGCTATGTGACAGGCTCGATGGCACAGCTGTGACCAAAGTGACTAGAGGATAAGGGAGATTTTGAATTTCAGCAGACACTTGTGGACTGTGTGAGGCCCAATGAATATCTGAGCGCTATGTGACAGGCTCGATGGCACAGCTGTGACCAAAGTGACTAGAGGATAAGGGAGATTTTGAATTTCTGCACACACTTGTGGACACTGGACACTTTTGGATTGTGTGTGGCCCAATGAATATCTGAGCGCTATGTAACAGGCTTGATAGCACAGCTGTGACCAAAGTGACTAGAGGATAAGTGAGATTTTGAATTTCGGCAGACACTTGTGGACACTGGACACTTTTGGATTGTGTGAGGCCCAATGAATATCTGAGCGCTATGTGACAGGCTCGATGGCACAGCTGTGACCAAAGTGACTAGAGGATAAGTGAGATTTTCAATTTCAGCAGACACTTGTGGACACTGGACACTTTTGGATTGTGTGAGGCCCAATGAATATCTGAGCGCTATGTGACAGGCTTGATGGCACAGCTGTGACCAAAGTGACTAGAGGATAAGGGAGATTTTGAATTTCAGCAGACACTTGTGGATTGTGTGAGGACCAATGAATATCTGAGCGCTATGTGACAGGCTCGATGGCACAGCTGTGACCAAAGTGACTAGAGGATAAGGGAGAGTTTGAATTTCAGCAGACACTTGTGGACACTGGACACTTTTGGATTGTGTGAGGCCCAATGAATATCTGAGCGCTATGTGACAGGCTCGATGGCACAGCTGTGACCAAAGTGACTAGAGGATAAGGGAGATTTTGAATTTCTGCAGACACTTGTGGACACTGGACACTTTTGGATTGTGTGAGGCCCAATGAATATCTGAGCGCTATGTGACAGGCTCGATGGCACAGCTGTGACCAAAGTGACTAGAGGATAAGTGAGATTTTGAATTTCAGCAGACACTTGTGGACACTGGACACTTTTGGATTGTGTGAGGCCCAATGAATATCTGAGCGCTATGTGACAGGCTCGATGGCACAGCTGTGACCAAAGTGACTAGAGGATAAGTGAGATTTTGAATTTCAGCAGACACTTGTGGACACTGGACAATTTTGGATTGTGTGAGGCCCAATGAATATCTGAGCGCTATGTGACAGGCTCGATGGCACAGCTGTGACCAAAGTGACTACAGGATAAGGGAGATTTTGAATTTCAGCAGACACTTGTGGACTGTGTGAGGCCCAATGAATATCTGAGCGCTATGTGACAGGCTCGATGGCACAGCTGTGACCAAAGTGACTAGAGGATAAGGGAGATTTTGAATTTCAGCAGACACTTGTGGACACTGGACACTTTTGGATTGTGTGAGGCCCAATGAATATCTGAGCGCTATGTGACAGGCTCGATGACACAGCTGTGACCAAAGTGACTAGAGGATAAGGGAGATTTTGAATTTCTGCAGACACTTGTGGACACTGGACACTTTTGGATTGTGTGAGGCCCAATGAATATCTGAGCGCTATGTGACAGGCTCGATGGCACAGCTGTGACCAAAGTGACTAGAGGATAAGTGAGATTTTGAATTTCAGCAGACACTTGTGGACACTGGACACTTTTGGATTGTGTGAGGCCCAATAAATATCTGAGCGCTATGTGACAGGCTCGATGGCTCAGCTGTGACCAAAGTGACTAGAGGATAAGGGAGATTTTGAATTTCAGCAGACACTTGTGGACACTGGACACTTTTGGATTGTGTGAGGCCCAATGAATATCTGAGCGCTATGTGACAGGCTCGATGGCACAGCTGTGACCAAAGTGACTTGAGGATAAGGGAGATTTTGAATTTCTGCACACACTTGTGGACACTGGACACTTTTGGATTGTGTGAGGCCCAATGAATATCTGAGCGCTATGTGACAGGCTCGATGGCACAGCTGTGACCAAAGTGACTAGAGGATAAGGGAGATTTTGAATTTCTGCACACACTTGTGGACACTGGACACTTTTGGATTGTGTGAGGCCCAATGAATATCTGAGCGCTATGTGACAGGCTCGATGGCACAGCTGTGACCAAAGTGACTAGAGGATAAGTGAGATTTTGAATTTCAGCAGACACTTGTGGACACTGGACACTTTTGGATTGTGTGAGGCCCAATGAATATCACAGCACTATGTGACAGGCTCGATGGCACAGCTGTGACCAAAGTGACTAGAGGATAAGGGAGATTTTGAATTTCAGCAGACACTTGTGGACACTGGACACTTTTGGATTGTGTGAGGCCCAATGAATATCTGAGCGCTATGTGACAGGCTCGATGGCACAGCTGTGACCAAAGTGACTAGAGGATAAGGGAGATTTTGAATTTCTGCACACACTTGTGGACACTGGACACTTTTGGATTGTGTGAGGCCCAATGAATATCTGAGCGCTATGTGACAGGCTCGATGGCACAGCTGTGACCAAAGTGACTAGAGGATAAGTGAGATTTTGAATTTCAGCAGACACTTGTGGACACTGGACACTTTTGGATTGTGTGAGGCCCAATGAATATCTGAGCGCTATGTGACAGGCTCAATGGCACAGCTGTGACCAAAGTGACTAGAGGATAAGTGAGATTTTGAATTTCAGCAGACACTTGTGGACACTGGACACTTTTGGATTGTGTGAGGCCCAATGAATATCTGAGCGCTATGTGACAGGCTCGATGACATAGCTGTGACCAAAGTGACTAGAGGATAAGGGAGATTTTGAATTTCAGCAGACACTTGTGCACACTGGACACTTTTGAATTGTGTGAGGCCCAATGAATATCTGAGCGCTATGTGACAGGTTCGATGGCACAGCTGTGACCAAAGTGACTAGAGGATAAGGGAGATTTTGAATTTCTGCACACAGTTGTGGACACTGGACACTTTTGGATTGTGTGAGGCCCAATGAATATCTGAGCGCTATGTGACAGGCTTGATGGCACAGCTGTGACCAAAGTGACTAGAGGATAAGTGAGATTTTGAATTTCAGCAGACACTTGTGGACACTGGACACTTTTGGATTGTGTGAGGCCCAATGAATATCTGAGCGCTATGTGACAGGCTCGATGGCACAGCTGTGACCAAAGTGACTAGAGGATAAGGGAGATTTTGAATTTCTGCACACACTTGTGGACACTGGACACTTTTGGATTGTGTGAGGCCCAATGAATATCTGAGCGCTATGTGACAGGCTCGATGGCACAGCTGTGACCAAAGTGACTAGAGGATAAGGGAGATTTTTAATTTCTGCACACACTTGTGGACACTGGACACTTTTGGATTTTGTGAGGCCCAATGAATTTCTGAGCGCTATGTGACAGGCTCGATGGCACAGCTGTGACCAAAGTGACTAGAGGATAAGTGAGATTTTGAATTTCAGCAGACACTTGTGGACACTGGACACTTTTGGATTGTGTGAGGCCCAATGAATATCTGAGCGCTATGTGACAGGCTCGATGGCACAGCTGTGACCAAAGTGACTAGAGGATAAGTGAGATTTTGAATTTCAGCAGACACTTGTGGACACTGGACACTTTTGGATTGTGTGAGGCCCAATGAATATCTGAGCGCTATGTGACAGGCTCGATGGCACAGCTGTGACCAAAGTGACTAGAGGATAAGTGAGATTTTGAATTTCAGCAGACACTTGTGGACACTGGACACTTTTGGATTGTGTGAGGCCCAATGAATATCTGAGCGCTATGTGACAGGCTCGATGGCACAGCTGTGACCAAAGTGACTAGAGGATAAGGGAGATTTTGAATTTCTGCACACACTTGTGGACACTGGACACTTTTGGATTGTGTGAGGCCCAATGAATATCTGAGCGCTATGTGACAGGCTCGATGGCACAGCTGTGACCAAAGTGACTAGAGGATAAGTGAGATTTTGAATTTCAGCAGACACTTGTGGACACTGGACACTTTTGGATTGTGTGAGGCCCAATGAATATCTGAGCGCTATGTGACAGGCTCGATGGCACAGCTGTGACCAAAGTGACTAGAGGATAAGGGAGATTTTGAATTTCTGCACACACTTGTGGACACTTTTGGATTGTGTGAGGCCCAATGAATATCTGAGCGCTATGTGACAGGCTTGATAGCACAGCTGTGACCAAAGTGACTAGAGGATAAGTGAGATTTTGAATTTCAGCAGACACTTGTGGACACTGGACACTTTTGGATTGTGTGAGGCCCAATGAATATCTGAGCGCTATGTGACAGGCTCAATGGCACAGCTGTGACCAAAGTGACTAGAGGATAAGGGAGATTTTGAATTTCAGCAGACACTTGTGGACTGTGTGAGGCCCAATGAATATCTGAGCGCTATGTGACAGGCTCGATGGCACAGCTGTGACCAAAGTGACTAGAGGATAAGGGAGATTTTGAATTTCAGCAGACACTTGTGGACACTGGACACTTTTGGATTGTGTGAGGCCCAATGAATATCTGAGCGCTATGTGACAGGCTCGATGGCACAGCTGTGACCAAAGTGACTAGAGGATAAGGGAGATTTTGAATTTCTGCAGACACTTGTGGACACTGGACACTTTTGGATTGTGTGAGGCCCAATGAATATCTGAGCGCTATGTGACAGGCTCGATGGCACAGCTGTGACCAAAGTGACTAGAGGATAAGTGAGATTTTGAATTTCAGCAGACACTTGTGGACACTGGACACTTTTGGATTGTGTGAGGCCCAATAAATATCTGAGCGCTATGTGACAGGCTCGATGGCACAGCTGTGACCAAAGTGACTTGAGGATAAGGGAGATTTTGAATTTCTGCACACACTTGTGGACACTGGACACTTTTGGATTGTGTGAGGCCCAATGAACATCTGAGCGCTATGTGACAGGCTCGATGGCACAGCTGTGACCAAAGTGACTAGAGGATAAGGGAGATTTTGAATTTCTGCACACACTTGTGGACACTGGACACTTTTGGATTGTGTGAGGCCCAATGAATATCTGAGCGCTATGTGACAGGGTCGATGGCACAGCTGTGACCAAAGTGACTAGAAGATAAGGGAGATTTTGAATTTCTGCACACACTTGTGGACACTGGACACTTTTGGATTGTGTGAGGCCCAATGAATATCTGAGCGCTATGTGACAGGCTCGATGGCACAGCTGTGACCAAAGTGACTAGAGGATTAGGGAGATATTGAATTTCAGCAGACACTTGTGGACACTGGACACTTTTGGATTGTGTGAGGCCTAATGAATATCTGAGCGCTATGTGACAGGCTCGATGGCACAGCTGTGACCAAAGTGACTAGAGGATAAGGGAGATTTTGAATTTCAGCAGACACTTGTGGACACTGGACACTTTTGGATTGTGTGAGGCCCAATGAATATCTGAGCGCTATGTGACAGGCTCGATGACACAGCTGTGACCAAAGTGACTAGAGGATAAGGGAGATTTTGAATTTCAGCAGACACTTGTGGACACTGGACACTTTTGGATTGTGTGAGGCCCAATGAATATCTGAGCGCTATGTGACAGGTTCGATGGCACAGCTGTGACCAAAGTGACTAGAGGATAAGGGAGATTTTGAATTTCAGCAGACACTTGTGGACACTGGACACTTTTGGATTGTGTGAGGCCCAATGAATATCTGAGCGCTATGTGACAGGCTCGATGGCACAGCTGTGACCAAAGTGACTAGAGGATAAGGGAGATTTTGAATTTCTGCACACACTTGTGGACACTGGACACTTTTGGATTGTGAGGCCCAATGAATATCTGAGCGCTATGTGACAGGCTCGATGGCACAGCTGTGACCAAAGTGACTAGAGGATAAGGGAGATTTTGAATTTCTGCACACACTTGTGGACACTGGACACTTTTGGATTGTGTGAGGCCCAATGAATATCTGAGCGCTATGTGACAGGCTCGATGGCACAGCTGTGACCAAAGTGACTAGAGGATAAGTGAGATTTTGAATTTCAGCAGACACTTGTGGACACTGGACACTTTTGGATTGTGTGAGGCCCAATGAATATCTGAGCGCTATGTGACAGGCTCAATGGCACAGCTGTGACCAAAGTGACTAGAGGATAAGTGAGATTTTGAATTTCAGCAGACACTTGTGGACACTGGACACTTTTGGATTGTGTGAGGCCCAATGAATATCTGAGCGCTATGTGACAGGCTCGATGACACAGCTGTGACCAAAGTGACTAGAGGATAAGGGAGATTTTGAATTTCAGCAGACACTTGTGCACACTGGACACTTTTGGATTGTGTGAGGCCCAATGAATATCTGAGCGCTATGTGACAGGTTCGATGGCACAGCTGTGACCAAAGTGACTAGAGGATAAGGGAGATTTTGAATTTCTGCACACAGTTGTGGACACTGGACACTTTTGGATTGTGTGAGGCCCAATGAATATCTGAGCGCTATGTGACAGGCTTGATGGCACAGCTGTGACCAAAGTGACTAGAGGATAAGTGAGATTTTGAATTTCAGCAGACACTTGTGGACACTGGACACTTTTGGATTGTGTGAGGCCCAATGAATATCTGAGCGCTATGTGACAGGCTCGATGGCACAGCTGTGACCAAAGTGACTAGAGGATAAGGGAGATTTTGAATTTCTGCACACACTTGTGGACACTGGACACTTTTGGATTGTGTGAGGCCCAATGAATATCTGAGCGCTATGTGACAGGCTCGATGGCACAGCTGTGACCAAAGTGACTAGAGGATAAGGGAGATTTTGAATTTCTGCACACACTTGTGGACACTGGACACTTTTGGATTTTGTGAGGCCCAATGAATTTCTGAGCGCTATGTGACAGGCTCGATGGCACAGCTGTGACCAAAGTGACTAGAGGATAAGTGAGATTTTGAATTTCAGCAGACACTTGTGGACACTGGACACTTTTGGATTGTGTGAGGCCCAATGAATATCTGAGCGCTATGTGACAGGCTCAATGGCACAGCTGTGACCAAAGTGACTAGAGGATAAGTGAGATTTTGAATTTCAGCAGACACTTGTGGACACTGGACACTTTTGGATTGTGTGAGGCCCAATGAATATCTGAGCGCTATGTGACAGGCTCGATGGCACAGCTGTGACCAAAGTGACTAGAGGATAAGTGAGATTTTGAATTTCAGCAGACACTTGTGGACACTGGACACTTTTGGATTGTGTGAGGCCCAATGAATATCTGAGCGCTATGTGACAGGCTCGATGGCACAGCTGTGACCAAAGTGACTAGAGGATAAGGGAGATTTTGAATTTCTGCACACACTTGTGGACACTGGACACTTTTGGATTGTGTGAGGCCCAATGAATATCTGAGCGCTATGTGACAGGCTCGATGGCACAGCTGTGACCAAAGTGACTAGAGGATAAGTGAGATTTTGAATTTCAGCAGACACTTGTGGACACTGGACACTTTTGGATTGTGTGAGGCCCAATGAATATCTGAGTGCTATGTGACAGGCTCGATGGCACAGCTGTGACCAAAGTGACTAGAGGATAAGGGAGATTTTGAATTTCAGCAGACACTTGTGGACACTGGACACTTTTGGATTGTGTGAGGCCCAATGAATATCTGAGCGCTATGTGACAGGCTCGATGGCACAGCTGTGACCAAAGTGACTAGAGGATAAGGGAGATTTTGAATTTCTGCGCACACTTGTGGACACTGGACACTTTTGGATTGTGTGAGGCCCAATGAATATCTGAGCGCTATGTGACAGGCTCGATGGCACAGCTGTGACCAAAGTGATTAGAGGATAAGGGAGATTTTGAATTTCTGCACACACTTGTGGACACTGGACACTTTTGGATTGTGTGAGGCCCAATGAATATCTGAGCGCTATGTGACAGGCTCGATGGCACAGCTGTGACCAAAGTGACTAGAGGATATGTGAGATTTTGAATTTCAGCAGACACTTGTGGACACTGGACACTTTTGGATTGTGTGAGGCCCAATGAATATCTGAGCGCTATGTGACAGGCTCAATGGCACAGCTGTGACCAAAGTGACTAGAGGATAAGTGAGATTTTGAATTCCAGCAGACACTTGTGGACACTGGACACTTTTGGATTGTGTGAGGCCCAATGAATATTTGAGCGCTATGTGACAGGCTCGATGGCACAGCTGTGACCAAAGTGACTAGAGGATAAGGGAGATTTTGAATTTCAGCAGACACTTGTGGACACTGGACACTTTTGGATTGTGTGAGGCCCAATGAATATCTGAGCGCTATGTGACAGGCTCGATGGCACAGCTGTGACCAAAGTGACTAGAGGATAAGGGAGATTTTGAATTTCTGCACACACTTGTGGACACTTTACACTTTTGGATTATGTGAGGCCCAATGAATATCTGAGCGCTATGTGACAGGTTCGATGGCACAGCTGTGACCAAAGTGACTAGAGGATAAGTGAGATTTTGAATTTCAGCAGACACTTGTGGACACTGGACACTTTTGGATTGTGTGAGGCCCAAAGAATATCTGAGCGCTATGTGACAGGCTCGATGGCACAGCTGTGACCAAAGTGACTAGAGGATAAGGGAGATTTTGAATTTCTGCGCACACTTGTGGACACTGGACACTTTTGGATTGTGTGTGGCCCAATGAATATCTGAGCGCTATGTAACAGGCTTGATAGCACAGCTGTGACCAAAGTGACTAGAGGATAAGTGAGATTTTGAATTTCAGCAGACACTTGTGGACACTGGACACTTTTGGATTGTGTGAGGCCCAATGAATATCTGAGCGCTATGTGACAGGCTCGATGGCACAGCTGTGACCAAAGTGACTAGAGGATAAGTGAGATTTTCAATTTCAGCAGACACTTGTGGACACTGGACACTTTTGGATTGTGTGAGGCCCAATGAATATCTGAGCGCTATGTGACAGGCTCGATGGCACAGCTGTGACCAAAGTGACTAGAGGATAAGGGAGATTTTGAATTTCAGCAGACACTTGTGGATTGTGTGAGGACCAATGAATATCTGAGCGCTATGTGACAGGCTCGATGGCACAGCTGTGACCAAAGTGACTAGAGGATAAGGGAGAGTTTGAATTTCAGCAGACACTTGTGGACACTGGACACTTTTGGATTGTGTGAGGCCCAATGAATATCTGAGCGCTATGTGACAGGCTCGATGGCACAGCTGTGACCAAAGTGACTAGAGGATAAGGGAGATTTTGAATTTCTGCAGACACTTGTGGACACTGGACACTTTTGGATTGTGTGAGGCCCAATGAATATCTGAGCGCTATGTGACAGGCTCGATGGCACAGCTGTGACCAAAGTGACTAGAGGATAAGTGAGATTTTGAATTTCAGCAGACACTTGTGGACACTGGACACTTTTGGATTGTGTGAGGCCCAATGAATATCTGAGCGCTATGTGACAGGCTCGATGGCACAGCTGTGACCAAAGTGACTAGAGGATAAGTGAGATTTTGAATTTCAGCAGACACTTGTGGACACTGGACACTTTTGGATTGTGTGAGGCCCAATGAATATCTGAGCGCTATGTGACAGGCTCGATGGCACAGCTGTGACCAAAGTGACTAGAGGATAAGGGAGATTTTGAATTTCAGCAGACACTTGTGGACTGTGTGAGGCCCAATGAATATCTGAGCGCTATGTGACAGGCTCGATGGCACAGCTGTGACCAAAGTGACTAGAGGATAAGGGAGATTTTGAATTTCAGCAGACACTTGTGGACACTGGACACTTTTGGATTGTGTGAGGCCCAATGAATATCTGAGCGCTATGTGACAGGCTCGATGGCACAGCTGTGACCAAAGTGACTAGAGGATAAGGGAGATTTTGAATTTCTGCACACACTTGTGGACACTGGACACTTTTGGATTGTGTGAGGCCCAATGAATATCTGAGCGCTATGTGACAGGCTCGATGGCACAGCTGTGACCAAAGTGACTGGAGGATAAGGGAGATTTTGAATTTCTGCACTCACTTGTGGACACTGGACACTTTTGGATTGTGTGAGGCCCAATGAATATCTGAGCGCTATGTGACAGGTTCGATGGCACAGCTGTGACCAAAGTGACTAGAGGATAAGTGAGATTTTGAATTTCAGCAGACACTTGTGGACACTGGACACTTTTGGATTGTGTGAGGCCCAAAGAATATCTGAGCGCTATGTGACAGGCTCGATGGCACAGCTGTGACCAAAGTGACTAGAGGATAAGGGAGATTTTGAATTTCTGCACACACTTGTGGACACTGGACACTTTTGGATTGTGTGTGGCCCAATGAATATCTGAGCGCTATGTAACAGGCTTGATAGCACAGCTGTGACCAAAGTGACTAGAGGATAAGTGAGATTTTGAATTTCGGCAGACACTTGTGGACACTGGACACTTTTGGATTGTGTGAGGCCCAATGAATATCTGAGCGCTATGTGACAGGCTCGATGGCACAGCTGTGACCAAAGTGACTAGAGGATAAGTGAGATTTTCAATTTCAGCAGACACTTGTGGACACTGGACACTTTTGGATTGTGTGAGGCCCAATGAATATCTGAGCGCTATGTGACAGGCTTGATGGCACAGCTGTGACCAAAGTGACTAGAGGATAAGGGAGATTTTGAATTTCAGCAGACACTTGTGGATTGTGTGAGGACCAATGAATATCTGAGCGCTATGTGACAGGCTCGATGGCACAGCTGTGACCAAAGTGACTAGAGGATAAGGGAGAGTTTGAATTTCAGCAGACACTTGTGGACACTGGACACTTTTGGATTGTGTGAGGCCCAATGAATATCTGAGCGCTATGTGACAGGCTCGATGGCACAGCTGTGACCAAAGTGACTAGAGGATAAGGGAGATTTTGAATTTCTGCAGACACTTGTGGACACTGGACACTTTTAGATTGTGTGAGGCCCAATGAATATCTGAGCGCTATGTGACAGGCTCGATGGCACAGCTGTGACCAAAGTGACTAGAGGATAAGTGAGATTTTGAATTTCAGCAGACACTTGTGGACACTGGACACTTTTGGATTGTGTGAGGCCCAATGAATATCTGAGCGCTATGTGACAGGCTCGATGGCACAGCTGTGACCAAAGTGACTAGAGGATAAGTGAGATTTTGAATTTCAGCAGACACTTGTGGACACTGGACAATTTTGGATTGTGTGAGGCCCAATGAATATCTGAGCGCTATGTGACAGGCTCGATGGCACAGCTGTGACCAAAGTGACTACAGGATAAGGGAGATTTTGAATTTCAGCAGACACTTGTGGACTGTGTGAGGCCCAATGAATATCTGAGCGCTATGTGACAGGCTCGATGGCACAGCTGTGACCAAAGTGACTAGAGGATAAGGGAGATTTTGAATTTCAGCAGACACTTGTGGACACTGGACACTTTTGGATTGTGTGAGGCCCAATGAATATCTGAGCGCTATGTGACAGGCTCGATGACACAGCTGTGACCAAAGTGACTAGAGGATAAGGGAGATTTTGAATTTCTGCAGACACTTGTGGACACTGGACACTTTTGGATTGTGTGAGGCCCAATGAATATCTGAGCGCTATGTGACAGGCTCGATGGCACAGCTGTGACCAAAGTGACTAGAGGATAAGTGAGATTTTGAATTTCAGCAGACACTTGTGGACACTGGACACTTTTGGATTGTGTGAGGCCCAATAAATATCTGAGCGCTATGTGACAGGCTCGATGGCTCAGCTGTGACCAAAGTGACTAGAGGATAAGGGAGATTTTGAATTTCAGCAGACACTTGTGGACACTGGACACTTTTGGATTGTGTGAGGCCCAATGAATATCTGAGCGCTATGTGACAGGCTCGATGGCACAGCTGTGACCAAAGTGACTTGAGGATAAGGGAGATTTTGAATTTCTGCACACACTTGTGGACACTGGACACTTTTGGATTGTGTGAGGCCCAATGAATATCTGAGCGCTATGTGACAGGCTCGATGGCACAGCTGTGACCAAAGTGACTAGAGGATAAGGGAGATTTTGAATTTCTGCACACACTTGTGGACACTGGACACTTTTGGATTGTGTGAGGCCCAATGAATATCTGAGCGCTATGTGACAGGCTCGATGGCACAGCTGTGACCAAAGTGACTAGAGGATAAGTGAGATTTTGAATTTCAGCAGACACTTGTGGACACTGGACACTTTTGGATTGTGTGAGGCCCAATGAATATCACAGCACTATGTGACAGGCTCGATGGCACAGCTGTGACCAAAGTGACTAGAGGATAAGGGAGATTTTGAATTTCAGCAGACACTTGTGGACACTGGACACTTTTGGATTGTGTGAGGCCCAATGAATATCTGAGCGCTATGTGACAGGCTCGATGGCACAGCTGTGACCAAAGTGACTAGAGGATAAGGGAGATTTTGAATTTCAGCAGACACTTGTGGACACTGGACACTTTTGGATTGTGTGAGGCCCAATGAATATCTGAGCGCTATGTGACAGGCTCGATGGCACAGCTGTGACCAAAGTGACTAGAGGATAAGGGAGATTTTGAATTTCTGCACACACTTGTGGACACTGGACACTTTTGGATTGTGTGAGGCCCAATGAATATCTGAGCGCTATGTGACAGGCTCGATGGCACAGCTGTGACCAAAGTGACTAGAGGATAAGGGAGATTTTGAATTTCTGCACACACTTGTGGACACTGGACACTTTTGGATTGTGTGAGGCCCAATGAATATCTGAGCGCTATGTGACAGGCTCGATGGCACAGCTGTGACCAAAGTGACTAGAGGATAAGTGAGATTTTGAATTTCAGCAGACACTTGTGGACACTGGACACTTTTGGATTGTGTGAGGCCCAATGAATATCTGAGCGCTATGTGACAGGCTCAATGGCACAGCTGTGACCAAAGTGACTAGAGGATAAGTGAGATTTTGAATTTCAGCAGACACTTGTGGACACTGGACACTTTTGGATTGTGTGAGGCCCAATGAATATCTGAGCGCTATGTGACAGGCTCGATGACACAGCTGTGACCAAAGTGACTAGAGGATAAGGGAGATTTTGAATTTCAGCAGACACTTGTGCACACTGGACACTTTTGGATTGTGTGAGGCCCAATGAATATCTGAGCGCTATGTGACAGGTTCGATGGCACAGCTGTGACCAAAGTGACTAGAGGATAAGGGAGATTTTGAATTTCTGCACACAGTTGTGGACACTGGACACTTTTGGATTGTGTGAGGCCCAATGAATATCTGAGCGCTATGTGACAGGCTTGATGGCACAGCTGTGACCAAAGTGACTAGAGGATAAGTGAGATTTTGAATTTCAGCAGACACTTGTGGACACTGGACACTTTTGGATTGTGTGAGGCCCAATGAATATCTGAGCGCTATGTGACAGGCTCGATGGCACAGCTGTGACCAAAGTGACTAGAGGATAAGGGAGATTTTGAATTTCTGCACACACTTGTGGACACTGGACACTTTTGGATTGTGTGAGGCCCAATGAATATCTGAGCGCTATGTGACAGGCTCGATGGCACAGCTGTGACCAAAGTGACTAGAGGATAAGGGAGATTTTTAATTTCTGCACACACTTGTGGACACTGGACACTTTTGGATTTTGTGAGGCCCAATGAATTTCTGAGCGCTATGTGACAGGCTCGATGGCACAGCTGTGACCAAAGTGACTAGAGGATAAGTGAGATTTTGAATTTCAGCAGACACTTGTGGACACTGGACACTTTTGGATTGTGTGAGGCCCAATGAATATCTGAGCGCTATGTGACAGGCTCAATGGCACAGCTGTGACCAAAGTGACTAGAGGATAAGTGAGATTTTGAATTTCAGCAGACACTTGTGGACACTGGACACTTTTGGATTGTGTGAGGCCCAATGAATATCTGAGCGCTATGTGACAGGCTCGATGGCACAGCTGTGACCAAAGTGACTAGAGGATAAGTGAGATTTTGAATTTCAGCAGACACTTGTGGACACTGGACACTTTTGGATTGTGTGAGGCCCAATGAATATCTGAGCGCTATGTGACAGGCTCGATGGCACAGCTGTGACCAAAGTGACTAGAGGATAAGGGAGATTTTGAATTTCTGCACACACTTGTGGACACTGGACACTTTTGGATTGTGTGAGGCCCAATGAATATCTGAGCGCTATGTGACAGGCTCGATGGCACAGCTGTGACCAAAGTGACTAGAGGATAAGTGAGATTTTGAATTTCAGCAGACACTTGTGGACACTGGACACTTTTGGATTGTGTGAGGCCCAATGAATATCTGAGCGCTATGTGACAGGCTCGATGGCACAGCTGTGACCAAAGTGACTAGAGGATAAGGGAGATTTTGAATTTCTGCACACACTTGTGGACACTTTTGGATTGTGTGAGGCCCAATGAATATCTGAGCGCTATGTGACAGGCTTGATAGCACAGCTGTGACCAAAGTGACTAGAGGATAAGTGAGATTTTGAATTTCAGCAGACACTTGTGGACACTGGACACTTTTGGATTGTGTGAGGCCCAATGAATATCTGAGCGCTATGTGACAGGCTCGATGGCACAGCTGTGACCAAAGTGACTAGAGGATAAGGGAGATTTTGAATTTCAGCAGACACTTGTGGACTGTGTGAGGCCCAATGAATATCTGAGCGCTATGTGACAGGCTCGATAGCACAGCTGTGACCAAAGTGACTAGAGGATAAGGGAGATTTTGAATTTCAGCAGACACTTGTGGACACTGGACACTTTTGGATTGTGTGAGGCCCAATGAATATCTGAGCGCTATGTGACAGGCTCGATGGCACAGCTGTGACCAAAGTGACTAGAGGATAAGGGAGATTTTGAATTTCTGCAGACACTTGTGGACACTGGACACTTTTGGATTGTGTGAGGCCCAATGAATATCTGAGCGCTATGTGACAGGCTCGATGGCACAGCTGTGACCAAAGTGACTAGAGGATAAGTGAGATTTTGAATTTCAGCAGACACTTGTGGACACTGGACACTTTTGGATTGTGTGAGGCCCAATAAATATCTGAGCGCTATGTGACAGGCTCGATGGCACAGCTGTGACCAAAGTGACTAGAGGATAAGGGAGATTTTGAATTTCAGCAGACACTTGTGGACACTGGACACTTTTGGATTGTGTGAGGCCCAATAAATATCTGAGCGCTATGTGACAGGCTCGATGGCACAGCTGTGACCAAAGTGACTTGAGGATAAGGGAGATTTTGAATTTCTGCACACACTTGTGGACACTGGACACTTTTGGATTGTGTGAGGCCCAATGAACATCTGAGCGCTATGTGACAGGCTCGATGGCACAGCTGTGACCAAAGTGACTAGAGGATAAGGGAGATTTTGAATTTCTGCACACACTTGTGGACACTGGACACTTTTGGATTGTGTGAGGCCCAATGAATATCTGAGCGCTATGTGACAGGGTCGATGGCACAGCTGTGACCAAAGTGACTAGAGGATAAGGGAGATTTTGAATTTCTGCACACACTTGTGGACACTGGACACTTTTGGATTGTGTGAGGCCCAATGAATATCTGAGCGCTATGTGACAGGCTCGATGGCACAGCTGTGACCAAAGTGACTAGAGGATTAGGGAGATTTTGAATTTCAGCAGACACTTGTGGACACTGGACACTTTTGGATTGTGTGAGGCCTAATGAATATCTGAGCGATATGTGACAGGCTCGATGGCACAGCTGTGACCAAAGTGACGAGAGGATAAGGGAGATTTTGAATTTCAGCAGACACTTGTGGACACTGGACACTTTTGGATTGTGTGAGGCCCAATGAATATCTGAGCGCTATGTGACAGGCTCGATGACACAGCTGTGACCAAAGTGACTAGAGGATAAGGGAGATTTTGAATTTCAGCAGACACTTGTGGACACTGGACACTTTTGGATTGTGTGAGGCCCAATGAATATCTGAGCGCTATGTGACAGGTTCGATGGCACAGCTGTGACCAAAGTGACTAGAGGATAAGGGAGATTTTGAATTTCTGCACACACTTGTGGACACTGGACACTTTTGGATTGTGTGAGGCCCAATGAATATCTGAGCGCTATGTGACAGGCTTGATGGCACAGCTGTGACCAAAGTGACTAGAGGATAAGTGAGATTTTGAATTTCAGCAGACACTTGTGGACACTGGACACTTTTGGATTGTGTGAGGCCCAATGAATATCTGAGCGCTATGTGACAGGCTCGATGGCACAGCTGTGACCAAAGTGACTAGAGGATAAGGGAGATTTTGAATTTCTGCACACACTTGTGGACACTGGACACTTTTGGATTGTGTGAGGCCCAATGAATATCTGAGCGCTATGTGACAGGCTCGATGGCACAGCTGTGACCAAAGTGACTAGAGGATAAGGGAGATTTTGAATTTCTGCACACACTTGTGGACACTGGACACTTTTGGATTGTGTGAGGCCCAATGAATATCTGAGCGCTATGTGACAGGCTCGATGGCACAGCTGTGACCAAAGTGACTAGAGGATAAGTGAGATTTTGAATTTCAGCAGACACTTGTGGACACTGGACACTTTTGGATTGTGTGAGGCCCAATGAATATCTGAGCGCTATGTGACAGGCTCAATGGCACAGCTGTGACCAAAGTGACTAGAGGATAAGTGAGATTTTGAATTTCAGCAGACACTTGTGGACACTGGACACTTTTGGATTGTGTGAGGCCCAATGAATATCTGAGCGCTATGTGACAGGCTCGATGACACAGCTGTGACCAAAGTGACTAGAGGATAAGGGAGATTTTGAATTTCAGCAGACACTTGTGCACACTGGACACTTTTGGATTGTGTGAGGCCCAATGAATATCTGAGCGCTATGTGACAGGTTCGATGGCACAGCTGTGACCAAAGTGACTAGAGGATAAGGGAGATTTTGAATTTCTGCACACAGTTGTGGACACTGGACACTTTTGGATTGTGTGAGGCCCAATGAATATCTGAGCGCTATGTGACAGGCTTGATGGCACAGCTGTGACCAAAGTGACTAGAGGATAAGTGAGATTTTGAATTTCAGCAGACACTTGTGGACACTGGACATTTTTGGATTGTGTGAGGCCCAATGAATATCTGAGCGCTATGTGACAGGCTCGATGGCACAGCTGTGACCAAAGTGACTAGAGGATAAGGGAGATTTTGAATTTCTGCACACACTTGTGGACACTGGACACTTTTGGATTGTGTGAGGCCCAATGAATATCTGAGCGCTATGTGACAGGCTCGATGGCACAGCTGTGACCAAAGTGACTAGAGGATAAGGGAGATTTTGAATTTCTGCACACACTTGTGGACACTGGACACTTTTGGATTTTGTGAGGCCCAATGAATTTCTGAGCGCTATGTGACAGGCTCGATGGCACAGCTGTGACCAAAGTGACTAGAGGATAAGTGAGATTTTGAATTTCAGCAGACACTTGTGGACACTGGACACTTTTGGATTGTGTGAGGCCCAATGAATATCTGAGCGCTATGTGACAGGCTCAATGGCACAGCTGTGACCAAAGTGACTAGAGGATAAGTGAGATTTTGAATTTCAGCAGACACTTGTGGACACTGGACACTTTTGGATTGTGTGAGGCCCAATGAATATCTGAGCGCTATGTGACAGGCTCGATGGCACAGCTGTGACCAAAGTGACTAGAGGATAAGTGAGATTTTGAATTTCAGCAGACACTTGTGGACACTGGACACTTTTGGATTGTGTGAGGCCCAATGAATATCTGAGCGCTATGTGACAGGCTCGATGGCACAGCTGTGACCAAAGTGACTAGAGGATAAGGGAGATTTTGAATTTCTGCACACACTTGTGGACACTGGACACTTTTGGATTGTGTGAGGCCCAATGAATATCTGAGCGCTATGTGACAGGCTCGATGGCACAGCTGTGACCAAAGTGACTAGAGGATAAGTGAGATTTTGAATTTCAGCAGACACTTGTGGACACTGGACACTTTTGGATTGTGTGAGGCCCAATGAATATCTGAGCGCTATGTGACAGGCTCGATCGCACAGCTGTGACCAAAGTGACTAGAGGATAAGGGAGATTTTGAATTTCTGCACACACTTGTGGACACTTTTGGATTGTGTGAGGCCCAATGAATATCTGAGCGCTATGTGACAGGCTTGATAGCACAGCTGTGACCAAAGTGACTAGAGGATAAGTGAGATTTTGAATTTCAGCAGACACTTGTGGACACTGGACACTTTTGGATTGTGTGAGGCCCAATGAATATCTGAGCGCTATGTGACAGGCTCGATGGCACAGCTGTGACCAAAGTGACTAGAGGATAAGGGAGATTTTGAATTTCAGCAGACACTTGTGGACTGTGTGAGGCCCAATGAATATCTGAGCGCTATGTGACAGGCTCGATGGCACAGCTGTGACCAAAGTGACTAGAGGATAAGGGAGATTTTGAATTTCAGCAGACACTTGTGGACACTGGACACTTTTGGATTGTGTGAGGCCCAATGAATATCTGAGCGCTATGTGACAGGCTCGATGGCACAGCTGTGACCAAAGTGACTAGAGGATAAGGGAGATTTTGAATTTCTGCAGACACTTGTGGACACTGGACACTTTTGGATTGTGTGAGGCCCAATGAATATCTGAGCGCTATGTGACAGGCTCGATGGCACAGCTGTGACCAAAGTGACTAGAGGATAAGTGAGATTTTGAATTTCAGCAGACACTTGTGGACACTGGACACTTTTGGATTGTGTGAGGCCCAATAAATATCTGAGCGCTATGTGACAGGCTCGATGGCACAGCTGTGACCAAAGTGACTAGAGGATAAGGGAGATTTTGAATTTCAGCAGACACTTGTGGACACTGGACACTTTTGGATTGTGTGAGGCCCAATAAATATCTGAGCGCTATGTGACAGGCTCGATGGCACAGCTGTGACCAAAGTGACTTGAGGATAAGGGAGATTTTGAATTTCTGCACACACTTGTGGACACTGGACACTTTTGGATTGTGTGAGGCCCAATGAACATCTGAGCGCTATGTGACAGGCTCGATGGCACAGCTGTGACCAAAGTGACTAGAGGATAAGGGAGATTTTGAATTTCTGCACACACTTGTGGACACTGGACACTTTTGGATTGTGTGAGGCCCAATGAATATCTGAGCGCTATGTGACAGGGTCGATGGCACAGCTGTGACCAAAGTGACTAGAGGATAAGGGAGATTTTGAATTTCTGCACACACTTGTGGACACTGGACACTTTTGGATTGTGTGAGGCCCAATGAATATCTGAGCGCTATGTGACAGGGTCGATGGCACAGCTGTGACCAAAGTGACTAGAGGATTAGGGAGATTTTGAATTTCAGCAGACACTTGTGGACACTGGACACTTTTGGATTGTGTGAGGCCTAATGAATATCTGAGCGCTATGTGACAGGCTCGATGGCACAGCTGTGACCAAAGTGACTAGAGGATAAGGGAGATTTTGAATTTCAGCAGACACTTGTGGACACTGGACACTTTTGGATTGTGTGAGGCCCAATGAATATCTGAGCGCTATGTGACAGGCTCGATGACACAGCTGTGACCAAAGTGACTAGAGGATAAGGGAGATTTTGAATTTCAGCAGACACTTGTGGACACTGGACACTATTGGATTGTGTGAGGCCCAATGAATATCTGAGCGCTATGTGACAGGTTCGATGGCACAGCTGTGACCAAAGTGACTAGAGGATAAGGGAGATTTTGAATTTCTGCACACACTTGTGGACACTGGACACTTTTGGATTGTGTGAGGCCCAATGAATATCTGAGCGCTATGTGACAGGCTTGATGGCACAGCTGTGACCAAAGTGACTAGAGGATAAGTGAGATTTTGAATTTCAGCAGACACTTGTGGACACTGGACACTTTTGGATTGTGTGAGGCCCAATGAATATCTGAGCGCTATGTGACAGGCTCGATGGCACAGCTGTGACCAAAGTGACTAGAGGATAAGGGAGATTTTGAATTTCTGCACACACTTGTGGACACTGGACACTTTTGGATTGTGTGAGGCCCAATGAATATCTGAGCGCTATGTGACAGGCTCGATGGCACAGCTGTGACCAAAGTGACTAGAAGATAAGGGAGATTTTGAATTTCTGCACACACTTGTGGACACTGGACACTTTTGGATTGTGTGAGGCCCAATGAATTTCTGAGCGCTATGTGACAGGCTCGATGGCACAGCTGTGACCAAAGTGACTAGAGGATAAGTGAGATTTTGAATTTCAGCAGACACTTGTGGACACTGGACACTTTTGGATTGTGTGAGGCCCAATGAATATCTGAGCGCTATGTGACAGGCTCAATGGCACAGCTGTGACCAAAGTGACTAGAGGATAAGTGAGATTTTGAATTTCAGCAGACACTTGTGGACACTGGACACTTTTGGATTGTGTGAGGCCCAATGAATATCTGAGCGCTATGTGACAGGCTCGATGGCACAGCTGTGACCAAAGTGACTAGAGGATAAGTGAGATTTTGAATTTCAGCAGACACTTGTGGACACTGGACACTTTTGGATTGTGTGAGGCCCAATGAATATCTGAGCGCTATGTGACAGGCTCGATGGCACAGCTGTGACCAAAGTGACTAGAGGATAAGGGAGATTTTGAATTTCTGCACACACTTGTGGACACTGGACACTTTTGGATTGTGTGAGGCCCAATGAATATCTGAGCTCTATGTGACAGGCTCGATGGCACAGCTGTGACCAAAGTGACTAGAGGATAAGTGAGATTTTGAATTTCAGCAGACACTTGTGGACACTGGACACTTTTGGATTGTGTGAGGCCCAATGAATATCTGAGCGCTATGTGACAGGCTCGATGGCACAGCTGTGACCAAAGTGACTAGAGGATAAGTGAGATTTTGAATTTCAGCAGACACTTGTGGACACTGGACACTTTTGGATTGTGTGAGGCCCAATGAATATCTGAGCGCTATGTGACAGGCTCGATGACACAGCTGTGACCAAAGTGACTAGAGGAAAAGGGAGATTTTGAATTTCAGCAGACACTTGTGGACACTGGACACTTTTGGATTGTGTGAGGCCCAATGAATATCTGAGCGCTATGTGACAGGTTCGATGGCACAGCTGTGACCAAAGTGACTAGAGGATAAGGGAGATTTTGAATTTCTGCACACACTTGTGGACACTGGACACTTTTGGATTGTGTGAGGCCCAATGAATATCTGAGCGCTATGTGACAGGCATGATGGCACAGCTGTGACCAAAGTGACTAGAGGATAAGTGAGATTTTGAATTTCAGCAGACACTTGTGGACACTGGACACTTTTGGATTGTGTGAGGCCCAATGAATATCTGAGCGCTATGTGACAGGCTCGATGGCACAGCTGTGACCAAAGTGACTAGAGGATAAGGGAGATTTTGAATTTCTGCACACACTTGTGGACACTGGACACTTTTGGATTGTGTGAGGCCCAATGAATATCTGAGCGCTATGTGACAGGCTCGATGGCACAGCTGTGACCAAAGTGACTAGAGGATAAGGGAGATTTTGAATTTCTGCACACACTTGTGGACACTGGACACTTTTGGATTGTGTGAGGCCCAATGAATTTCTGAGCGCTATGTGACAGGCTCGATGGCACAGCTGTGACCAAAGTGACTAGAGGATAAGTGAGATTTTGAATTTCAGCAGACACTTGTGGACACTGGACACTTTTGGATTGTGTGAGGCCCAATGAATATCTGAGCGCTATGTGACAGGCTCAATGGCACAGCTGTGACCAAAGTGACTAGAGGATAAGTGAGATTTTGAATTTCAGCAGACACTTGTGGACACTGGACACTTTTGGATTGTGTGAGGCCCAATGAATATCTGAGCGCTATGTGACAGGCTCGATGGCACAGCTGTGACCAAAGTGACTAGAGGATAAGTGAGATTTTGAATTTCAGCAGACACTTGTGGACACTGGACACTTTTGGATTGTGTGAGGCCCAATGAATATCTGAGCGCTACGTGACAGGCTCGATGGCACAGCTGTGACCAAAGTGACTAGAGGATAAGGGAGATTTTGAATTTCTGCACACACTTGTGGACACTGGACACTTTTGGATTGTGTGAGGCCCAATGAATATCTGAGCTCTATGTGACAGGCTCGATGGCACAGCTGTGACCAAAGTGACTAGAGGATAAGTGAGATTTTGAATTTCAGCAGACACTTGTGGACACTGGACACTTTTGGATTGTGTGAGGCCCAATGAATATCTGAGCGCTATGTGACAGGCTCGATGGCACAGCTGTGACCAAAGTGACTAGAGGATAAGTGAGATTTTGAATTTCAGCAGACACTTGTCGACACTGGACACTTTTGGATTGTGTGAGGCCCAATGAATATCTGAGCGCTATGTGACAGGCTCGATGGCACAGCTGTGACCAAAGTGACTAGAGGATAAGGGAGATTTTGAATTTCAGCAGACACTTGTGGATTGTGTGAGGACCAATGAATATCTGAGCGCTATGTGACAGGCTCGATGGCACAGCTGTGACCAAAGTGACTAGAGGATAAGGGAGATTTTGAATTTCAGCAGACACTTGTGGACACTGGACACTTTTGGATTGTGTGAGGCCCAATGAATATCTGAGCGCTATGTGACAGGCTCGATGGCACAGCTGTGACCAAAGTGACTAGAGGATAAGGGAGATTTTGAAATTCTGCACACACTTGTGGACACTGGACACTTTTGGATTGTGTGAGGCCCAATGAATATCTGAGCGCTATGTGACAGGCTTGATGGCACAGCTGTGACCAAAGTGACTAGAGGATAAGTGAGATTTTGAATTTCAGCAGACACTTGTGGACACTGGACACTTTTGGATTGTGTGAGGCCCAATGAATATCTGAGCGCTATGTGACAGGCTCGATGGCACAGCTGTGACCAAAGTGACTAGAGGATAAGGGAGATTTTGAATTTCTGCACACACTTGTGGACACTGGACACTTTTGGATTGTGTGAGGCCCAATGAATATCTGAGCGCTATGTGACAGGCTCGATGGCACAGCTGTGACCAAAGTGACTAGAGGATAAGGGAGATTTTGAATTTCTGCACACACTTGTGGACACTGGACACTTTTGGATTGTGTGAGGCCCAATGAATATCTGAGCGCTATGTGACAGGCTCGATGGCACAGCTGTGACCAAAGTGACTAGAGGATATGTGAGATTTTGAATTTCAGCAGACACTTGTGGACACTGGACACTTTTGGATTGTGTGAGGCCCAATGAATATCTGAGCGCTATGTGACAGGCTCAATGGCACAGCTGTGACCAAAGTGACTAGAGGATAAGTGAGATTTTGAATTTCAGCAGACACTTGTGGACACTGGACACTTTTGGATTGTGTGAGGCCCAATGAATATCTGAGCGCTATGTGACAGGCTCGATGGCACAGCTGTGACCAAAGTGACTAGAGGATAAGGGAGATTTTGAATTTCAGCAGACACTTGTGGACACTGGACACTTTTGGATTGTGTGAGGCCCAATGAATATCTGAGCGCTATGTGACAGGCTCGATGGCACAGCTGTGACCAAAGTGACTAGAGGATAAGGGAGATTTTGAATTTCTGCACACACTTGTGGACACTGGACACTTTTGGATTGTGTGAGGCCCAATGAATATCTGAGCGCTATGTGACAAGTTCGATGGCACAGCTGTGACCAAAGTGACTAGAGGATAAGTGAGATTTTGAATTTCAGCAGACACTTGTGGACACTGGACACTTTTGGATTGTGTGAGGCCCAAAGAATATCTGAGCGCTATGTGACAGGCTCGATGGCACAGCTGTGACCAAAGTGACTAGAGGATAAGGGAGATTTTGAATTTCTGCACACACTTGTGGACACTGGACACTTTTGGATTGTGTGTGGCCCAATGAATATCTGAGCGCTATGTAACAGGCTTGATAGCACAGCTGTGACCAAAGTGACTAGAGGATAAGTGAGATTTTGAATTTCAGCAGACACTTGTGGACACTGGACACTTTTGGATTGTGTGAGGCCCAATGAATATCTGAGCGCTATGTGACAGGCTCGATGGCACAGCTGTGACCAAAGTGACTAGAGGATAAGTGAGATTTTGAATTTCAGCAGACACTTGTGGACACTGGACACTTTTGGATTGTGTGAGGCCCAATGAATATCTGAGCGCTATGTGACAGGCTCGATGGCACAGCTGTGACCAAAGTGACTAGAGGATAAGGGAGATTTTGAATTTCAGCAGACACTTGTGGATTGTGTGAGGACCAATGAATATCTGAGCGCTATGTGACAGGCTCGATGGCACAGCTGTGACCAAAGTGACTAGAGGATAAGGGAGAGTTTGAATTTCAGCAGACACTTGTGGACACTGGACACTTTTGGATTGTGTGAGGCCCAATGAATATCTGAGCGCTATGTGACAGGCTCGATGGCACAGCTGTGACCAAAGTGACTAGAGGATAAGGGAGATTTTGAATTTCTGCAGACACTTGTGGACACTGGACACTTTTGGATTGTGTGAGGCCCAATGAATATCTGAGCGCTATGTGACAGGCTCGATGGCACAGCTGTGACCAAAGTGACTAGAGGATAAGTGAGATTTTGAATTTCAGCAGACACTTGTGGACACTGGACACTTTTGGATTGTGTGAGGCCCAATGAATATCTGAGCGCTATGTGACAGGCTCGATGGCACAGCTGTGACCAAAGTGACTAGAGGATAAGTGAGATTTTGAATTTCAGCAGACACTTGTGGACACTGGACACTTTTGGATTGTGTGAGGCCCAATGAATATCTGAGCGCTATGTGACAGGCTCGATGGCACAGCTGTGACCAAAGTGACTAGAGGATAAGGGAGATTTTGAATTTCAGCAGACACTTGTGGACTGTGTGAGGCCCAATGAATATCTGAGCGCTATGTGACAGGCTCGATGGCACAGCTGTGACCAAAGTGACTAGAGGATAAGGGAGATTTTGAATTTCAGCAGACACTTGTGGACACTGGACACTTTTGGATTGTGTGAGGCCCAATGAATATCTGAGCGCTATGTGACAGGCTCGATGGCACAGCTGTGACCAAAGTGACTAGAGGATAAGGAAGATTTTGAATTTCCGCAGACACTTGTGGACACTGGACACTTTTGGATTGTGTGAGGCCCAATGAATATCTGAGCGCTATGTGACAGGCTCGATGGCACAGCTGTGACCAAAGTGACTAGAGGATAAGTGAGATTTTGAATTTCAGCAGACACTTGTGGACACTGGACACTTTTGGATTGTGTGAGGCCCAATAAATATCTGAGCGCTATGTGACAGGCTCGATGGCACAGCTGTGACCAAAGTGACTAGAGGATAAGGGAGATTTTGAATTTCAGCAGACACTTGTGGACACTGGAAACTTTTGGATTGTGTGAGGCCCAATGAATATCTGAGCGCTATGTGACAGGCTCGATGGCACAGCTGTGACCAAAGTGACTTGAGGATAAGGGAGATTTTGAATTTCTGCACACACTTGTGGACACTGGACACTTTTGGATTGTGTGAGGCCCAATGAATATCTGAGCGCTATGTGACAGGCTCGATGGCACAGCTGTGACCAAAGTGACTAGAGGACAAGGGAGATTTTGAATTTCTGCACACACTTGTGGACACTGGACACTTTTGGATTGTGTGAGGCCCAATGAATATCTGAGCGCTATGTGACAGGCTCGATGGCACAGCTGTGACCAAAGTGACTAGAGGATAAGGGAGATTTTGAATTTCTGCACACACTTGTGGACACTGGACACTTTTGGATTGTGTGAGGCCCAATGAATATCTGAGCGCTATGTGACAGGCTCGATGGCACAGCTGTGACCAAAGTGACTAGAGGATTAGGGAGATTTTGAATTTCAGCAGACACTTGTGGACACTGGACACTTTTGGATTGTGTGAGGCCCAATGAATATCTGAGCGCTATGTGACAGGCTCGATGGCACAGCTGTGACCAAAGTGACTAGAGGATAAGGGAGATTTTGAATTTCAGCAGACACTTGTGGATTGTGTGAGGCCCAATGAATATCTGAGCGCTATGTGACAGGCTCGATGGCACAGCTGTGACCAAAGTGACTAGAGGATAAGGGAGATTTTGAATTTCAGCAGACACTTGTGGAC
Source organism: Dendrobates tinctorius (assembly GCF_039654945.1). Classification (NCBI taxonomy): domain Eukaryota; kingdom Metazoa; phylum Chordata; class Amphibia; order Anura; family Dendrobatidae; genus Dendrobates; species Dendrobates tinctorius. The sequence continues at coordinate 2,026,280 of NW_027361853.1, read as the reverse complement.
ACTGGACACTTTTGGATTGTGTGAGGCCCAATGAATATCTGAGCGCTATGTGACAGGCTCGATGGCACAGCTGTGACCAAAGTGACTAGAGGATAAGGGAGATTTTGAATTTCTGCACACACTTGTGGACACTGGACACTTTTGGATTGTGTGAGGCCCAATGAATATCTGAGCGCTATGTGACAGGCTCGATGGCACAGCTGTGACCAAAGTGACTAGAGGATAAGTGAGATTTTGAATTTCAGCAGACACTTGTGGACACCGGACACTTTTCGATTGTGTGAGGCCCAATGAATATCACAGCACTATGTGACAGGCTCGATGGCACAGCTGTGACCAAAGTGACTAGAGGATAAGGGAGATTTTGAATTTCAGCAGACACTTGTGGACACTGGACACTTTTGGATTGTGTGAGGCCCAATGAATATCTGAGCGCTATGTGACAGGCTCGATGGCACAGCTGTGACCAAAGTGACTAGAGGATAAGGGAGATTTTGAATTTCAGCAGACACTTGTGGACACTGGACACTTTTGGATTGTGTGAGGCCCAATGAATATCTGAGCGCTATGTGACAGGCTCGATGGCACAGCTGTGACCAAAGTGACTAGAGGATAAGGGAGATTTTGAATTTCAGCAGACACTTGTGGACTGTGTGAGGCCCAATGAATATCTGAGCGCTAAGTGACAGGCTCAATGGCACAGCTGTGACCAAAGTGACTAGAGGATAAGGGAGATTTTGAATTTCAGCAGACACTTGTGGACACTGGACACTTTTGGATTGTGTGAGGCCCAATGAATATCTGAGCGCTATGTGACAGGCTCGATGGCACAGCTGTGACCAAAGTGACTAGAGGATAAGGGAGATTTTGAATTTCTGCAGACACTTGTGGACACTGGACACTTTTGGATTGTGTGAGGCCCAATGAATATCTGAGCGCTATGTGACAGGCTCGATGGCACAGCTGTGACCAAAGTGACTAGAGGATAAGTGAGATTTTGAATTTCAGCAGACACTTGTGGACACTGGACACTTTTGGATTGTGTGAGGCCCAATAAATATCTGAGCGCTATGTGACAGGCTCGATGGCACAGCTGTGACCAAAGTGACTAGAGGATAAGGGAGATTTTGAATTTCAGCAGACACTTGTGGACACTGGACACTTTTGGATTGTGTGAGGCCCAATGAATATCTGAGCGCTATGTGACAGGCTCGATGGCACAGCTGTGACCAAAGTGACTTGAGGATAAGGGAGATTTTGAATTTCTGCACACACTTGTGGACACTGGACACTTTTGGATTGTGTGAGGCCCAATGAATATCTGAGCGCTATGTGACAGGCTCGATGGCACAGCTGTGACCAAAGTGACTAGAGGATAAGGGAGATTTTGAATTTCTGCACACACTTGTGGACACTGGACACTTTTGGATTGTGTGAGGCCCAATGAATATCTGAGCGCTATGTGACAGGCTCGATGGCACAGCTGTGACCAAAGTGACTAGAGGATAAGGGAGATTTTGAATTTCTGCACATACTTGTGGACACTGGACACTTTTGGATTGTGTGAGGCCCAATGAATATCTGAGCGCTATGTGACAGGCTCGATGGCACAGCTGTGACCAAAGTGACTAGAGGATTAGGGAGATTTTGAATTTCAGCAGACACTTGTGGACACTGGACACTTTTGGATTGTGTGAGGCCCAATGAATATCTGAGCGCTATGTGACAGGCTCGATGGCACAGCTGTGACCAAAGTGACTAGAGGATAAGGGAGATTTTGAATTTCAGCAGACACTTGTGGATTGTGTGAGGCCCAATGAATATCTGAGCGCTATGTGACAGGCTCGATGGCACAGCTGTGACCAAAGTGACTAGAGGATAAGGGAGATTTTGAATTTCAGCAGACACTTGTGGACACTGGACACTTTTGGATTGTGTGAGGCCCAATGAATATCTGAGCGCTATGTGACAGGCTCGATGGCACAGCTGTGACCAAAGTGACTAGAGGATAAGGGAGATTTTGAATTTCTGCAGACACTTGTGGACACTGGACACTTTTGGATTGTGTGAGGCCCAATGAATATCTGAGCGCTATGTGACAGGCTCGATGGCACAGCTGTGACCAAAGTGACTAGAGGATAAGTGAGATTTTGAATTTCAGCAGACACTTGTGGACACTGGACACTTTTGGATTGTGTGAGGCCCAATGAATATCACAGCACTATGTGACAGGCTCGATGGCACAGCTGTGACCAAAGTGACTAGAGGATAAGGGAGATTTTGAATTTCAGCAGACACTTGTGGACACTGGACACTTTTGGATAGTGTGAGGCCCAATGAATATCTGAGCGCTATGTGACAGGCTCGATGGCACAGCTGTGACCAAAGTGACTAGAGGATAAGGGAGATTTTGAATTTCAGCAGACACTTGTGGACACTGGACACTTTTGGATTGTGTGAGGCCCAATGAATATCTGAGCGCTATGTGACAGGCTCGATGGCACAGCTGTGACAAAAGTGACTAGACGATAAGTGAGATTTTGAATTTCAGCAGACACTTGTGGACACTGGACACTTTTGGATTGTGTGAGGCCCAATGAATATCTGAGCGCTATGTGACAGGCTCGATGGCACAGCTGTGACCAAAGTGACTAGAGGATAAGGGAGATTTTGAATTTCTGCACACACTTGTGGACACTGGACACTTTTGGATTGTGTGAGGCCCAATGAATATCTGAGCGCTATGTGACAGGCTCGATGGCACAGCTGTGACCAAAGTGACTAGAGGATAAGGGAGATTTTGAATTTCTGCACACACTTGTGGACACTGGACACTTTTGGATTGTGTGAGGCCCAATGAATATCTGAGCGCTATGTGACAGGCTCGATGGCACAGCTGTGACCAAAGTGACTAGAGGATAAGTGAGATTTTGAATTTCAGCAGACACTTGTGGACACTGGACACTTTTGGATTGTGTGAGGCCCAATGAATATCTGAGCGCTATGTGACAGGCTCAATGGCACAGCTGTGACCAAAGTGACTAGAGGATAAGTGAGATTTTGAATTTCAGCAGACACTTGTGGACACTGGACACTTTTGGATTGTGTGAGGCCCAATAAATATCTGAGCGCTATGTGACAGGCTCGATGACACAGCTGTGACCAAAGTGACTAGAGGATAAGGGAGATTTTGAATTTCTGCACACACTTGTGGACACTGGACACTTTTGGATTGTGTGAGGCCCAATGAATATCTGAGCGCTATGTGACAGGCTCGATGGCACAGCTGTGACCAAAGTGACTAGAGGATAAGGGAGATTTTGAATTTCTGCACACACTTGTGGACACTGGACACTTTTGGATTGTGTGAGGCCCAATGAATTTCTGAGCGCTATGTGACAGGCTCGATGGCACAGCTGTGACCAAAGTGACTAGAGGATAAGTGAGATTTTGAATTTCAGCAGACACTTGTGGACACTGGACACTTTTGGATTGTGTGAGGCCCAATGAATATCTGAGCGCTATGTGACAGGCTCAATGGCACAGCTGTGACCAAAGTGACTAGAGGATAAGTGAGATTTTGAATTTCAGCAGACACTTGTGGACACTGGACACTTTTGGATTGTGTGAGGCCCAATGAATATCTGAGCGCTATGTGACAGGCTCGATGGCACAGCTGTGACCAAAGTGACTAGAGGATAAGTGAGATTTTGAATTTCAGCAGACACTTGTGGACACTGGACACTTTTGGATTGTGTGAGGCCCAATGAATATCTGAGCGCTATGTGACAGGCTCGATGGCACAGCTGTGACCAAAGTTACTAGAGGATAAGGGAGATTTTGAATTTCTGCACACACTTGTGGACACTGGACACTTTTGGATTGTGTGAGGCCCAATGAATATCTGAGCTCTATGTGACAGGCTCGATGGCACAGCTGTGACCAAAGTGACTAGAGGATAAGTGAAATTTTGAATTTCAGCAGACACTTGTGGACACTGGACACTTTTGGATTGTGTGAGGCCCAATGAATATCTGAGCGCTATGTGACAGGCTCGATGGCACAGCTGTGACCAAAGTGACTAGAGGATAAGGGAGATTTTGAATTTCTGCACACACTTGTGGACACTGGACACTTTTGGATTGTGTGAGGCCCAATGAATATCTGAGCTCTATGTGACAGGCTCGATGGCACAGCTGTGACCAAAGTGACTAGAGGATAAGTGAGATTTTGAATTTCAGCAGACACTTGTGGACACTGGACACTTTTGGATTGTGTGAGGCCCAATGAATATCTGAGCGCTATGTGACAGGCTCGATGGCACAGCTGTGACCAAAGTGACTAGAGGATAAGTGAGATTTTGAATTTCAGCAGACACTTGTGGACACTGGACACTTTTGGATTGTGTGAGGCCCAATGAATATCTGAGCGCTATGTGACAGGCTCGATGGCACAGCTGTGACCAAAGTGACTAGAGGATAAGGGAGATTTTGAATTTCAGCAGACACTTGTGGATTGTGTGAGGACCAATGAATATCTGAGAGCTATGTGACAGGCTCGATGGCACAGCTGTGACCAAAGTGACTAGAGGATAAGGGAGATTTTGAATTTCAGCAGACACTTGTGGACACTGGACACTTTTGGATTGTGTGAGGCCCAATGAATATCTGAGCGCTATGTGACAGGCTCGATGGCACAGCTGTGACCAAAGTGACTAGAGGATAAGGGAGATTTTGAATTTCTGCACACACTTGTGGACACTGGACACTTTTGGATTGTGTGAGGCCCAATGAATATCTGAGCGCTATGTGACAGGCTTGATGGCACAGCTGTGACCAAAGTGACTAGAGGATAATTGAGATTTTGAATTTCAGCAGACACTTGTGGACACTGGACACTTTTGGATTGTGTGAGGCCCAATGAATATCTGAGCGCTATGTGACAGGCTCGATGGCACAGCTGTGACCAAAGTGACTAGAGGATAAGGGAGATTTTGAATTTCTGCACACACTTGTGGACACTGGACACTTTTGGATTGTGTGAGGCCCAAAGAATATCTGAGCGCTATGTGACAGGCTCGATGGCACAGCTGTGACCAAAGTGACTAGAGGATAAGGGAGATTTTGAATTTCTGCACACACTTGTGGACACTGGACACTTTTGGATTATGTGAGGCCCAATGAATATCTGAGTGCTATGTGACAGGCTCGATGGCACAGCTGTAACCAAAGTGACTAGAGGATATGTGAGATTTTGAATTTCAGCAGACACTTGTGGACACTGGACACTTTTGGATTGTGTGAGGCCCAATGAATATCTGAGCGCTATGTGACAGGCTCAATGGCACAGCTGTGACCAAAGTGACTAGAGGATAAGTGAGATTTTGAATTTCAGCAGACACTTGTGGACACTGGACACTTTTGGATTGTGTGAGGCCCAATGAATATCTGAGCGCTATGTGACAGGCTTGATGGCACAGCTGTGACCAAAGTGACTAGAGGATAAGGGAGATTTTGAATTTCAGCAGACACTTGTGGACACTGGACACTTTTGGATTGTGTGAGGCCCAATGAATATCTGAGCGCTATGTGACAGGCTCGATGGCACAGCTGTGACCAAAGTGACTAGAGGATAAGGGAGATTTTGATTTTCTGCACACACTTGTGGACACTGGACACTTTTGGATTGTGTGAGGCCCAATGAATATCTGAGCGCTATGTGACAGGCTCGATGGCACAGCTGTGACCAAAGTTACTAGAGGATAAGGGAGATTTTGAATTTCTGCACACACTTGTGGACACTGGACACTTTTGGATTGTGTGAGGCCCAATGAATATCTGAGCTCTATGTGACAGGCTCGATGGCACAGCTGTGACCAAAGTGACTAGAGGATAAGTGAGATTTTGAATTTCAGCAGACACTTGTGGACACTGGACACTTTTGGATTGTGTGAGGCCCAATGAATATCTGAGCGCTATGTGACAGGCTCGATGGCACAGCTGTGACCAAAGTGACTAGAGGATAAGGGAGATTTTGAATTTCTGCACACACTTGTGGACACTGGACACTTTTGGATTGTGTGAGGCCCAATGAATATCTGAGCTCTATGTGACAGGCTCGATGGCACAGCTGTGACCAAAGTGACTAGAGGATAAGTGAGATTTTGAATTTCAGCAGACACTTGTGGACACTGGACACTTTTGGATTGTGTGAGGCCCAATGAATATCTGAGCGCTATGTGACAGGCTCGATGGCACAGCTGTGACCAAAGTGACTAGAGGATAATTGAGATTTTGAATTTCAGCAGACACTTGTGGACACTGGACACTTTTGGATTGTGTGAGGCCCAATGAATATCTGAGCGCTATGTGACAGGCTCGATGGCACAGCTGTGACCAAAGTGACTAGAGGATAAGGGAGATTTTGAATTTCAGCAGACACTTGTGGATTGTGTGAGGACCAATGAATATCTGAGTGCTATGTGACAGGCTCGATGGCACAGCTGTGACCAAAGTGACTAGAGGATAAGGGAGATTTTGAATTTCAGCAGACACTTGTGGACACTGGACACTTTTGGATTGTGTGAGGCCCAATGAATATCTGAGCGCTATGTGACAGGCTCGATGGCACAGCTGTGACCAAAGTGACTAGAGGATAAGGGAGATTTTGAATTTCTGCACACACTTGTGGACACTGGACACTTTTGGATTGTGTGAGGCCCAATGAATATCTGAGCGCTATGTGACAGGCTTGATGGCACAGCTGTGACCAAAGTGACTAGAGGATAATTGAGATTTTGAATTTCAGCAGACACTTGTGGACACTGGACACTTTTGGATTGTGTGAGGCCCAATGAATATCTGAGCGCTATGTGACAGGCTCGATGGCACAGCTGTGACCAAAGTGACTAGAGGATAAGGGAGATTTTGAATTTCTGCACACACTTGTGGACACTGGACACTTTTGGATTGTGTGAGGCCCAATGAATATCTGAGCGCTATGTGACAGGCTCGATGGCACAGCTGTGACCAAAGTGACTAGAGGATAAGGGAGATTTTGAATTTCTGCACACACTTGTGGACACTGGACACTTTTGGATTGTGTGAGGCCCAATGAATATCTGAGTGCTATGTGACAGGCTCGATGGCACAGCTGTAACCAAAGTGACTAGAGGATATGTGAGATTTTGAATTTCAGCAGACACTTGTGGACACTGGACACTTTTGGATTGTGTGAGGCCCAATGAATATCTGAGCGCTATGTGACAGGCTCAATGGCACAGCTGTGACCAAAGTGACTAGAGGATAAGTGAGATTTTGAATTTCAGCAGACACTTGTGGACACTGGACACTTTTGGATTGTGTGAGGCCCAATGAATATCTGAGCGCTATGTGACAGGCTTGATGGCACAGCTGTGACCAAAGTGACTAGAGGATAAGGGAGATTTTGAATTTCAGCAGACACTTGTGGACACTGGACACTTTTGGATTGTGTGAGGCCCAATGAATATCTGAGCGCTATGTGACAGGCTCGATGGCACAGCTGTGACCAAAGTGACTAGAGGATAAGGGAGATTTTGATTTTCTGCACACACTTGTGGACACTGGACACTTTTGGATTGTGTGAGGGCCAATGAATATCTGAGCGCTATGTGACAGGTTCGATGGCACAGCTGTGACCAAAGTGACTAGAGGATAAGTGAGATTTTGAATTTCAGCAGACACTTGTGGACACTGGACACTTTTGGATTGTGTGAGGCCCAAAGAATATCTGAGCGCTATGTGACAGGCTCGATGGCACAGCTGTGACCAAAGTGACTAGAGGATAAGGGAGATTTTGAATTTCTGCACACACTTGTGGACACTGGACACTTTTGGATTGTGTGTGGCCCAATGAATATCTGAGCGCTATGTAACAGGCTTGATAGCACAGCTGTGACCAAAGTGACTAGAGGATAAGTGAGATTTTGAATTTCAGCAGACACTTGTGGACACTGGACACTTTTGGATTGTGTGAGGCCCAATGAATATCTGAGCGCTATGTGACAGGCTCGATGGCACAGCTGTGACCAAAGTGACTAGAGGATAAGTGAGATTTTGAATTTCAGCAGACACTTGTGGACACTGGACACTTTTGGATTGTGTGAGGCCCAATGAATATCTGAGCGCTATGTGACAGGCTCGATGGCACAGCTGTGACCAAAGTGACTAGAGGATAAGTGAGATTTGGAATTTCAGCAGACACTTGTGGATTGTGTGAGGACCAATGAATATCTGAGCGCTATGTGACAGGCTCGATGGCACAGCTGTGACCAAAGTGACTAGAGGATAAGGGAGAGTTTGAATTTCAGCAGACACTTGTGGACACTGGACACTTTTGGATTGTGTGAGGCCCAATGAATATCTGAGCGCTATGTGACAGGCTCGATGGCACAGCTGTGACTAAAGTGACTAGAGGATAAGGGAGATTTTGAATTTCTGCAGACACTTGTGGACACTGGACACTTTTGGATTGTGTGAGGCCCAATGAATATCTGAGCGCTATGTGACAGGCTCGATGGCACAGCTGTGACCAAAGTGACTAGAGGATAAGTGAGATTTTGAATTTCAGCAGACACTTGTGGACACTGGACACTTTTGGATTGTGTGAGGCCCAATGAATATCTGAGCGCTATGTGACAGGCTCGATGGCACAGCTGTGACCAAAGTGACTAGAGGATAAGTGAGATTTTGAATTTCAGCAGACACTTGTGGACACTGGACACTTTTGGATTGTGTGAGGCCCAATGAATATCTGAGCGCTATGTGACAGGCTCGATGGCACAGCTGTGACCAAAGTGACTAGAGGATAAGGGAGATTTTGAATTTCAGCAGACACTTGTGGACTGTGTGAGGCCCAATGAATATCTGAGCGCTATGTGACAGGCTCGATGGCACAGCTGTGACCAAAGTGACTAGAGGATAAGGGAGATTTTGAATTTCAGCAGACACTTGTGGACACTGGACACTTTTGGATTGTGTGAGGCCCAATGAATATCTGAGCGCTATGTGACAGGCTCGATGGCACAGCTGTGACCAAAGTGACTAGAGGATAAGGGAGATTTTGAATTTCTGCAGACACTTGTGGACACTGGACACTTTTGGATTGTGTGAGGCCCAATGAATATCTGAGCGCTATGTGACAGGCTCGATGGCACAGCTGTGACCAAAGTGACTAGAGGATAAGTGAGATTTTGAATTTCAGCAGACACTTGTGGACACTGGACACTTTTGGATTGTGTGAGGCCCAATAAATATCTGAGCGCTATGTGACAGGCTCGATGGCACAGCTGTGACCAAAGTGACTAGAGGATAAGGGAGATTTTGAATTTCAGCAGACACTTGTGGACACTGGACACTTTTGGATTGTGTGAGGCCCAATGAATATCTGAGCGCTATGTGACAGGCTCGATGGCACAGCTGTGACCAAAGTGACTTGAGGATAAGGGAGATTTTGAATTTCTGCAAACACTTGTGGACACTGGACACTTTTGGATTGTGTGAGGCCCAATGAATATCTGAGCGCTATGTGACAGGCTCGATGGCACAGCTGTGACCAAAGTGACTAGAGGATAAGGGAGATTTTGAATTTCTGCACACACTTGTGGACACTGGACACTTTTGGATTGTGTGAGGCCCAATGAATATCTGAGCGCTATGTGACAGGCTCGATGGCACAGCTGTGACCAAAGTGACTAGAGGATAAGGGAGATTTTGAATATCTGCACACAATTGTGGACACTGGACACTTTTGGATTGTGTGAGGCCCAATGAATATCTGAGCGCTATGTGACAGGCTCGATGGCACAGCTGTGACCAAAGTGACTAGAGGATTAGGGAGATTTTGAATTTCAGCAGACACTTGTGGACACAGGACACTTTTGGATTGTGTGAGGCCCAATGAATATCTGAGCGCTATGTGACAGGCTCGATGGCACAGCTGTGACCAAAGTGACTAGAGGATAAGGGAGATTTTGAATTTCAGCAGACACTTGTGGATTGTGTGAGGCACAATGAATATCTGAGCGCTATGTGACAGGCTCGATGGCATAGCTGTGACCAAAGTGACTAGAGGATAAGGGAGATTTTGAATTTCAGCAGACATTTGTGGACACTGGACACTTTTGGATTGTGTGAGGCCCAATGAATATCTGAGCGCTATGTGACAGGCTCGATGGCACAGCTGTGACCAAAGTGACTAGAGGATAAGGGAGATTTTGAATTTCTGCAGACACTTGTGGACACTGGACACTTTTGGATTGTGTGAGGCCCAATGAATATCTGAGCGCTATGTGACAGGCTCGATGGCACAGCTGTGACCAAAGTGACTAGAGGATAAGTGAGATTTTGAATTTCAGCAGACACTTGTGGACACTGGACACTTTTGGATTGTGTGAGGCCCAATGAATATCACAGCACTATGTGACAGGCTCGATGGCACAGCTGTGACCAAAGTGACTAGAGGATAAGGGAGATTTTGAATTTCAGCAGACACTTGTGGACACTGGACACTTTTGGATTGTGTGAGGCCCAATGAATATCTGAGCGCTATGTGACAGGCTCGATGGCACAGCTGTGACCAAAGTGACTAGAGGATAAGGGAGATTTTGAATTTCAGCAGACACTTGTGGACACTGGACACTTTTGGATTGTGTGAGGCCCAATGAATATCTGAGCGCTATGTGACAGGCTCGATGGCACAGCTGTGACCAAAGTGACTAGAGGATAAGGGAGATTTTGAATTTCTGCACACACTTGTGGACACTGGACACTTTTGGATTGTGTGCGGCCCAATGAATATCTGAGCGCTATGTGACAGGATCGATGGCACAGCTGTGACCAAAGTGACTAGAGGATAAGGGAGATTTTGAATTTCTGCACACACTTGTGGACACTGGACACTTTTGGATTGTGTGAGGCCCAATGAATATCTGAGCGCTATGTGACAGGCTCGATGGCACAGCTGTGACCAAAGTGACTAGAGGATAAGTGAGATTTTGAATTTCAGCAGACACTTGTGGACACTGGACACTTTTGGATTGTGTGAGGCCCAATGAATATCTGAGCGCTATGTGACAGGCTCGATGGCACAGCTGTGACCAAAGTGACTAGAGGATAAGTGAGATTTTGAATTTCAGCAGACACTTGTGGACACTGGACACTTTTGGATTGTGTGAGGCCCAATGAATATCTGAGCGCTATGTGACAGGCTCGATGGCACAGCTGTGACCAAAGTGACTAGAGGATAAGGGAGATTTTGAATTTCAGCAGACACTTGTGGACACTGGACACTTATGGATTGTGTGAGGCCCAATGAATATCTTAGCGCTATGTGACAGGCTCGATGGCACAGCTGTGACCAAAGTGACTAGAGGATAAGGGAGATTTTGAATTTCAGCAGACACTTGTGGACACTGGACACTTATGGATTGTGTGAGGCCCAATGAATATCTGAGCGCTATGTGACAGGCTCGATGGCACAGCTGTGACCAATGTGACTAGAGGATAAGGGAGATTTTGAATTTCTGCACACACTTGTGGACACTGGACACTTTTGGATTGTGTGAGGCCCAATGAATATCTGAGCGCTATGTGACAGGCTCGATGGCACAGCTGTGACCAAAGTGACTAGACGATAAGTGAGATTTTGAATTTCAGCAGACACTTGTGGACACTGGACACTTTTGGATTGTGTGAGGCCCAATGAATATCTGAGCGCTATGTGACAGGCTTGATGGCACAGCTGTGACCAAAGTGACTAGAGGATAAGGGAGATTTTGAATTTCTGCACACACTTGTGGACACTGGACACTTTTGGATTGTGTGAGGCCCAATGAATATCTGAGTGCTATGTGACAGTCTCGATGGCACAGCTGTGACCAAAATGACTAGAGGATAAGGGAGATTTTGAATTTCTGCACACACTTGTGGACACTGGACACTTTTGGATTGTGTGAGGCCCAATGAAAATCTGAGCGCTATGTGACAGGCTCGATGGCACAGCTGTGACCAAAGTGACTAGAGGATAAGTGAGATTTTGAATTTCAGCAGACACTTGTGGACACTGGACACTTTTGGATTGTGTGAGGCCCAATGAATATCTGAGCGCTATGTGACAGGCTCAATGGCACAGCTGTGACCAAAGTGACTAGAGGATAAGTGAGATTTTGAATTTCAGCAGACACTTGTGGACACTGGACACTTTAGGATTGTGTGAGGCCCAATGAATATCTGAGCGCTATGTGACAGGCTCGATGACACAGCTGTGACCAAAGTGACTAGAGGATAAGGGAGATTTTGAATTTCAGCAGACACTTGTGGACACTGGACACTTTTGGATTGTGTGAGGCCCAATGAATATCTGAGCGCTATGTGACAGGCTCGATGGCACAGCTGTGACCAAAGTGACTAGAGGATAAGGGAGATTTTGAATTTCAGCAGACACTTGTGGACACTGGACACTTTTGGATTGTGTGAGGCCCAATGAATAACTGAGCGCTATGTGACAGGCTCAATGGCACAGCTGTGACCAAAGTGACTAGAGGATAAGTGAGATTTTGAATTTCAGCAGACACTTGTGGACACTGGACACTTTTGGATTGTGTGAGGCCCAATGAATATCTGAGCGCTATATGACAGGCTCAATGGCACAGCTGTGACCAAAGTGACTAGAGGATAAGTGAGATTTTGAATTTCAGCAGACACTTGTGGACACTGGACACTTTTGGATTGTGTGAGGCCCAATGAATATCTGAGCGCTATGTGACAGGCTCGATGGCACAGCTGTGACCAAAGTGACTAGAGGATAAGGGAGATTTTGAATTTCTGCACACACTTGTGGACACTGGACACTTTTGGATTGTGTGAGGCCCAATGAATATCTGAGCGCTATGTGACAGGCTCGATGGCACAGCTGTGACCAAAGTGACTAGAGGATAAGTGAGATTTTGAATTTCAGCAGACACTTGTGGACACTGGACACTTTTGGATTGTGTGAGGCCCAATGAATATCTGAGCGCTATGTGACAGGCTCGATGGCACAGCTGTGACCAAAGTGACTAGAGGATAAGGGAGATTTTGAATTTCTGCACACACTTGTGGACACTGGACACTTTTGGATTGTGTGAGGCCCAATGAATATCTGAGCGCTATGTGACAGGCTTGATAGCACAGCTGTGACCAAAGTGACTAGAGGATAAGTGAGATTTTGAATTTCAGCAGACACTTGTGGACACTGGACACTTTTGGATTGTGTGAGGCCCAATGAATATCTGAGCGCTATGTGACAGGCTCGATGGCACAGCTGTGACCAAAGTGACTAGAGGATAAGTGAGATTTTGAATTTCAGCAGACACTTGTGGACACTGGACACTTTTGGATTGTGTGAGGCCCAATGAATATCTGAGCGCTATGTGACAGGCTTGATGGCACAGCTGTGACCAAAGTGACTAGAGGATAAGGGAGATTTTGAATTTCAGCAGACACTTGTGGATTGTGTGAGGACCAATGAATATCTGAGCGCTATGTGACAGGCTCGATGGCACAGCTGTGACCAAAGTGACTAGAGGATAAGGGAGATTTTGAATTTCAGCAGACACTTGTGGACACTGGACACTTTTGGATTGTGTGAGGCCCAATGAATATCTGAGCGCTATGTGACAGGCTCGATGGCACAGCTGTGACCAAAGTGACTAGAGGATAAGGGAGATTTTGAATTTCTGCACACACTTGTGGACACTGGACACTTTTGGATTGTGTGAGGCCCAATGAATATCTGAGCGCTATGTGACAGGCTTGATGGCACAGCTGTGACCAAAGTGACTAGAGGATAAGTGAGATTTTGAATTTCAGCAGACACTTGTGGACACTGGACACTTTTGGATTGTGTGAGGCCCAATGAATATCTGAGCGCTATGTGACAGGCTCGATGGCACAGCTGTGACCAAAGTGACTAGAGGATAAGGGAGATTTTGAATTTCTGCACACACTTGTTGACACTGGACACTTTTGGATTGTGTGAGGCCCAATGAATATCTGAGTGCTATGTGACAGGCTCGATGGCACAGCTGTGACCAAAGTGACTAGAGGATAAGGGAGATTTTGAATTTCTGCACACACTTGTGGACACTGGACACTTTTGGATTGTGTGAGGCCCAATGAATATCTGAGCGCTATGTGACAGGCTCGATGGCACAGCTGTGACCAAAGTGACTAGAGGATATGTGAGATTTTGAATTTCAGCAGACACTTGTGGACACTGGACACTTTTGGATTGTGTGAGGCCCAATGAATATCTGAGCGCTATGTGACAGGCTCAATGGCACAGCTGTGACCAAAGTGACTAGAGGATAAGTGAGATTTTGAATTTCAGCAGACACTTGTGGACACTGGACACTTTTGGATTGTGTGAGGCCCAATGAATATCTGAGCGCTATGTGACAGGCTCGATGGCACAGCTGTGACCAAAGTGACTAGAGGATAAGGGAGATTTTGAATTTCAGCAGACACTTGTGGACACTGGACACTTTTGGATTGTGTGAGGCCCAATGAATATCTGAGCGCTATGTGACAGGCTCGATGGCACAGCTGTGACCAAAGTGACTAGAGGATAAGGGAGATTTTGAATTTCTGCACACACTTGTGGACACTGGACACTTTTGGATTGTGTGAGGCCCAATGAATATCTGAGCGCTATGTGACAGGCTCGATGGCACAGCTGTGACCAAAGTGACTAGAGGATAAGTGAGATTTTGAATTTCAGCAGACACTTGTGGACACTGGACACTTTTGGATTGTGTGAGGCCCAATGAATATCTGAGCGCTATGTGACAGTCTCGATGGCACAGCTGTGACCAAAGTGACTAGAGGATAAGGGAGATTTTGAATTTCTGCACACACTTGTGGACACTGGACACTTTTGGATTGTGTGAGGCCCAATGAATATCTGAGCGCTATGTGACAGGCTTGATAGCACAGCTGTGACCAAAGTGACTAGAGGATAAGTGAGATTTTGAATTTCAGCAGACACTTGTGGACACTGGACACTTTTGGATTGTGTGAGGCCCAATGAATATCTGAGCGCTATGTGACAGGCTCGATGGCACAGCTGTGACCAAAGTGACTAGAGGATAAGTGAGATTTTGAATTTCAGCAGACACTTGTGGACACTGGACACTTTTGGATTGTGTGAGGCCCAATGAATATCTGAGCGCTATGTGACAGGCTCGATGGCACAGCTGTGACCAAAGTGACTAGAGGATAAGGGAGATTTTGAATTTCAGCAGACACTTGTGGACTGTGTGAGGCCCAATGAATATCTGAGCGCTATGTGACAGGCTCGATGGCACAGCTGTGACCAAAGTGACTAGAGGATAAGGGAGATTTTGAATTTCAGCAGACACTTGAGAACGCTGGACACTTTTGGATTGTGTGAGGCCCAATGAATATCTGAGCGCTATGTGACAGGCTCGATGGCACAGCTGTGACCAAAGTGACTAGAGGATAAGGGAGATTTTGAATTTCTGCACACACTTGTGGACACTGGACACTTTTGGATTGTGTGAGGCCCAATGAATATCTGAGCGCTATGTGACAGGCTCGATGGCACAGCTGTGACCAAAGTGACAAGAGGATAAGTGAGATTTTGAATATCAGCAGACACTTGTGGACACTGGACACTTTTGGATTGTGTGAGGCCCAATGAATATCTGAGCGCTATGTGACAGGCTCGATGGCACAGCTGTGACCAAAGTGACTAGAGGATAAGGGAGATTTTGAATTTCTGCACACACTTGTGGACACTGGACACTTTTGGATTGTGTGAGGCCCAATGAATATCTGAGCGCTATGTGACAGGCTTGATAGCACAGCTGTGACCAAAGTGACTAGAGGATAAGTGAGATTTTGAATTTCAGCAGACACTTGTGGACACTGGACACTTTTGGATTGTGTGAGGCCCAATGAATATCTGAGCGCTATGTGACAGGCTCGATGGCACAGCTGTGACCAAAGTGACTAGAGGATAAGTGAGATTTTGAATTTCAGCAGACACTTGTGGACACTGGACACTTTTGGATTGTGTGAGGCCCAATGAATATCTGAGCGCTATGTGACAGGCTCGATGGCACAGCTGTGACCAAAGTGACTAGAGGATAAGGGAGATTTTGAATTTCAGCAGACACTTGTGGATTGTGTGAGGACCAATGAATATCTGAGCGCTATGTGACAGGCTCGATGGCACAGCTGTGACCAAAGTGACTAGAGGATAAGGGAGATTTTGAATTTCAGCAGACACTTGTGGACACTGGACACTTTTGGATTGTGTGAGGCCCAATGAATATCTGAGCGCTATGTGACAGGCTCGATGGCACAGCTGTGACCAAAGTGACTAGAGGATAAGGGAGATTTTGAATTTCTGCACACACTTGTGGACACTGGACACTTTTGGATTGTGTGAGGCCCAATGAATATCTGAGCGCTATGTGACAGGCTTGATGGCACAGCTGTGACCAAAGTGACTAGAGGATAAGTGAGATTTTGAATTTCAGCAGACACTTGTGGACACTGGACACTTTTGGATTGTGTGAGGCCCAATGAATATCTGAGCGCTATGTGACAGGCTCGATGGCACAGCTGTGACCAAAGTGACTAGAGGATAAGGGAGATTTTGAATTTCTGCACACACTTGTGGACACTGGACACTTTTGGATTGTGTGAGGCCCAATGAATATCTGAGCGCTATGTGACAGGCTCGATGGCACAGCTGTGACCAAAGTGACTAGAGGATAAGGGAGATTTTGAATTTCTGCACACACTTGTGGACACTGGACACTTTTGGATTGTGTGAGGCCCAATGAATTTCTGAGCGCTATGTGACAGGCTCGATGGCACAGCTGTGACCAAAGTGACTAGAGGATAAGTGAGATTTTGAATTTCAGCAGACACTTGTGGACACTGGACACTTTTGGATTGTGTGAGGCCCAATGAATATCTGAGCGCTATGTGACAGGCTCAATGGCACAGCTGTGACCAAAGTGACTAAAGGATAAGTGAGATTTTGAATTTCAGCAGACACTTGTGGACACTGGACACTTTTGGATTGTGTGAGGCCCAATGAATATCTGAGCGCTATGTGACAGGCTCGATGGCACAGCTGTGACCAAAGTGACTAGAGGATAAGTGAGATTTTGAATTTCAGCAGACACTTGTGGACACTGGACACTTTTGGATTGTGTGAGGCCCAATGAATATCTGAGCGCTATGTGACAGGCTCGATGGCACAGCTGTGACCAAAGTGACTAGAGGATAAGGGAGATTTTGAATTTCTGCACACACTTGTGGACACTGGACACTTTTGGATTGTGTGAGGCCCAATGAATATCTGAGCTCTATGTGACAGGCTCGATGGCACAGCTGTGACCAAAGTGACTAGAGGATAAGTGAGATTTTGAATTTCAGCAGACACTTGTGGACACTGGACACTTTTGGATTGTGTGAGGCCCAATGAATATCTGAGCGCTATGTGACAGGCTCGATGGCACAGCTGTGACCAAAGTGACTAGAGGATAAGGGAGATTTTGAATTTCTGCACACACTTGTGGACACTGAACACTTTTGGATTGTGTGAGGCCCAATGAATATCTGAGCGCTATGTGACAGGCTTGATAGCACAGCTGTGACCAAAGTGACTAGAGGATAAGTGAGATTTTGAATTTCAGCAGACACTTGCGGACACTGGACACTTTTGGATTGTGTGAGGCCCAATGAATATCTGAGCGCTATGTGACAGGCTCGATGGCACAGCTGTGACCAAAGTGACTAGAGGATAAGTGAGATTTTGAATTTCAGCAGACACTTGTGGACACTGGACACTTTTGGATTGTGTGAGGCCCAATGAATATCTGAGCGCTATGTGACAGGCTCGATGGCACAGCTGTGACCAAAGTGACTAGAGGATAAGGGAGATTTTGAATTTCAGCAGACACTTGTGGATTGTGTGAGGACCAATGAATATCTGAGCGCTATGTGACAGGCTCGATGGCACAGCTGTGACCAAAGTGACTAGAGGATAAGGGAGATTTTGAATTTCAGCAGACACTTGTGGACACTGGACACTTTTGGATTGTGTGAGGCCCAATGAATATCTGAGCGCTACGTGACAGGCTCGATGGCACAGCTGTGACCAAAGTGACTAGAGGATAAGGGAGATTTTTAATTTCTGCACACACTTGTGGACACTGGACACTTTTGGATTGTGTGAGGCCCAATGAATATCTGAGCGCTATGTGACAGGCTCGATGGCACAGCTGTGACCAAAGTGACTAGAGGATAAGGGAGATTTTGAATTTCTGCACACACTTGTGGACACTGGACACTTTTGGATTGTGTGAGGCCCAATGAATATCTGAGCGCTATGTGACAGGCTCGATGGCACAGCTGTGACCAAAGTGACTAGAGGATATGTGAGATTTTGAATTTCAGCAGACACTTGTGGACACTGGACACTTTTGGATTGTGTGAGGCCCAATGAATATCTGAGCGCTATGTGACAGGCTCAATGGCACAGCTGTGACCAAAGTGACTAGAGGATAAGTGAGATTTTGAATTTCAGCAGACACTTGTGGACACTGGACACTTTTGGATTGTGTGAGGCCCAATGAATATCTGAGCGCTATGTGACAGGCTCGATGGCACAGCTGTGACCAAAGTGACTAGAGGATAAGGGAGATTTTGAATTTCAGCAGACACTTGTGGACACTGGACACTTTTGGATTGTGTGAGGCCCAATGAATATCTGAGCGCTATGTGACAGGCTCGATGGCACAGCTGTGACCAAAGTGACTAGAGGATAAGGGAGATTTTGAATTTCTGCACACACTTGTGGACACTGGACACTTTTGGATTGTGTGAGGCCCAATGAATATCTGAGCGCTATGTGACAGGTTCGATGGCACAGCTGTGACCAAAGTGACTAGAGGATAAGTGAGATTTTGAATTTCAGCAGACACTTGTGGACACTGGACACTTTTGGATTGTGTGAGGCCCAAAGAATATCTGAGCGCTATGTGACAGGCTCGATGGCACAGCTGTGACCAAAGTGACTAGAGGATAAGGGAGATTTTGAATTTCTGTACACACTTGTGGACACTGGACACTTTTGGATTGTGTGTGGCCCAATGAATATCTGAGCGCTATGTAACAGGCTTGATAGCACAGCTGTGACCAAAGTGACTAGAGGATAAGTGAGATTTTGAATTTCAGCAGACACTTGTGGACACTGGACACTTTTGGATTGTGTGAGGCCCAATGAATATCTGAGCGCTATGTGACAGGCTCGATGGCACAGCTGTGACCAAAGTGACTAGAGGATAAGTGAGATTTTGAATTTCAGCAGACACTTGTGGACACTGGACACTTTTGGATTGTGTGAGGCCCAATGAATATCTGAGCGCTATGTGACAGGCTCGATGGCACAGCTGTGACCAAAGTGACTAGAGGATAAGGGAGATTTTGAATTTCAGCAGACACTTGTGGATTGTGTGAGGACCAATGAATATCTGAGCGCTATGTGACAGGCTCGATGGCACAGCTGTGACCAAAGTGACTAGAGGATAAGGGAGAGTTTGAATTTCAGCAGACACTTGTGGATACTGGACACTTTTGGATTGTGTGAGGCCCAATGAATATCTGAGCGCTATGTGACAGGCTCGATGGCACAGCTGTGACCAAAGTGACTAGAGGATATGGGAGATTTTGAATTTCTGCAGACACTTGTGGACACTGGACACTTTTGGATTGTGTGAGGCCCAATGAATATCTGAGTGCTATGTGACAGGCTCGATGGCACAGCTGTGACCAAAGTGACTAGAGGATAAGTGAGATTTTGAATTTCAGCAGACACTTGTGGACACTGGACACTTTTGGATTGTGTGAGGCCCAATGAATATCTGAGCGCTATGTGACAGGCTCGATGGCACAGCTGTGACCAAAGTGACTAGAGGATAAAGGAGATTTTGAATTTCAGCAGACACTTGTGGACTGTGTGAGGCCCAATGAATATCTGAGCGCTATGTGACAGGCTCGATGGCACAGCTGTGACCAAAGTGACTAGAGGATAAGGGAGATTTTGAATTTCAGCAGACACTTGTGGACACTGGACACTTTTGGATTGTGTGAGGCCCAATGAATATCTGAGCGCTATGTGACAGGCTCGATGGCACAGCTGTGACCAAAGTGACTAGAGGATAAGGGAGATTTTGAATTTCTGCAGACACTTGTGGACACTGGACACTTTTGGATTGTGTGAGGCCCAATGAATATCTGAGCGCTATGTGACAGGCTCGATGGCACAGCTGTGACCAAAGTGACTAGAGGATAAGTGAGATTTTGAATTTCAGCAGACACTTGTGGACACTGGACACTTTTGGATTGTGTGAGGCCCAATAAATATCTGAGCGCTATGTGACAGGCTCGATGGCACAGCTGTGACCAAAGTGACTAGAGGATAAGGGAGATTTTGAATTTCAGCAGACACTTGTGGACACTGGACACTTTTGGATTGTGTGAGGCCCAATGAATATCTGAGCGCTATGTGACAGGCTCGATGGCACAGCTGTGACCAAAGTGACTTGAGGATAAGGGAGATTTTGAATTTCTGCACACACTTGTGGACACTGGACACTTTTGGATTGTGTGAGGCCCAATGAATATCTGAGCGCTATGTGACAGGCTCGATGGCACAGCTGTGACCAAAGTGACTAGAGGATAAGGGAGATTTTGAATTTCTGCACACACTTGTGGACACTGGACACTTTTGGATTGTGTGAGGCCCAATGAATATCTGAGCGCTATGTGACAGGCTCGATGGCACAGCTGTGACCAAAGTGACTAGAGGATAAGGGAGATTTTGAATTTCTGCACACACTTGTGGACACTGGACACTTTTGGATTGTGTGAGGCCCAATGAATATCTGAGCGCTATGTGACAGGCTCGATGGCACAGCTGTGACCAAAGTGACTAGAGGATTAGGGAGATTTTGAATTTCAGCAGACACTTGTGGACACTGGACACTTTTGGATTGTGTGAGGCCCAATGAATATCTGAGCGCTATGTGACAGGCTCGATGGCACAGCTGTGACCAAAGTGACTAGAGGATAAGGGAGATTTTGAATTTCAGTAGACACTTGTGGATTGTGTGAGGCCCAATGAATATCTGAGCGCTATGTGACAGGCTCGATGGCACAGCTGTGACCAAAGTGACTAGAGGATAAGGGAGATTTTGAATTTCAGCAGACACTTGTGGACACTGGACACTGGACACTTTTGGATTGTGTGAGGCCCAATGAATATCTGAGCGCTATGTGACAGGCTCGATGGCACAGCTGTGACCAAAGTGACTAGAGGATAAGGGAGATTTTGAATTTCTGCAGACACTTGTGGACACTGGACACTTTTGGATTGTGTGAGGCCCAATGAATATCTGAGCGCTATGTGACAGGCTCGATGGCACAGCTGTGACCAAAGTGACTAGAGGATAAGTGAGATTTTGAATTTCAGCAGACACTTGTGGACACTGGACACTTTTGGATTGTGTGAGGCCCAATGAATATCACAGCACTATGTGACAGGCTCGATGGCACAGCTGTGACCAAAGTGACTAGAGGATAAGGGAGATTTTGAATTTCAGCAGACACTTGTGGACACTGGACACTTTTGGATTGTGTGAGGCCCAATGAATATCTGAGCGCTATGTGACAGGCTCGATGGCACAGCTGTGACCAAAGTGACTAGAGGATAAGGGAGATTTTGAATTTCTGCACACACTTGTGGACACTGGACACTTTTGGATTGTGTGAGGCCCAATGAATATCTGAGCGCTATGTGAAAGGATCGATGGCACAGCTGTGACCAAAGTGACTAGAGGATAAGGGAGATTTTGAATTTCTGCACACACTTGTGGACACTGGACACTTTTGGATTGTGTGAGGCCCAATGAATATCTGAGCGCTATGTGACAGGCTCGATGGCACAGCTGTGACCAAAGTGACTAGAGGATAAGTGAGATTTTGAATTTCAGCAGACACTTGTGGACACTGGACACTTTTGGATTGTGTGAGGCCCAATGAATATCTGAGCGCTATGTGACAGGCTCGATGGCACAGCTGTGACCAAAGTGACTAGAGGATAAGTGAGATTTTGAATTTCAGCAGACACTTGTGGACACTGGACACTTTTGGATTGTGTGAGGCCCAATGAATATCTGAGCGCTATGTGACAGGCTCGATGGCACAGCTGTGACCAAAGTGACTAGAGGATAAGTGAGATTTTGAATTTCAGCAGACACTTGTGGACACTGGACACTTTTGGATTGTGTGAGGCCCAATGAATAT
This sequence comes from Dendrobates tinctorius, assembly GCF_039654945.1. NCBI lineage: Eukaryota > Metazoa > Chordata > Amphibia > Anura > Dendrobatidae > Dendrobates > Dendrobates tinctorius. The sequence goes on along the minus strand of NW_027361853.1, from coordinate 2,003,853 downwards.
CTGAGCGCTATGTGACAGGCTCGATGGCACAGCTGTGACCAAAGTGACTAGAGGATAAGGGAGATTTTTAATTTCAGCAGACACTTGTGGATTGTGTGAGGACCAATGAATATCTGAGCGCTATGTGACAGGCTCGATGGCACAGCTGTGACCAAAGTGACTAGAGGATAAGGGAGATTTTGAATTTCAGCAGACACTTGTGGACACTGGACACTTTTGGATTGTGTGAGGCCCAATGAATATCTGAGCGCTATGTGACAGGCTTGATGGCACAGCTGTGACCAAAGTGACTAGAGGATAAGTGAGATTTTGAATTTCAGCAGACACTTGTGGACACTGGACACTTTTGGATTGTGTGAGGACCAATGAATATCTGAGCGCTATGTGACAGGCTCGATGGCACAGCTGTGACCAAAGTGACTAGAGGATAAGGGAGATTTTGAATTTCTGCACACACTTGTGGACACTGGACACTTTTGGATTGTGTGAGGCCCAATGAATATCTGAGCGCTATGTGACAGGCTCGATGGCACAGCTGTGACCAAAGTGACTAGAGGATAAGGGAGATTTTGAATTTCTGCACACACTTGTGGACACTGGACACTTTTGGATTGTGTGAGGCCCAATGAATATCTGAGCGCTATGTGACAGGCTCGATGGCACAGCTGTGACCAAAGTGACTAGAGGATATGTGAGATTTTGAATTTCAGCAGACACTTGTGGACACTGGACACTTTTGGATTGTGTGAGGCCCAATGAATATCTGAGCGCTATGTGACAGGCTCAATGGCACAGCTGTGACCAAAGTGACTAGAGGATAAGTGAGATTTTGAATTTCAGCAGACACTTGTGGACACTGGACACTTTTGGATTGTGTGAGGCCCAATGAATATCTGAGCGCTATGTGACAGGCTCGATGGCACAGCTGTGACCAAAGTGACTAGAGGATAAGGGAGATTTTGAATTTCAGCAGACACTTGTGGACACTGGACACTTTTGGATTGTGTGAGGCCCAATGAATATCTGAGCGCTATGTGACAGGCTCGATGGCACAGCTGTGACCAAAGTGACTAGAGGATAAGGGAGATTTTGAATTTCTGCACACACTTGTGGACACTGGACACTTTTGGATTGTGTGAGGCCCAATGAATATCTGAGCGCTATGTGACAGGCTCGATGGCACAGCTGTGACCAAAGTGACTAGAGGATAAGTGAGATTTTGAATTTCAGCAGACACTTGTGGACACTGGACACTTTTGGATTGTGTGAGGCCCAATGAATATCTGAGCGCTATGTGACAGGCTCGATGGCACAGCTGTGACCAAAGTGACTAGAGGATAAGGGAGATTTTGAATTTCTGCACACACTTGTGGACACTGGACACTTTTGGATTGTGTGAGGCCCAATGAATATCTGAGTGCTATGTGACAGGCTTGATAGCACAGCTGTGACCAAAGTGACTAGAGGATAAGTGAGATTTTGAATTTCAGCAGACACTTGTGGACACTGGACACTTTTGGATTGTGTGAGGCCCAATGAATATCTGAGCGCTATGTGACATGCTCGATGGCACAGCTGTGACCAAAGTGACTAGAGGATAAGTGAGATTTTGAATTTCAGCAGACACTTGTGGACACTGGACACTTTTGGATTGTGTGAGGCCCAATGAATATCTGAGCGCTATGTGACAGGCTCGATGGCACAGCTGTGACCAAAGTGACAAGAGGATAAGTGAGATTTTGAATTTCAGCAGACACTTGTGGACAGTGGACACTTTTGGATTGTGTGAGGCCCAATGAATATCTGAGCGCTATGTGACAGGCTCGATGGCACAGCTGTGACCAAAGTGACTAGAGGATAAGGGAGATTTTGAATTTCAGCAGACACTTGTGGACTGTGTGAGGCCCAATGAATATCTGAGCGCTATGTGACAGGCTCGATGGCACAGCTGTGACCAAAGTGACTAGAGGATAAGGGAGATTTTGAATTTCAGCAGACACTTGTGGACACTGGACACTTTTGGATTGTGTGAGGCCCAATGAATATCTGAGCGCTATGTGACAGGCTCGATGGCACAGCTGTGACCAAAGTGACTAGAGGATAAGGGAGATTTTGAATTTCTGCACACACTTGTGGACACTGGACACTTTTGGATTGTGTGAGGCCCAATGAATATCTGAGCGCTATGTGACAGGCTCGATGGCACAGCTGTGACCAAAGTGACAAGAGGATAAGTGAGATTTTGAATTTCAGCAGACACTTGTGGACAGTGGACACTTTTGGATTGTGTGAGGCCCAATGAATATCTGAGCGCTATGTGACAGGCTCGATGGCACAGCTGTGACCAAAGTGACTAGAGGACAAGGGAGATTTTGAATTTCTTCACACACTTGTGGACACTGGACACTTTTGGATTGTGTGAGGCCCAATGAATATCTGAGCGCTATGTGACAGGCTCGATGGCACAGCTGTGACCAAAGTGACTAGAGGATATGTGAGATTTTGAATTTCAGCAGACACTTGTGGACACTGGACACTTTTGGATTGTGTGAGGCCCAATGAATATCTGAGCGCTATGTGACAGGCTCAATGGAACAGCTGTGACCAAAGTGACTAGAGGATAAGTGAGATTTTGAATTTCAGCAGACACTTGTGGACACTGGACACTTTTGGATTGTGTGAGGCCCAATGAATATCTGAGCGCTATGTGACAGGCTCGATGGCACAGCTGTGACCAAAGTGACTAGAGGATAAGGGAGATTTTGAATTTCAGCAGACACTTGTGGACACTGGACACTTTTGGATTGTGTGAGGCCCAATGAATATCTGAGCGCTATGTGACAGGCTCGATGGCACAGCTGTGACCAAAGTGACTAGAGGATATGTGAGATTTTGAATTTCTGCACACACTTGTGGACACTGGACACTTTTGGATTGTGTGAGGCCCAATGAATATCTGAGCGCTATGTGACAGGCTCGATGGCACAGCTGTGACCAAAGTGACTAGAGGATAAGGGAGATTTTGAATTTCTGCACACACTTGTGGACACTGGACACTTTTGGATTGTGTGAGGCCCAATGAATATCTGAGCGCTATGTGACAGGCTCGATGGCACAGCTGTGACCAAAGTGACTAGAGGATAAGTGAGATTTTGAATTTCAGCAGATACTTGTGGACACTGGACACTTTTGGATTGTGTGAGGCCCAATGAATATCTGAGCGCTATGTGACAGGCTCGATGGCACAGCTGTGACCAAAGTGACTAGAGGATAAGGGAGATTTTGAATTTCAGCAGACACTTGTGGACACTGGACACTTTTGGATTGTGTGAGGCCCAATGAATATCTGAGCGCTATGTGACAGGCTCGATGGCACAGCTGTGACCAAAGTGACTAGAGGATAAGGGAGATTTTGAATTTCTGCACACACTTGTGGACACTGGACACTTTTGGATTGTGTGAGGCCCAATGAATATCTGAGCGCTATGTGACAGGTTCGATGGCACAGCTGTGACCAAAGTGACTAGAGGATAAGTGAGATTTTGAATTTCAGCAGACACTTGTGGACACTGGACACTTTTGGATTGTGTGAGGCCCAAAGAATATCTGAGCGCTATGTGACAGGCTCGATGGCACAGCTGTGACCAAAGTGACTAGAGGATAAGGGAGATTTTGAATTTCTGCACACACTTGTGGACACTGGACACTTTTGGATTGTGTGTGGCCCAATGAATATCTGAGCGCTATGTAACAGGCTTGATAGCACAGCTGTGACCAAAGTGACTAGAGGATAAGTGAGATTTTGAATTTCAGCAGACACTTGTGGACACTGGACACTTTTGGATTGTGTGAGGCCCAATGAATATCTGAGCGCTATGTGACAGGCTCGATGGCACAGCTGTGACCAAAGTGACTAGAGGATAAGTGAGATTTTGAATTTCAGCAGACACTTGTGGACACTGGACACTTTTGGATTGTGTGAGGCCCAATGAATATCTGAGCGCTATGTGACAGGCTCGATGGCACAGCTGTGACCAAAGTGACTAGAGGATAAGGGAGATTTTGAATTTCAGCAGACACTTGTGGATTGTGTGAGGACCAATGAATATCTGAGCGCTATGTGACAGGCTCGATGGCACAGCTGTGACCAAAGTGACTAGAGGATAAGGGAGAGTTTGAATTTCAGCAGACACTTGTGGACACTGGACACTTTTGGATTGTGTGAGGCCCAATGAATATCTGAGCGCTATGTGACAGGCTCGATGGCACAGCTGTGACCAAAGTGACTAGAGGATAAGGGAGATTTTGAATTTCTGCAGACACTTGTGGACACTGGACACTTTTGGATTGTGTGAGGCCCAATGAATATCTGAGCGCTATGTGACAGGCTCGATGGCACAGCTGTGACCAAAGTGACTAGAGGATAAGTGAGATTTTGAATTTCAGCAGACACTTGTGGACACTGGACACTTTTGGATTGTGTGAGGCCCAATGAATATCTGAGCGCTATGTGACAGGCTCGATGGCACAGCTGTGACCAAAGTGACTAGAGGATAAGTGAGATTTTGAATTTCAGCAGACACTTGTGGACACTGGACACTTTTGGATTGTGTGAGGCCCAATGAATATCTGAGCGCTATGTGACAGGCTCGATGGCACAGCTGTGACCAAAGTGACTAGAGGATAAGGGAGATTTTGAATTTCAGCAGACACTTGTGGACTGTGTGAGGCCCAATGAATATCTGAGCGCTATGTGACAGGCTCGATGGCACAGCTGTGACCAAAGTGACTAGAGGATAAGGGAGATTTTGAATTTCAGCAGACACTTGTGGACACTGGACACTTTTGGATTGTGTGAGGCCCAATGAATATCTGAGCGCTATGTGACAGGCTCGATGGCACAGCTGTGACCAAAGTGACTAGAGGATAAGGGAGATTTTGAATTTCTGCAGACACTTGTGGACACTGGACACTTTTGGATTGTGTGAGGCCCAATGAATATCTGAGCGCTATGTGACAGGCTCGATGGCACAGCTGTGACCAAAGTGACTAGAGGATAAGTGAGATTTTGAATTTCAGCAGACACTTGTGGACACTGGGCACTTTTGGATTGTGTGAGGCCCAATAAATATCTGAGCGCTATGTGACAGGCTCGATGGCACAGCTGTGACCAAAGTGACTAGAGGATAAGGGAGATTTTGAATTTCAGCAGACACTTGTGGACACTGGACACTTTTGGATTGTGTGAGGCCCAATGAATATCTGAGCGCTATGTGACAGGCTCGATGGCACAGCTGTGACCAAAGTGACTTGAGGATAAGGGAGATTTTGAATTTCTGCACACACTTGTGGACACTGGACACTTTTGGATTGTGTGAGGCCCAATGAATATCTGAGCGCTATGTGACAGGCTCGATGGCACAGCTGTGACCAAAGTGACTAGAGGATAAGGGAGATTTTGAATTTCTGCACACACTTGTGGACACTGGACACTTTTGGATTGTGTGAGGCCCAATGAATATCTGAGCGCTATGTGACAGGCTCGATGGCACAGCTGTGACCAAAGTGACTAGAGGATTAGGGAGATTTTGAATTTCAGCAGACACTTGTGGACACTGGACACTTTTGGATTGTGTGAGGCCCAATGAATATCTTAGCGCTATGTGACAGGCTCGATGGCACAGCTGTGACCAAAGTGACTAGAGGATAAGGGAGATTTTGAATTTCAGCAGACACTTGTGGATTGTGTGAGGCCCAATGAATATCTTAGCGCTATGTGACAGGCTCGATGGCACAGCTGTGACCAAAGTGACTAGAGGATAAGGGAGATTTTGAATTTCAGCAGACACTTTTGGATTGTGTGAGGCCCAATGAATATCTTAGCGCTATGTGACAGGCTCGATGGCACAGCTGTGACCAAAGTGACTAGAGGATAAGGGAGATTTTGAATTTCTGCACACACTTGTGGACACTGGACACTTTTGGATTGTGTGAGGCCCAATGAATATCTGAGCGCTATGTGACAGGCTCGATGGCACAGCTGTGACCAAAGTGACTAGACGATAAGTGAGATTTTGAATTTCAGCAGACACTTGTGGACACTGGACACTTTTGGATTGTGTGAGGCCCAATGAATATCTGAGCGCTATGTGACAGGCTTGATGGCACAGCTGTGACCAAAGTGACTAGAGGATAAGGGAGATTTTGAATTTCTGCACACACTTGTGGACACTGGACACTTTTGGATTGTGTGAGGCCCAATGAATATCTGAGTGCTATGTGACAGGCTCGATGGCACAGCTGTGACCAAAATGACTAGAGGATAAGGGAGATTTTGAATTTCTGCACACACCTGTGGACACTGGACACTTTTGGATTGTGTGAGGCCCAATGAATATCTGAGCGCTATGTGACAGGCTCGATGGCACAGCTGTGACCAAAGTGACTAGAGGATAAGTGAGATTTTGAATTTCAGCAGACACTTGTGGACACTGGACACTTTTGGATTGTGTGAGGCCCAATGAATATCTGAGCGCTATGTGACAGGCTCAATGGCACAGCTGTGACCAAAGTGACTAGAGGATAAGTGAGATTTTGAATTTCAGCAGACACTTGTGGACACTGGACACTTTTGGATTGTGTGAGGCCCAATGAATATCTGAGCGCTATGTGACAGGCTCGATGACACAGCTGTGATCAAAGTGACTAGAAGATAAGGGAGATTTTGAATTTCAGCAGACACTTGTGGACACTGGACACTTTTGGATTGTGTGAGGCCCAATGAATATCTGAGCGCTATGTGACAGGCTCGATGGCACAGCTGTGACCAAAGTGACTAGAGGATAAGGGAGATTTTGAATTTCAGCAGACACTTGGGAAACTGGACACTTTTGGATTGTGTGAGGCCCAATGAATATCTGAGCGCTATGTGACAGGCTCAATGGCACAGCTGTGACCAAAGTGACTAGAGGATAAGTGAGATTTTGAATTTCAGCAGACACTTGTGGACACTGGACACTTTTGGATTGTGTGAGGCCCAATGAATATCTGAGCGCTATATGACAGGCTCGATGGCACAGCTGTGACCAAAGTGACTAGAGGATAAGTGAGATTTTGAATTTCAGCAGACACTTGTGGACACTGGACACTTTTGGATTGTGTGAGGCCCAATGAATATCTGAGCACTATGTGACAGGCTCGATGGCACAGCTGTGACCAAAGTGACTAGAGGATAAGGGAGATTTTGAATTTCTGCACACACTTGTGGACACTGGACACTTTTGGATTGTGTGAGGCCCAATGAATATCTGAGCGCTATGTGACAGGCTCGATGGCACAGCTGTGACCAAAGTGACTAGAGGATAAGTGAGATTTTGAATTTCAGCAGACACTTGTGGACACTGGACACTTTTGGATTGTGTGAGGCCCAATGAATATCTGAGCGCTATGTGACAGGCTCGATGGCACAGCTGTGACCAAAGTGACTAGAGGATAAGGGAGATTTTGAATTTCTGCACACACTTGTGGACACTGGACACTTTTGGATTGTGTGAGGCCCAATGAATATCTGAGCGCTATGTGACAGGCTTGATAGCACAGCTGTGACCAAAGTGACTAGAGGATAAGTGAGATTTTGAATTTCAGCAGACACTTGTGGACACTGGACACTTTTGGATTGTGTGAGGCCCAATGAATATCTGAGCGCTATGTGACAGGCTCGATGGCACAGCTGTGACCAAAGTGACTAGAGGATAAGTGAGATTTTGAATTTCAGCAGACACTTGTGGACACTGGACACTTTTGGATTGTGTGAGGCCCAATGAATATCTGAGCGCTATGTGACAGGCTCGATGGCACAGCTGTGACCAAAGTGACTAGAGGATAAGGGAGATTTTGAATTTCTGCACACACTTGTGGACACTGGACACTTTTGGATTGTGTGAGGCCCAATGAATATCTGAGCGCTATGTGACAGGCTCGATGGCACAGCTGTGACCAAAGTGACTAGAGGATATGTGAGATTTTGAATTTCAGCAGACACTTGTGGACACTGGACACTTTTGGATTGTGTGAGGCCCAATGAATATCTGAGCGCTATGTGACAGGCTCAATGGCACAGCTGTGACCAAAGTGACTAGAGGATAAGTGAGATTTTGAATTTCAGCAGACACTTGTGGACACTGGACACTTTTGGATTGTGTGAGGCCCAATGAATATCTGAGTGCTATGTGACAGGCTCGATGGCACAGCTGTGACCAAAGTGACTAGAGGATAAGGGAGATTTTGAATTTCAGCAGACACTTGTGGACACTGGACACTTTTGGATTGTGTGAGGCCCAATGAATATCTGAGCGCTATGTGACAGGCTCGATGGCACAGCTGTGACCAAAGTGACTAGAGGATAAGGGAGATTTTGAATTTCTGCACACACTTGTGGACACTGGTCACTTTTGGATTGTGTGAGGCCCAATGAATATCTGAGCGCTATGTGACAGGCTCGATGGCACAGCTGTGACCAAAGTGACTAGAGGATAAGTGAGATTTTGAATTTCAGCAGACACTTGTGGACACTGGACACTTTTGGATTGTGTGAGGCCCAATGAATATCTGAGCGCTATGTGACAGGCTCGATGGCACAGCTGTGACCAAAGTGACTAGAGGATAAGGGAGATTTTGAATTTCTGCACACACTTGTGGACACTGGACACTTTTGGATTGTGTGAGGCCCAATGAATATCTGAGCGCTATGTGACAGGCTCGATGGCACAGCTGTGACCAAAGTGACTAGAGGATAAGTGAGATTTTGAATTTCAGCAGACACTTGTGGACACTGGACACTTTTGGATTGTGTGAGGCCCAATGAATATCTGAGCGCTATGTGACAGGCTCGATGGCACAGCTGTGACCAAAGTGACTAGAGGATAAGGGAGATTTTGAATTTCTGCACACACTTGTGGACACTGGACACTTTTGGATTGTGTGAGGCCCAATGAATATCTGAGCGCTATGTGACAGGCTCGATGGCACAGCTGTGACCAAAGTGACTAGAGGATATGTGAGATTTTGAATTTCAGCAGACACTTGTGGACACTGGACACTTTTGGATTGTGTGAGGCCCAATGAATATCTGAGCGCTATGTGACAGGCTCGATGGCACAGCTGTGACCAAAGTGACTAGAGGATAAGGGAGATTTTGAATTTCTGCACACACTTGTGGACACTGGACACTTTTGGATTGTGTGAGGCCCAATGAATATCTGAGCGCTATGTGACAGGCTCGATGGCACAGCTGTGACCAAAGTGACTAGAGGATATGTGAGATTTTGAATTTCAGCAGACACTTGTGGACACTGGACACTTTTGGATTGTGTGAGGCCCAATGAATATCTGAGCGCTATGTGACAGGCTCAATGGCACAGCTGTGACCAAAGTGACTAGAGGATAAGTGAGATTTTGAATTTCAGCAGACACTTGTGGACACTGGACACTTTTGGATTGTGTGAGGCCCAATGAATATCTGAGTGCTATGTGACAGGCTCGATGGCACAGCTGTGACCAAAGTGACTAGAGGATAAGGGAGATTTTGAATTTCAGCAGACACTTGTGGACACTGGACACTTTTGGATTGTGTGAGGCCCAATGAATATCTGAGCGCTATGTGACAGGCTCGATGGCACAGCTGTGACCAAAGTGACTAGAGGATAAGGGAGATTTTGAATTTCTGCACACACTTGTGGACACTGGTCACTTTTGGATTGTGTGAGGCCCAATGAATATCTGAGCGCTATGTGACAGGCTCGATGGCACAGCTGTGACCAAAGTGACTAGAGGATAAGTGAGATTTTGAATTTCAGCAGACACTTGTGGACACTGGACACTTTTGGATTGTGTGAGGCCCAATGAATATCTGAGCGCTATGTGACAGGCTCGATGGCACAGCTGTGACCAAAGTGACTAGAGGATAAGGGAGATTTTGAATTTCTGCACACACTTGTGGACACTGGACACTTTTGGATTGTGTGAGGCCCAATGAATATCTGAGCGCTATGTGACAGGCTTGATAGCACAGCTGTGACCAAAGTGACTAGAGGATAAGTGAGATTTTGAATTTCAGCAGACACTTGTGGACACTGGACACTTTTGGATTGTGTGAGGCCCAATGAATATCTGAGCGCTATGTGACAGGCTCGATGGCACAGCTGTGACCAAAGTGACTAGAGGATAAGTGAGATTTTGAATTTCAGCAGACACTTGTGGACACTGGACACTTTTGGATTGTGTGAGGCCCAATGAATATCTGAGCGCTATGTGACAGGCTCGATGGCACAGCTGTGACCAAAGTGACTAGAGGATAAGGGAGATTTTGAATTTCAGCAGACACTTGTGGACTGTGTGAGGCCCAATGAATATCTGAGCGCTATGTGACAGGCTCGATGGCACAGCTGTGACCAAAGTGACTAGAGGATAAGGGAGATTTTGAATTTCAGCAGACACTTGTGGACACTGGACACTTTTGGATTGTGTGAGGCCCAATGAATATCTGAGCGCTATGTGACAGGCTCGATGGCACAGCTGTGACCAAAGTGACTAGAGGATAAGGGAGATTTTGAATTTCTGCAGACATTTGTGGACACTGGACACTTTTGGATTGTGTGAGGCCCAATGAATATCTGAGCGCTATGTGACAGGCTCGATGGCACAGCTGTGACCAAAGTGACTAGAGGATAAGTGAGATTTTGAATTTCAGCAGACACTTGTGGACACTGGACACTTTTGGATTGTGTGAGGCCCAATAAATATCTGAGCGCTATGTGACAGGCTCGATGGCACAGCTGTGACCAAAGTGACTAGAGGATAAGGGAGATTTTGAATTTCAGCAGACACTTGTGGACACTGGACACTTTTGGATTGTGTGAGGCCCAATGAATATCGGAGCGCTATGTGACAGGCTCGATGGCACAGCTGTGACCAAAGTGACTTGAGGATAAGGGAGATTTTGAATTTCTGCACACACTTGTGGACACTGGACACTTTTGGATTGTGTGAGGCCCAATGAATATCTGAGCGCTATGTGACAGGCTCGATGGCACAGCTGTGACCAAAGTGACTAGAGGATAAGGGAGATTTTGAATTTCTGCACACACTTGTGGACACTGGACACTTTTGGATTGTGTGAGGCCCAATGAATATCTGAGCGCTATGTGACAGGCTCGATGGCACAGCTGTGACCAAAGTGACTAGAGGATAAGGGAGATTTTGAATTTCTGCACACACTTGTGGACACTGGACACTTTTGGATTGTGTGAGGCCCAATGAATATCTGAGCGCTATGTGACAGGCTCGATGGCACAGCTGTGACCAAAGTGACTAGAGGATAAGGGAGATTTTGAATTTCAGCAGACACTTGTGGATTGTGTGAGGCCCAATGAATATCTGAGCGCTATGTGACAGGCTCGATGGCACAGCTGTGACCAAAGTGACTAGAGGATAAGGGAGATTTTGAATTTCAGCAGACACTTGTGGACACTGGACACTTTTGGATTGTGTGAGGCCCAATGAATATCTGAGCGCTATGTGAGAGGCTCGATGGCACAGCTGTGACCAAAGTGACTAGAGGATAAGGGAGATTTTGAATTTCTGCAGACACTTGTGGACACTGGACACTTTTGGATTGTGTGAGGCCCAATGAATATCTGAGCGCTATGTGACAGGCTCGATGGCACAGCTGTGACCAAAGTGACAAGAGGATAAGTGAGATTTTGAATTTCAGCAGACACTTTTGGATTGTGTGAGGCCCAATGAATATCTGAGCGCTATGTGACAGGCTCGATGGCACAGCTGTGACCAAAGTGACTAGAGGATAAGTGAGATTTTGAATTTCAGCAGACACTTGTGGACACTGGACACTTTTGGATTGTGTGAGGCCCAATGAATATCACAGCACTATGTGACAGGCTTGATGGCACAGCTGTGACCAAAGTGACTAGAGGATAAGGGAGATTTTGAATTTCAGCAGACACTTGTGGACACTGGACACTTTTGGATTGTGTGAGGCCCAATGAATATCTGAGCGCTATGTGACAGGCTCGATGGCACAGCTGTGACCAAAGTGACTAGAGGATAAGGGAGATTTTGAATTTCAGCAGACACTTGTGGACACTGGACACTTTTGGATTGTGTGAGGCCCAATGAATATCTGAGCGCTATGTGACAGGCTCGATGGCACAGCTGTGACCAAAGTGACTAGAGGATAAGGGAGATTTTGAATTTCTGCACACACTTGTGGACACTGGACACTTTTGGATTGTGTGAGGCCCAATGAATATCTGAGCGCTATGTGATAGGATCGATGGCACAGCTGTGACCAAAGTGACTAGAGGATAAGGGAGATTTTGAATTTCTGCACACACTTGTGGACACTGGACACTTTTGGATTGTGTGAGGCCCAATGAATATCTGAGCGCTATGTGACAGGCTCGATGGCACAGCTGTGACCAAATTGACTAGAGGATAAGTGAGATTTTGAATTTCAGCAGACACTTGTGGACAATGGACACTTTTGGATTGTGTGAGGCCCAATGAATATCTGAGCGCTATGTGACAGGCTCGATGGCACAGCTGTGACCAAAGTGACTAGAGGATAAGTGAGATTTTGAATTTCAGCAGACACTTGTGGACACTGGACACTTTTGGATTGTGTGAGGCCCAATGAATATCTGAGCGCTATGTGACAGGCTCGATGGCACAGCTGTGACCAAAGTGACTAGAGGATAAGGGAGATTTTGAATTTCAGCAGACACTTGTGGACACTGGACACTTTTGGATTGTGTGAGGCCCAATGAATATCTGAGCGCTATGTGACAGGCTCGATGGCACAGCTGTGACCAAAGTGACTAGAGGATAAGGGAGATTTTGAATTTCTGCACACACTTGTGGACACTGGACACTTTTGGATTGTGTGAGGCCCAATGAATATCTGAGCGCTATGTGACAGGCTCGATGGCACAGCTGTGACCAAAGTGACTAGAGGATAAGTGAGATTTTGAATTTCAGCAGACACTTGTGGACACTGGACACTTTTGGATTGTGTGAGGCCCAATGAATATCTGAGCGCTATGTGACAGGCTCAATGGCACAGCTGTGACCAAAGTGACTAGAGGATAAGTGAGATTTTGAATTTCAGCAGACACTTGTGGACACTGGATACTTTTGGATTGTGTGAGGCCCAATGAATATCTGAGCGCTATGTGACAGGCTCGATGGCACAGCTGTGACCAAAGTGACTAGAGGATAAGGGAGATTTTGAATTTCAGCAGACACTTGTGGACACTGGACACTTATGGATTGTGTGAGGCCCAATGAATATCTGAGCGCTATGTGACAGGCTCGATGGCACAGCTGTGACCAAAGTGACTAGAGGATAAGGGAGATTTTGAATTTCTGCACACACTTGTGGACACTGGACACTTTTGGATTGTGTGAGGCCCAATGAATATCTGAGCGCTATGTGACAGGCTCGATGGCACAGCTGTTTCCAAAGTGACTAGACGATAAGTGAGATTTTGAATTTCAGCAGACACTTGTGGACACTGGACACTTTTGGATTGTGTGAGGCCCAATGAATATCTGAGCGCTATGTGACAGGCTTGATGGCACAGCTGTGACCAAAGTGACTAGAGGATAAGGGAGATTTTGAATTTCTGCACACACTTGTGGACACTTTTGGATTGTGTGAGGCCCAATGAATATCTGAGCGCTATGTGACAGGCTCGATGGCACAGCTGTGACCAAAGTGACTAGAGGATATGTGAGATTTTGAATTTCAGCAGACACTTGTGGACACTGGACACTTTTGGATTGTGTGAGGCCCAATGAATATCTGAGCGCTATGTGACAGGCTCAATGGCACAGCTGTGACCAAAGTGACTAGAGGATAAGTGAGATTTTGAATTTCAGCAGACACTTGTGGACACTGGACACTTTTGGATTGTGTGAGGCCCAATGAATATCTGAGCGCTATGTGACAGGCTCGATGGCACAGCTGTGACCAAAGTGACTAGAGGATAAGGGAGATTTTGAATTTCAGCAGACACTTGTGGACACTGGACACTTTTGGATTGTGTGAGGCCCAATGAATATCTGAGCGCTATGTGACAGGCTCGATGGCACAGCTGTGACCAAAGTGACTAGAGGATAAGGGAGATTTTGAATTTCAGCAGACACTTGTGGATTGTGTGAGGACCAATGAATATCTGAGCGCTATGTGACAGGCTCGATGGCACAGCTGTGACCAAAGTGACTAGAGGATAAGGGAGAGTTTGAATTTCAGCAGACACTTGTGGACACTGGACACTTTTGGATTGTGTGAGGCCCAATGAATATCTGAACGCTATGTGACAGGCTCGATGGCACAACTGTGACCAAAGTGACTAGAGGATAAGGGAGATTTTGAATTTCTGCAGACACTTGTGGACACTGGACACTTTTGGATTGTGTGAGGCCCAATGAATATCTGAGCGCTATGTGACAGGCTCGATGGCACAGCTGTGACCAAAGTGACTAGAGGATAAGTGAGATTTTGAATTTCAGCAGACACTTGTGGACACTGGACACTTTTGGATTGTGTGAGGCCCAATGAATATCTGAGCGCTATGTGACAGGCTCGATGGCACAGCTGTGACCAAAGTGACTAGAGGATAAGTGAGATTTTGAATTTCAGCAGACACTTGTGGACACTGGACACTTTTGGATTGTGTGAGGCCCAATGAATATCTGAGCGCTATGTGACAGGCTCGATGGCACAGCTGTGACCAAAGTGACTAGAGGATAAGGGAGAATTTGAATTTCAGTAGACACTTGTGGACTGTGTGAGGCCCAATGAATATCTGAGCGCTATGTGACAGGCTCGATGGCACAGCTGTGACCAAAGTGACTAGAGGATAAGGGAGATTTTGAATTTCAGCAGACACTTGTGGACACTGGACACTTTTGGATTGTGTGAGGCCCAATGAATATCTGAGCGCTATGTGACAGGCTCGATGGCACAGCTGTGACCAAAGTGACTAGAGGATAAGGGAGATTTTGAATTTCTGCAGACACTTGTGGACACTGGACACTTTTGGATTGTGTGAGGCCCAATGAATATCTGAGCGCTATGTGACAGGCTCGATGGCACAGCTGTGACCAAAGTGACTAGAGGATAAGTGAGATTTTGAATTTCAGCAGACACTTGTGGACACTGGACACTTTTGGATTGTGTGAGGCCCAATAAATATCTGAGCGCTATGTGACAGGCTCGATGGCACAGCTGTGACCAAAGTGACTAGAGGATAAGGGAGATTTTGAATTTCAGCAGACACTTGTGGACACTGGACACTTTTGGATTGTGTGAGGCCCAATGAATATCTGAGCGCTATGTGACAGGCTCGATGGCACAGCTGTGACCAAAGTGACTTGAGGATAAGGGAGATTTTGAATTTCTGCACACACTTGTGGACACTGGACACTTTTGGATTGTGTGAGGCCCAATGAATACCTGAGCGCTATGTGACAGGCTCGATGGCACAGCTGTGACCAAAGTGACTAGAGGATAAGGGAGATTTTGAATTTCTGCACACACTTGTGGACACTGGACACTTTTGGATTGTGTGAGGCCCAATGAATATCTGAGCGCTATGTGACAGGCTCGATGGCACAGCTGTGACCAAAGTGACTAGAGGATAAGGGAGATTTTGAATTTCTGCACACACTTGTGGACACTGGACACTTTTGGATTGTGTGAGGCCCAATGAATATCTGAGCGCTATGTGACAGGCTCAATGGCACAGCTGTGAACAAAGTGACTAGAGGATAAGTGAGATTTTGAATTTCAGCAGACACTTGTGGACACTGGACACTTTTGGATTGTGTGAGGCCCAATGAATATCTGAGCGCTATGTGACAGGCTCGATGGCACAGCTGTGACCAAAGTGACTAGAGGATAAGGGAGAGTTTGAATTTCAGCAGACACTTGTGGACACTGGACACTTTTGGATTGTGTGAGGCCCAATGAATATCTGAACGCTATGTGACAGGCTCGATGGCACAGCTGTGACCAAAGTGACTAGAGGATAAGGGAGATTTTGAATTTCTGCAGACACTTGTGGACACTGGACACTTTTGGATTGTGTGAGGCCCAATGAATATCTGAGCGCTATGTGACAGGCTCGATGGCACAGCTGTGACCAAAGTGACTAGAGGATAAGGGAGAATTTGAATTTCAGTAGACACTTGTGGACTGTGTGAGGCCCAATGAATATCTGAGCGCTATGTGACAGGCTCGATGGCACAGCTGTGACCAAAGTGACTAGAGGATAAGGGAGATTTTGAATTTCAGCAGACACTTGTGGACACTGGACACTTTTGGATTGTGTGAGGCCCAATGAATATCTGAGCGCTATGTGACAGGCTCGATGGCACAGCTGTGACCAAAGTGACTAGAGGATAAGGGAGATTTTGAATTTCTGCAGACACTTGTGGACACTGGACACTTTTGGATTGTGTGAGGCCCAATGAATATCTGAGCGCTATGTGACAGGCTCGATGGCACAGCTGTGACCAAAGTGACTAGAGGATAAGTGAGATTTTGAATTTCAGCAGACACTTGTGGACACTGGACACTTTTGGATTGTGTGAGGCCCAATAAATATCTGAGCGCTATGTGACAGGCTCGATGGCACAGCTGTGACCAAAGTGACTAGAGGATAAGGGAGATTTTGAATTTCAGCAGACACTTGTGGACACTGGACACTTTTGGATTGTGTGAGGCCCAATGAATATCTGAGCGCTATGTGACAGGCTCGATGGCACAGCTGTGACCAAAGTGACTTGAGGATAAGGGAGATTTTGAATTTCTGCACACACTTGTGGACACTGGACACTTTTGGATTGTGTGAGGCCCAATGAATATCTGAGCGCTATGTGACAGGCTCGATGGCACAGCTGTGACCAAAGTGACTAGAGGATAAGGGAGATTTTGAATTTCTGCACACACTTGTGGACACTGGACACTTTTGGATTGTGTGAGGCCCAATGAATATCTGAGCGCTATGTGACAGGCTCGATGGCACAGCTGTGACCAAAGTGACTAGAGGATAAGGGAGATTTTGAATTTCTGCACACACTTGTGGACACTGGACACTTTTGGATTGTGTGAGGCCCAATGAATATCTGAGCGCTATGTGACAGGCTCAATGGCACAGCTGTGAACAAAGTGACTAGAGGATAAGTGAGATTTTGAATTTCAGCAGACACTTGTGGACACTGGACACTTTTGGATTGTGTGAGGCCCAATGAATATCTGAGCGCTATGTGACAGGCTCGATGGCACAGCTGTGACCAAAGTGACTAGAGGATAAGGGAGATTTTGAATTTCAGCAGACACTTGTGGACACTGGACACTTTTGGATTGTGTGAGGCCCAATGAATATCTGAGCGCTATGTGACAGGCTCGATGGCACAGCTGTGACAAAAGTGACTAGAGGATAAGTGAGATTTTGAATTTCAGCAGACACTTGTGGACACTGGACACTTTTGGATTGTGTGAGGCCCAATGAATATCTGAGCGCTATGTGACAGGCTCGATGGCACAGCTGTGACCAAAGTGACTAGAGGATAAGGGAGATTTTGAATTTCAGCAGACACTTGTGGACACTGGACACTTTTGGATTGTGTGAGGCCCAATGAATATCTGAGCGCTATGTGACAGGCTCGATGGCACAGCTGTGACCAAAGTGACTAGAGGATAAGTGAGATTTTGAATTTCTGCACACACTTGTGGATTGTGTGAGGCCCAATGAATATCTGAGCGCTATGTGACAGGCTCGATGGCACAGCTGTGACCAAAGTGACTAGAGGATAAGTGAGATTTTGAATTTCAGCAGACACTTGTGGACACTGGACACTTTTGGATCGTGTGAGGCCCAATGAATATCACAGCGCTATGTGACAGGCTCGATGGCACAGCTGTGACCAAAGTGACTAGAGGATAAGGGAGATTTTGAATTTCAGCAGACACTTGTGGACACTGGACACTTTTGGATTGTGTGAGGCCCAATGAATATCTGAGCGCTATGTGACAGGCTCGATGGCACAGCTGTGACCAAAGTGACTAGAGGATAAGGGAGATTTTGAATTTCAGCAGACACTTGTGGACACTGGACACTTTTGGATTGTGTGAGGCCCAAAGAATATCTGAGCGCTATGTGACAGGCTTGATGGCACAGCTGTGACCAAAGTGACTAGAGGATAAGTGAGATTTTGAATTTCAGCAGACACTTGTGGACACTGGACACTTTTGGATTGTGTGAGGCCCAAAGAATATCTGAGCGCTATGTGACAGGCTTGATGGCACAGCTGTGACCAAAGTGACTAGAGGATAAGTGAGATTTTGAATTTCAGCAGACACTTGTGGACACTAGACACTTTTGGATTGTGTGAGGCCCAATGAATATCTGAGCGCTATGTGACAGGCTCGATGGCACAGCTGTGACCAAAGTGACTAGAGGATAAGGGAGATTTTGAATTTCAGCAGACACTTGTGGATTGTGTGAGGCCCAATGAATATCTGAGCGCTATGTGACAGGCTCGATGGCACAGCTGTGACCAAAGTGACTAGAGGATAAGGGAGATTTTGAATTTCAGCAGACACTTGTGGACACTGGACACTTTTGGATTGTGTGAGGCCCAATGAATATCTAAGCGCTATGTGACAGGCTCGATGGCACAGCTGTGACCAAAGTGACTAGAGGATAAGGGAGATTTTGAATTTCTGCAGACACTTGTGGACACTGGACACTTTTGGATTGTGTGAGGCCCAATGAATATCTGAGCGCTATATGACAGGCTTGTTGGCACAGCTGTGACCAAAGTGACTAGAGGATAAGTGAGATTTTGAATTTCAGCAGACACTTGTGGACACTGGACACTTTTGGATTGTGTGAGGCCCAATGAATATCACAGCGCTATGTGACAGGCTCGATGGCACAGCTGTGACCAAAGTGACTAGAGGATAAGGGAGATTTTGAATTTCAGCAGACACTTGTGGACACTGGACACTTTTGGATTGTGTGAGGCCCAATGAATATCTGAGCGCTATGTGACAGGCTCGATGGCACAGCTGTGACCAAAGTGACTAGAGGATAAGGGAGATTTTGAATTTCAGCAGACACTTGTGGACACTGGACACTTTTGGATTGTGTGAGGCCCAATGAATATCTGAGCGCTATGTGACAGGCTCGATGGCACAGCTGTGACCAAAGTGACTAGAGGATAAGGGAGATTTTGAATTTCTGCACACACTTGTGGACACTGGACACTTTTGGATTGTGTGAGGCCCAATGAATATCTGAGCGCTATGTGACAGGCTCGATGGCACAGCTGTGACCAAAGTGACTAGAGGATAAGTGAGATTTTGAATTTCAGCAGACACTTGTGGACACTGGACACTTTTGGATTGTGTGAGGCCCAATGAATATCTGAGCGCTATTTGACAGGCTCAATGGCACAGCTGTGACCAAAGTGACTAGAGGATAAGTGAGATTTTGAATTTCAGCAGACACTTGTGGACACTGGACACTTTTGGATTGTGTGAGGCCCAATGAATATCTGAGCGCTATGTGACAGGCTCGATGACACAGCTGTGACCAAAGTGACTAGAGGATAAGGGAGATTTTGAATTTCAGCAGACACTTGTGGACACTGGACACTTTTGGATTGTGTGAGGCCCAATGAATATCTGAGCGCTATGTGACAGGCTCGATGGCACAGCTGTGACCAAAGTGACTAGAGGATAAGGGAGATTTTGAATTTCTGCACACACTTGTGGACACTGGACACTTTTGGATTGTGTGAGGCCCAATGAATATCTGAGCGCTATGTGACAGGCTCGATGGCACAGCTGTGACCAAAGTGACTAGAGGATAAGTGAGATTTTGAAATTCAGCAGACACTTGTGGACACTGGACACTTTTGGATTGTGTGATGCCCAATGAATATCTGAGCGCTATGTGACAGGCTCAATGGCACAGCTGTGACCAAAGTGACTAGAGGATAAGGGAGATTTTGAATTTCTGCACACACTTGTGGACACTGGACACTTTTGGATTGTGTGAGGCCCAATGAATATCTGAGCGCTATGTGACAGGCTCGATGGCACAGCTGTGACCAAAGTGACTAGAGGATAAGGGAGATTTTGAATTTCTGCACACACTTGTGGACACTGGACACTTTTGGATTGTGTGAGGCCCAATGAATATCTGAGCGCTATGTGACAGGCTCGATGGCACAGCTGTGACCAAAGTGACTAGAGGATAAGTGAGATTTTGAATTTCAGCAGACACTTGTGGACACTGGACACTTTTGGATTGTGTGAGGCCCAATGAATATCTGAGCGCTATGTGACAGGCTCAATGGCACAGCTGTGACCAAAGTGACTAGAGGATAAGTGAGATTTTGAATTTCAGCAGACACTTGTGGACACTGGACACTTTTGGATTGTGTGAGGCCCAATGAATATCTGAGCGCTATGTGACAGGCTCGATGGCACAGCTGTGACCAAAGTGACTAGAGGATAAGGGAGATTTTGAATTTCAGCAGAAACTTGTGGACACTGGACACTTTTGGATTGTGTGAGGCCCAATGAATATCTGAGCGCTATGTGACAGGCTCGATGGCACAGCTGTGACCAAAGTGACTAGAGGATAAGGGAGATTTTGAATTTCAGCAGACACTTGTGGATTGTGTGAGGCCCAATGAATATCTGAGCGCTATGTGACAGGCTCGATGGCACAGCTGTGACCAAAGTGACTAGAGGATAAGGGAGATTTTGAATTTCAGCAGACACTTGTGGACACTGGACACTTTTGGATTGTGTGAGGCCCAATGAATATCTGAGCGCTATGTGACAGGCTCGATGGCACAGCTGTGACCAAAGTGACTAGAGGATAAGGGAGATTTTGAATTTCTGCAGACATTTGTGGACACTGGACACTTTTGGATTGTGTGAGGCCCAATGAATATCTGAGCGCTATGTGACAGGCTCGATGGCACAGCTGTGACCAAAGTGACTAGAGGATAAGTGAGATTTTGAATTTCAGCAGACACTTGTGGACACTGGACACTTTTGGATTGTGTGAGGCCCAATGAATATCACAGCACTATGTGACAGGCTCGATGGCACAGCTGTGACCAAAGTGACTAGAGGATAAGGGAGATTTTGAATTTCAGCAGACACTTGTGGACACTGGACACTTTTGGATTGTGTGAGGCCCAATGAATATCTGAGCGCTATGTGACAGGCTCGATGGCACAGCTGTGACCAAAGTGACTAGAGGATAAGGGAGATTTTGAATTTCAGCAGACACTTGTGGACACTGGACACTTTTGGATTGTGTGAGGCCCAATGAATATCTGAGCGCTATGTGACAGGCTCGATGGCACAGCTGTGACCAAAGTGACTAGAGGATAAGGGAGATTTTGAATTTCTGCACACACTTGTGGACACTGGACACTTTTGGATTGTGTGAGGCCCAATGAATATCTCAGCGCTATGTGACAGGCTCGATGGCACAGCTGTGACCAAAGTGACTAGAGGATAAGTGAGATTTTGAATTTCAGCAGACACTTGTGGACACTGGACACTTTTGGATTGTGTGAGGCCCAATGAATATCTGAGCGCTATGTGACAGGCTCGATGGCACAGCTGTGACCAAAGTGACTAGAGGATAAGTGAGATTTTGAATTTCAGCAGACACTTGTGGACACTGGACACTTTTGGATTGTGTGAGGCCCAATGAATATCTGAGCGCTATGTGACAGGCTCGATGGCACAGCTGTGACCAAAGTGACTAGAGGATAAGGGAGATTTTGAATTTCAGCAGACACTTGTGGATTGTGTGAGGACCAATGAATATCTGAGCGCTATGTGACAGGCTCGATGGCACAGCTGTGACCAAAGTGACTAGAGGATAAGGGAGAGTTTGAATTTCAGCAGACACTTGTGGACACTGGACACTTTTGGATTGTGTGAGGCCCAATGAATATCTGAACGCTATGTGACAGGCTCGATGGCACAGCTGTGACCAAAGTGACTAGAGGATAAGGGAGATTTTGAATTTCTGCAGACACTTGTGGACACTGGACACTTTTGGATTGTGTGAGGCCCAATGAATATCTGAGCGCTATGTGACAGGCTCGATGGCACAGCTGTGACCAAAGTGACTAGAGGATAAGTGAGATTTTGAATTTCAGCAGACACTTGTGGACACTGGACACTTTTGGATTGTGTGAGGCCCAATGAATATCTGAGCGCTATGTGACAGGCTCGATGGCACAGCTGTGACCAAAGTGACTAGAGGATAAGTGAGATTTTGAATTTCAGCAGACACTTGTGGACACTGGACACTTTTGGATTGTGTGAGGCCCAATGAATATCTGAGCGCTATGTGACAGGCTCGATGGCACAGCTGTGACCAAAGTGACTAGAGGATAAGGGAGATTTTGAATTTCAGTAGACACTTGTGGACTGTGTGAGGCCCAATGAATATCTGAGCGCTATGTGACAGGCTCGATGGCACAGCTGTGACCAAAGTGACTAGAGGATAAGGGAGATTTTGAATTTCAGCAGACACTTGTGGACACTGGACACTTTTGGATTGTGTGAGGCCCAATGAATATCTGAGCGCTATGTGACAGGCTCGATGGCACAGCTGTGACCAAAGTGACTAGAGGATAAGGGAGATTTTGAATTTCTGCTGACACTTGTGGACACTGGACACTTTTGGATTGTGTGAGGCCCAATGAATATCTGAGCGCTATGTGACAGGCTCGATGGCACAGCTGTGACCAAAGTGACTAGAGGATAAGTGAGATTTTGAATTTCAGCAGACACTTGTGGACACTGGACACTTTTGGATTGTGTGAGGCCCAATAAATATCTGAGCGCTATGTGACAGGCTCGATGGCACAGCTGTGACCAAAGTGACTAGAGGATAAGGGAGATTTTGAATTTCAGCAGACACTTGTGGACACTGGACACTTTTGGATTGTGTGAGGCCCAATGAATATCTGAGCGCTATGTGACAGGCTCGATGGCACAGCTGTGACCAAAGTGACTTGAGGATAAGGGAGATTTTGAATTTCTGCACACACTTGTGGACACTGGACACTTTTGGATTGTGTGAGGCCCAATGAATATCTGAGCGCTATGTGACAGGCTCGATGGCACAGCTGTGACCAAAGTGACTAGAGGATAAGGGAGATTTTGAATTTCTGCACACACTTGTGGACACTGGACACTTTTGGATTGTGTGAGGCCCAATGAATATCTGAGCGCTATGTGACAGGCTCGATGGCACAGCTGTGACCAAAGTGACTAGAGGATAAGGGAGATTTTGAATTTCTGCACACACTTGTGGACACTGGACACTTTTGGATTGTGTGAGGCCCAATGAATATCTGAGCGCTATGTGACAGGCTCAATGGCACAGCTGTGAACAAAGTGACTAGAGGATAAGTGAGATTTTGAATTTCAGCAGACACTTGTGGACACTGGACACTTTTGGATTGTGTGAGGCCCAATAAATATCTGAGCGCTATGTGACAGGCTCGATGGCACAGCTGTGACCAAAGTGACTAGAGGATAAGGGAGATTTTGAATTTCAGCAGACACTTGTGGACACTGGACACTTTTGGATTGTGTGAGGCCCAATGAATATCTGAGCGCTATGTGACAGGCTCGATGGCACAGCTGTGACCAAAGTGACTTGAGGATAAGGGAGATTTTGAATTTCTGCACACACTTGTGGACACTGGACACTTTTGGATTGTGTGAGGCCCAATGAATATCTGAGCGCTATGTGACAGGCTCGATGGCACAGCTGTGACCAAAGTGACTAGAGGATAAGGGAGATTTTGAATTTCTGCACACACTTGTGGACACTGGACACTTTTGGATTGTGTGAGGCCCAATGAATATCTGAGCGCTATGTGACAGGCTCGATGGCACAGCTGTGACCAAAGTGACTAGAGGATAAGGGAGATTTTGAATTTCTGCACACACTTGTGGACACTGGACACTTTTGGATTGTGTGAGGCCCAATGAATATCTGAGCGCTATGTGACAGGCTCAATGGCACAGCTGTGAACAAAGTGACTAGAGGATAAGTGAGATTTTGAATTTCAGCAGACACTTGTGGACACTGGACACTTTTGGATTGTGTGAGGCCCAATGAATATCTGAGCGCTATGTGACAGGCTCGATGGCACAGCTGTGACCAAAGTGACTAGAGGATAAGTGAGATTTTGAATTTCAGCAGACACTTGTGGACACTGGACACTTTTGGATTGTGTGAGGCCCAATGAATATCTGAGCGCTATGTGACAGGCTCGATGGCACAGCTGTGACAAAAGTGACTAGAGGATAAGTGAGATTTTGAATTTCAGCAGACACTTGTGGAAACTGGACACTTTTGGATTGTGTGAGGCCCAATGAATATCTGAGTGCTATGTGACAGGCTCGATGGCACAGCTGTGACCAAAGTGACTAGAGGATAAGGGAGATTTTGAATTTCAGCAGACACTTGTGGACACTGGACACTTTTGGATTGTGTGAGGCCCAATGAATATCTGAGCGCTATGTGACAGGCTCGATGGCACAGCTGTGACCAAAGTGACTAGAGGATAAGTGAGATTTTGAATTTCTGCACACACTTGTGGATTGTGTGAGGCCCAATGAATATCTGAGCGCTATGTGACAGGCTCGATGGCACAGCTGTGACCAAAGTGACTAGAGGATAAGTGAGATTTTGAATTTCAGCAGACACTTGTGGACACTGGACACTTTTGGATTGTGTGAGGCCCAATGAATATCACAGCGCTATGTGACAGGCTCGATGGCACAGCTGTGACCAAAGTGACTAGAGGATAAGGGAGATTTTGAATTTCAGCAGACACTTGTGGACACTGGACACTTTTGGATTGTGTGAGGCCCAATGAATATCTGAGCGCTATGTGACAGGCTCGATGGCACAGCTGTGACCAAAGTGACTAGAGGATAAGGGAGATTTTGAATTTCAGCAGACACTTGTGGACACTGGACACTTTTGGATTGTGTGAGGCCCAAAGAATATCTGAGCGCTATGTGACAGGCTTGATGGCACAGCTGTCACCAAAGTGACTAGAGGATAAGTGAGATTTTGAATTTCAGCAGACACTTGTGGACACTGGACACTTTTGGATTGTGTGAGGCCCAAAGAATATCTGAGCGCTATGTGACAGGCTTGATGGCACAGCTGTGACCAAAGTGACTAGAGGATAAGTGAGATTTTGAATTTAAGCAGACACTTGTGGACACTAGACACTTTTGGATTGTGTGAGGCCCAATGAATATCTGAGCGCTATGTGACAGGCTCGATGGCACAGCTGTGACCAAAGTGACTAGAGGATAAGGGAGATTTTGAATTTCAGCAGACACTTGTGGATTGTGTGAGGCCCAATGAATATCTGAGCGCTATGTGACAGGCTCGATGGCACAGCTGTGACCAAAGTGACTAGAGGATAAGGGAGATTTTGAATTTCAGCAGACACTTGTGGACACTGGACACTTTTGGATTGTGTGAGGCCCAATGAATATCTAAGCGCTATGTGACAGGCTCGATGGCACAGCTGTGACCAAAGTGACTAGAGGATAAGGGAGATTTTGAATTTCTGCAGACACTTGTGGACACTGGACACTTTTGGATTGTGTGAGGCCCAATGAATATCTGAGCGCTATGTGACAGGCTCGATGGCACAGCTGTGACCAAAGTGACTAGAGGATAAGTGAGATTTTGAATTTCAGCAGACACTTGTGGACACTGGACACTTTTGGATTGTGTGAGGCCCAATGAATATCTGAGCGCTTTGTGACAGGCTCGATGGCACAGCTGTGACCAAAGTGACTAGAGGATAAGTGAGATTTTGAATTTCAGCAGACACTTGTGGACACTGGACACTTTTGGATTGTGTGAGGCCCAATGAATATCTGAGCGCTATGTGACAGGCTCGATGGCACAGCTGTGACCAAAGTGACTAGAGGATAAGGGAGATTTTGAATTTCAGCAGACACTTGTGGATTGTGTGAGGCCCAATGAATATCTGAGCGCTATGTGACAGGCTCGATGGCACAGCTGTGACCAAAGTGACTAGAGGATAAGGGAGATTTTGAATTTCAGCAGACACTTGTGGACACTGGACACTTTTGGATTGTGTGAGGCCCAATGAATATCTGAGCGCTATGTGACAGGCTCGATGGCACAGCTGTGACCAAAGTGACTAGAGGATAAGGGAGATTTTGAATTTCTGCAGACATTTGTGGACACTGGACACTTTTGGATTGTGTGAGGCCCAATGAATATCTGAGCGCTATGTGACAGGCTCGATGGCACAGCTGTGACCAAAGTGACTAGAGGATAAGTGAGATTTTGAATTTCAGCAGACACTTGTGGACACTGGACACTTTTGGATTGTGTGAGGCCCAATGAATATCACAGCACTATGTGACAGGCTCGATGGCACAGCTGTGACCAAAGTGACTAGAGGATAAGGGAGATTTTGAATTTCAGCAGACACTTGTGGACACTGGACACTTTTGGATTGTGTGAGGCCCAATGAATATCTGAGCGCTATGTGACAGGCTCGATGGCACAGCTGTGACCAAAGTGACTAGAGGATAAGGGAGATTTTGAATTTCAGCAGACACTTGTGGACACTGGACACTTTTGGATTGTGTGAGGCCCAATGAATATCTGAGCGCTATGTGACAGGCTCGATGGCACAGCTGTGACCAAAGTGACTAGAGGATAAGGGAGATTTTGAATTTCTGCACACACTTGTGGACACTGGACACTTTTGGATTGTGTGAGGCCCAATGAATATCTCAGCGCTATGTGACAGGCTCGATGGCACAGCTGTGACCAAAGTGACTAGAGGATAAGTGAGATTTTGAATTTCAGCAGACACTTGTGGACTCTGGACACTTTTGGATTGTGTGAGGACCAATGAATATCTGAGCGCTATGTGACAGGCTCGATGGCACAGCTGTGACCAAAGTGACTAGAGGATAAGGGAGAGTTTGAATTTCAGCAGACACTTGTGGACACTGGACACTTTTGGATTGTGTGAGGCCCAATGAATATCTGAACGCTATGTGACAGGCTCGATGGCACAGCTGTGACCAAAGTGACTAGAGGATAAGGGAGATTTTGAATTTCTGCAGACACTTGTGGACACTGGACACTTTTGGATTGTGTGAGGCCCAATGAATATCTGAGCGCTATGTGACAGGCTCGATGGCACAGCTGTGACCAAAGTGACTAGAGGATAAGTGAGATTTTGAATTTCAGCAGACACTTGTGGACACTGGACACTTTTGGATTGTGTGAGGCCCAATGAATATCTGAGCGCTATGTGACAGGCTCGATGGCACAGCTGTGACCAAAGTGACTAGAGGATAAGTGAGATTTTGAATTTCAGCAGACACTTGTGGACACTGGACACTTTTGGATTGTGTGAGGCCCAATGAATATCTGAGCGCTATGTGACAGGCTCGATGGCACAGCTGTGACCAAAGTGACTAGAGGATAAGGGAGATTTTGAATTTCAGTAGACACTTGTGGACTGTGTGAGGCCCAATGAATATCTGAGCGCTATGTGACAGGCTCGATGGCACAGCTGTGACCAAAGTGACTAGAGGATAAGGGAGATTTTGAATTTCAGCAGACACTTGTGGACACTGGACACTTTTGGATTGTGTGAGGCCCAATGAATATCTGAGCGCTATGTGACAGGCTCGATGGCACAGCTGTGACCAAAGTGACTAGAGGATAAGGGAGATTTTGAATTTCTGCTGACACTTGTGGACACTGGACACTTTTGGATTGTGTGAGGCCCAATGAATATCTGAGCGCTATGTGACAGGCTCGATGGCACAGCTGTGACCAAAGTGACTAGAGGATAAGTGAGATTTTGAATTTCAGCAGACACTTGTGGACACTGGACACTTTTGGATTGTGTGAGGCCCAATAAATATCTGAGCGCTATGTGACAGGCTCGATGGCACAGCTGTGACCAAAGTGACTAGAGGATAAGGGAGATTTTGAATTTCAGCAGACACTTGTGGACACTGGACACTTTTGGATTGTGTGAGGCCCAATGAATATCTGAGCGCTATGTGACAGGCTCGATGGCACAGCTGTGACCAAAGTGACTTGAGGATAAGGGAGATTTTGAATTTCTGCACACACTTGTGGACACTGGACACTTTTGGATTGTGTGAGGCCCAATGAATATCTGAGCGCTATGTGACAGGCTCGATGGCACAGCTGTGACCAAAGTGACTAGAGGATAAGGGAGATTTTGAATTTCTGCACACACTTGTGGACACTGGACACTTTTGGATTGTGTGAGGCCCAATGAATATCTGAGCGCTATGTGACAGGCTCGATGGCACAGCTGTGACCAAAGTGACTAGAGAATAAGGGAGATTTTGAATTTCTGCACACACTTGTGGACACTGGACACTTTTGGATTGTGTGAGGCCCAATGAATATCTGAGCGCTATGTGACAGGCTCAATGGCACAGCTGTGAACAAAGTGACTAGAGGATAAGTGAGATTTTGAATTTCAGCAGACACTTGTGGACACTGGACACTTTTGGATTGTGTGAGGCCCAATGAATATCTGAGCGCTATGTGACAGGCTCGATGGCACAGCTGTGACCAAAGTGACTAGAGGATAAGTGAGATTTTGAATTTCAGCAGACACTTGTGGACACTGGACACTTTTGGATTGTGTGAGGCCCAATGAATATCTGAGCGCTATGTGACAGGCTCGATGGCACAGCTGTGACAAAAGTGACTAGAGGATAAGTGAGATTTTGAATTTCAGCAGACACTTGTGGAAACTGGACACTTTTGGATTGTGTGAGGCCCAATGAATATCTGAGTGCTATGTGACAGGCTCGATGGCACAGCTGTGACCAAAGTGACTAGAGGATAAGGGAGATTTTGAATTTCAGCAGACACTTGTGGACACTGGACACTTTTGGATTGTGTGAGGCCCAATGAATATCTGAGCGCTATGTGACAGGCTCGATGGCACAGCTGTGACCAAAGTGACTAGAGGATAAGTGAGATTTTGAATTTCTGCACACACTTGTGGATTGTGTGAGGCCCAATGAATATCTGAGCGCTATGTGACAGGCTCGATGGCACAGCTGTGACCAAAGTGACTAGAGGATAAGTGAGATTTTGAATTTCAGCAGACACTTGTGGACACTGGACACTTTTGGATTGTGTGAGGCCCAATGAATATCACAGCGCTATGTGACAGGCTCGATGGCACAGCTGTGACCAAAGTGACTAGAGGATAAGGGAGATTTTGAATTTCAGCAGACACTTGTGGACACTGGACACTTTTGGATTGTGTGAGGCCCAATGAATATCTGAGCGCTATGTGACAGGCTCGATGGCACAGCTGTGACCAAAGTGACTAGAGGATAAGGGAGATTTTGAATTTCAGCAGACACTTGTGGACACTGGACACTTTTGGATTGTGTGAGGCCCAATGAATATCTGAGCGCTATGTGACAGGCTTGATGGCACAGCTGTGACCAAAGTGACTAGAGGATAAGTGAGATTTTGAATTTCAGCAGACACTTGTGGACACTGGACACTTTTGGATTGTGTGAGGCCCAAAGAATATCTGAGCGCTATGTGACAGGCTTGATGGCACAGCTGTGACCAAAGTGACTAGAGGATAAGTGAGATTTTGAATTTCAGCAGACACTTGTGGACACTAGACACTTTTGGATTGTGTGAGGCCCAATGAATATCTGAGCGCTATGTGACAGGCTCGATGGCACAGCTGTGACCAAAGTGACTAGAGGATAAGGGAGATTTTGAATTTCAGCAGACACTTGTGGATTGTGTGAGGCCCAATGAATATCTGAGCGCTATGTGAGAGGCTCGATGGCACAGCTGTGACCAAAGTGACTAGAGGTTAAGGGAGATTTTGAATTTCAGCAGACACTTGTGGACACTGGACACTTTTGGATTGTGTGAGGCCCAATGAATATCTAAGCGCTATGTGACAGGCTCGATGGCACAGCTGTGACCAAAGTGACTAGAGGATAAGGGAGATTTTGAATTTCTGCAGACACTTGTGGACACTGGACACTTTTGGATTGTGTGAGGCCCAATGAATATCTGAGCGCTATATGACAGGCTTGTTGGCACAGCTGTGATCAAAGTGACTAGAGGATAAGTGAGATTTTGAATTTCAGCAGACACTTGTGGACACTGGACACTTTTGGATTGTGTGAGGCCCAATGAATATCACAGCGCTATGTGACAGGCTCGATGGCACAGCTGTGACCAAAGTGACTAGAGGATAAGGGAGATTTTGAATTTCAGCAGACACTTGTGGACACTGGACACTTTTGGATTGTGTGAGGCCCAATGAATATCTGAGCGCTATGTGACAGGCTCGATGGCACAGCTGTGACCAAAGTGACTAGAGGATAAGGGAGATTTTGAATTTCAGCAGACACTTGTGGACACTGGACACTTTTGGATTGTGTGAGGCCCAATGAATATCTGAGCGCTATGTGACAGGCTCGATGGCACAGCTGTGACCAAAGTGACTAGAGGATAAGGGAGATTTTGAATTTCTGCACACACTTGTGGACACTGGACACTTTTGGATTGTGTGAGGCCCAATGAATATCTGAGCGCTATGTGACAGGCTCGATGGCACAGCTGTGACCAAAGTGACTAGAGGATAAGTGAGATTTTGAATTTCAGCAGACACTTGTGGACACTGGACACTTTTGGATTGTGTGAGGCCCAATGAATATCTGAGCGCTATTTGACAGGCTCAATGGCACAGCTGTGACCAAAGTGACTAGAGGATAAGTGAGATTTTGAATTTCAGCAGACACTTGTGGACACTGGACACTTTTGGATTGTGTGAGGCCCAATGAATATCTGAGCGCTATGTGACAGGCTCGATGACACAGCTGTGACCAAAGTGACTAGAGGATAAGGGAGATTTTGAATTTCAGCAGACACTTGTGGACACTGGACACTTTTGGATTGTGTGAGGCCCAATGAATATCTGAGCGCTATGTGACAGGCTCGATGGCACAGCTGTGACCAAAGTGACTAGAGGATAAGGGAGATTTTGAATTTCTGCACACACTTGTGGACACTGGACACTTTTGGATTGTGTGAGGCCCAATGAATATCTGAGCGCTATGTGACAGGCTCGATGGCACAGCTGTGACCAAAGTGACTAGAGGATAAGTGAGATTTTGAAATTCAGCAGACACTTGTGGACACTGGACACTTTTGGATTGTGTGAGGCCCAATGAATATCTGAGCGCTATGTGACAGGCTCGATGGCACAGCTGTGACCAAAGTGACTAGAGGATAAGGGAGATTTTGAATTTCTGCACACACTTGTGGACACTGGACACTTTTGGATTGTGTGAGGCCCAATGAATATCTGAGCGCTATGTGACAGGCTCGATGGCACAGCTGTGATCAAAGTGACTAGAGGATAAGGGAGATTTTGAATTTCTGCACACACTTGTGGACACTGGACACTTTTGGATTGTGTGAGGCCCAATGAATATCTGAGCGCTATGTGACAGGCTCGATGGCACAGCTGTGACCAAAGTGACTAGAGGATAAGTGAGATTTTGAATTTCAGCAGACACTTGTGGACACTGGACACTTTTGGATTGTGTGAGGCCCAATGAATATCTGAGCGCTATGTGACAGGCTCAATGGCACAGCTGTGACCAAAGTGACTAGAGGATAAGTGAGATTTTGAATTTCAGCAGACACTTGTGGACACTGGACACTTTTGGATTGTGTGAGGCCCAATGAATATCTGAGCGCTATGTGACAGGCTCGATGGCACAGCTGTGACCAAAGTGACTAGAGGATAAGGGAGATTTTGAATTTCAGCAGACACTTGTGGACAATGGACACTTTTGGATTGTGTGAGGCCCAATGAATATCTGAGCGCTATGTGACAGGCTCGATGGCACAGCTGTGACCAAAGTGACTAGAGGATAAGGGAGATTTTGAATTTCTGCACACACTTGTGGACACTGGACACTTTTGGATTGTGTGAGGCCCAATGAATATCTGAGCGCTATGTGACAGGCTCGATGGCACAGCTGTGACCAAAGTGACTAGAGGATAAGTGAGATTTTGAATTTCAGCAGACACTTGTGGACACTGGACACTTTTGGATTGTGTGAGGCCCAATGAATATCTGAGCGCTATGTGACAGGCTCGATGGCACAGCTGTGACCAAAGTGACTAGAGAATAAGTGAGATTTTGAATTTCAGCAGACACTTGTGGACACTGGACACTTTTGGATTGTGTGAGGCCCAATGAATATCTGAGCGCTATGTGACATGCTCAATGGCACAGCTGTGACCAAAGTGACTAGAGGATAAGTGAGATTTTGAATTTCAGCAGACACTTGTGGACACAGGACACTTTTGGATTGTGTGAGGCCCAATGAATATCTGAGCGCTATGTGACAGGCTCGATGGCACAGCTGTGACCAAAGTGACTAGAGGATAAGGGAGATTTTGAATTTCTGCAGACACTTGTGGACACTGGACACTTTTGGATTGTGTGAGGCCCAATGAATATCTGAGCGCTATGTGACAGGCTCGATGGCACAGCTGTGACCAAAGTGACTAGAGGATAAGTGAGATTTTGAATTTCAGCAGACACTTGTGGACACTGGACACTTTTGGATTGTGTGAGGCCCAATGAATATCTGAGCGCTATGTGACAGGCTCGATGGCACAGCTGTGACCAAAGTGACTAGAGGATAAGGGAGATTTTGAATTTCAGCAGACACTTGTGGATTGTGTGAGGACCAATGAATATCTGAGCGCTATGTGACAGGCTCGATGGCACAGCTGTGACCAAAGTGACTAGAGGATAAGGGAGAGTTTGAATTTCAGCAGACACTTGTGGACACTGGACACTTTTGGATTGTGTGAGGCCCAATGAATATCTGAACGCTATGTGACAGGCTCGATGGCACAGCTGTGACCAAAGTGACTAGAGGATAAGGGAGATTTTGAATTTCTGCAGACACTTGTGGACACTGGACACTTTTGGATTGTGTGAGGCCCAATGAATATCTGAGCGCTATGTGACAGGCTCGATGGCACAGCTGTGACCAAAGTGACTAGAGGATAAGTGAGATTTTGAATTTCAGCAGACACTTGTGGACACTGGACACTTTTGGATTGTGTGAGGCCCAATGAATATCTGAGCGCTATGTGACAGGCTCGATGGTACAGCTGTGACCAAAGTGACTAGAGGATAAGTGAGATTTTGAATTTCAGCAGACACTTGTGGACACTGGACACTTTTGGATTGTGTGAGGCCCAATGAATATCTGAGCGCTATGTGACAGGCTCGATGGCACAGCTGTGACCAAAGTGACTAGAGGATAAGGGAGATTTTGAATTTCAGTAGACACTTGTGGACTGTGTGAGGCCCAATGAATATCTGAGCGCTATGTGACAGGCTCGATGGCACAGCTGTGACCAAAGTGACTAGAGGATAAGGGAGATTTTGAATTTCAGCAGACACTTGTGGACACTGGACACTTTTGGATTGTGTGAGGCCCAATGAATATCTGAGCGCTATGTGACAGGCTCGATGGCACAGCTGTGACCAAAGTGACTAGAGGATAAGGGAGATTTTGAATTTCTGCTGACACTTGTGGACACTGGACACTTTTGGATTGTGTGAGGCCCAATGAATATCTGAGCGCTATGTGACAGGCTCGATGGCACAGCTGTGACCAAAGTGACTAGAGGATAAGTGAGATTTTGAATTTCAGCAGACACTTGTGGACACTGGACACTTTTGGATTGTGTGAGGCCCAATAAATATCTGAGCGCTATGTGACAGGCTCGATGGCACAGCTGTGACCAAAGTGACTAGAGGATAAGGGAGATTTTGAATTTCAGCAGACACTTGTGGACACTGGACACTTTTGGATTGTGTGAGGCCCAATGAATATCTGAGCGCTATGTGACAGGCTCGATGGCACAGCTGTGACCAAAGTGACTTGAGGATAAGGGAGATTTTGAATTTCTGCACACACTTGTGGACACTGGACACTTTTGGATTGTGTGAGGCCCAATGAATATCTGAGCGCTATGTGACAGGCTCGATGGCACAGCTGTGACCAAAGTGACTAGAGGATAAGGGAGATTTTGAATTTCTGCACACACTTGTGGACACTGGACACTTTTGGATTGTGTGAGGCCCAATGAATATCTGAGCGCTATGTGACAGGCTCGATGGCACAGCTGTGACCAAAGTGACTAGAGGATAAGGGAGATTTTGAATTTCTGCACACACTTGTGGACACTGGACACTTTTGGATTGTGTGAGGCCCAATGAATATCTGAGCGCTATGTGACAGGCTCAATGGCACAGCTGTGAACAAAGTGACTAGAGGATAAGTGAGATTTTGAATTTCAGCAGACACTTGTGGACACTGGACACTTTTGGATTGTGTGAGGCCCAATGAATATCTGAGCGCTATGTGACAGGCTCGATGGCACAGCTGTGACCAAAGTGACTAGAGGATAAGTGAGATTTTGAATTTCAGCAGACACTTGTGGACACTGGACACTTTTGGATTGTGTGAGGCCCAATGAATATCTGAGCGCTATGTGACAGGCTCGATGGCACAGCTGTGACAAAAGTGACTAGAGGATAAGTGAGATTTTGAATTTCAGCAGACACTTGTGGAAACTGGACACTTTTGGATTGTGTGAGGCCCAATGAATATCTGAGTGCTATGTGACAGGCTCGATGGCACAGCTGTGACCAAAGTGACTAGAGGATAAGGGAGATTTTGAATTTCAGCAGACACTTGTGGACACTGGACACTTTTGGATTGTGTGAGGCCCAATGAATATCTGAGCGCTATGTGACAGGCTCGATGGCACAGCTGTGACCAAAGTGACTAGAGGATAAGTGAGATTTTGAATTTCTGCACACACTTGTGGATTGTGTGAGGCCCAATGAATATCTGAGCGCTATGTGACAGGCTCGATGGCACAGCTGTGACCAAAGTGACTAGAGGATAAGTGAGATTTTGAATTTCAGCAGACACTTGTGGACACTGGACACTTTTGGATTGTGTGAGGCCCAATGAATATCACAGCGCTATGTGACAGGCTCGATGGCACAGCTGTGACCAAAGTGACTAGAGGATAAGGGAGATTTTGAATTTCAGCAGACACTTGTGGACACTGGACACTTTTGGATTGTGTGAGGCCCAATGAATATCTGAGCGCTATGTGACAGGCTCGATGGCACAGCTGTGACCAAAGTGACTAGAGGATAAGGGAGATTTTGAATTTCAGCAGACACTTGTGGACACTGGACACTTTTGGATTGTGTGAGGCCCAAAGAATATCTGAGCGCTATGTGACAGGCTTGATGGCACAGCTGTGACCAAAGTGACTAGAGGATAAGTGAGATTTTGAATTTCAGCAGACACTTGTGGACACTGGACACTTTTGGATTGTGTGAGGCCCAAAGAATATCTGAGCGCTATGTGACAGGCTTGATGGCACAGCTGTGACCAAAGTGACTAGAGGATAAGTGAGATTTTGAATTTCAGCAGACACTTGTGGACACTAGACACTTTTGGATTGTGTGAGGCCCAATGAATATCTGAGCGCTATGTGACAGGCTCGATGGCACAGCTGTGACCAAAGTGACTAGAGGATAAGGGAGATTTTGAATTTCAGCAGACACTTGTGGATTGTGTGAGGCCCAATGAATATCTGAGCGCTATGTGACAGGCTCGATGGCACAGCTGTGACCAAAGTGACTAGAGGATAAGGGAGATTTTGAATTTCAGCAGACACTTGTGGACACTGGACACTTTTGGATTGTGTGAGGCCCAATGAATATCTAAGCGCTATGTGACAGGCTCGAAGGCACAGCTGTGACCAAAGTGACTAGAGGATAAGGGAGATTTTGAATTTCTGCAGACACTTGTGGACACTGGACACTTTTGGATTGTGTGAGGCCCAATGAATATCTGAGCGCTATATGACAGGCTTGTTGGCACAGCTGTGACCAAAGTGACTAGAGGATAAGTGAGATTTTGAATTTCAGCAGACACTTGTGGACACTGGACACTTTTGGATTGTGTGAGGCCCAATGAATATCACAGCGCTATGTGACAGGCTCGATGGCACAGCTGTGACCAAAGTGACTAGAGGATAAGGGAGATTTTGAATTTCAGCAGACACTTGTGGACACTGGACACTTTTGGATTGTGTGAGGCCCAATGAATATCTGAGCGCTATGTGACAGGCTCGATGGCACAGCTGTGACCAAAGTGACTAGAGGATAAGGGAGATTTTGAATTTCAGCAGACACTTGTGGACACTGGACACTTTTGGATTGTGTGAGGCCCAATGAATATCTGAGCGCTATGTGACAGGCTCGATGGCACAGCTGTGACCAAAGTGACTAGAGGATAAGGGAGATTTTGAATTTCTGCACACACTTGTGGACACTGGACACTTTTGGATTGTGTGAGGCCCAATGAATATCTGAGCGCTATGTGACAGGCTCGATGGCACAGCTGTGACCAAAGTGACTAGAGGATAAGTGAGATTTTGAATTTCAGCAGACACTTGTGGACACTGGACACTTTTGGATTGTGTGAGGCCCAATGAATATCTGAGCGCTATTTGACAGGCTCAATGGCACAGCTGTGACCAAAGTGACTAGAGGATAAGTGAGATTTTGAATTTCAGCAGACACTTGTGGACACTGGACACTTTTGGATTGTGTGAGGCCCAATGAATATCTGAGCGCTATGTGACAGGCTCGATGACACAGCTGTGACCAAAGTGACTAGAGGATAAGGGAGATTTTGAATTTCAGCAGACACTTGTGGACACTGGACACTTTTGGATTGTGTGAGGCCCAATGAATATCTGAGCGCTATGTGACAGGCTCGATGGCAGAGCTGTGACCAAAGTGACTAGAGGATAAGGGAGATTTTGAATTTCTGCACACACTTGTGGACACTGGACACTTTTGGATTGTGTGAGGCCCAATGAATATCTGAGCGCTATGTGACAGGCTCGATGGCACAGCTGTGACCAAAGTGACTAGAGGATAAGTGAGATTTTGAAATTCAGCAGACACTTGTGGACACTGGACACTTTTGGATTGTGTGAGGCCCAATGAATATCTGAGCGCTATGTGACAGGCTCGATGGCACAGCTGTGACCAAAGTGACTAGAGGATAAGGGAGATTTTGAATTTCTGCACACACTTGTGGACACTGGACACTTTTGGATTGTGTGAGGCCCAATGAATATCTGAGCGCTATGTGACAGGCTCGATGGCACAGCTGTGACCAAAGTGACTAGAGGATAAGGGAGATTTTGAATTTCTGCACACACTTGTGGACACTGGACACTTTTGGATTGTGTGAGGCCCAATGAATATCTGAGCGCTATGTGACAGGCTCGATGGCACAGCTGTGACCAAAGTGACTAGAGGATAAGTGAGATTTTGAATTTCAGCAGACACTTGTGGACACTGGACACTTTTGGATTGTGTGAGGCCCAATGAATATCTGAGCGCTATGTGACAGGCTCAATGGCACAGCTGTGACCAAAGTGACTAGAGGATAAGTGAGATTTTGAATTTCAGCAGACACTTGTGGACACTGGACACTTTTGGATTGTGTGAGGCCCAATGAATATCTGAGCGCTATGTGACAGGCTCGATGGCACAGCTGTGACCAAAGTGACTAGAGGATAAGGGAGATTTTGAATTTCAGCAGACACTTGTGGACACTGGACACTTTTGGATTGTGTGAGGCCCAATGAATATCTGAGCGCTATGTGACAGGCTCGATGGCACAGCTGTGACCAAAGTGACTAGAGGATAAGGGAGATTTAGAATTTCTGCACACACTTGTGGACACTGGACACTTTTGGATTGTGTGAGGCCCAATGAATATCTGAGCGCTATGTGACAGGCTCGATGGCACAGCTGTGACCAAAGTGACTAGAGGATAAGTGAGATTTTGAATTTCAGCAGACACTTGTGGACACTGGACACTTTTGGATTGTGTGAGGCCCAATGAATATCTGAGCGCTATGTGACAGGCTCGATGGCACAGCTGTGACCAAAGTGACTAGAGGATAAGTGAGATTTTGAATTTCAGCAGACACTTGTGGACACTGGACACTTTTGGATTGTGTGAGGCCCAATGAATATCTGAGCGCTATGTGACATGCTCAATGGCACAGCTGTGACCAAAGTGACTAGAGGATAAGTGAGATTTTGAATTTCAGCAGACACTTGTGGACACTGGACACTTTTGGATTGTGTGAGGCCCAATGAATATCTGAGCGCTATGTGACAGGCTCGATGGCACAGCTGTGACCAAAGTGACTAGAGGATAAGGGAGATTTTGAATTTCTGCAGACACTTGTGGACACTGGACACTTTTGGATTGTGTGAGGCCCAATGAATATCTGAGCGCTATGTGACAGGCTCGATGGCACAGCTGTGACCAAAGTGACTAGAGGATAAGTGAGATTTTGAATTTCAGCAGACACTTGTGGACACTGGACACTTTTGGATTGTGTGAGGCCCAATGAATATCTGAGCGCTATGTGACAGGCTCGATGGCACAGCTGTGACCAAAGTGACTAGAGGATAAGTGAGATTTTGAATTTCAGCAGACACTTGTGGACACTGGACACTTTTGGATTGTGTGAGGCCCAATGAATATCTGAGCGCTATGTGACAGGCTCAATGGCACAGCTGTGACCAAAGTGACTAGAGGATAAGGGAGATTTTGAATTTCAGCAGACACTTGTGGATTGTGTGAGGCCCAATGAATATCTGAGCGCTATGTGACAGGCTCGATGGCACAGCTGTGACCAAAGTGACTAGAGGATAAGGGAGATTTTGAATTTCAGCAGACACTTGTGGACACTGGACACTTTTGGATTGTGTGAGGCCCAATGAATATCTGAGCGCTATGTGACAGGCTCGATGGCACAGCTGTGACCAAAGTGACTAGAGGATAAGGGAGATTTTGAATTTCTGCAGACATTTGTGGACACTGGACACTTTTGGATTGTGTGAGGCCCAATGAATATCTGAGCGCTATGTGACAGGCTCGATGGCACAGCTGTGACCAAAGTGACTAGAGGATAAGTGAGATTTTGAATTTCAGCAGACACTTGTGGACACTGGACACTTTTGGATTGTGTGAGGCCCAATGAATATCACAGCACTATGTGACAGGCTCGATGGCACAGCTGTGACCAAAGTGACTAGAGGATAAGGGAGATTTTGAATTTCAGCAGACACTTGTGGACACTGGACACTTTTGGATTGTGTGAGGCCCAATGAATATCTGAGCGCTATGTGACAGGCTCGATGACACAGCTGTGACCAAAGTGACTAGAGGATAAGGGAGATTTTGAATTTCAGCAGACACTTGTGGACACTGGACACTTTTGGATTGTGTGAGGCCCAATGAATATCTGAGCGCTATGTGACAGGCTCGATGGCACAGCTGTGACCAAAGTGACTAGAGGATAAGGGAGATTTTGAATTTCTGCACACACTTGTGGACACTGGACACTTTTGGATTGTGTGAGGCCCAATGAATATCTGAGCGCTATGTGACAGGCTCGATGGCACAGCTGTGACCAAAGTGACTAGAGGATAAGTGAGATTTTGAATTTCAGCAGACACTTGTGTACACTGGACACTTTTGGATTGTGTGAGGCCCAATGAATATCTGAGCGCTATGTGACAGGCTCGATGGCACAGCTGTGACCAAAGTGACTAGAGGATAAGGGAGATTTTGAATTTCTGCACACACTTGTGGACACTGGACACTTTTGGATTGTGTGAGGCCCAATGAATATCTGAGCGCTATGTGACAGGCTCGATGGCACAGCTGTGACCAAAGTGACTAGAGGATAAGGGAGATTTTGAATTTCTGCACACACTTGTGGACACTGGACACTTTTGGATTGTGTGAGGCCCAATGAATATCTGAGCGCTATGTGACAGGCTCGATGGCACAGCTGTGACCAAAGTGACTAGAGGATAAGTGAGATTTTGAATTTCAGCAGACACTTGTGGACACTGGACACTTTTGGATTGTGTGAGGCCCAATGAAT
The DNA here is from genome assembly GCF_039654945.1 of Dendrobates tinctorius. Taxonomy (NCBI): domain Eukaryota; kingdom Metazoa; phylum Chordata; class Amphibia; order Anura; family Dendrobatidae; genus Dendrobates; species Dendrobates tinctorius. Next base: position 1,963,519 of record NW_027361853.1, on the reverse strand, counting down.
ATCTGAGCGCTATGTGACAGGCTCAATGGCACAGCTGTGACCAAAGTGACTAGAGGATAAGTGAGATTTTGAATTTCAGCAGACACTTGTGGACACTGGACACTTTTGGATTGTGTGAGGCCCAATGAATATCTGAGTGCTATGTGACAGGCTCGATGGCACAGCTGTAACCAAAGTGACTAGAGGATAAGGGAGATTTTGAATTTCAGCAGACACTTGTGGACACTGGACACTTTTGGATTGTGTGAGGCCCAATGAATATCTGAGCGCTATGTGACAGGCTCGATGGCACAGCTGTGACCAAAGTGACTAGAGGATAAGGGAGATTTTGAATTTCTGCACACACTTGTGGACACTGAACACTTTTGGATTGTGTGAGGCCCAATGAATATCTGAGCGCTATGTGACAGGCTCGATGGCACAGCTGTGACCAAAGTGACTAGAGGATAAGTGAGATTTTGAATTTCAGCAGACACTTGTGGACACTGGACACTTTTGGATTGTGTGAGGCCCAATGAATATCTGAGCGCTATGTGACAGGCTCGATGGCACAGCTGTGACCAAAGTGACTAGAGGATAAGGGAGATTTTGAATTTCTGCACACACTTGTGGACACTGGACACTTTTGGATTGTGTGAGGCCCAATGTATATCTGAGCGCTATGTGACAGGCTTGATAGCACAGCTGTGACCAAAGTGACTAGAGGATAAGTGAGATTTTGAATTTCAGCAGACACTTGTGGACACTGGACACTTTTGGATTGTGTGAGGCCCAATGAATATCTGAGCGCTATGTGACAGGCTCGATGGCACAGCTGTGACCAAAGTGACTAGAGGATAAGGGAGATTTTGAATTTCAGCAGACACTTGTGGATTGTGTGAGGACCAATGAATATCTGAGCGCTATGTGACAGGCTCGATGGCACAGCTGTGACCAAAGTGACTAGAGGATAAGGGAGATTTTGAATTTCAGCAGACACTTGTGGACACTGGACACTTTTGGATTGTGTGAGGCCCAATGAATATCTGAGCGCTATGTGACAGGCTCGATGGCACAGCTGTGACCAAAGTTACTAGAGGATAAGGGAGATTTTGAATTTCTGCAGACACTTGTGGACACTGGACACTTTTGGATTGTGTGAGGCCCAATGAATATCTGAGCGCTATGTGACAGGCTCGATGGCACAGCTGTGACCAAAGTGACTAGAGGATAAGTGAGATTTTGAATTTCAGCAGACACTTGTGGACACTGGACACTTTTGGATTGTGTGAGGCCCAATGAATATCTGAGCGCTATGTGACAGGCTCGATGGCACAGCTGTGACCAAAGTGACTAGAGGATAAGTGAGATTTTGAATTTCAGCAGACACTTGTGGACACTGGACACTTTTGGATTGTGTGAGGCCCAATGAATATCTGAGCGCTATGTGACAGGCTCGATGGCACAGCTGTGACCAAAGTGACTAGAGCATAAGTGAGATTTTGAATTTCAGCAGACACTTGTGGACACTGGACACTTTTGGATTGTGTGAGGCCCAATGAATATCTGAGCGCTATGTGACAGTCTCGATGGCACAGCTGTGACCAAAGTGACTAGAGGATAAGGGAGATTTTGAATTTCAGCAGACACTTGTGGATTGTGTGAGGCCCAATGAATATCTGAGCGCTATGTGACAGGCTCGATGGCACAGCTGTGACCAAAGTGACTAGAGGATAAGGGAGATTTTGAATTTCAGCAGACACTTGTGGACACTGGACACTTTTGGATTGTGTGAGGCCCAATGAATATCTGAGCGCTATGTGACAGGCTCGATGGCACAGCTGTGACCAAAGTGACTAGAGGATAAGGGAGATTTTGAATTTCTGCAGACACTTGTGGACACTGGACACTTTTGGATTGTGTGAGGCCCAATGAATATCTGAGCGCTATGTGACAGGCTCGATGGCACAGCTGTGACCAAAGTGACTAGAGGATAAGTGAGATTTTGAATTTCAGCAGACACTTGTGGACACTGGACACTTTTGGATTGTGTGAGGCCCAATAAATATCTGAGCGCTATGTGAGAGGCTCGATGGCACAGCTGTGACCAAAGTGACTAGAGGATAAGGGAGATTTTGAATTTCAGCAGACACTTGTGGACACTGGACACTTTTGGATTGTGTGAGGCCCAATGAATATCTGAGCGCTATGTGACAGGCTCGATGGCACAGCTGTGACCAAAGTGACTTGAGGATAAGGGAGATTTTGAATTTCTGCACACACTTGTGGACACTGGACACTTTTGGATTGTGTGAGGCCCAATGAATATCTGAGCGCTATGTGACAGGCTCGATGGCACAGCTGTGACCAAAGTGACTAGAGGATAAGGGAGATTTTGAATTTCTGCACACACTTGTGGACACTGGACACTTTTGGATTGTGTGAGGCCCAATGAATATCTGAGCGCTATGTGACAGGCTCGATGGCACAGCTGTGACCAAAGTGACTAGAGGATAAGGGAGATTTTGAATTTCTGCACACACTTGTGGACACTGGACACTTTTGGATTGTGTGAGGCCCAATGAATATCTGAGCGCTATGTGACAGGCTCGATGGCACAGCTGTGACCAAAGTGACTAGAGGATAAGTGAGATTTTGAATTTCAGCAGACACTTGTGGACACTGGACACTTTTGGATTGTGTGAGGCCCAATGAATATCTGAGCGCTATGTGACATGCTCGATGGCACAGCTGTGACCAAAGTGACTAGAGGATAAGTGAGATTTTGATTTTCAGCAGACACTTGTGGACACTGGACACTTTTGGATTGTGTGAGGCCCAATGAATATCTGAGCGCTATGTGACAGGCTCGATGGCACAGCTGTGACCAAAGTGACTAGAGGATAAGGGAGATTTTGAATTTCAGCAGACACTTGTGGACACTGGACACTTTTGGATTGTGTGAGGCCCAATGAATATCTGAGCGCTATGTGACAGGCTCGATGGCACAGCTGTGACCAAAGTGACTAGAGGATAAGGGAGATTTTGAATTTCTGCACACACTTGTGGACACTAGACACTTTTGGATTGTGTGAGGCCCAATGAATATCTGAGCGCTATGTGACAGGCTCGATGGCACAGCTGTGACCAAAGTGACTAGAGGATAAGGGAGATTTTGAGTTTCAGCAGACACTTGTGGACACTGGACACTTTTGGATTGTGTGAGGCCCAATGAATATCTGAGCGCTATGTGACAGGCTCGATGGCACAGCTGTGACCAAAGTGACTAGAGGATAAGGGAGATTTTGAATTTCTGCACACACTTGTGGACACTGGACACTTATGGATTGTGTGAGGCCCACTAAATATCACAGCGCTATGTCACAGGCAGAAATTGGCTAGTGTATCACAAACTACAAGGTGTATGTAGAATTGGGCAGAATAGGAATCTCCCTAGAGTGCAGGTCTGTAAGAACGGAACATGTCCTCGTTTTATTCTCACAGAGTGACACACTGATAGCTTCACTGTGGCTGTGATAACAGCCGTTACACGGTACTGTGTGAGGAGCGTACACCGCTGTATGGTGTGAAAAAATGCACGCTCAGTACCTCAGCAGGATAAAAAAAAAAATTGGGATTGCTTTTAAAAAAAGCAGTTTGCGGAGCAGTTTGTAAACAGCAATGCAGGAATGTCAGGAAGCCTTAGAAGGCAGCCCAACAACCAAAACCACTGATACACCACTATATAGCCTCCCCTTGCACTGCACACACAGTGACTGGTGTGTTGTACAGGCAAAATCGCTAGCAGCAGAAGCAGTTTTTTTTTCTTCACAGCAGGACAAAAAAAAAAATTGGGATTGCTTTTAAAAAAGCAGTTTGCGGAACAGTGGGTAAACAGCAATGCAGGAATGTCAGGAAGCCTTAGAAGGCAGCCCAACAACCAACACCGCTGATACACCACTATATAGCCTCCCCTTGCACTGCACACACAGTGACTGGTGTGTTGTACAGGCAAAATCGCTAGCAGCAGAAGCAGTTTTTTTTTCTTCTTCCCTGCCTAACGCTCTCCCTACAGAATCAGCAGCATTCTCTCTCTATGCTAAGATCGGCAGAAGTAAGATGGCGGTCGGCGTGCATGCCCTTTTATACCCCCTGTGACGCCCACCAAAGCAAGCCAATCACTTGCATGCCCTTCTGAAAGATGGTGGTGACCCGTGCCTATGTCATCACGTTGCCCACAGTGTCCGTGGATTCTGATTGGCTGAAAAAGAGCGCAAAACAAACTTTTGAAACGCGACTTTGGCGCGTAAGTCGCCGACCTCGTGGCCGACCTCATCCTAGGGTCGGGTTTCGTTTCATGAAACCCGACTTTGCCAAAAGTCGGCGACTTTTGAAATTTTTCGACCCGTTTCGCTCAACTCCAATAATGATATTATAAATATAAATTATAAGGTAATATAATATATGGTGGTAATATCAGTTTCAGTACAGTGGTTTTGATTAATGATCAGTATGGTGATATTATCACTACTGTATATACAGGTAATATTTGCTCATGTTCTGGTAGTATTATTTAGCTATTACATTGCTACTGAGCCTATACACCGCTCTAGGTGTACTTGCTCATGCAGGAGTCGCACACTTCAGATCAATATTTTAGTGGTCAAGTGTTTAACATTGAAATGGGAAAGCTCATCTTTTATGAAAGAAAGAAAAACCCTACAAGAATGGATAAAACTCACTTGAGAGTCTCCGTCGACATCTGCAGGTTATAATTTTTTTCAGTTTCTGGAAGTTTGGAAAATTCTACCAAACAAGGATGCTGACGTTTATTATCATCTCGCACCTAAAAAAAAAGAACATTCATGTTACACATATGAGATCTGTAGTCATCGTAAAGATTAAATTTTTGCCAGTATATAAGTGAGCCATGGAAATGTATGGTCACACTAACATTATTCCTCCTTTTTACATAAATCAAAAAGGAAAGTATAATGAGTGATAATGGATAATAACACGTAACCTTTCTTTTTTAACACATTGGTCAAAATACAGAAAATAAATCTGTCAGCTATGATTAGGATTTTTTCTACCTGAGAAATGTGAGCATTATGTTTTTGGTTTTTTTTTAACATGTGCACATTCTGTCAATGTTTATTTTATTCTATATTATTAAGGGTTCAAACTTATTGGAAGTTCCTTTGGATACTTCTCTCTAAGGCTAGTTTCACACTAGCATTACCAAGTGCAGCGAAGGGCCTCTGCTCTAGCTCCATCCCTGGCCGCGCCCCCTCTGGTCAGCTCCTCCTATGGCCGCATGATGCTGCATGCGATCAGTGTACCCTATATTTAGCGTTGGGTATGCTGGCCGTGCGCTGGTATGGTTTTGCCGGCGCATACGCCCCTTTTTGCGCTGCGCTGAGCGCACAAAAATACAACAGAGTGCGTTTGGCGCACGTTGGCGTAGCGCAAAAAGGGCGCATGCGCCAGCAAAACCATACCAGCGCACGGCCAGCATACCCAACGCTAAATATAGGGTATGCTGATCACACGCAGCGTCTTACGGCCATAGAAAGAGCTGACCGGAGGGGACGCGGCCGGGGGCGGAGCTTAGCGGCGGCCCTGCGCTGCACTTGGTAACGCTAGTGTGAAACTAGCCTAATACAAGAGTGGTGAACTGAATTGACACTTCTTTCTTTTTTTTGCCAATTTTTTACCCCTAGAAAGCCCCACCACCAATTGTAATCATTAGGACTGTGGGTCATTTCTCTACAATTATTTGTAAATGCAACAGAATAGAAAACCATATTAAAAAATGTAAATTGAAACTTAACAACCTAAAACCTAATTCCTTATTATCAGTTATAGGGATAATAGTACTCAACACAGTGTTTCTTACAGGTGAACTTTTATCAACGTCAGAGAGAAAATAGTAAGGCTTCAAAGCTCCCAGGAAGACAAAGCTCTTCTCATAAAGAAATTATGTATATGGCCAAGTAATATTGTTCTTCAGAATAAATCTTAAAAATATACACGGGAATTATTTTTATTCTATATTTTGGCTCATACAATTTTGTCTGACCTCACTAGCATAGAGCATGATTGTATTTAGCTAGAATAGTGCTATCATTTCTGTACTACCTTAAATTAAGAAAGCAGATGAGCAGGATAAAACTTCACAGTAGAACCTACCATGTGGAATACACATAGTGAAGCATACATTTATAGAAACTACACAATTATATGTTCTAAAATGGACTTGTAAAACCAACAGATCTCATATAACCTTAGAAGGCAGAAATTATAAATAATTATATACCTTTCCGTAGATCCAACCAAGTTCAATTTTATTCATGCCCCAAAGTTCATGGATGTTTTCTGCTAATTTGTCTCGTATCTTCTCAAGATGAGGAGGTAAAACAATCTATAAAAGGGTACAAAAATTATTTATTGTTAGCATGCAAATAGATGCTTGGAAATTCACATTGCTTGGTGAAAATACAGATATACTTTAAAGTGTGAAAGAAGAGTTAAGAGTAGAAGAAGGCATACCTGGCTGGTATCAATGGGACAAGGAATGAATGAGGCTTGGGACAGGAAGTGTGTTGTCCCCAACAAATCCCGAACTCCTTCACAATCTCTTTTGTATTCTTTTACAGGCTCCACTCTCATCTTCTCTTTTGGCAACAGGGCTTCATAACATGGAGCATAGCCAGCTGGGGGTAAGAACTTGAATTCTCCGTGGCGTCCACCAAGAAGAAATCGGACCCTAGAAGATCAGAAATCACTAGCCTGTTTTCAGCAACTTTTCAGTATGTATGTAACATTACATTTCTACTCCCATTGAAAAATAACATAGATTACAGAACAGGAGAAGGACTTGGGAATTTAGGTTATGAGTATGTTGAGCATCAAGACTCAATATCAGGTAGTGGTTGCAAGAGCATAAAAAAAAAAGATTTTAAAGGGAACCTGTCACCAGGAAAAAACATTATTAACCTGCAGAAATATGCAGGTTATTGACTTTTCTAACCGTCCCGACGCCCTACTTAGCCGAACATTGTGGGGAGAAAATTAACTTTACTGCAGGCCCTAATATAGAGCCAGTGTCAGCCAGTGCGGGAGTGCGGTCACAGCTGCTGTTTACTCAGAGCGATGACTGAACCCACGACAGCACTGCCTCGTGACTAAAACCAGAATGTTGTCGGGGGTGTGATGCAGTGACCCCTGTGACAGCTAGAGGGCACTGTATGGGCTTCCCTGGACATGCATGCAGGCATTTCCTTTATTGTGATAGGGAAATGGTGAGCGGCAGGATTGTAAATGGCCAATATGTATCACAAGGGTGGGTGCCTTGTGATGGAAGCTGGAACGTGTATTGATCAGCAGAGGTACTGATGAGGGTTTATTACTGTGTATAAGGGAAGCTTCCAGGTGACTTGGTGAGATGGGTGGGACCAATCACCTACAAATCCACCCAGGGGCATGTGTCTGAATGCCCAATGTAAAGCCTGTGTGTGTATGGCTGGGTGTGTTGAAAGGAACTGCAATGAGGTCATGAGCCATGTGATCCATACCTCACCTGTGGGTGTGGCTATGGACCATATAATATGCCTGAGGTCTGGTCACATGAGAGAGAGTGCATGGACCAGATTGGTTCATGTGGAAGGTCCTGGAAGGCCTATGTGTTGGAAGGTGTGCTACCTCCCTGAAGAGCACATGGAGACTTTGGACCTGGTGAAGCCTGTGTGTTGGGAGACCTTGGGAGGAGGGTCGGATCCCTGAACAGCACCTGGACAGGCCACGTGTATTATCAGAGTCTGTGACAGCCTGCGTTTGGGGAGCCACTGCCCGGCTGTGGGTCTGGAACCATGAGGCAGCCTAGTGAATAAGGCACTGTCCGGAACGGTGATCCCAGTGCGGCCGCGTCCCTGAGAGAAAGGACTAACCAAGAGTCGGCGTCTGGAGCAGGAGCTCCTAAGAGGTAACCCCGGACAGGCAGAAATAACTGTGTTGAGGCTATAGAGCCTGTTTACTGGACATGGCACAGCCTGTGTGGCCACAGGTCTGAGAGAGCGGAGCCCAAATATGAACACTGGCCTGTCTGATGTAAGACTGTTGCGTTTTATGGTTTATGCTGTATAATAAATCATACGGCCTACTTAAGTGGAAAGTGTTCCTGTGTGTCGTGAATCCGCTGCCAAGTGAGTGTTCCCCAACACAAAACAAGAGGTGCTACCTTACAGGGGGAATAAAGTTAATTTTCTCCCCGCAGCGTTCGGCTACATGCAGGCGCCAGGCACGTTATTTACGCTATTAACCTGCCTTTTAACCCTATATTTGCAGGTTAAAAGCATTTTTTTCTGGTGACAGGTTCCCTTTAAGGGTTATAAAAAGAGAGACATAAGCCTGTGATTCCCATTTAATATTACTATTCTGCAAATCCTGTGTATAGCCTCATCTTGAGCATAGAATCTAGTTTTTGGCTCCACATTCTAGAAAGTGCTTTGGGAAGTTACAGTGGAGTCAAAGATGGGCAGCGATTTGTTCAGATTAGGAAATAGGTGCCTCAGATGTTACCTCATATTCTATATAAAAACATGTATCGCATATGATTTTTTTTCCTCACAAAGACATTACAAAGAATGAGGGAGCTTTCTTTACACGTGGAAAAAAGTTGATTTGACCATTGACATAGAATAGGGATTTTTACAGTTAGAGCAGTCAGACTATGGAACATTCTACCGCAAGAATGCAGTAATGGCAGACACTATAACAAAACCTAAAAGGGCTAGATGCTTTCTCATAACATAACATAGAGTTTCTGAGCTATAAATAATCTAGTGATAAAGTGTAATTGCCGAATAAAGGTTGAACTTGATGAGTCTGTGACTTTTCTCAATCTATCACTATGTAACTATGTGATCACACAAATTGTATTTTTGCTCAGAATTTGCAAAATATAAGGAGAAAAAATGGAAATTTTACAACAAGGTGTGGCTGAAAGGGCAAGGTTCAATTATAACTAGGTTAAATGTCAATCAAGTATAGTACTAAATGTAAAATATCTACATACTTCAGATGTCATAAAGACATGGCAGAAGTCAGAAGGGGTTTCTGTTCATAGAAGTTCAATAGTTGGAATATAGGCAGTGATGCCATGCTGCTTTGCCTCTTTTGTTTCGTTCCCTTTATAAGTTTCATTGCTCTTTCTTGAGGGGTCTTCTAACTGTTGTCCTGGTCACAACGTAACATGTCTCTAAAGACTTCTATGCACATTAGCGAAAAGTTGTCTCAACCCGAAAATGTCTCCAATGTGTTTGGGGGTCTCCTAGTCCTGACTCTCCTTTTATAGATGATAGTGTGGAAAGAAAAAAATTGCATATTGAATTTATTCAGCCAAATCTTCAGTTCCATAAGCTGCTGCCAGAGGTATTTGGCAGTGGCTTATTCGGGTCTTCATTTAAAACACATGCACGCTTGAAAAAAAACAAGCAGGCATGAATATGGGAGGCTAGGGATGAACAGATTTTCAGGCGACAGTGATTTAAGATTATAGCTAATTGAGGAAAGAGACCCTTAAAGATATTAGTTGAACTTGCTGAAATTTCTGCTTCATGTTCCAAAACTCAAAGACTTGAGATGAAGTACTTACTTGACTCCAGCAGAAAAGCTGACAACTGGGAAAAAGAGACCTTCAGTATTAAAGTTCTCAAACATGCCTTGGACCGGCTGGCCATTAATGCGAAAAGAAATACTAGGCACTCCCAAATCCAGGCAGCAGCTGACCACATCATCGGATGCCAATAAATGCTGGTTTGTTGAAGCCACAGCCCTCGGTACCCTCCCTATATAAAGTAATAAGATAGTAGATAGTAAGCGGATCATACAATACAACATTTATCTTAGTCATCTGCAAAAATACAAGAAAGGCAACTGAAGGAAAGAGCAAGAAAGAAATTTGACTGAAGATAGCACCCTAATTATTTTGCTCTACTATGAGTCAAATACAAAGCACTTAGCTTAATTTCTGCCTTATACGTCAATGAAGAAAAAAAAGGAGGACGTCAATGAAGAAAAAAAGGAGGACAGAGGGTGCGTTGAATGAGTCACAGCGAGAATAGAATGAGATGTTGTTAATTGTGCACCATAGGCTGTATCTGAACTTCACAAAGATAATATCACTTTTTTTTCTTCTACACAAACTGCTGAGGGACTATTCACAAAACCGCATGTTCTATTTTAGGTAATCGGGCCAATGGCATGTCTAAAAACAGACTAGATAGGAAATTTAGAGAACTATGGATTTAAAGGGGAAAGGTTACAAACTAAACAACCCTTTCTTCAAGGATAGGTGCCTCTGATAATTCTAGTTGGATGATTATCAGCTGTCACGGGTGTAACAATCATGATCGTAGAGGGTGCAACCGTGACCTGGCCCATGTGGAAGGAAGGACCGCTGACCTCAACACCTTCCTTAGCTACAATAAAAATGGAAATCTGTGCATATAATCCATGCTGCAGAACAAGTTGTAGGTCCAGATGTACTAGAGATAAAAGAGGGTGGTTTACATCTTGTTCAGTAACGCGTATTATATCCACAGATTTCCATTTTTATTGTTCCTGATATGGTCACTTGCTGACCCGTGGATCTGCTGCAGCTGATATTTCCACGGTATCTATATGCCTTAATAAAAGGATCCTTCAGGTCATTATAATCTGAATGTATGTCTCAAATATCCATCGCATAAGACTCTATTTGCGCTGATCTCTCTTGTAGTTTCTTTGTTCACCTTCTTTAGCTGAAATACACTGTGGTGCAATACATGCCACCGGCTAATCAGAACCTAGCAGTCAGTGTGCAAGGCATTGGCTTGGCATGGCAGTGACGGCGTCATCGCCATAGCAGGATTTCTGATGTCAGCTGCCAGCCTCTGCGTCAGAGATTTTCATCTGTGTACTTGATCAGATTTTCATTAGTGTTTAATCAGTGAGTTCATCGGTGATTTTCTGTCACATATTCACATACTGTGTGTTTTTCACTGACTCTTTGTTATGAGGAGCTTGGGAACCCTTCATCAGTTTTTTTTTTTGTTTTTTTTTGCATACAAGAAAAAATGTACTGATAGTAAAAAAGGACACATGGCCCAAACACTGATAAAAATCTGTTACAAAATACTAATTACAGTCAGTGATCATTTGTGCAAAAAAAAATCATGCAGTGGCCACGCGGCTAATAAAAAATGTTCCTAAGAAAAAGTCAGGTCTTAGGAGCTGCAAGTCCTCATTTTCAGGAAGGATGCATCTATAGAGACCACATTAAACTGAGTAGATAATAAGGAACGATAGGAATTAAAAATGTATTACATGACAAGTATTCTTAATTTGTGGCTATATTGGATTAAGCTAAATCAAGTGTGAGGAAATAAATACGGTAGTTTGTTATTCCATACATGTGACCACTTTTGCTCACCAATGAATACTTTTACTAAGGCTACATGCCGAGACTAGACACGTTCACTGCGGTGACTTGGCACTGTAGCAGTGGAAGTGAATCACGTGCCTGGTAGATGTTTCCTTTCTTTCTTATGAGTTGTGCAGTCTGGTGACAGGAGACCTGAGCCATTTCACAGTGTGAGGAATTACTGCTGTCCAGTTATACACAGCTGTTGTATTTAAAGGCAGTGGATTATAGAAAGGAAATTAGCTTTTGTTGCATTATGAACAGAGCACTCTGCCGAAATCCCTCCAACTGGCAAATGTATGACTGGGTTTTCTTCCAAGTTCCCAAATCGCGTTAAGCCTAGGATTCGGCGGTGAGTTCATTTCATGTATACCAAGAGGGAAGCAACATTATGCAGCCTACGCAAAATATATCGTTTGAGCCAATAACTTCAGGCAAACGATTGCAAATTGAAATGTTACAGATCTGGCTGCATGATTTCAACCAGGTATGTCTGACTGTGAAAAACTGTGGTGGTTCAGAGAAACATTGAAAAGCATACTTTAAAAGCCAACTGGGACTACTCAGACAGGCGGGATCCTGGTGGCTTCTCCCAGTCTGCCCCATTGAGTGCCAGGTCTCTTCTTATGTGCACGTACAGTCAGAGACCTGTCACTGGAGTGAAGGTGGGGAGAAGTCACCAGGGACTCATCTATCCTTCTAGTCTGCAGGGCAGCTCGGTTCCCGGCCGGCGGCCTATAAATTATGCTTTTCCCTGAAACACCACAGTCAATCATACATGGCTGAAATCATACAGCCATGGTCTTATAAACACTTCCCATAGATTGGCAGTAGGTTAGCTTTAAATTAAGGTAAGCGTCAGATTTTATGACTATTTTTTTTTTTATTTTGGGCAATGCTCTTAAAAACCTAAATCCTACAAGAAAGACATATTTATGGGAAAACAGTTTTTGTATTTGTCGAGCTTTGTAACTTGAATGACATAAGTCATCAGAGGTTCCATTTTATGCCAGGTCCATCATCGATGATGGAAATATAGGGATACAAAATTAACTATATTGCCACAATTAAAAGCTATTGTAACCTAGTTTTAATAGTAAATTAAAACTGCAAGTTACAAAAAAATGAGATATTTCCAAAATGAACTTACCAGACCATAAGTGAAGACCATCAAAGCCATAGGAGAAAAGATCATCCCCTACACCATTGCCTCCCCATCCTTCACCTCCCCCTGGATAAGGAGCATAACCAGAGGTGGAAGCCCAACCTACACGTAGGTGAGTAGGTTCTGGAGTTAGAAATGGATCCACCTGATCGATAATCATCTCAAAGTACCACTTTTTGTACTGTGCTGAGCCCTCAGCTACACCCAGGAAGATATTTGGCCTCATGCTGAAAAAGAACATAAAAATGTAAAAGATTGCTGAGCTTATTGTACTGAGGGAATACAAAATACATTCACTCTTTTCAAGTTCAAAATATGCCCACATGTTGAAACAGTTACTTTGTATAAGGAAACCACATTTTACGGAGAATTTATTAAGATCTGGCAAAGGCAAACACAACAACAGTCTCACAACTTGGCTTTACTTAAAATTTTATAGAGGATCAGGTCTGATATACAGATGTCTTACAATCAAGTAATAATGACAATAATAATATTATACAAAGGAATTCTTATTACAAAGTGTTTTGCCATAAAATTATTGACCATCCAGCCACTGGGTTGGTGATAAAGGTACGACTAGTGCATTCCTAAGTGAATGCAGCGGTAGGCAGCTTGTCACTCCCACCAATCCCATACACAGTAAATGGGGTGGTGTTCCCACATGATCACTACCACTCCGTTCACAATGAGGATATGGAACCTTATTTCTCATGATCTGTGGTGGTATGGACTGTTAGCCCTCCATCATACAATTATTATCTGTTCATGTGGACAATCCCTTTAAGTGAGAAACTTTAAAATGTTGTTTTACAAATACAATCTTGTTTTTATGTTCATAAAATATCATGTCCTGTGATACATAGCGAGGCAGACAGAAGATAATTAAAGGTGTATTCCAATATCCAAGATCCTATCCAAATACGTAGTAGGTGTAATAATATTAATAATATTAGCAAATACCTCCAATTAGAAATGTAGTATAGTTTTTATGATTCTCTCGGTCTCTCTCCTCATGTACAGTCATTACAGGACCTTAGGTATCAATGGTTGCGACCACTGATATAGTGACAGTTAGTTAGCTAGTTGCAAGTGGTCGTAACTATGGATATCTAAGGTCCTGCAATGCCAAAATAGTCAAATTGTTCATTATGATGAGCTATTGGACTGCAAAGGGCCCATTTACTGTTCTTTCTCTCCTGTCTGTGTCCACCAGTAAAGCTGCAGTTTTGTAGAATTGGTGCTTTATAAATATATCAGCTTCTATGCAGCACAAACAATAAGAGAAAGGAGAGATGTCATGTCTTACACAAATATGTAACTTCTTTAAGTAAAAATATATGACTTATTAAATGAAAATATACCTGGTGACATCATTAACCAAACGGGTTTGTAATAACAAATCTCTCCTGGGCAGCAGGTTGTCACAAATTAGATTCTGGTTAGTACGGACTGCAACCCCATTACATACACACAGCGAGCACAGGACATCCAGGACCTAAAAACAAGAGATTTAGTAAATTACATTTCCTATATGCAGTAAATGCCCCCATTTACACAACAGTAAATGGTAGAATAACAGAAGCCCGATTCAATAACCCCTTTCGAGATCTTTATTGATACCATTTTGGAGTAGATATGATGGAATGATGGCCTCTTATTGCATTTTATTATAATGCTACTACAGCCCAAAAAAACGTTATTCTGGTGTTTTGATTTTTGTTTTTTTTAATTGCGCTGTTTTTCAGTCAAATTAATTTACTTTATAATTTGACTGATCGGACATTACTGAACGCAGCGATACCAAATATGTGTATTTTTAATTGTTCTAGTCCCCCCTTAGGCGACTAGAAGCTGCGATCCGATCGCTTGTGCTATACATTGTGTTCGGAGGAGTATTGTATAACAGGCAGGGGGTCAATCAGCAGACCCCCAGCTGTCATGACAACCCTTCGGCGCACCACGATCACATCACAGGTGCGCCCGATGGGAGCATGGAGTGACCTCCATGCCCCTGTTGGTATCAGAGATTGACAGCAGCATTTACCAGATTAACAGCTGCGGGCGGAGCTCTACTCCACCTGTGGCTGTTAGAGGCAAATAATGGCTGAGTAAAGGTTATATCGACCATCATGTGTCGGGAAAAATGTGGACTCAGCATGCGAGTCCGCATCAAAGTTCAGGGGCACGACATATGACGTAAGTATATGTCATATGTAGTGAAGGAGTTAAGAGGTGTACGCCACTTAATAAATTAGGTTTGTCTTACAAGGGGCTTGCAAATTTGTGTCTGATCTCTCCTCCATCCCTCCTCTAATATTTTTTACTTTGTTAATAAAATCAAATTTTTATTTAACATATTTATTACTAAAGCACAAAAAAAGTAAATGCAAACAAAGTTGGCATTAGTTTGTATTATTTATTATTATAACTATTGGTTACAATGGTAGAAGAGATAGCAATATTTCTCCTCACTAAAGTAATAATAATAACCTACACTCACTGGCCACTTTATTAGGTACACCTGTCCAACTGTGTGTTAAGACTTAATTTCTAATCTGCCAATCACATGGCGGCAACTCAGTGCATTTAGGCATGTAGACATGGTCAAGACAATCTCCTGCAGTTCAAACCGAGCATCAGTATGGGGAAGAAAGGTGATTTGAGTGCCTTTGAACGTGGCATGATTGTTGGTGCCAGAAGGGCTGGTCTGAGTATTTCAGAAACTGCTGATCTACTGGGATTTTCACGCGCAACCATCTCTAGGGTTTACAGAGAATGGTCCGAAAAAGAAAAAAAATCCAGTGAGCGGCAGTTCTGTGGCCGGAAATGCCTTGTTGATGCCAGAGGTCAGAGGAGAATGGGCAGACTGGTTCGAGCTGATAGAAAGGCAACAGTGACTCAAATTGCCACCTGTTACAACCAAGGTAGGCAGAAGAGCATCTCTGAACGCACAGTGCGTCGAACTTTGAGGCAGATGGGCTACAGCAGCAGAAGACCACACCGGGTACCACTCCTCTCAGCTAAGAACAGGAAACTGAGGCTACAATTTGCACAAGCTCATCGAAATTGGACAGTAGAAGATTGGAAAAACGTTGCCTGGTCTGATGAGTCTCGATTTCTGCTGCGACATTCGGATGGTAGGGTCAGAATTTGGCGTAAACAACATGAAAGCATGGATCCATCCTGCCTTGTATCAACGGTTCAGGCTGGTGGTGGTGGTGTCATGGTGTGGGGAATTTTTTCTTGGCACTCTTTGGGCCCCTTGGTACCAATTGAGCATCGTTGCAACGCCACAGCCTACCTGAGTATTGTTGCTGACCATGTCCATCCCTTTATGACCACAATGTACCCAACATCTGATGGCTACTTTCAGCAGGATAATGCGCCATGTCATAAAGCTCGAATCATCTCAGATTGGTTTCTTGAACATGACAATGAGTTCACTGTACTCAAATGGCCTCCTCAGTCACCAGATCTCAATCCAATAGAGCATCTTTGGGATGTGGTGGAACGGGAGATTCGCATCAGGGATGTGCAGCCGACAAATCTGCGCCAACTGTGTGATGCCATCATGTCAATATGGTCCAAAATCTCTGAGGAATGCTTCCAGCACCTTGTTGAATCTCTGCCACGAAGAATTGAGGCAGTTCTGAAGGCAAAAGGGGGTCCAACCCGTTACTAGCATGGTGTACCTAATAAAGTGGCCAGTGAGTGTATATCCAATTATTACACTTTCTGTCTCCTTACCCTCCCCTTACAGATTATCATTTACAATGGGCAGGAACCTCTCTGCCTCTGTACCAGTCTGTCATTCATTTATATTATATGCTTGTGCATTGTTAAATTAAAGGGGTTATCCATGAATATTTCATTTTTTTCACATTGGGCCTAAACACTAACTATCTGCATGTTCTGCCCAAAGCATAGACCTCTCCTGCTGGCGATTCAGTGGCTTCCGAAGGCATCACGTCGACAGAGCAGCGGCTTCTCTTCCACTCTACTCTTTTGATTGGGTGAGACAGCCGACATTATAAAGATTGACAGCCGACTTCCCGCTGCCTAAATGCGGTAAACCAGTTATCAATCAGCAGTCACACGCCATCGACAGAGCAGTCCTGAAGAAGAAGAGCTGCCGTGTTGATGTGGAGCAGCGAAATCGCTGGCAGGAGTGGTCGGTGACGGCTCTGAGCCAAAGCTGGGTAGAAAAGGCAGGTATTTGCCTTTGTTAGCAATTACCTGCCTGTTAGTTTTTAGATCCATAGTTCAAAAAAAGTAAGTAGTCCTGGACAACCCCTTTAAAGATATGTATAACAAACCTGATTTTTGTATTTGGAGTGACCTGGAATTAACTTTAAAATACATAATTAATAATAATTTGTTATTATTATTGTCATCATCAGGAAAAATACCTATTTCTACATACCTTGTGGTTTCGTCCATGCTTGTCCAAAAGAGAAATTATAGAGCGTATATGTCCCTTCTCTATTAAATTTAAAGCCTCTGGGCTTTCAATCAATATGCAGTGTAGAACCTCCAGTATTCCTACAAGAAAACAGATAAGAAAATCACCACTACAAATAGATGTGCCATCTCCCTTCACAATGGTGAAACAGGATGGTTTGGGGTACAATGATAGAGGTACCAAATATTTCTTCTGTCCACTACTTTACTATGAACAACACTATTCAACTCAGCACCCTATAACACCATTACCAAAGATGATGCCCCTAAACAGTAATGTCCCAAATATTGCAAATTAGGTGACTTCAGGTGTCCTGTCACAGCAGAAGCAAATCATGATAAAACCTATATCTAGAGATACATTTCATATAGCACCTATCGAATAGAAATGCTTTGCTGATATTATATTTTTTACAACAAGTGGAATTGTGCATTGTAAGTCATCTGCTGCCTAAAGTAATTATTTACAATGACAAAACAAAGAAAAATCTGATCGGAAATGGCCAACATATCTATATCGTAACATCTCAAGAGTAGATACAGTTCTTATGAAAAGCACAGGGCATTATGAAAATACCTGAAGATGATTCAAGACGCTCCAATTTACTTATAAGCCAATCCAAGTTATTGGAAAATTGTGCACAGTTGCTTCTATTTCCGCGAATTAGAGCAGCTAGAAAACAAAACAGAAGAAGGGGAGAAAAAAAAGGAAATATGTTGATATTTCATTGTGATTCCGATAGCTAGTGTCGGGAAAATTCAGAGGGATCAGACACCTATTTTCTGGAGGGTTCCTGAACTGTTTCATGACAGTTGATATTGCTGGAAAACAGTGATTGGGTAAGGTTGGATTTAGACACACCTGATCATCAACATTACCTTCTAAAGATACCTCAAGATTTAAAAAGGCACATCACAATACTTTATGGAAGCATAACGTGCTGCATGGGGACATAACACAGAAAAATGTGGCAAAATGTGGCGGTGGAGCTACCGCTATAAAAGCCATATGCGTTTCTACACTGTCCGGTAGCTTATAATAAATGCTGCAAAGAGAAATGAATGCCACGGTTATGGATATGCTCTTGCTCTAAGATATCACATGCTACACGGTAATTATGACAAATTAGCCATACTTTACCTGTGTTTGTAGGGAGCAGTCTATGGATATTTCTGAGCGTATTGATTTTACAGAAATAAACGTTCTATAGTATTATTTTTTTTCTTATGAGGCCAATGACTGCATTTGATACCATACATTGGGTTTAGTCATCATTCAGTTTTACAGGAGACATAAAACCAGATACTAGCTCTTTTGTGTGTCTGCGGTACAGTACAATGGAGGGTGACCATTACATGTACATCCATCTCTCTGCTACAAACAAGGCATACTGAGGGCCTGCTCTCAGGATTGGGTTCTTAATCAAATATTTATGGCAGATAATATTAAAATGTCTCAAATATGTATATTGTGATAATGCTTTTTAAGCAAATCTGTCAGGCAATTCAAACTGCCCAAACTCTGGTGCTCTAGAACGCACCGGTGAGACTAGTCAGGCACTGCATCTGGACTTTTCCTAGCATTGCTAAAGGAGATTGATAGATCTTTCTTTGTGCATACGAGGACCCGGCCAGGGGCAGATCTTCAAAGAATTCTTTGTGTAAAGCACTGGGACATTTCAGAGAATAAAACACGGGTATTACATACCTGGTAATGTGTTTTTTCATGACACATGATGGCACCACGAGAGAGGGGATCCGCCCCACGAGGACAGGAAACCTTCAAGATAAAAGGGGCGGCTCCTCTCTCCGCATCAGTTGTTTTACAGAGCACGAGAGGAACTCCGCAGGTTAGTGGACACATAAATAATACATATTTTATACTGCTAAATTTCCAACACCAAGGGAGTGTATAATACTAACAAAACACCCAACTAATGTCGTGATCAAATAGGGCGGGAATATAAGGGTGCCGTCATGTGTCATGAAAAAACACATTACCAGGTATGTAATACCCGTGTTTTTCCATTCTACATGACGGCACCACGAGAGAGTTACAGAGATTTGTATTCTCTTTAGGGGGGGATCACTGCCTGTAACACTCTTCTCCCAAATGTGAGATCAGAGGCAGCAGATAGGTCTAATCTGTAATGTCTGAAAAAGGTAGATGGAGAGGACCAAGTGGCCGCCTTACAGATTTGGTCGATGGAGGCGTCCGCTCTCTCTGCCCAGGACGTTGCCATGGCCCTCGTGGAGTGGGCTTTTAGACCCTCTGGAACAGCCCTGCCTGCACTACTATATGCTAGTATGATGGCCTCTCTCACCCATCTAGCTATAGTTTGCTTAGGAGGCTTTAAGGCCTTTCCTTGCCCCCTGATATGAGACAAATAAGGCCCTCTGTTTCCTCCATGGTTTTGTCACCTCTAAATACTGTAGGATACATCTCCTAACGTCTAAGCAATGTAATCTCTCTTCCTTTTTGTTACCGGGGTTAGGACAAAAGGATGGCAAGATTATTTCCTGAGCTCTGTGGAATTTCGACACTACCTTAGGGAGGTATGCTGGATCTAATCTCAACACGACTCTATCATCCATAACCTGAGTGTATGGCGGGTCTGCTGATAGTGCGTGTAAGTCCCCAACCCTACGTGCCGATGTGAGTGCCACTAACAAGGCTGTTTTTAAAGTTAACACTTTATCTGATGTTGCGTTTATTGGTTCAAATGGGCTTTCCGTTAGAGATGATAGGACTAAATTTAGATCCCAGGGAGGAGGTTTAGGAGATGGGACAGAGTCAGCTCTAGTACAGGCCCGGATAAATCTGGCGACCCATCTATCGTTTGCCAGGTCATAGTTGAATAATGCTGCCAGGGCTGAGACGTGTACTTTCAGGGTGCTGACCGCTAAACCCAAGTCTAAACCCCTTTGTAGAAACTCTAGCACTGCCCTCACAGGTACTTCCCCCTCCTGTATTGGGCCTGAGGTGGACAAAAATTTTCTCCATATTCTCCCGTATATTTTTGTAGTCACTGGCTTTCTGCTACTGATTAGGGTGGAAATCAACCTTGCTGAAAAACCTTTCTTCTCTAACAGTGACCTTTCAAATTCCAGGCTATCAAATGCAGCCTGGAATTCAGAGGGTGATTGAAGGGACCCTGTGTTAGGAGGTCGTGGTCCTCTGGGAGCACCCATGGGTCTGTCACTGACATCACTCTTAGCCAATAGAACCACGGCCTTTTTGGCCAAAAGGGAGCTATCATAATTACTCTGGCTTGGTCCTCCCTGATCTTCTTCAGGACTAATGGAATGAGGCATATCGGAGGGAAGGCGTACAGGAGACCTGATGTCCATTTTATCCTGAAGGCGTCTACCGCCAGTGGCATGTCTGCTGGCCTTAGGGAGCAGAATTTTTGAACTTTTCTGTTGGTTTTTGAGGCGAAGAGATCTATTATGGGTTTTCCCCACCTCTGCACAATTTGTTGAAAAATGGACTCTTTTAGGCACCATTCGCCTTGCTTTAAGCGGTTTCTGCTCAGAAAGTCCGCCTTCAGGTTGTCCACGCCTCGGATATGCAGGGCCGATAATGAGAGAAACTGATGTTCCGCCAGAGTCAGGATTCTTCTTGCTATTTCCATTAATGCCCGAGAACGGGTGCCCCCCTGATGGTTCACGTATGCAACTGCTGTACGATTGTCCGATAGGACTTTCACATGATGTCCTCTCAGGTGTGTCAGCAATCCTTCCAGCGCTCTTTCGATGGCTAGTAGCTCCCACTCGTTTGAGGATAGATCTTTTTCCCCCTGAGCCCAAGGATCTTGGAGCCATAGGGTGTCTAGATGGGCTCCCCAGCCCCAGGGACTGGCATCTGTCGTGACTACTCTGGAGGCTGTATATGTCCAGGGTACTCCCCTCGGAGAAGACTCTATCTGTAACCACCATCTTAGTGACTGGAGTACAGGATCCGGGATGGTGAGCTTCTGTTCTAACTGCCCTTGAAGCGTCAGATCGCTTTGTAATACACACCACTGAAGTTCCCTTGTGTGAAATTGAGCCCATTTTACCGCTGGTATTCAGGAGGTTGGGGACCCCAACACTGACATGGCTTTCCTCAGAGTCATTGTTGGCTTTCCTAATGTTGTCCTGATTAGATTTTTGATTTTCTCTTCTTTCTCCTTTGGGAGGCGACATTCCTGTATTACCGAGTCTATTGTTAGGCCCAAAAAATTCTGGACCATTGTTGGCTCCAACCTGGATTTTTTGAGGTTCAGTTGCCAACCCAGAGTCTGAAGAGTCTCTATCACTATCTTGACTCGTTCCTGACAGTGAGAGAAATCTTTCCCCACTATCAAGAAGTCGTCCAGATATGGTATTACTAGAGCATCTTTTTCTCTGAGATGTGCCGTGACCTCCGCAATTAATTTCGTGAAGACCCGGGGGGCTGTTGCTACCCCAAAGGGCAGAGCCTTGTACTGAAAGTGATGCCACTGAGATTTTATCTGGACTGCCACCCTGAGATATTTGCGGTCTTGCTGCCGGATCGGGACATGATAGTAAGCATCCTTGAGATCCAGGACCGACATGTAACACCGAGGGAAGAGGAGTTTCACTGTAGATCTTATCGTCTCCATCTTGAATGATGGGACTACTAGATACTTGTTGAGGCCTTTCAGATTTATAATCGTCCTCCAGGAATCGTCTGGTTTCTTTATCAGAAATAGGGGGGAGTAAAAGCCTTCCTTCTTTTCTTTTTCTGGAACTTCTTCTAGTACGAGTTTTTGTATAAGTGATAATACCTCCTCTTCCAAGCTCTTTTGTCTTTCTTGAGATGATTGTACCGGAGTTTGAATGAATTTTTGTGGTGGCCAGTGGTGGAATTTTAACTCCAGACCTGACCCTACTATCTGTCGGATCCAGGTGCTGGATGAGATCCTTTCCCAGGCTGGGAGGAAGTGAGAGAGCCTTCCCCCCACCTGAGAAGGACCGTCACTGGGCGGGTTTTTTGGCTTCTCTTGGGGGCTTACTGAAATAGAAGCCTCTCCCTCCTCTGTATCGTCTGTCAGAATTGTTTCTGTCACGATCTTTAAATTGTTGTCTTCTGAATTTTCGGCCCCTCTGAAAGGAGCGCCGAAAGGTTTGAAATGGTTGTTTCGGAAAATTCTTTTTTGTATCACTCGCTTTTTCCAACACTTCATCCAATGCCGGACCGAATAAGAAATTTCCTTCACATGGTAGAGAGCAAAGTTTCATTTTTGCCTGAGTGTCCCCCGGCCAGCATTTGAGCCATACCGCACGCCGTCCTACATTGGTTAAGGCTGCTGACTTTGACGCTAGCCTGGCCGAATCTGCTGATGCCTCTGCGAGAAAGTCTGCCGCCGCTCTAATAGCCGGTAATGCTTCCAGAATCGTCTCTCTGGGAACTCCTTGTTCTAATTGATCCTCCAAGTTGTCTGTCCATATCTTCAGGGACCTAGCCACACAAGTGGCTGCGATGGCGGGTCTTAGTGCCCCAGCCGAGGTTTCCCAGGCTGCCTTAAGGCAATTGTCCGCCTTCCGGTCCAGCGGTTCTTTTAGAAACCCCAGGTCCTCAAAGGGTAGGGAAGATTTTCTGGCGACCTTTGATATCGCTACATCAATTTTGGGGGCCCTATCCCAGGATGAGGATGCCTCTTCCTCAAAGGGGTATCTCCTCTTCAGGGAATTCGTTATCTGGGACTTCCTTTCTGGTTTTTCCCATTCGCGTTTTATGAGTGCTTTCAGTTGCTCATTAACAGGGAAGGTCTTACGTTTTTTCTTTTGCAGTCCACTGAACATGAGTTCTTGGGCTGTCTTTTTTGCTCGCTCTTCTACTAGCCCCATGGTAGATCTAACTGCTTTAATGAGTTCATCTGTAGTTTCTACTGGGAACGTATCTTCCCCGTCCGAGCTATTTCCTGAATATTGCGTCTTATTTGAGTCGTTTTCTGACCCTGTAGAGTCTTGTTGAGAGACCCCTGAGGGGCTTGATCTCCTAGTTTTCCTCTCTGTATCTACAGATTGTAATGCTCTTACTGACTTGGAAACTTCTGTCTGAATTATGGACCTCAGACTATCCGAAAATGAGGGTGTCTCGTCCGCTATGGTCTTGTTAATGCACTCCTGGCATAACTTTTTGTTCCAGGCTGCTTCTATGGGACTTTTACATAAAGCACATTCTTTCTTTTTAGACTTTCCTCTACATTTCTTAGGGACCTCCTATACTCCACCCCGCCAATGTATGTAAGAGGAGGAGGAGAGGGAAGAGAGGAGAAAAGAGAAAGAGAACAGACATTAGATTACTGGACTTTCTCGAAGTTCACTCACCACTCGGGCGCTCCACAGAACGGGTACCGGATCTGGAGGCTGACTGGTCCTTTCACTGTCTCCCAACGAGACTATGGACCCCTCTTTCCTGCGGTGACGATCCGCCCGTGCGCTGCCCGAGTGGCTCACACTACTGCTGCGGCGTGTCTTTGCTTTCTCCTCTGAGCACGACCGCCTCTCCTTTGCTTCCTGGCGCAGTTGCACATGCTCTGGCGAAGGGCTCTCCATTATGCTGCCTATGGCTGCGAGTAGTCACCTCCAACTCAAAATTGGTGCTGTGACGCCTGCTTGCCTTTTCTGGCGATCTTAAATAGCACCTCTTTTTTTCTTTTTTTTTTTTTTTTTTTTGACCACCTGGTCCCGCACCTGCCCCGCTAGTGTCTGTGTGGACGCGCGCGCGCACGTGCGTGCCCCATGCCTCTGCGTGCCTCTCGCAGGCCCCGCGGTGCGTCGCTCTACTTCCGGGTCGCACGCAACCACTTCCGGTTCATCGGCCGTCATGCGCGCTCCCAACGCGCGCGCCTCCCAGTGCGGCCATACGAACCTGGGCCGGGTGAGCGCCTGGGCCCTACTTGCTTCGGGGCCCCCAGACACCCCTTACCTGCCCGATGGCCCACTGACTGCAGGTATCCTTTTCACTGCGGGGTCCGGTGTCTGGTCTTCAACAGGGAGGGTACACTGTCTGTGGCCTCCGAGGAGCATTTTTCTCTGCCCAGGCACCGATGTGTCTCCTGGGCTGCATGGCCACTGTATGTCGACAGGGAGGGAACACTGCAAGTGGCCTCCCTGGACCTTCTTTGTGTGCTGTCATCTTGGAGGGTCCACCACCAAGGTACCCCGCTTCGCCTGGGCATCTGCCCTACCGGCTGTGGCCATGCCTTCGCTCAGGGGGGACATAGGCATATATGGCCCCCGAGGCGACTACCGGTACCCGGCGTCGGGTGTAGCAAATCCATGCCTGCCATTAATCACCCGACCCGGGTCCAGGCATCCTCTTCTTTCTTCAAAATCTTCAAGAGGCTTTCATCTTGAGGGTTCCCCGTCGAGGACAGGAAACCAACTGATGCGGAGAGAGGAGCCGCCCCTTTTATCTTGAAGGTTTCCTGTCCTCGTGGGGCGGATCCCCTCTCTCGTGGTGCCGTCATGTAGAATGGAAAAATACCTGCAGCCAGGCTGCGACTCATGCTATGTGGGTGGTATGAATAGCCTAATAAGTTCCCTTTAATAATGCTGATTGAAGGGCTTGATTATTAGTTACTATAATCTAAAACTCTAGATTCAAATGCCAGAAGGGCCTGTCTGGTTGTTGACCGCCATGTCTGCTACATTGTTAACAGAATCGGTGTTCTCAAGACACCCACACTGTTAAGAGTTGTGACGGAGCACAAAATCGTTGACTCCGTCACTTACCCCAGCAGGCCACGGGTATCATTAGAAAGATTGGTTTTGTAGTAAATCTTGGCTTCTTCGATTCAGGGTAATATTAGTAATATAAAAGGTTTTATTTGCGCTAACATGAGGTCCGGAGATGAAAAAAATCTAAGAAGAGATATATATACATAAAAATGCCCTCAAGAAGATGCTTAAAATTTCCGAGTTGCCAGAAAGAAGCAGCAGTAGAATTAGTAACAGTGAATACACAGCGGTATGATTAATCACAGTGCATACACAACGGTACCTTCATTTCAGCAGAGCGTTGAGCAATGAAAAGTTCCTAGCTCCGGAGGTCCAGTGGAGAAGTACCGGTCCACGCTGCAGTGCAAATGAAGATAAAAGTTTCCAAATGCCCGGAACACCGTGTGGTGCCGTAGGTATTGGACGCTGTCCCGGCCGGTGACAGATGTCCCGCTTACAGCGTGCCAGACGCTATTAGGGGGAGATAAGGGCGCCGCGTGTAAGCTATAGCCAGCAAGGTGAAGCAGAGCCCTGCAGGACCTTGCATGACTGTCTACAGCACTGTGGTCTGTTTAGCGCTCCTTAACCAGTCACGTGACTCTACACGTGACCGTGACGTCACGCAAGGTCCTGCGGGGCTCTGCTTCACCTTGCTGGCTATAGCTTACATGCGGCATCCTTATCGCCCCCTAATGGCGGCTGGCACACGGTAAGTGGGACGTCTGTCACCGGCCGGGACAGCGTCCCGCGTCTCCGGACCTCATGTTAGCGCAAATAAAACCTTTTATGTTAATTGATTTTTAGTTTTGGGACAAATTAGGAGGTTTTGTCCATGTTTGCTGCTTCAGGCTCCGGTGATTAACACTTAGCGCCCCTGTTATTGTGTTTTACTTAATATTAGTAATATATCCAATCTGGTGCTAGGGACAGGGACAGCATGGGCCTGTGGGATTTCAAATGCCAGGGTTGAATTTCTGCCCCAGTCCTTGCCTGACCCTTAGACAATATACTTTACCACCCAGAAAGACAATGTACAGTTAAAAATTGAAAGCTAGGACAACAGGTTCAACACCCACAGGTTTCCAGTTGGCAACTTTAATACTTTGCTTCTATATTTTAAATTTGTTCTTGACAACAATGTAATAGAATTTGATAAAGATAATTGATTTTCCATTTACCTAGTAATTCATAGAGAAGGTTCAGGATTTCCTTCCATGCTGGTCCAGCTTTCTCCCCAATAAATTCAGCAAAGTGTGCGGCACTGCTGTATACATTTAGACGGTCAATGCAGTTTAGCACCAGAGCCAGCATTCCCTGCACAAGGAGAGAAAATGTTAATACGGTAATTGGACAATCAAGTGGGATTATTGTACACTCAGAGCAAAACGGCTGTTCCCCAGGAAATCATTTACACAGTATTTATACGTATTATTAGAATTTCAGTTTTCAGATGATTCTTGGAGAAATTACACAACTGAAGAAATTGTGCATATTAATTGCACTCTTACAGGAGCATGTAGAGATACTGCACCAATGCATGATTGTACTGGTGTATCAGGGTAATACTCATTTTACAAGACATTCTGGGATTATGTTCAGTTTATATATTAAGAAATGCTCCATGCAAGTTAAAGTAATGGTACTTTTTTTTGCCCACACTTGAGTTTTGTTTTGTCACATTTGGCAAGATAGTCGACCATGAGGCGTGCAACCGTCTAGAGCCAGAGTCCATAAACTGCGGCTCGGAGGCCACATGTAGTTTTGCCATTTCATTTTGTGCAACCCCCAACCTTCTTTATGCAGTAGTTTCCATGTCAGAGGGAAGAAAAAATTCACACTGCTCAGGAGCAGGGATAGGCAAGCGCTAACACAGCAATATGTGGCCATATCTGAGCCCCAGATTCCAGAGTCTAGGGCTCCCTCGCCCCTGTTTAGCTGTCCAAAAAGGCATATTTGAGTTAAGAGTGGTGGCTGCCAATGTGTGCATCTTTCACCATTAGACTTTACAGAAATTATGAAATACAGCCAGCAACTACAACACCTACAACCTTCAATAGAGAGAGTTACGAGTGTACTCTTTTTAGAGGACTGATTGGGGGAGAAGAGGACCCCCAGTAGAACCAGCATCTCTTAGTCATTTATGGCGTATACATTTGATATGCCATAAACCTCTTAAAACGTAATATCCTTTCAGCTTTCTTGTGGTCCTTGGAAATAATACAATATAAAAATGTGTCTCTCAGACCAGAAAAGAAAATGTACCCGTGCACTAGAGTATACTGTTAGTGAAACCCTTCAAGCATACCCAGCCAGTCTCCCATGCTGGTACTTGTCAGATCTCTATCTGCTTAACGTCTGCGATCCGACAAGGGCAGGCTGTTGACTGATATGCTAAACTGAATGTGCCTACCCTCATCGGATACTATTGAAGAGAAATAGCGCAATAGTGTAAGTATATCAATTTAAAAATAATACACTCACCAGATGGAGCTTGTAATAAGCATGGAGGATTCGCTGCTGCAGAAACAACAGATCCACGAGGGACCGACGTAGAAGATGCAGAATAGGAAAAAAAAAGTGGTCAGACAATCCGCGCTGCGAATCACTATGAACGATTATTATTACAGTGGTCTTTATTCGCTGCGTTTCGAAGTTTCACAGAACTCCTTCCTCAGGTGTTTTTTTCCTGAGGAAGGAGTTCTGTGAAACTTCGAAACGTGTCGAATAAAGACCACTGTAATAATAATCGTTCATAGTGATTCGCAGCGCGAATTGTCTGACCACTTTTTTTCCTATCCTGCATCTTCTACCCTCATCGGATAGTAGAAGTTACAACATTTGAGGCTTGTTAAGTACCAGCATTGGGGGAATGGTGGGAATCCCTGGTTCCAACGACTCTTCAAGCATACACATGTGATGTGGTCAAATCCTAACAGCGTTTCCTCGTTATGAAAACTTGTAATAAAATACCAATGCATTTCAGCTCTTATAGCAGATCTCCGAGCAGAAAATAAATAAATAAGGGTCCGAGTGGGAAAAATTAACTTATCGTTAGAGAACTCAAAACCTGGTATTGGTTTAGCATCTTTGTACATCTAAGAACTCCATTCTTTACATCAAAATAATTTCATTGTATTTGATTCTTTTGCATTCTATGTGTTTTGTTAAAGCACCACTCCAGTGTTTTGGTTCTTTTTTCAGGGCTGGGGTGGTGCTTCTAATCTAAGGTCTCTTAGCAGCAGAGAATGGGGCAGATAACAAAGTAAATTGGGTCATAAAAATGGTGCTAAGAAAGTCCAAAGACTTTTGGTCCCTGCAGGATTTGTAACAATTGCACCTTGTAGGGTGTTCTAGTACTTTTATATTGACGGCCTATTCTTAGGATGGGGTGGACCTGCAGTACCCTGCTATCCTGCTACAGTCAGTATACAGCTGGTGTAGATGTTCAGCGCAGCTCCAAACCCAATCACATTTGGCCACCAGCAGCACTATAAACAGCTGATCAAAGGGGGTTTGGGGTGGAGCACCCCTCTCGATATGTTATTGATCAATAAAAAAGTATTAAACTGCCCCTTTCAATTTTTTCTTTTACTCTAGGAAGTGATGCAGGGACATAACTTTTTAGAGGAAGCTTAAATGAAGGATCCATCCAGTCTTGGCAGCTGTGGGGGTCCAAAGTCCCTGCAGCCACATAAATTACTCTAGTTTTACAAATGGCACATGATAGATTAAGGCCCTATTTCAGACTTTGCTATTAATATCAGGAGCTTTACATTACACCGCTGCTGAAATTATAAAGCTCAGACAAGTATTTCAGTGATTACATATGCAAATTGCCTCTTCAGAGAGCAAGAGGTCAGAAACTCTAGTGTCACCTTTTGGAAGTAACAAATCCTAAAAGCCAATAACAAACCCTTTAAATGGCTTTCCACATGACTTATGATAAGAGGCAAAACCAGCAACTCCATTTGCAGACATATTTTGGGGTGTTTGCTCCTTAAAACTGCAAAGCATGAGGACCAATTTGGCTTGGGTGAATGTCAAAATTAGTTCTCTTGCTTTGCACAGATGAAGGGCAAACACCCTGATACACGTGTTTGCAAATGGAGTTGCTGCTTTGTCTTATTATCCTAAGTCATGTGGTAAGTCCCTTTGAGGAGTTGATATTGACTTTCAGGATTTCTACTTCCAATCAATGGCACTAGAGTTTTTTGTCCTCTTCCTTTTTGAAGAAGCTATTTGCTTATTTAAATTCCCAGAGGAGCATTACATTGCATATAAGTCTCTTTACACCGACATGGCAGTCTTCACAAGGATTACCTGTTACAGTACAATTTACAGTAGTAGGACAGACAGCTTGAAAAATACTTGCTGTAATATTTATGATTAGGTGAAAAATCAAAATAAAGGTGCAAATAATATAGAAATAATATTGCTCAATCAAAAAAAATATATAAATGTAACAAGTAGATAATATAATAACAATGATAAAACTTCTTATATAGCAACTGTACTCATGACAGAAGAAGGAGTACAACTCTCATCACTGAGATCCCTGGGTTATACCTCCTCTTTGAAAAGGTTCTGCCTGTTCTTGAGTGAGCGGAGCTTATTTTGTTTATCTTCATGTTCTAGTTCTTCCTCGGGAGGCTGGAAATAAGTGATCAAGTCTTGCAGGGTTTGAACTACCTCCTCAATAGGCAGGGCGATGGGGGTCGTTACTGTCCGGTTGTTTCCCGTCAGAGAATCCAGGTCACTTGCCATAAAAAAAAATATCTGTGTCAGCAACCAACTCCTAACAGATCGGATGAATATTTTAGTGACTCCTCTTGGTGATCTGCAAATGGTGCTTCAATTTCTACAGAAGCATCAGCAAAATTACAATCTATGTATCAGTCTTTAAATTATTTGTACAGCACTGTGCATTGGAAGCAAAAATGAATGATGGGCACTGGTGTGTAATGCTATGCTAACTCATAAGGAGAACTAGATTCTTGTGTCCTTTTCAGTAGCTATCAATAGACAGACGAACATAACGGTTTGTGAAATGTGTGGCAAAAATTAGACAGTGCTGAGCAAACTGCACCTGATAAACTGGCTAAACAGGCCTGTGGTGTTACGAATGATTCTAGCAGCTTGGGACTCTTCATGCTGACACTTCTGTAATGTGACGCCATCATCCATATGGCCTTCCTGGTGCAGGATTGCCTGTTCAGAAAGAGGCAGATGTAAAATATAACTTCTAGTTAGATATAGGGAGCGCTTGCCTGACAATGCTAAATTTTGAAAACCAAGCTGCGTAGGAAATCATTGACAATTTACACACACACACACACACACACACACACACTTCTATACTGTAGTATACATACATATGTATATAGATATATGTTTATATATATATATGTATACACACACACACCGCTTACGTTTTTCATGCTAGCTCGTACTTAAGTAGAACACGATGCCTTAATTGTAGCACAACACGCTAATTGTGAAGCACGGCCATTCACACTGCCGTAGTTGCAGAATAATTTGGCATTATGTTCCATGATGTGGAGCAATTTATTTGGCGCAAGGAATTTTGGTTTACTGTCTGCTACAACAGTACCATTGGCATAGCCCTTGTGCATATTATGTGGCCTTTGAAGAGAAGAGCTTCAGCCTTAACTGGTCCTATTAGATGACGGGAATTTATGTAGTACTTACCTGTCTTTTTAGCAACAAGATAGGGTGTTGGTCATGGAAAGGCATGGAAGAGAAACAACTGCCTTGTGTGGAATAACCCAACACCATAAATGGTGGGTCAATCTGACTTTTGCTAAGGAGTCATTATTTTATGGATGCCCCTCAATGCATACAAAAAATAAGACTGTTCTAGAAATTTGTGTCGGATGCTTCAAATTACACTGGGTTAAATCTGGCCATACACATAAAAATATGATCATTCAAACAAATGATCCCATCATAAACAATGTATACCAGACTAAACAGGCACATAATAAAAAAGTGAAAAGTTGCAAAGTTGCTTTAATCAGCTCGTCAAGCTATATACAACTAGTTTAAATTCCAACGTGACAGGTCACATTTTCTACAACCAGAAAATTGCCATCTGCAATTATGAACAATCGCCCACGTACAATTATTAAAAAGATGGTGGGCTGGATATGTTGTCTACTTTTATCTGTGTATGGTCAGCATTGCAAATTGTTTCCCTCATTTTCATTAGCTTAGCCTTAAGACAGGTGGGTCTTCAAGAAGAACCTGAAGACCCACCTGTTCCGACAAGCCTACAGACTGCAATGATACTCGGTCTACTGAACCACCGCACGACCTGCTCTACCCTCTCATACTGTATCCTCACTCATCCCTGTAGAATGTGAGCCCTCGCGGGCAGGGTCCCCTCTCCTTATGTACTTGTGTGTCCCTTGTCTTACACATGTTTATTATACTTGTCTATATTTCCCCTTTTCACATGTAAAGCGCCATGGAATAAATGGCGCTATATAAATGCATAATAATAATAATAATTTACAAGCAACTCCACTTGAAAGCCCCTGGGCCAAACTCTGCTCTTCATAAAGTTACATCTAGTAATAATAGCAATTATTTGCCTTCAGTTCCATATATCGAGAGATCCTATCACCCTGATGTATGTAATCTACTATCTGCATGCTACAGCTGTTTTAGCTTCTGCTTTCTCACGTGAAACATTGCACAATCTCTTTGCTGCATGGCCAATTACCATGTGGGAATACTGAATATCATGAATTATTTTTGGGGCACATAGTTTCTACAAATGGAAACAAATTAAAAGAACGTGCCATGCACTAAATTACCGCATTATACCACCATGTGTTCAATGCAACACATTTGTTTCTTAAAAACTAGAATTTTTTTTTATCTTTCAATACAGAAATACAACCTCATTTCAGGTATACAGGAGCAAGACAAAATTGGCGACATTTATAGAACTAAAGAACGGTAGTCCTCTCAAGGCTCAGACTGTAATGCAAATAGAGGTATGAAGATCCAACAATTGGAACGGAGGAGATAAAATTAGACTCAGATCAGGTTCAACAATTACTCTATGCTTTAGTGTGTAGTTCACGGTTATTGTGCTGGACAATATTTGTTAATGGGCTAGTTTTTCCACACCTATGTCTGCATGGAAAAAAAATCTCAGTATGCCTAAGTCTGGTCCATATTACGGATGAGAACAGTGAATGTAATGTGTGTAATGGCAGGCAGCTCCTGCACTAGTCAACAATGCGGCTCATATAACTACCCCAATAATTTCAATGCACATCTGAACCCAGCCGAAGAAGTAAAGAAAAGGTGTGAAAGAGGCTTGAAATACTTAGGTAGAGTATCCAACACCACTGTGAAAAAGAATGTTTCACAATGTGGATTTTTCGACATATTGCAAAGCCTGTAGAAGTCAAAGGGGATATTAAGATCTTAAAAAACAAAACAAAAAAAACTAAACTAACAGGTATTTAATTGCTAACAGAGTAAACTACCTGCCTGTTCTACCCTGCGCTGGCTCAGAGAAATCACCATCTGCAGCTCCTGTCAGCGATTCAGTTGCTCCACGTCAACAGAGCTACTCGTCTTTTTCCGGGTTGCTCAGTCAATGGAGAGTGACGTTTCCTTGTAATGTTGACTGAAAATCATCTCCCCGCAGTTAGGCAGCGGGGAGCTTTAGGCTTGGCCCAGTTTCAGGATGCTGCAATGAGTTATCTATTTTTATAGGGGTTTTCTAGGACAATTTTTTTTCTATGGACCTAAATCCAACAGGCAGGTATGTGCTAACAATGTCATCTACCTGCCTATTCTACACAGCACCAGGTCAGTTCTGAATAATCTTGCCTGTGTTTCAGCTGCTCCACACCAACAAAGCAGCTCTTCTTCTTCTGTGCTTCTCAATTCATGGGGTGTGACTTTCAACGTCATGCTGATGGACAGCCGGACGTCAGCAGTCACGACCAGTCAACAAAGAAGAGGAAAAGAGAAGCAGCTGCTCTGTCAATATGACATCAGTGATATCTTGTTGGGTAAAGAGAATGGGGCATCAGACTGCAATGCTTGCCTTTTCAGAATGATGAACCAGGGGAGTCCAAGTGGACACAACAGAGAAATAGACTTTATTTCTACGCGTTTCGTGGTGATAACACCACTTCCTCAGGACAGACTATTTATAGCATAGACTGTCCTGAGGAAGTGATGTGATCAGCATGAAACACGTAGAAATAAAGTCTATTTCTCTGTTGTGTCCATTTGGACCCCCCTGGTTCATCATTCTGAAAGGCAAGCAGTGGAGTCTGATGCCCCATTCTCTTTACCCAACAAGATATCATCATTCCGGGGCTTGCAGCAGCTATCAATGCTAAGTACAGTGGTTGTGTCTCATATAACCACAATAGGTGAGTGAATTTGAAATATCTAACATTTCTTTTATCTTGGATAAGACCCTATGTGCGCTCTATATTCCTTCTAGCTATCCAATATGGCATCAATGGAAGCTGCAGAATCACCGGCAGGAACAGTTAGTGCCAGAAGAAGTTTGCACTGGGTGAAACAGACAGGTAGTAATCATCCTCCTGTAAGAGTGGTGGACTGTTCTACCCCTGAAGACAACAATCGCACCATGTGTATAGCATGTGGTTTTACATATATTGGGAGGAGTTCTTCTCTGTCAAAGAGGACTTGGGGCTTCTGGGCAGCCAAACTCAAGTCAAACTAGAGAATAAGAAAAACTCTGACTGGACACCTCCCTCTGGCCGCAACACCATTTTGGACCAATATATTGGCTCATTTAGACATTCGATGCAGTCCACGATATTGGATAAAAAAGCAAAGGAAACATCTAATATAAGTTTGCAGGAGAAAAAGGCGATTCACGGCCTTAAGAACAACAGGGAGATCACAATTAAGCCTGCGGATAAAGGTGGTGCCATAGTTCTCCTTAATACAACTGACTACATCAAAGAGGCTCACAGACAACTGATGGATATACAGTACTACACCAAACTGGATGATGACCCAACTCCCAAATATCTGAGGGAGTTGAAAAGAGTCATCAAAGGTCTATGTACAGACCCCATAAACCTTCTGGACTTAATACCCGAGAATCCAAGGATGGGAACTTTCTATATGCTTCCCAAGATTCATAAGCCAGGCAACCCAGGGAGGCCAATCATCTCAGGGGTGGGAACACTAACTGAAAAATTCTCAGGGTGGATTGAAAACATCCTCAAGCCACTGGTAAGGAAGACAGCCAGCTATATACAGGACACTACAGACCTGCTTAATAAGCTATCCACGATAGGTCCCCTCCCCGACAGCACCATCTTAGCCACCATGGACGTCGAATCCTTATATTCCAACATCCCACACGAAGATGGACTAGCGGCCTGACAAATGTTTCTTGAGGCCAATGGGATCCCCTCCAAGTCTGTAATAGCACTTACCAGATTCATCCTCACACACAACTTTTTCTCTTTCGGTGAGGAGCTCTACCTACAACGCACCGGCACCGCTATGGGAAGTAAAATGGCACCCCAGTACGCTAATCTCTTCATGGCTAAACTGGAAAATGACTTTTTAGCATCCTGCTCCATCAAACCCTTTGCCTATTTCCGTTACATTGATGACATATTAATAATCTGGACTGAGCCTGAACAAGAACTTCTAAATTTCAATGACAAATTCAACAAATTTCATCCAACCATAAACTTGACATTAGACCATTCAAAAACAAAAATCAACTTCCTAGACACCACCATAAAAATCCAAAATGGTTCATTCCAAACATCAGTATATCGGAAACCAATTGACCGTCCCACATACCTCGAATGGGACAGCTTCCATCCTAAACACATTAAAAAATCCATTGTCTACAGCCAGGCCCTCAGATATAACCGTATCTGTTCCAGTCCCAAGGACAGGGATGAACACCTAACCCAGCTTAAAATGTCATTTTTAAATCAAGGTTACCATCCCACCTCCATTGATGATCAGATCGTTAGGGCCACAAGGATCCCTAGAAGTCAAGTACTTCAATACAGAAAAAAAGAGGAAAATCATCGTGTACCCCTGGTAGTGACCTACAACCCACAGCTTGAAATACTCAGAAAAATGGCTAAGAAACTTCACCATATCCTACACAAGGATGGCCGGTTAAAAACACTATTCAAAGACCCCCCCTTGCTATGTTACAGACAACCTCCCAATCTAAGAAACATCATTATCCGAAGTTCAATGCCCTCTGATTCACCAAGAGGAACATATCCTTGCAATGGGAGAAGATGCAAAACCTGCATTCATATAGAGACCAAAGACAAAATCCAAATTCCCAACACACAGCAGGACTATAATATCCCAGGGACATTCACATGTTCCTCTTCCAATGTGGTGTATTTAATTCTATGCAATATATGTCCTGTGGGTGGCCTGTATGTTGGAGAAACAGGACAGAGACTGAGAGCAAGGATGAGGACTCATCGTCATACAATTACAGACAAAAAAAACCATTTACCTGTGGCTAAACATTTCTGTGGTCCAGGACACAACATAGGCAATATGAAAGTTGTCATTTTAAAAAGCAATTTTAAATCACAGACGCATCGGAGAGTGTGGGAGCATAAATTCATTACTATCTTTGATTCTATTCACACAGGACTCAATTTGTCAGAAGGTTTTATGACCCATTACCATATCTGAGCTATCTACTCCAAGTAGCCCTTTGATCTTCAGAACTTTTCATACTACCTATCTGATCTTACCTAATTAAGGATTCTCTCTTCAAGCTCATTGTTTGTTTATTGAAATGTTGTGCTTTAAACTGTATATAAATAAGGTTTCTTCAAATATTTTGTCATATCAGCCTGATGAAGGGACATAAGCAGTCCCGAAAGCTTGCTTTGTAACAACATTCACTATTATTTGTTAGCCATTAAAAGGTATCATACCCACAAGATTCCTATTTTGTTTCTCTCACTGAGAGCACTTTATATATTTTTTTTACATATATTGTGTTATGGTAATGTACCACGAATAAGTAATGTAAAGTGTTAACATACATTGTGAGTAGTGTATAGTGCAGGGTAATCACAGGATTAGGCATAGATTAGGAATAGGACATAAGATAGTGATAAACAGGTAAGACAGATAGTGATAACATACAGTTAATGTATAAAACTAGCCCACAGTGTCAATAGAAAACGGGCAACTCCTGGTAGTGACTCAGATAGGGAAGTGCAGTTATAAGGTCAAGTTCAAGTACAGTGGGCTGCTAGGACCAACATGTACCAATCGTTCCTTGCAGTGGCAAGCCATACTGATAATTCCTTGCAGATACTCCAGCAATGTCGGGAGTCCAAAGTTCGGTGTGGAGGCTTATGGTGTACAGGGGAAGATGGACACAGTACTGCGTCAAGGGCTAGTGGCTGGTTCTGGGTGCACTGTTGAAGTGGACAGGAATTATTGAGGCTGAGTCAGTGGGCTTAGGGATAGTCCAGGACAAATGAGTGACAAGGCTGAAGATGTGTTGAACTAAGGAAGTAAAAAATATTAAGTGTTGTACCGTATCCCCCATTTTCCAACGTAAAGACTTGAAATGACCAGCAAACGTTTGCTTGTTGCAATGAGCTTGGTGTCCCATGAATTGTGTGCAGCGGCTGTAGAGGATGGAAGCCTGAAGATAATGAAGGCCAGTGGCCTACAAGTGAGTGTAATGCAGCCAACACCTCACTGCACATTAGGACACTGTTTTCCTGTAAAGTGCCAGAACGCAACTAAACAGCACCTCAGTCATAATTACCCCTCGTGACCACTTTTACATACCTGCTAGTTAGTTCTTAGACCTATAGTAAGAAAATAATATAGTTCTGGATAATCCCTTTAAAAAGATCATTCAAGAAGCTCAAACTAGTACAAACATAGTCAGATACTGAATATGAAAATGCTGCAGTTCCGGTATTTTCTTTGAGAACATGGTGCTTAATTACCGTATTTATTCCTTATTTTATCAAACAGATACCATAAAACATTTCTGTCCCTATATATCTGTATACATACTCTTCTTTTTAGTGGTCCCAGTCGTGCAGTCTTGGCATCTTGGGCTTTATAGGTCAGCCATAGGCCGCTGTGTACATGCTGAATAAAGCAAATGGAATCCCCATACTTAATCTCGGCAACACCCATTCCATCAATGTCTCGCTTTGGGCCAGAGTCCAGCTTTTCCTGCATTAAGAACAAAAGGCCAGTGAACATTATCCAAACCCATTTATTTATGTTTATCACTTAATGTTTGAAGTTAACGTGAATTTAATTTGGTGAAAAACAAACATATCAATAAAATGTGAACATTTTTAATTAAAAATATTTGTGAAACTAAGTACAAATGGCAAAGCTACATAGTGATCATCAGAAGCAGTTATATACCTGTCTTACACAATGTGTATTTTCGTACCACAGTTCTAATAAACCCCAGTGGGTACGCTGTGAAGGCACACTTAATTGCAAGTATATCCAAAGTTTGCTCGTTTGGCTCTAGCTTTATAAATATAGTCCCATTGACACGCTGAATAAATTGGTGATCTGTGACTCATACTTTGCTACTAAGTTGTTCAAATAAAGCAGGCCAGCAAAGACAAAGACTGTGACCTTTACAGGAACATGTTAATTATACATAGTTAAATCCTATAAACTCCTTATAAGCAATGCTTAATTAGTAAATGCCAATAGCCTGTAGTGCGTTACCAAAATTAAGACAGAGAAGTGGCTTGAAAAAGGGCTAAATGACATAATAACACCTCACTATTATAGTATGCAGACTTCTACAACGTATGGTTATAAGGAGGTGACGGGGAACCCCATTGCTTCCCCTCTCTCTCATGTGCTGACCCCGTGCACTCTGTTGTATTAACTGTATTGTGCCATATAATGTTGTCATGTATGTACCTGTATGTTAATATGTGTCAGTTGTTGTATTAACTTGATGTACTGTAATGTAATGTTTCATATATCCGCATTGACTTGTAATGTATTGCTTAGTGGTGTTTCCCTTTAACTTGCATATTGCACTAGCTGAGGGACAGTTAAGAGTTAAAGGTGTTGGCTGGGCGAGCAGAAGAAAGGCGGCAGGAAGCTCCTGCTTCCAGTTAGTAGCCCAGGCACGTTGGCCCTGGGCAGGTGTATAGGAGCTGCCGGTGCATTGCCAGATCCCAGGAGGGGACAGAATCTGCTGCCCCGGGACTCAAGACCTAAGGACCACAACATGGCCCTAGGACTTCAGAAGGGCCCCTGCTGAAGGGACTAAAAGCATCCAGATCACCAGCGAGTGGACTGCTGCTTGATTTCGGCTACCGTAGCTGTGGTGGGTACGGCCGTGGATAGTGTCAGGGAGAGAGCAGGAAGACAGTGTTGTACCCCTTTTTCTCCTCAATGTTTATTAAAGTTCATTCCCTGTTGGACCGCAGCTGTGAATCTGGACTTTAATTGCCTGGACTACCGTGGCTGGGGGATGAAAAGGTAATCTGTGGGGGAACCTGTGTTCGTCCAGTGATTCATCTACAAGGGGCCGGGGTGTCTGTGGACAGTGTTTTGTGGGTGAACTCGGTCAGGACTACTACCCCGGTTGCCCTTGTTACATGGTCACTCCAGGGGAGCAAGATAAAGACTGTGATTGATTCCATGACAAGATCTAAATTTTCAGCTATTTATTCGATTGCCCCAATTAAATTTCTGGCAGGTGAAAAAACCTTTAGGGAAGTCCATCAGGACAGAATGACTGGTCAATCTAAGTATCACTATTAGGTGCACAAAGTTGTGATCATTTAAATATACCTTCCCACCTGCTTGTTTTTACTCAGTCTCCTCCCTCTTCTTTAATTGACAGCTCTGGCTTCACAGAGCCAGAAATATGCGGAGATAGATTAAAACCAAGCAGGGGGAACGGTATGTATATATGACTGTCTCCGTCATGATACATCGAGCACCTGTACTTGGTTTGAACAGTCATTTTGTACTGATGGAGTTTTTTTTAAAAGCAAGTACAGGCATTCAGCCAAAAACAGCCCTCAGTATTTTAATTTAGCTCTCATCTATACTTCAGGCCAATTTTATCACCAACCACATAAATATTGATTTTAGATACAAAAGAA
Source organism: Dendrobates tinctorius (assembly GCF_039654945.1). Taxonomy (NCBI): domain Eukaryota; kingdom Metazoa; phylum Chordata; class Amphibia; order Anura; family Dendrobatidae; genus Dendrobates; species Dendrobates tinctorius. The sequence goes on along the minus strand of NW_027361853.1, from coordinate 1,924,545 downwards.
AGGTAAAAAAATTATGGTAAATAAATAAAAAAGTAGCTTTGGCTATTTCAATATCATTAACAGCTTTGCACAATGTGTGGCAGGAATAGTTGGACTCAATTCTTGTGGTTTGGGTTTGTAATGGAAACCACAATATATGAATGTAAAACACTAGCTTTTCCACTAAAAGGAAAATAGCAAAAAATTGGAAAAATCTAAATTAAGCACTCCAAGCTGAAACAATTTAGCACTCAGGCTTAATAAAGCTCCACAACTTTCCAAAAATGCGCTGTGTGGCCAGAATCATACACCATGGGTACATATATCCAACAAATACTAGAACCATTGCTAAAAGTTTGAGTAATATTTAGGCTCCATCCAGAGATATGTACATCGCTCCATCATCGATAATGTTATTCTATTATTTTGCGCTCCTTAGCCTTTTTTCTTATACTTTTTGGATTTCAATTGTGTATTTTATATTTCCTTCTAAATTTAATTAAAATATTATTCCATGAAAACCACGCTGTAATGCTAGATTTGTTTTATGACTTATCACCGCCACCAGATAGACCCTAGTGTATTAATATAGTGTCTGAATCAAGTGATGTGTCTGTCCTTTTGACAGAAGAATATCGCTGCATGCTGTTATTTATCCTGTATGTCACAAAGTCAAAATTTCAAAAATATACAATTTTTCATTATTATGAGGGTTTTTTTATACCTTGTAGCTTTTAACTGTAATCACTATTTACCTTTGATGCTCTGAAACAGAATGCTGAAGACTTGGTGTCAGACTTTGCTCGGTCTTGTAGCACTAATCCTTGGTCCTCTGTCAGTGCCAAATACTGCCCAGTTGTAATATGCCGTAGGCGGAATGTCTGCCCCCATTTGATGTGACTGCCACTCCAACTGAAGAGAGAAAACAGCATTAAAAAGAGGTTCCATCAGAAAGTGTGCTAAAAGCAACAGAGAAAATATATATGGGTACCTTATTCTAAGGGGTTCCACTCTCCATAACGACCTGGCACGAACACCAGCTCCTCCTGCTTCATAATTAACTTTCCTAGCAAGATAAAAGGCACATATATAGGTTTATAAAAAATATAATAATTAACATTGTAAGACTGTGAATTTCAATTTCAAACAGAGACTGGACAGACATGGAGATGGTTTAGTAAATCCTACACTAAGCAGGGGTTGGACACGATGAACCTTGAATTCCCTTCCAACTCTAACATTCTAAGATTCTATGACATACAGAGATATCACAGGACTGAATTTAACCAGGGTGTTTGAAACTAATCAAAATAGGGGCAGTGGTGGATTCAAAATCTCTATATATGATGGAGTTGAAGGTTTTCATTAGCAATACGAGTTTCAGTGCCGAACCAACATATTAGTCAATTGAAAAAGCTACACTACTGTAACTGTGTCGGTGTGCAAAGAGCGCCCAGTTACACACTGTGACAGAGCATAGAGATGTGATTTTCCTGCTCTGCCTCTCGGCCCCTTTTGGTTCCCTTAGTAGGAGGGGGGGCCCGATGCTGGCCGTCATCATAAGTTCAACTGCCTCCTGACAAAGCTGCTTTTGGCGAAACGCGCGTCGAGGCTGCTGAGTGGGAATCCTTTAGGGGCATCGACCTTCACCTATAAACATCATGACTTCAGGTATATTCTCCCCCCTTTTTTAGGGGGTCCTCTGCATTGTAGTTTAGGTTACCACTTATAAGATGTGAACAGGCTAATTCCTCTATACAAGTACTCTGTGGTAGTTATATTACCATCTATACCTGATCACCTATCCATATATTTTATATATTTTTGATATTGTATAACCTTTCTAGGATAGTCCTGGTGCCTGGGTTTCTACTTATTGATCTGGTTTTTTTGCCATATTGAATTGTTTATTTGTAAATCAGTTATATTGCATTGTATCTTTTTACAATGAACCCCAGCAGAGTGATGCTCCTATTTGATAGTCCCAGTTGTTCCTGTTATGTTGTCTCATGCTATGTATCAGCTCTCACAACTATTGTAATGATCTATTTTTATATATTTTGATAGTATTTTCTAAATGTTGTATTATCGATTATATCTCTTTATTGTGACCTTATTTCTATTAAGTTAATTCAGTTTTTAGATTAAGTGCTCATATTTTTGGTTGTAGGATTAACAGTTTTGTAGTGTTTATGAAGCTATAGCTTCAGATTTAGAGGATTAGCTTTGTTGGTGTATTATGTATCAGCTGGATATCGATACATCTGACCTCACTGTTGAGAGTGGGAGCGACATGCTCCGTCTCCCATCAATCCCCCTCTGCGTCTGACATCACTGATGCAGACACTGACAGCAGGCGTGATGACGTTATAACTTGGCACCCCCTGTGTTGAGATGTGTGGGTGCTCGGAGAAGCAGGGGGAACGAGGAGGAGAGGTGAGTAATGTATTTATTTATTTATTTTTTACGGGGTACGGTATATGCTATGGGGTCTGGTGTCTGTGCCAGTGCCGGTGCCTGCAAGTGGGCCCCCCTGCTTGCTCAGGGCCCCAGCACTTGTGATACTTACCCTCCCATTCCACCACAGTGGCGTCTTCTGTGTCATCTGTGACATTTCAGGTCAGATGTTGCGGTGACGTCACGTCTGTGCACCCTCTGCCTGAACAGTCACAGTAGAGAGAGCCAGAAGACGGCGATGCTGAGGTGTCTGGACCTGTGGCCAGCCACGAGAGGTGAGAACTAAATTTTTTTTTTGATGTTTGGAGCATTATATGGGGCCTGTTATATATGTAACATCATATATGGGCCCATTATACACTGGAGCATCATATATGGGACCCATTATTCACTGGAGCCCACAAAAACCTGGAGCCGGCCCTGCTGGTATCTATAATGCATTCAGACCCCTTTAAATTTTTCACTCTTTACTTCATTGCAGCCATTTGGTAAATTCAAAAAAGTTCATTTTTTTCTCATTAATGTACACTCTGCACCCCATCTTGACTGAAAAAAACAGAAATGTAGAAATTTATGCAGATTTATTAAAAAAGAAAAACTGAAATATCACATGGTTATAAATATTCAGACACTTTGCTCAGTATTGAGTAGAAGCGCCCTTTTGAGCTAGTACAGCCATGAGTCATCTTGAGAATGATGCAACAAGTTTTTCACACCTGGATTTGGGTATCCTCTGCCATTCTTCCTTGCAGACCCTCTCCAGTTCCGTCAGTTTGGATGGTGAATGTTGGTGGACAGCCATTTTCAGCTATCTCCATAGATGCTCAGTTGGGTTTAGGACAGGGCTCTGGCTGGGCCAGTCAAGAATGGTCACAGTGTTGCTCTGAAGCCACTCATTTGTTATTTCAGCTGTGTGCTTAGGGTCATTAGCTTGTTGGAAGGTGAACCTTCGGCCAAGTCAGAGGTCCAGAGCACTCTGGAAGGGGTTTTCATCCAGGATATCTCTGTACATGGCTGCATTCATGTTTCCTTCAATTGCAACCAGTCCATGCAGATGAAAAACACCCCCATAGCATGATGCTGCAACCACCCTGTTTCACAGTTGGGATTGTATTGGGCAGGTGATGAGCAGTGCATGGTTTTCTCCACATATACCACTTAGAATTATCACCAAAAAGTTCTATCTTCGTCTCATCAGGCCAGAGAATCTTATTTCTCATAGTTAGCAAACTCTATGCGGGCTTTCATATGTCTGGCACTGAGGAGAGGCTTCCATCGGGCCACTCTGCCATAAAGGCCCAACGGGTGGAGGGCTGCAGTGATAGTTGACTTTGTGGAACGTTCTCCCATCTCCCTACTGTATCTGTGGAGCTCAGCCACAGTGGTCTTGGGGTTCTTCTTTACCTCTCTAATGAAGGCTCTTCTCTCACGATTGCTCAGTTTGGCTGGACGGCCAGGTCTAGGAATACTTTTGGTGGTCCCAAACTTCTTCTGTTTAAGGATTATGGAGGCCACTGTGCTCTTAGGAACCTTGAGTACTGCAGAAATTCTTTTGTAACCTTGGCCAGATGTGTGCCTTGCCACAATTCTGTCTCTGAGCTCCTTAGCCAGTTCCTTTGACCTCATGATTCTCATTTGGTCTGACATGCACTGTGAGGTCTTTTATAGACAGGTGTGTTCCTTTACAAATCAAGTCATATCAGTTTAATTACACACAGCTGGACTCCAGTGAAGGAGTAGAACTATCTCAAGGAGGATCACAAGGAAATGGACAGCATGTGAATTAAATATGAGTGTCTGAGCAAAGGGTCTGAATACTTATGACCATGTGATATTTCAGCTTTTCGTTTTTAATAAATTTGCAAAAATGTCTACATTTCTGTTTTTTTTCAGTCAAGATGGGGTGCAGGGTGTACATTAATGAGAAAAAAATGAACTTTTTTGAATTTACCAAATGACTGCAATGAAACAAAGTGTGAAAAATGTAAAGGGGTCTGAATACTTTCTGTACCCACTGTATATTTTCATTCAGTAGTTTTATGTCCCACAACCGCTCCAGGCATGCACCATACACAGAGGCTGCCAGGCTGATGTCAAGAAATGTGCATGTGACTGTTCTTGCTTGTATATGGGATAGTAATGTGCATTATCAGCATTGACATACTGTATGCTGATCCAAGTATAAGATGGCCCTTATTGCACTGACCAATAGGGATAAGAAGCTATACAGAACTCATAAAGTCACTGCACAAAGGTTATTGCTGTTATCTTGTGTGTGGCATGATTATGACACTATTTATTATGTTTTATGAATTTCTATTCCACTAAATCCATGTTCCCTTAATCTAACCTATGTTGAGCTTCTGCTGGGTCAGTAGATGGGATTGTCAAACATTCATCATGGCCATGGAAAAACCGGACCACATGTCCACCGAGAAGATACCCTGAAATAACAGAATAAAATACATTTAAAACAGAAAATAAAATCAAGACACACATATTGTATAACCTGTAGAAAACTCATATAATTCATTAAAAGGTTACTACCATCTCCAAGATACTATCACAACATTTAGTAAGTGTAATAATAATAATATTAGCAAATACTTCCAATTAAAAATGTAGTATAGTTCTTCTGATTCACTATGTTACCTACTTCATGTGCACAGCATTGCAGTAGCTTAGGTATTCATGGTTACGACCACTCACATAGTGACAGTGAGTTAGTTGTTAATGGCCGTACCCAGGTATTGCAATTCCCAACACATAGGGTAAGCAACACAGCAAATCAGAAGAACTAGAATACATTTTTAATGGGAGCTATTCGCTAATATTATATTATTACACCTACTACATATTGGGATAGGATCTTGGAGATGGGAATACCTATTTAAATTACACCTAATATTATACTCAGAAAACAGGTGTAAGAATCAGTATAACCTCAAGAAGATTTGCGGCTGAGCGTTCCACTTCTCCTTAAAAGCAAACCTCCATACCATTGTTTTCTGTAAACTGTATGGCTGTGCAACTCAAAAACTAAACCCTCTCACTGAAGTCTTCTTCTGTGCAAACTTCTTTAAAGGGATGTCCAGTCTAAAAAGCAAGGTCTGCAGTCACTGAATGTAAATGCAGAATCGTGAGAATGTGCGATGTCCACACTGTCACGATTCCCCTGTATGCCCCATGCAGGTGGGTAGTCACGTGATTGAATGGTACCCGATGCGATTTGCATACTTGTTGTCATGTGCCAACTAGCATCATTCAGCTTCAATCAATAGAAGAAAATTCAGAAAAGCTGGCTGAGACTAGTCAGCAAGTCACTGCCAGTATAGAAATTCCATAAATGAGAACAAATGACCACCTACTCGCATGAAGCAAACAGGGGAATCGTGACAGTGTGCGCATTGCACACTGTTGCAATTCGGGAGTAATAGCGCGACTGCAGATTTTGCATCTTAGTGCATAGACGGCCGTATTACTCGTGCGAGGATCACATCGCAATCCTCGGACTGGCTGTCTTCTCTATTGACCTGAGTGTAACACAAAGTATTTCTCTGAAGCAGTCAAGCTCAGGTCAGGAGAGTTGACGGCCAGTCCGAGGATTGCGAGGAGATCCTCGCATGAGCCATGTGTCTGTGCCCTTAGACCATTCAATCCCTTTAATGGTTGTGCAGAGTGCTAATGAATTGCTCTTCCTGACAAAAGAAAGAACTGTGCAGCTACATAGTCCTTAATACTACACATCTCCTTTCATCTCTATGATCAATGCATGCAAAAAGGAAAACTAAAGCTGCCATCAGTGTTCAGCCTCCTATTACAGTAAGAAAAGTATGGGATCTGGGAAAGGTGAAAAGTATCTGAACCCAAAGGAAAGAAACAAAGCTGGTGACAGTATATCCTTCAATAAAGCTAAGAAAAATATTTATTCTATGCCCGATGCAACGTTGCATACCTTGTTCATGGAATAAATATTTTTCTCAGTTTTATTGAAGGATGTGCTTGTATTTTGAGATCCTGAGATTTGCTCCCGCATTGGTGGAATGATGCTGCTTTGATGTTTTCTTTTTCCTATCCTATCCATGTAATTATCTGACAGAGGAAACCAACGATTGGCTGCAAGAACAGCTGACCTACAGACAGGATATTGTCTAACCGGAAGTGATGACGCCATGTCCATCAGACTATGCAGCTAATCAGTGACTGCATGGGTGGCACATCCCATTCTGATCCTGGCAGAGACCACCACCATGAAGGCACTGGTTCACCAGGGGTTAACACAGGTATTTTAATCCTCTCCAGTGCCCCCTCTATGCTGCAACTTTGTGTCAGGTCTGCAGCACAGCATTTCATCTATGTGACTGCTGCAGCCAATCATTGGCTTTAGTGGCTAGGTAGACTGCATGAGACCAGTGAGGCTATGAGCTGCGGCGATCATAGGACATTACCACTGCAGCTCTGCCAACAAGGAATCTCAGGAAGCATTTAAAGAAATGGTTAAACTCCATCTATAAAACAATATCCAAATTGGGTTTTTGTAAAACTAAATTAAGTAAAAAAACAAACCCATGAGAATCATGTTTCCTTTCCATACAGTAAGCAGTCTTCTAATTCTTATATTTCTCAAAGCATCGTGATGAAGATATTTAATAATTTATTTAAAATTGTAATCGTGACATTTACCGACGACAAAATCAAATGAGAGAGGAAAAAGCAGAGTTTAAAAAAGGTTACATAGATGTGACACTTGTCAATGTGCGTCATAGCCGGTTCCTTAGGGCATTGAGCTCAACCTGATAAGGATAAAAACAAAGAGATTCTGCTGCTCCTGTCAATTTCAATGTTAATGGTAGATTTGGCGTTTCAGGCCATTGAACAGAGACGGTGGTTCAGACGAACCCTTCGAGTCTCACAACCGAAGAACAGAGAACTCCAATCACACTGTATCTCTGGGGCTGCAGAACCAAGACTGTGAGATGGATAGAAATATGAAGTTATTTTATTTATAGACTTCCATTAACAGCTCTTCTATTAACTCTACTATTTGCTATTTAAAAGGTAACCACTGAGGCAACTGACCGAAATCAGAGGATGTTTAGAACGTCTTAACAGCAAGGCTACTTGAAAGACCAACAGGACCACGAGAGCAGCAGGGAACTTACCATGTGAGTATACTTTATTGCAGTGTTCCCCAACTCCAGTCCTCAAGAGCCACCAACAGGATCTTGTTTTCAGGATTTCCTGGAATTATCACCTGAAAAATACTAAAGAAATCCCGAAACCAAGAACTGTTGGTGGCTCTTGAGGACTGGAGTTGGATAACACTGCTTTAATGCATCTCCTGCTTTCTGGACATTTAAGAAAAAATATGGGGACAACTCGTTTAAGCTCCTGGGCCCCTATTACATAATTTGTCTCAATTATTTTTACATGAGACAGGGAAAAGTTTCGGTCCCCCAGACTTCAAGGCCCAGGTGCATCAACAACTCTGAGTTCCCTATATGGTTCGGCTGCCGGTTTAACTTTTTTTTTACATTTCTACATGTCCTTGCAGAATTTACAATTTTTCCTATAGAATGTAAAAAAATAATTACTCCACAAGCCTTTGAGGTATAGTTCTATCAAACTAGAGTAAACTTTTCTAGACATTGGAATAGAAGTCCCAAGGAAGCCAATAAAGATGAGTATAACTGATTTGACTGAACAACACTTTACATAGCTGTGACATAGTCCAGTGCTAATGACGAGTACCCCCATTATGTAAGTGTGAACCTCACCTTCTTCCACACTGCTCCCAGAGCACGTTGGATGGACATTCCAGAGGGTCTGCATAAAAGACGCATCCACCTGGATGTTGCCCATCCCATTGGATATGGATAGATGCTGTCAGATAAAGTTGAGATAATGTTATGCCATAGAACAGTATTATTAAGCAGTATCTTTCACCAAATTTTTCATGTTGACACATGATATAATAGTGGCTGCAGAGTGATTTTTTTTATTTTTTATTTTAGGTCACCTCTCTGTTGCAGAGATCTTAGCAACCAAAGTATTTGGCATCTGATGAGCTAACTTTAGATAGGTCAAGTGGCTGTTTTCACGGGAAGGTACTTCTCCCAGTATGAGTTGCTATCTGATAACACCCACTTGGACTGAACAAAAGTAAAGGCCCCGTCACACTAAACGATGTCCCAGCGATCCCACCAACGATCCGACATGATGGGATCGCTGGGACATCGTTAGGCTGATCGCTGGTGAGCTGTCACATAGACAGCCCCAGCGATCAGGACCAGCGACGCTGGACGCTGGTTTCTAATGTAAACGCCGGGTATCCAGGAGCCACGTGACTCCTGGATACCCGCTGTTTACCTTGGAAACCGGCGCACACGCTGGTTTCCAAGGTAAACATCGGGTATCTAGGAGCCGCGCGACTCCTGGATACCCGACGTTTATCTTGGAAACCAGCGTGTATGCCAGTTTCCAAGGTAAACAGCGGGTATCGAGGAGCTGCGGCTCCTGGATACCCCACGTTTAAAATATCAACCAGCGTCCAGCGTCGCTGATCGCTGGTCTCTCGCTGCCACACGCAGCGATGCGCGCTGGGCAGCGGGAGACCGGTGATCGAAAAACGGCCCAGGCCGCTCAAGCACGATCAGCGGCCAGGGCCGGCAGGGGGGGGTCGGTCGCTGATCCCCGTCACACACAGCGATCTCGCTGGTGAGATCGCTGATGTGTCACAAAATCAGCGATCTAGTGTGATGGGGCCTTTAGTTCATTAGGTGTCAAACGTTTTGATTGCTAATATCTCTGTAATTGAAAGGCAAAATAAAAAAAAAATTAAAGAAAAAAAAAACATGTTTTTTTCCGCTCTGCAACCACTATCACGTGTCCAGCTTAACATGAAAAATTTGGTGAAAGGTCCCCTTTAAACATGTTAAATGTTTTTTAATAATGCAAGGAAATGTAATACAGTCTTGTTTTAGACTAGGGCTACATGGCAACTTATATTCCTGCTCAAACCATCATAGAGAACAGTTAAATAATTTTGTTATTCAGTATAACTTGCGCATGACTAAAAGTAATGGTGGATCCTAAGCTTTGAAGAGTAACCACCGTTTGATTTTTGTCCCCCATAATTCAATAGCACACATGGAAATAAGAAACTTTGTAATACATCATTCTCAATATCCTCAATTCTCCATTAAAATCCATCTTCAGTGAACATAGACTTGAGATAGGAGATAACAGACGGTGCTCAAAAAGTTCTACAGAGCACTGTAACTGTGGTTTCAGACGAACTTGCAGCAGAATGTCTGTGTCTGCTTTTAGCTCTCCCTCTCTTCATAGAATTTCAAAAACACCAACTGCCATCTCCTATTTCAGTAATGGAAATATTCTGTCTACACTGAATATACACTCACTGGCCACTTTATTAGGTACACCATGCTAGTAACGGGTTGGACCCCCTTTTGCCTTCAGAACTGCCTCAATTCTTCGTGGCAGAGATTCAACAAGGTGCTGGAAGCATTCCTCAGAGATTTTGGACCATATTGACATGATGGCATCACACAGTTGGCGCAGATTTGTCGGCTGCACATCCCTGATGCGAATCTCCCGTTCCACCACATCCCAAAGATGCTCTATTGGATTGAGATCTGGTGACTGAGGAGGCCATTTGAGTACAGTAAACTCATTGTCATGTTCAAGAAACCAATCTGAGATGATTCGAGCTTTATGACATGGCGCATTATCCTGCTGAAAGTAGCCATCAGATGCCTGTTCTTAGCTGAGAGGAGTGGTACCCAGTGTGGTCTTCTGCTGCTGTAGCCCATCTGCCTCAAAGTTCGACGCACTGTGCGTTCAGAGATGCTCTTCTGCCTACCTTGGTTGTAACGGGTGGCAATTTGAGTCACTGTTGCCTTTCTATCAGCTCGAACCAGTATGCCCATTCTCCTCTGACCTCTGGCATCAACAAGGCATTTCCGGCCACAGAACTGCCGCTCACTGGTTTTTTTTTCTTTTTCGGACCATTCTCTGTAAACCCTAGAGATGGTTGTGCGTGAAAATCCCAGTAGATCAGCAGTTTCTGAAATACTCAGACCAGCCCTTCTGGCACCAACAATCATGCCACGTTCAAAGGCACTCAAATCACCTTTCTTCCCCATACTGATGCTCGGTTTGAACTGCAGGAGATTGTCTTGACCATGTCTACATGCCTAAATGCACTGAGTTGCCGCCATGTGATTGGCTGATTAGAAATTAAGTCTTAACACACAGTTGGACAGGTGTACCTAATAAAGTGGCCAGTGAGTGTAGATGTTACATGGGAATTGAGAGTCAAAGATAAGTCCAGGAGAAGAAGGAAGAAAATTTCTCTCAGAAGATATATATTATAATAAGTATATTATTTTTATGTGTATTATTGATTTATGAACTACAAATTAAGTAAAAATAATCATTTTAGTAAGGATAAGCCATTTTTCAGGTTGGTATAATACCGCTGAAAATGGTATTCTCTTTAAAAAGTGACACCTCCTCCCAGTATACTGAATACATATGCCAAATATGAAATTACATGTATCACTACTGAGGAAAATAAATCCAATATTTTAATAATTGAGAAGTCAAATACAAGGTATATAATCTGATGCGGTGAAAAAATGTAATGTTTCAGAGGATTCATTAAAACGAAAAAAGTGGTTTGGTACTGTGTTAGGCTAGTTTCACATTAGCGTTTTTTTGCGCAGCGCATCGGGCGCATAAAAAACGCAAAGAAAAACGCAAAACAAACGCGCGTTTTTTTAACGTCATGCGCACGCTGATGCGTCAAAAAAATGCAGCGTTGGTTGCGTTCTACATGCGTTTTTGCATGCGTTTGCGTTTTTTATGCACATGCGTTTTTAGGTGTGTCATTTTTTCCATTGTCTAGAGAACATTCTAGACTTGTTTAACTCAAAAACGCATGCGCAAAAAACCGCAACCGTGCGCAAGACCATGCGCACGCATGCGTTCCCATAGACTTCAATGTGTTGTTTTTGCGCATTCCGTGCGCAAGCGTGCGCATGCGTTTTTTTGCCGAGACAGGGCGCACCAAAAAATGCAACATGTTGCGCCTGGCGCGAAAGACAAAAAACCGCATGCGCACGAAAACGCAAGTGTGCGCAAGACGATGCGCACGTCATGTTAAACATAGGTGCGCAGTGCGCATGCGCACGGGTGCGCATGATGCGCTGCGCACAAAAGCGCTAATGTGAAACCAGCCTTAGCCAGCAGAAAAAATTATATAAAGTGCTCTCTGTGAGAGAAACAAAATAGGAATCTAGTGGGTATGATACCTTTTAATGGCTAACAAATAATAGTAAATGATGTTACAAAGCAAGCTTTCGAGATATCTTACGTCTCTTCATCAGGCTGATATAACAAAATATTCATTTACACTGCTCAAAAAAATAAAGAGAGCAACACAATATAAATCCAAGTCAAAAACATTTCTGTGAAATCAACCTGTCCAGTTATGAAGCAGCACTGAGCGTGAATCAATTTCTCCTGCTGTTGTGCAAATGGAACAAACAACAGGTAGAAATGATCGTCAATTAGCAAGACAAACCCTATAAAGTAGTGGTTCTGCAGGTGGTGACCACAGACCATTTCTCTGTTCTCATCCTTTTTGGTTGTTGGTTTGGTCACTTTTGCATTTTGTCATTGCTCTCACCCCTAGAGGTACAGTATCATGAGGCAGTGTCTACAGTACAACTCACAGAAGTTGCTCAGGTAGTGCAGCTCATCCAGGATGGCACATCAATGAGAGCTTTGGCAAGAAGGGTAGCTACTGTATGTCTGTCAGAACAGTGTCCAGAGCATGGAGCAGATACCAGGAGACAGGCCAGTACACCAGGAAACATGGAGGGGGCCGTAGGAGAGCAACAACTAAGCAGGAGGACCGCTATCTACTCCTTTGTGCAAGGAGAAACAGGAGGAGCAGTGCCAGAGCCCTACAAAGTGACCTCCAGCAGGTCACTAATATCGATGTGTCTGCTCAAACTGTCAGAAACAGATTCCATGAGGGTGGTATGAGGGCCCGGCGTCCACAAGTGGGTTTGCCAGAGAACACCAAGATTGGCAATTTCGACATTAGTACTTTGTGCTCTTCACGGACGAAAGCAGGTTCACACTGAGCACATGTGACAGACATGACAGAGTCTGAAAGCACCATGGAGAATGTTCTGCTGCCTGCAACATCCTCCATCATGAACAGTTTGGCAGTTGGTCAGTAATGGTGTGGGAAGGCATTTCTTTGGAGGGCCACACAGCTCTCAAAGTTCTAGCCAATGGTACCCTTACTGCCATTAGGTACCGGAATGAGATCCTCCTACCCATTGTGAGATCATGTGCATTGGGCCCTGGGTTTCTTTTGATACATGACAATGCTAGACCTCATGTGGCTGAAGTGGATCAGCAGTTCCTGCATGATGAAGGCATTGATGCTATGGACTGGCCTGCCTGTTCCCCAGACCTGAACCCAATCGAGCACATCTGGAACATCATGTCTCCCTCCATCCACCAAAGCCATGTTGCACCACAGACTGTCCAGGTGTTGACTTATACTTTAATCCAGGTCTGGGAGGAGATCACTCAGAAGAACATCTGCCATCTTATCAGGTGCATGCCCAGGCATTGTAGAGAGGTCAAAAGGCACGTGGAGGCCACACACTCTGCTGAGCATCATTTCCATGTCATAAGGTATTTCCACTGAAGTTGGATCAGCCTGTAATTTGATTTTCCACTTTGATTTTGGGTATCATTCCAAATCTAGACCTCCACGGGAAATTAATTTTGATTTACAGTGATCATTTTTATGTTTTATTGTTCTCAATGCATTACACTATGTAATGAATAAAGATATGCAACTGGAATATTTCATGCAGTGATATGTAGGATGTGGTATTTTAGTGTTACCTTTATGTTTTTGAGCAGTGTATATTATGAAGTACAATATACTTGAACACAATTATATTAGATAATAAGACACAAAATGGTAAAAAGGCAAACACCATAGTAGACTGTACACAAATATACAATACTTACTAAATATCTTTCAGAGGACACACTAACTAAAATCAGATCATCCCCAATACGAACTTTCTCTCCTTCTGATCTTTGCTTGGATGCTGGATGTATTGTCCACCAGCAAGCCTCTCCTACAAGAAAAAGAAAATTATACATGCATGTACTTTTTGGTGAAATAATATTTAAAAGCCAATAATCAACATTCCCATCTTTTACCTCACAGTAGCTCTTATATTACCTGTTGCAGTATCTTGCAGTCCAACATCAAAAGCAAGTTTATCTGTAAAGGACCTGGATGTTGTCAGACACGTCAAGTACTGTGAATTAGAATAAGAACGGATACAATTATCCATAACTAGAATGGAAAGAATAACTAAATAAACATAATAACCAGTTTAAAGAAACTACAAAACTGAGTCAAGAACAAAATGGTTGCAAGAAGCTATTCAGATGAAGCAATGCTCTACAGAAATACATCAAATGCATGCTTTTCAGTAGCCATTCTCTGCATTGTAGCAGTCTGTATCTCAAATATTGTGGGTTGCATGACAAGTGTCAGGAATAGTGTTGAGCGATACCTTCCGATATCGGGAAATATCGGATCGGATTGGATCGGACCGATACCTCAAAAATATCGGGTATCGCCGATTCCGATACCGGAAACCCATGCAAGTCAATGGGGCACAAATATCAGAATGAAAATAAACCCTTTCTTTCCTTGCACATCCAGTTCGGGAGGGGGGAAGAGTGTGGGCGGTGCATGGGTGGAGACTGTGCATGTGTGTGTGTGCGGGCGGGGTCTGTACAGGCCTCTCGGGGGTCTGTGCGGGCTTCCGGGGGTCTGTGCGGGCCTGCCGGGGTCTGTGCGGGCTGCCGGGGGTCTGTGCGGGCTGCCGGGGGTCTGTGCGGGCTTCCCGGGGGTCTGTGCGGGCTTGCCGGGGGTCTGTGTGGGCCTGCCGGGGGTCTGTACAGGCCTGCCGTTGGTCTGTGCGGGCTGCTGGGGGTCTGTGCGGGCCTGCCGGGGGTCTGTGCGGGTTGCCGGGGGTCTATGCGGACCTGCCGGGGGTCTGTGCGGGCCTGCCAGGGGTTGTGTGTGTGTGCAGGCATCGTCCGATGGGATTACAAGTCCCATCGGGCTATGCCTGCTACAATGACAGTGATTGACACATTAGCCAATGATGGGACAGTAGTAGTCCCATCATCCGGCTAATGTGTTGAATGTAAAAAAAAAAAACATACATACTACATACTGTATATACAACATTCATAAAACATACATACTACATACCACATACTTCATATATACTACATTCATACATACTACATACATGCTACATATATACTACATTCATACTTCATACATACATACTACATATATACTACATTCATACAACATACATACATAATACATAATACATACATACATACTACATTCATACAACATACATACATACATACTACATATATACTACATTCATACAACATACATACATACTACAGACTACATACATACTTCATATATACTACATTCATACAACATACACACATACTACATACATACTACAAATATACTACATTCATACAACATACATACATACTACATACATACTACATATATACTACATTCATACAACATACATACATACTACATACGTACTACATATATACTACATTCATACAATATACATACATACTACATACTACATACATGCTACATATATACTAAATTCATACAACATACATACATACATACAACATACATACTACATTCATACAACATACATACATACATACAACATACATACTACATATATACTACATTCATACAACATACATACATACATAGTACATACTACATACATACTACATACATACAACATACATAAAACATGCTACAGACATACAACATACATACTACATACATACTACATACATACTACATACTACATACAATACATTAATACATTCATACAATACATACATATAGACAAACAGTACATATAACATAGAGTACATACTCACCATCACTTGTCACTTTGATCCCCGAAGCCAGTGTCATCTGTAAAAAATATTAAAATAACAAACAACCAATATACTCCCTGATCTGCAGAAATCCAAGAGTGTCCCATGACGATCTCCCGTGGAGAACAGCAGCATCAGCTGATGTGACCGCTCTCTAAGGGCTCCAGGAATACAATGACGGTAGGTAGGTATCCTTCCGCACTGTGTTCCTCCGCCACTGTAAAAAAATAGTTTCTAGTCTCACTTTTGGCATTGCTGTGTGAGAAAGTTCCCACGCAGCTTTTGCCACAAAGTAAGACCAGTGAACTATAGTAACCTCTCAGTGATGCACTGCAGGAGATCGTCGTGGGACACTCGTGGATTTCTGCGGATCAGTGAGTATATTGGTTGTTTGTTATTTTAATATTTTTTACAGTGAGATGACACTGGCTTCGGGGATCAAAGTGACAAGTGATGGCGAGTATGTACTCTATGTTATATGTACTGTATGTCTATATGTATGTATTGTATGAATGTATTGTAGTATGTATGTAGTATGTATGTTGCATGTATGTTGTATGTATGCAGCATGTTGTATGTATGTTGTATGTATGTAGTAAGTATGTAGTATGTATGTTGTATGAATGTAGTATATATGTAGTATGTATGTATTATGTAGTATGCATGTATGTTATATGAATGTAGTATGTATGTAGTATGTATGTATGTATGTTGTATGAATGTAGTATATATGTAGTATGTATTATGTAGTATGTATGTATGCTGTATGAATGTAGTATATATTTAGTATGTATGTAGTATGTATGTATGTTGTATGAATGTAGTATATATGAAGTATGTATGTAGTATGTAGTATGTATGCATGTTGTATGAATGTTGTATATATGTAGTATGTATGTAGTATGTATGGTTTTATTTTTTTTTAAATTCAACACATTAGCCGGATGATGGGACTACTACTGTCCCATCATTGGCTAATGTGTCAATCACTGTCATTGTAGCAGGCATAGCCCGATGGGACTTGTAGTCCCATCGGACGATGCCTGCAAACACAACCCCCGGCAGGCCTGTACAGACCCCCGGCAGGCCCACACAGACCCCCGGCACCCCGCACAGACCCCCGGCAGGCCCACACAGACCCCCGGCAGCCCGCACAGACCCCCGGCAGGCCCACACAGACCCCCGGCAGCCCGCACAGACCCCCAGCAGGCCCACACAGACCCCTGGCAGCCCGTACAGACACCCGGCAGGCCCGCACAGACCCCCGGCAGGCCCGCACAGACCCCTGGCAGCCCGCACAGACCCCCGTTAGGCCCATACAGTCACCTGGCAGCCCGCACAGACCCCCGGCAGGCCTGCACAGACCCCCGGCAGGCCCATACAGACCCCCAGCAGGCCCGCACAGACCCCCGGCAGGCCCGCACAGACCGCGCATCATGATGACATAATTTCAGCAGCCAATCACAGCCATGCCATTAGTTAACATGGCTAAAACAACTGGCTCATTGCATTATGGGAACTTCCGATTCCGGTATTCGATATTGTAAAAATATCGGAACTCAGGAACTCCGATACAGCGAATATCGCCTTTACATTACATCATACTGCTCTCAGATTAGGTTGCAAAAACCTGGTGACAGTTTCCTATTACCCAGTCTGTAACATATTCTTGACAGAACAGGAGCACAAATACTGAATTTGATATTCATGTCCTAAGGACTACAGTTTTTGTTCAGTGTGTTATCACAATGAGGTAGAAAATTTGGATGTTATGTGTGGTATGATGTAATACTGTTTGGATTATGATTTGGTGGTGCCACTGGAGCTTTAGAGCATATGGAAGAGAAGAGAAGCTCCTCTGGAAAACCTCTCCATAAGGCAGAGTTATAAGGAGCCATGTACAATAAATGCAGCTCCTGCACTGGCGCAGGAGACCCCAACCACCGATTCAAGGACCAACACTAAACACTAACAGTGTGCTCTGCTCTGTTGCAGCTCAGAGCACACTGCAGGTGCCTGCCCTGGTGGTTCATTATCACCGGGGTGCGCATACGCAGGCAGCGTTCATCATCTAAATTCTGCGACTTTTATGGATTTTCCTAAATAAAATGGGAATGGTTGGTGATATCAACTTCCTGTTTGTGGCACATTAGTATATGGAAGGAGGAAAACTTTTCAAGATGGGTGGTGACCATGGTGGCCATTTTGAAGTTGGCCATTTTGGATCCAACTTTATTTTTTACAATGGGAAGAGGGCCATGTGACACATCAAACTTATTGAGAATTTCACAAGAAAAACAATTGTGTGCTTGGTTTTAATGTAACTTTATTATTTCATGAGTTATTTATGAGTTTCTCTTTGTTTACAGCCATTGACATGTCACAGAGGTTAACACATGAGGAGATGATAGAGATTGTGTTGATGTCTGGTGAACACAGTACCCGGGTCATTGCAGCAGATTTCAATGCAAGACCCTCTACTGTCACCATTCCCATTTTATTTAGGTGTGTCCATATAAATGGCCCACCCAAAAAAGTTTGCCTCATCACTGAACATAATGTTCTGTGTAAACTGAGGGTCCTGTCCCAATTTTTGTTTTGCCTGTTCTGCAAATTCAGAGCTCCGAACTGGGTCACCAACCATTCCCAATTTATTTAGGTGTATGCATATAAATGGCACACCCTGTATATATGGGGGATTACATGTGTGAGGCCATCATACTATATATGGGGGAGTACAGGTGGTACCATCATACTATATAAATGTCATAATTAAATGATAGCTATGCAAGAAACTCCAACCCCCTCCATAACCCCGCCCCTATATAACCAAAGCCTCACCCCTGCCCCACCTCCACCCCACCCTCCCGGGCCATGGAAGAATGGTCTGGTTTGAAACCGGTCCCTGGTGCAAAAATGGTTGGGGACCACTGCTCTCACGGACCTGTTCTGTCCATGTATTGCATAGGTAGTCATTACTTTCCTCTGCAGCAGTCTAGGTAAAGCATATTACTATGAAAGACAGAAATACTATCAGTTCATAGCCTTGAGTTATGTAACACACTGAATAAGACCAACATGTCCCCCGCCAATAATGCAACAAGTGCACAACAATTACCACAATAAGCCACAACATTTTGATACTTACCATACCACTGAATGAATGTCGCAATAAGATTGCATGGCCATAGAGTAATGTTCTATGACCGCCTCCTTGTGATGCCTGTAGTGCAATGGAGAAAAATAATTACTCAACTGACAGAAGATTACATAAATGGAAGGAGAATGCACATCCATAAATGACCATGAAACTCTATATGGATGGTATAATAAGAGAGAGATATGTTTCATGTGTATAACACTTGCCAAATATCTGAATTTTGTATAGAAATATCTGGACTTGTAGTTAGTTTTTCTCGGAATATTATACATATGAAGCAAATTTGAAGTGAAGCCGTCAGCACATTTGTATATATGTAATTATTGCTTGCAGACATTTGTTTCCCATAAAAATGATGCTTTCTAATGTGCAAGTTGTGAGAAAGCTATCACAGAAGCTATATGGAAGTCAGGCTGGAAATACACTACCGTTCAAAAGTTTGGGGTCACTTAGAAATTTTCTTATTTTTGAAAGAAAAGCACAGTTTTTTCCAATGAAGCTAACATTAAATGATTCAGAAATACACTCTATACATTGTTAATGTGGTAAATGACTATTCTAGCAGAAATGTCTGGTTTGTAGTGCAATATCTTCATAGTTGTATAGAGGCCCATTTCCAACAACCATCACTCCAGTGTTCTTATGGTACTTTGTGTTTGCTAACTGTGTAAGAAGGCTAATAGATGGTTAGAATACCCTTGAAAACCCTTGTGCAAGTATGTTAGCACAGCTGAAAACCGTTTGACTGATTAGAGAACCTATAAACTGGACCTTCCTTTGAACTAGTTAAGAATCTGGAGCATTACATTTGTTGGGTCCATTAAACTATCAAAATGGGCAGAAAAAAAGAACTTTCATGTGAAACTTGACAGTCTATTCTTGTTCTTAGAAATGAAGGCTATTCCATGCGAGAAGTTGCCAAGAAACTGAAGATTTCCTACAACGGTGTGTACTACTCCCTTCAGAGGAGAGCACAAACAGGCTCTAACCAGAGTAGAAAGAGAAGTGGGAGGCCCCGCTGCACAACTGTGCAACAAGACAAGTACATTAGAGGCTGTAGTTTGAGAAATCGACGCCTCACAGGTCCTCAACTGGCAGCTTCAATAAACATACACGCAAAACGTCAGTGTCAACGTCTACAGTGAAGAGGCAACTCTGGGATCCTGGCCTTCAGGGCAGAGTGGCAAAGAAAAAGCCATATCTGAGACTGGCTAATAAAAGGAAAAGATTAATATTGGCAAAATAACACAGACATTGGTCAGAGGAACATAGGAAAAAAGTATTATGGACAGACAAATCCAACTTTGAGGTGTTTGGATCACACAGAAGAACATTTGTGAAATGCAGAACAACTGAAAAGATGCTGGAAGAGTGCCTGACGCCATCTGTCAAGCATGGTGGAGGTAATGTGATGGTCTGGGGTTGCTTTGGTGCTGGTAAAGTGGAATATTTGTAAAAGGGATTTTGAATAAGGAAGGCTATCACTCCATTTTGCAACACCATGCCATACCCTGTGGACAGCGCTTGATTGGAGCCAATTTCTTCCTACAACAGGACAATGACCCAAAGCACACCTCCAAATTATGCAAGAACTATTTCAGGAAGAAGTAGGCAGCTGGTTTTCTATCTGTACTGGAGTGGCCAGCGCAGTCACCAGATCTCAACCCCATTGAGCTGTTGTGGGAGCAGCTTGACCGTATGGTACCCAGAAAGTGCCCATCAAACCAAACCAACTTGTGGGAGGGGCTTCTGGAAGCATGGGGTGAAATTTCTCCAGATTACCTCAGCAAATTAACTGCTAGAATGCCAAAGGTCTGCAATGCTCTAATTGCTGCAAAGGGAGCATTCTTTGACGAAAGCAAAGTTTGAAGGAGAAAATTATTATTTCAAATAAAAATCTTTTTTTTGAACCTTGTCAACGTCTGGACTAGATTTTCAATTCATTTGGCAACTCATTTGATTAATAAAAGTATGAGTTTTCATGGAAAACACAAAATTGTCTGGGTGACCAAAACTTTTGAACGGTAGTGTACACTGGAGGCATATCAATACATTTGGACTACGGTTTCCAAGTGCATTGAGACCCCCCAGTGCACTTCCAGACTGATTTGCATATGGATTCTACATAAGAATTCTCACTGCTGCCTCACTGTATCGCTACAAAGAAGGCGTTATTTTTATTGGTGATAAGCGCCTATATGGCCAAACCATTACTTCCATATGTAAAAATATGCTAACATGTTCTCTTTATCCATTACATAAAAAAAGTAAAGATAAGTTCGTGTTTTACTAGAACGATACAGAACAAACTCACAGCCAGTATGACATGCGGCAGTCTTGAGACAAACAGGCTACATATCAAGATACGGCAATCAAGAGGAACAAATAACACACAGAACATGGAGCAATATTTAAAGTAATTTCTTCATATCTATAAACAATTCATTTTGCGTTTCTAGTTATGCCTGTATTCATTGTCATCAGGGTCTGATCAGCTTGATATGTAGCCATGGAGGATGCATTCTGGGTCAGTCACGGCCTCAGTTCTGCTCTAGTTTCTCTTACCTTCCTTGTAAACTTCTTGGGAGCATTTAGAAAAAATATAAGTGAATAAAGAAGCAAATACAGAGAGTGCCATTTACTAAAAGATTTCTTAATGTAAGGGTTTCTCCTTTCTGTGTCATCAGAACGCTACCAGTAAATGACAGCTAAACAGAAGCTCAACATGTTCTTGCATAATATTAAAAGAAGCCTGTCAAATTGTATATGGAGTACAATCAGTAAGCAGCACGTTACCGAGCAGGCGGAGAACAACACGTAGATATATAGATTTGTTGGAAGAAAATATAGCATATCTTGTATCTCGTTCATTTTATTTTCCAGTCTTTCTACGCTTAGGAGTCCACAGAGCATTCTTACTTCTTGAGTGACAGCTACATCTGCACTCACTGTCATCCACAGAGGGCTATACATCACTATGCCCAGACTAACCACTGGAACCTAAGCATAGAAATTCAGGGAATAAAAATGAATACACTTTCTAATGCAAATATGTTAATCTGCTCAGCTTCTCCTACCCTATAACAGAACATCTGCAGATCAACACGTCAACTTCTCTTTAAGAAAACAAGAAGGTTCTCATTACCTTTTTGTGATGCTACCACATTGTCCTAAACAGATACAGATACAAAACAGTCTAGAGTACTAATATTAGCGATCATTAGCGGCATAACCAGTAACACAGCCAAAGTTGCCTAACAGCCCCAGCCTCATGGTTACTTGTAAGTAGGGGCTTTCCTTATAAATTAAACAAAGATCTGCAAGTCAGAAAAAGTCACAATCTTCTGAATGGAATAGCTGTGCCATAAACAGCAAAAAATTGGGACAGATCTAATATAACTATTATAAAACTATCACAAATCAATGCTGGAAAGCATATACTGAAAAGAAGTGGAGCAATATAAGCGATCTCTCTCATGATCGAGACAACCACTAAAGAGAAACACACAGACACTGTAACGTTGCTGTCCTGCCGTCATACAGCAAAGTAACCGCATTATAATCAATACATTCCGAGAGATAATGGCGAGAACACATACTACTCATAATACATGCAACATAAGCGAATTAATACTATGTTCTGTGTTAACTAATTTCACAATATATTTTCATAACAATCAAAACTTTGTTTTTCTCATACAGAGATGAAATGCCCTATATCAATTTTGGGCTGCTTGCAGTCACCATAAGAGTGAAGATAAGCAACTTGGTACATGGTTTGTCATTGAGTTTATTATAGGAGCAGTATAACACCAGCTCCAAGGATCCTTTCTATTGGCGTCTGCAAGCAATCAGAAGTTTGTCTTTTGTTTGTCTTAGTAAAGCGATTTGGAGCCATGTATAGGAAATTCGAACTGTGATTGCTACAAAAATATGATGTTGAAACTTGGACACCCTCATTAAATGGGACCTGTGAAGTAATTCATGCCCCAAGTAAAGTGCCAGCTTCCTCATTGAAAACATGTATGTTTTACTTTGAAACGTTGCAGCGCTTAAAGGGAACATGACCTGAAATTCACACTCAATCCGAGTCTGGTTTCAGTCGTGTATGCTTTACACAAAATACTGACCCACTTCACGGAAAACATATGTTGGAATACCATCAGGGAACTATGTCTCTTGGATAACTAATCCAAATCATAACCTACCACCATGCACTGACAGATCTTTCCCGATATACAATTACAGTGGATGAAATACAATAAGTATTGAATACTTCACCAATTTTAAGTAAATTCACAGGTACTATTGTAAGGAGGTGGCGGAGAACCTCATTGCTTCCCCTCTCTCTCCTATATGATGCTCTCTTATCCCATGACCTTGCATTATGTGTATTAATGTTTTACTGCTATGTGTCTGTGCTCTGTTTGCCCTGTATTGATGTGTTGCCATGTATGTTAGCTTAGGGAAAGGAACTGGTTAACTTTGTGGGCTGATCTAGCAGCTCAAAAACGGGAGCAGGATGCTCCTGCTCTCAGCACAGAGCCCAGGCAGATGCTCGGCTGCGGCCGGGAGCTTTGCTGGACCCCGGAAGGGTAAGGACTGTTACCTGGACCCCAGGATGGGTAAAGGGTGCTGCCCTGGACCTTTGGGCAGTGCAACGGGCCCTAGAACTACGTGAGTGGCCCGCCGAAGGGACTTCAAGTATCCAGATTCCGGCATAAGGACTACCACCTCTTTTGGCCTCTATGGCTGTTGTGGGTACGGCCGTGGACGAAGCTAGGGAGAGAGCAGGAAGCCAGTGTTTGTACTTAATTCATCTCTGTTATTAAAATTGTTCATCCCTCTTGGATTGCAAGTCGTGCCTGGGATTGTGTCTGTCCTGCTTATTTCTTTACAAGGTACTGGCATGTACACTGACTGTGGCTTAGTTGACTCGGCTGGGACTACCTCCCCAGGCCACCTTGTTACACTATTGATATGAAATTTTCATCAGATGTCGGTAACAACCCATTCAATCCACACAGGCAAATAAATCAAACCATAGATAACCATAAATTAAGTTATCTGTAATAATAAAAAATGACACATTAAAAAGGTATAAAACACATGACAAAAGTGAGGTGCAAAAAGCCATGGAAAGTCATGACACCAGCATAAATTTATCAGTAGTTAGAAAGCAAGCTTGCCACTTAGTGAAAAATAATATCAGCTGGTTCAACTGATGGCCTATAAAAGCTGTCTCATTACCAAGATGCCACACAAGAAACAACTCATGATGGGTAAAACCAGTGAACTGTCTCAAAACCTTCGCAAACTTATTGTTGTAAAACATGCTAATGGCATTGGTTACAAAAGAATTTTTAAACAACTGAAGGTTCCAGTGACCACTGTTCTGGCCATAATCCAGAAATAAAAAGAACATAATTTCACCATAAACCGGCTACAACCAGCTGCTCCTCGCAAGATTTCCGACAAAAGAGTGAAAAGAATTTTCAGAAGAGTTGTCCAAAAGCAGAGGACCACCTGAGGAGAGCTACATAAAGACTTGGAATCAGCAGGTACAATTGTTTCAAAGAAAACAATAAGTAATGCATGCTCACCACACAAGAGTTCATTGCTGAACAAAAAATATGTTCAAGCATGTTTAAAGTTTGCTCAACAACATTTAGACGATCCTGTGAAATACTGGGATAATATAGTCTGGTCTGATGAGACCAAAATTGAACTCTTTGGATGCCATAACAAGCACCATGTTTGGAGGCCAAAAGGTGCTGCATATCATTCATACCAACAGTGAAGTTTAGAGGTGGGAACATTTTGATGTGGGGCTGTTTTTAGTATACGGCACTGACAAACTTTATATGACTGAAGGGTGAATGGACAATTGCACCAAGATATTCTGGATAAAAATCTGATGCCATCTACCTGGATGATGAGAATAAAACAAGGGTGGACATTTCACCAAGACAATGACCCCAAACATATAGCTAAAGAAACGCTCAATTGATTTCAGAGAAAGAAAATAAAGCTACTAGAATGGCCCAGCCAATCACTTGACTTGAATCCAATAGAAAATGTATGGAAGGAAATAGGAAATAAAGATCAGAGTTCACAGAAGGATCCCATGGGACCTTCAAAATATAGGTTTCTCTCTATATGTATATAGGAAGAGACCTATCAATCTAGCTTAGCAGGGAGTGGATAACACTATAACAACTATGTTTGTTCTTAAAGGGGTAGTTGCACAAACAAAATACACTTTAATCAATATGTCTTGGAATAAAAATAAGCTCCACAATTGGATATGTTAAAAAAATGTTCCCTTGCTGAGATAATTGAATAAATGTGCCCCTGCTGTGTACTGTGTAATGGCTGTGTCTTACCATAAAGGGACATGCTCAGCACATACTGTACCACATCTTCTGGGCAGGTGAGGAAGCAAAAGAGAGTATACAGACATTACATCATGGGATCAATGCTGCTTGTTTCTGCAGAATGAATTAAATCATGTCTGCGCAGGCGCCCCGGCTGACCAGAGATGAACTGATTAGCATGGGAAAGTTTCTGAACCTCAGATCAGGCGGAGACTCCTCGCAGCCTCAGTGATGTCAGCGGTAGTCACTGAGGCTGCGCAGACTCCCCGCCTGACCCGCGGTGATCTGACAGCGATGGAAAAAGTTCAGAAACTTTCCCATGCTAATAAGTTGATCCCGGTCAGCTGGAAAGGCTGCGCAGAGATGAATTCATTCACTCTGCAGTGGTTTACAGCTGGGCCGGTAGCATTAGCACGGGTCCCGGTTGTAAACTAGTTAACCCCTTGTGATGGATTGCTGCGGGGGGACCTGACTGAACTGCGAAGAGGTATGGATATTGTTGTTTTTTATTTTATTTTTTATTACAGAACAAGGGCTTTTGTTGGATTAGCAGCATAATAAATTTTGTCAAAAACTTGGTGTCATTATTTCATTAAAAGAATTTTTAATTAATGTGTTTGCGTGCGTGCGTGTGTCTTTTTTAACCCTTTACTACTATAGGATTAATAATGGATAGGTGTCTTATTGACCCCTCTCCATTATTAACCTGGCTTAATGTCACCTTTCAATAGCAAGGTGACATTAACACATTATTAACCCATATGCCACCTTTAAAGGCAATGGGAATAGAGAGGCTAAGTGCCAGAAAAGGCGGATCTTATAGATGCGCCTTTCCTGGGGTGGCTGGGGGCAGATTTTTTTTAGCCAGGGGGCCCAAAAACAATGGTCCTTCTCTAGGCTATTAATATCTGCCCTCACTCACTGGCTTTCCCTCTCTGGTGGTAAAACTACCGCGGGAGCCCATACAATTTTTTTCAACGAATTAGCCCGTTAATTTAACAGCTACATGTCCAAAATTTTACACACATACCCTAATCTAATTATTAGTCAAAAACATATAAAAAACTAAATGAAATGAAATGGATTACTGTACGTAAACCATGTGTCATTTCATGTCGGGTTTTGTAATGATTTTACAGAAGCCGGCAATTGACTTAGCGGCTATTATGCTATGTAGAATTCTATGGCGGCACGGTGGCTCAGTGGTTAGCGTTGCAACGCTGGGGTCCTGGGTTCGAATCCCACCAAGGACAACAGTTTGTATGTTCTCCCCGTGTTTGCGTGGGTTTCCTCCGGGTACTCCGGTTTCCTCCCACATTCTAAAGACATACTGATAGGGAATTGAGATTGTGAGCCCCATAGGGAACAGTGATGATAATGTGTGCAAACTGTAAAGCGCTGCGGAATATGTTAGCGCTATATAAAAATAAAGATTATTATAAAAATAAAGATTATTATTAAATATAAATATACATACACTGCTCAAAAAAATAAAGGGAACACTTAAACAACAGAATATAACTCCAAGTAAATCAAACTTCTGTGAAATCAAACTGTCCACTTAGGAAGCAACACTGACAATCAATTTCTTTCACATGCTGTTGTGCAAATGGAATAGACAACAGATGGAAATTATTGTCAGTTATCAAGACACCTTCAATAAAGGAGTAGTTCTGAAGGTGGGGCCACAGACCATATCTCAGTACCAATGCTTTCTGGCTGATGTTTTGGTCACTTTTGAATGTTTGTTGTACTTTCACACTCATAGTAGCATGAGATGGACTCTACAACCCACACAAGTGGCTCAGGTAGTGCAGCTCATCCAGGATGGCACATCAATGCCAACTGTGGCAAGAAGGTTTGCTGTATCTGTCAGCGTAGTGTCCAGAGGCTGGAGGCGCTACCAGGAGACAGGCCAGTACACCAGGAGGGGGCCATAGGAGGGCACCAACCCAGCAGCAGGACTGCTACCTCAGCCTTTGTGCAAGGAGGAACAGGAGGAGCACTGTCAGAGCCCTGCAAAATGACCTCCAGCAGGCCATAAATGTGCATGTGTCTGCACAAACGGTTATATACCGACTCCATGAGGATGGTCTGAGGGCCCAGCGTCCACAGATGGGAGTTATGCTCACAGCCCAACACCATGCGGCCCTCCAAAGAAATGTCACCCCACACCATTACTGACCCACTGCCAAACCAGTCATGCTGAAGGATGTTGGGATGAGCCTTGGCTTCCAGCAGAATTGGTACAATACTTTGACTCTTCATCTTACATGCGTAATGGAGGGCTGTGTTTCCCTCGGAATCTGAGGCGTTGACATTGACACCTGCGTTCAGCAATAGTCTAATTAATCTTTTGTTTTGTTTTTTCTTTGATGCCATGAGAACGTATCCAATAAGAATAACGGGCATCAAGATTACAATGAGCAGGTAGTCCAAGAATGTGAACCTTTTTCTAACAGCGTAGTGCAAACATGCCCTTCCTTTTGTCATTTGTGAGGTTGATATCAGCTTTCGCATATCGTAAGTAATTGACAACTTTAATATTGCCTCTCCGGCAGGCACATATGAGTGGCGTGTCTCCACCAAAGCTATCCTTCACATTAACGACATCGGGATCTTCTTCTACAAGATGTTGGATTTCACCTAGATCGTTTTCATAGGCAGCTTGACAGATCGGCTCAGAGTACAAAATTCCCATGTCCTCTGCCGATTCGGATAATGCTTGATCTGTAACTGTAGAAGTCCAACTCTTCACGGTCACTTTCCGGATTGCAGGTGGATTGATATTAGGTCAGTCTTAGCACCTGTGGGATGGCAGGTTCATCAATAAGGTGTAATGGTGCGATGTCAGGCCTACACTAAGTATCTGTTAGGTATAAGTGTTTGGCTCTAATCAAGTGATTAGCGGCCCTCCAAAGAAATGTCACCCCACACCATTACTGACCCACTGCTAAACCAGTCATGCTGAAGGATGTTGCAGGCAGCAGATCGCTCTCCACGGCATCTCCAGACTCTGTCACATGTGCTCAGTGTGAACCTACTTTCATCTGTGAAGAGCACAGGGGGCCAGTGGCGAATTTGCCAATCCTGGTGTTCTGTGGCAAATGTCAAGCATCCTGCATGGTGTTGAGCTGTGAGCACAACCCCCATCTGTGGATGTTGGCCACTCAGACCATCCTCATGGAGTCGGTTTCTAACTGTTTGTGTAGACACATGGACATTTGTGGCTTACTGGAGGTCATTTTGCAGGGCTCTGGCAGTGCTCCTCCTGTTCCTCCATGCACAAAGGCTGAGGTAGTGGTCCTGCTGCTGGGTTGTTGCCCTCCTATGGCCCCCTCCACGTCTTCTCACGTTTGATTTACTTGGAGTTATATTCTGTTGTTTATTTTTTTGAATATACAAAAAATATACATGTATTCTATGTGTCTATATCTATTCTTTCGTTTGTGTTTTAAAACCCGTCATTGGGATCCATTATATGTCCATTTTGCAAGCCGGCGAGAAAATCTCAGCATATGGATGCAGTACGGATGTCATATGGATTCTTAGATGCGCAAAAATCGCATCCTCGCATTGCCAACAGATGACATACGGATCACTGTTCAGGGAACATTTTTTTTTTTTTTTCGACCGTAAAATACAGACTGTATTTTTATACGTTGTGTCTGACTCCGGCCTTAAGGGAAAATCTGTTCACTCAATATATACTACAACGTGAATTTGACTGAATTTAATATTGTCAGCTTTAAGTAAAATTTTCAAGAAATACAGGAAAATCAAACAATAAAGTAATTCTGGGTGTTATAAATTCAACTATAGGGAATGTACGGTGATTGATCACAGGAGTAACAGAGTTAATAGGATGCAATCCTGCCAACATGATAGAGATCTCATCTGTGCCCCGTCAGCAGGATTGTCTCATCTCTGCAGCCAACACACTCAAATGAGCAAATGTCCATGCTGCACACTGTCTCAAGGGTCTTTTCTCTGCCACTGGCCCTGTAACACATCAATTAAAGGCACAGAGAAAAAAAGGCTGCATCACCACTTTCATTCTGACAGCTCAGCTCCAGTGAGTGCCAGGGAAAGTGTTTTAAAAAATATACAAAACGGCTGACAGAAAGTAACATCTATGCTCTATGGATTGTGTAGAAATCGTGGCTCTTTTATGCAGGCTGTTTCTAGAAAAAAAAATGCTTGGAGGCCAATGTCTGACCTAGTAGAGTACTGAAAATCACAGATGCAATATTTCATTTTAGCTTTACTTTTTCTATCTACCATATAATCGTTGAATTAAATTACAGCACCTAACGATGCTGTCACTGGTCACCTAAATAATATTACTTTGCATATTAACATGTCTGATGTCATGAATTGTCACTTCGTCACAAGTACACAGATTAGTACAGTGAGCACAGTGGACATTTCCGTATACGCAATACTGCTTCTCACTGAATCACCCATGAGGTCAGATATTTTTGGGCTCACTTTTATTTTTATAGATATTTTTCATCATTAAAGCCATTTTCCTGTAAGTAACCCCTCAAGCAAGCTCCTTAAGGATGCAGTGATTTTTATTATTAAAGTATTTCAAAAGTCATATCTTAAATTGTCCATTAAAGGGAACTTGCCACGAGCAGGTGAATCAAAGCATTCAAAGCATGGGCGCACGATTGCAGTCAGGTATATTTTTCTCTGACATGCGCCATCATTTCATATGGATTGATTTCCTGATGTATATACCTCTTTAAATATAAAGTGTATTAGTCTCTTTCAATTATTTGGCATAAAAATACGCTGTGTATTCTGAATTGAATGGTTATAATTGTTAGCCTTGATAGTAGCTTAAATAGTTTTTGGTGACGTCTCATTTTGGAGACATCTTGTTTTATTTTATTTTTGTATGTCTTTTTAAAAAAATATTAAAAAAAAAAAAAATAAATAAATATATATATATTGAAATAAATTGTATTTTAATGGAACGCTTCGTATTTGGAGTTTATTTGCTCGAATTTGTGATACATAATACTGTATGTGTAGGAACACATGTGCAATAAATTAATGTTTTTCGTCATTTTTTTTAAAGAATTTTTATTACACCTTTTGTTACATTTCATATTCATCATTTTATATTAGCATAATTCTGCAGGCTATATTACATGATGTGTGTCATTTTGACACAGTGTGCAGTAAGTATTGTCTTTACATTGTGCTCTATAGCAGGTTTACGGTACATATAGCTCTGGGGTTATTTCTAAGTCCCTTGGGCTGACTGCCCAAAAAAAAAATTCCACAGTCCCCAATTGTTTCACTGGTAATCCCCTAACTCAATCAAAGTGGGGAATCCTCTTTGATCATGCCACAGTTACTCTTGACCGCGCTGATCATAGGGTTAAATGGCTGGAATTGCATTACTCTTATCTAGGCTGCCAGTAGACCTGAACACCATCTCTAAAGCCCCCGTTACACACTGCGATATCGCTGCATGTGATACTTACCTCCGACCGGCTCCCCCGCTGGTTATCGCTGATCGCGCAAGAAGCTCCTGGACCATTCTTCGTCGGCCACTTCCTGCTGGGCTTCCTGTGGCGCCGACGAGCGACGCGTGGAGCCGGGCGGGAGGACGCAGGATCGCCGCGTCTGACAGGTAAGTAGCGACCCCCGACGCCCGCTATGTCGCTGGTGAGATCTGCCTGTGTGGCAGCTCACTAGCGACCACCTAGCGATGCACCAGCGATCCTGACCGCGTCATATCGCTAGTCGGGATCGCTGGTGCATCGCTAGGTGTAACGGTACCCTAAGGCAGCACAGCACAAGTGTTTAATATACAGTGTTGTAAAAACAGGGCTGTTGAATAAGCCCATTTCCTTTACCAACATAAAAAAGAAAATTGGTGCTCATTAGGAGTTTAAAGTCCCATCATCCATTACTTATGGCATAGCTCTCTTGTATATTAGTCCTTTGGCACCTGCACACAGAACACGCACGCACACACGCACGCATGCACACACACACACACACACATACACACAGTAAGCATTGCATTCCATTGCTTGGATCTTTTGCAGCATGACATTTTCTTCTGGAGGAAGTGAAATAGTTATTAATATTATAGCAAACTAAAACATTAAACAATGTAAAAAACTAATTCTAGAAAGTATGTACAAAATAGAGCTATATACAAATATAGGATTATCTAACATGAAACACATTGTTATACTTATGCAGTAAGATATCCTTATGCAGAAAAACTTAACTTGACATGTCCGATGTATTTTGCTTTGATAAAGGGGATCCCCAGACATCTAATGCTGAGGGCCTACTTTTAGGCTAGACCACCAATATGAAATAGGTGGGGGTCCTTCAATCAGTACTGCCACTGATCAGCTGTTATTAAAGAAAACCTGTCAGCAGGATTTAGGACTATAAAGTAAAGCCATGGCCGTAAAGGCACTGTGATGCTTATTAATCTGATACCTACTATAAAGGAATCCAATCTTTGGTTGTTGAGCCATCCTGTAAAGTTTTTGTCATGGTTGTGGACAGGGATCCTTCCCTGTCCTCTCAGGGTTAATTTTGTATGGCGTCCTTTTGGTTTGGGGAGGGCTATTTTTAACCGCCTTCGTCTGGGGATCTTTGTCAGTGATACATCTGTCTTGGCTGTGTGTCTGACCCCCTGGTGTGCTTGCATTTGCATACGTTTAGTCCGATTGCTTTCTTGTGTATGACCCGGTCTGTTTTCTCGTTCTGTGCATTGCCTTGTGACTCTGTGCTTGTTGTCTGTTTCTGGCTCTGACCTTCGGCTTGGTACTCTAACTTCCCACCTGTCTGCCCCGTTTGTACTGCACCGCTGTCTCTGGCTTTCCGACCTTTTTCCTACGTCCTGACCACTCTTAGCGCCTCACCCTTTGGCACTTTGTCGACCTCCCGGTTTGACTTTAGCACGTTCAGACTACTCTCCGGCTTCGCCGGTCACCGTCGCTATGCAGTGTCTAGCTCAGACTCCGGCCACTCCCCCAGTGGTCACGTGTCTCAACTCCTGTGCTCTGGCAGATAAGCTCAGTGCAGTGCTCCTCACACACTCCTTGTCCTTCTGTAACACGTGCACAGACTCCTGCTGTAAGTCTGCAGCAGGGTTCTTGATAGTTTTGCTCCAATGATGTCTTTTGTGCATCAGAGCGGGTCTAGGGGGTAGGATCTTCTTCTGATTTTCTGCCCCTCCACTAGCCTCTATTTCTTTTACAGGTCACTGAGTATTCAGTTAACTAACACTGATCCCCCTTCCCTTTCAGAATGGATTAACAAATCCAACAGTATATATTCATTAGAAATAAATCCGCTTGATTCATTCCAAACAAAACAAGCTTCGGGAATACTGGCAACAATGGTTTGACTATCAAAATAAGATTAAGCTATAAACCATGGAATTAAGCAATTAACTATGTTTATGCTACATATAGTTATACATGTTTTAGATTCTCTACTATAGAGGAGAAAGATGGCTAATTCTCAGCAGGACTAGACCCCTACCTTTCCCCCTATCCCTTCCATCCCTCTTGCCCTTGTTCGATTCCCCTCTTTTCCTTTCTCTTCTGCTCCCAGATAGCCTAAACTAAATGAATGTTGTTCTTTTTTGTTATCTATGCTGTTATATTGCATATTTCAACATTCCTAAATAAAGAATTTACAAAAAAAATTATTTGCCTCCGTCAATAGTGAGGTGTGCAGGTCTTCAATAAAGTGGCACCAGAGGAGGCATATGTGTAGATCAAAATTTCAGCTTAACGAAGAAATCATTAGAGTACACATGCACTAGCATCATTTTATTGAAGACAGGTCTTAAAATCACACTGCACACACGCCGCCCACCGGAGGCAGCATGGAATTTCAAAAATGAGGCAGATCATTGAATAATCAGATTAATGTAAAAAAAACCAGAGGAGGTGGGTGGAAGGGTGAAGAAGCAGAAGACGAATCTACCCTCCGATGCACACCGATGAATAGAAGACACTTTAGAGAATGATTATTCAAAAATTACAGATCGGATTCCTTCACAGCAGGCATCAGATTAATCAGCATCACTGTGCCATTATGGCTATGGCTTTAATTTATTGTCCTAAATCCTGCTGACAGTTTCTCTTAAATCTTGGCAGTGGTCAGATGTAAACATTAATTCAAGAGACTAGGAACTGATGTGACGCTCTCATCAGAGGCAGCTGCACGCTGCCCTGTTCATCTCCATTCAATATTTACATCCAGCCTCCATTATAGCGAAAAACAGATGATTGTGAAAGTGGCGGGTGTCAGACCTTCACTGATCTGATATTGATGAACTATCCTAAGTATAGGTAATCAATATAAGATGCCTGGACAACCCCTTTAAGGGCGTAGTTCCAGCATTCTCCATTAGGATTTGTTTGTAACATGATAACACATTGTGTAATACAGTGGGGCTTTAAAGATTTTTAAACCCTTCAACATTTTCAATATTTCTGCACAAATTTTACTTAAAACTACATCAGATTTTCAGAGGTCCTTGCGAAATAATAAGGAAATTACATTATAATTTGGATCTTTATACTTTGCAAAGTCTGTAAATTCAAAAGCATGACCAAGTCATTTTGCTTTTAAACAAGTCAGTTATGTTTAAGTTTATGATTGTGTTAAAATGTGTTAAATTACGTACATGTATGTCTTGGCTGACTTCTTTATCAGCCAAGAGGAACAAGTGCTAAAATATATTGGTTAGAAATGAAAAGGTCACTCATAATATGAACCATTGTACATCTTTGTTCTCATATCAATGGTTCATTATAAACAATGGTCTGACTGTAAGACTGCGGCATCAGTGTATAAATATTTTTCTGTGTTGCATATGGGAGACATAGTTATTATATAAATGCACAAAAGGTATCTGTGGTCAGGATTTATTATTTTGTGTTATAAAATTAGATTGTTCTAGTATATTGTACAATTACCAATTATACCCAGTCCGGTGCTGCATGAAAACCCAGCAACAGACAGGAAACCTGCAGCAATCTGCTTTAAATGTTTTCTGCTCAAGTGACTGAGTTTTGTGAAGTCCCCGCAGTTACTGAGAGCCTGTCATCAGGATCATGCATATGAAATTTAGCGTATGGGCATAATAACGCTTTTCTACTGATTTCATAGGTACATTCAGTGTAGAAATCAACAGCCTGGTTGTTGTTAAGTATCACTGGAAGTTTTGGTGTAATGAGTATTTCATGCATCGGGGTGGGACTGTGGGTATATATACAGTGGGGCAAAAAAGTATTTAGTCAGTCAGCAATAGTGCAAGTTCCACCACTTAAAAAGATGAGAGGCGTCTGTAATTTACATCATAGGTAGACCTCAACTATGGGAGACAAGCTGAGAAAAAAAAATCCAGAAAATCACATTGTCTGTTTTTTTTTCATTTTATTTGCATATTATGGTGGAAAATAAGTATTTGGTCACAAACAAGCAATCAAGATTTCTGGCTCTCACAGACCTGTAACTTCTTCTTTAAGAGTCTCCTCTTTCCTCCACTCATTACCTGTAGTAATGGCACCTGTTTAAACTTGTTATCAGTATAAAAAGACACCTGTGCACACCCTCAAACAGTCTGACTCCAAACTCCACTATGGTGAAGACCAAAGAGCTGTCAAAGGACACCAGAAACAAAATTGTAGCCCTGCACCAGGCTGGGAAGACTGAATCTGCAATAGCCAACCAGCTTGGAGTGAAGAAATCAACTGTGGGAGCAATAATTAGAAAATGGAAGACATACAAGACCACTGATAATCTCCCTCGATCTGGTGCTCCACGCAAAATCCCACCCCGTGGGGTCAGAATGATCACAAGAACGGTGAGCAAAAATCCCAGAACCACGCAGGGGGACCTAGTGAATGAACTGCAGAGAGCTGGGACCAATGTAACAAGGCCTACCATAAGTAACACACTACGCCACCATGGAATCAGATCCTGCAGTGCCAGACGTGTCCCACTGCTTAAGCCTGTACATGTCCGGGGCCCGTCTGAAGTTTGCTAGAGAGCATTTGGATGATCCAGAGGAGTTTTGGGAGAATGTCCTATGGTCTGATGAAACCAAACTGGAACTGTTTGGTAGAAACACAACTTGTCGTGTTTGGAGGAAAAAGAATACTGAGTTGCATCCATCAAACACCATACCTACTGTAAAGCATGGTGGTGGAAACATCATACTTTGGGGCTGTTTCTCTGCAAAGGGGCCAGGACGACTGATCCGGGTACATGAAAGAATGAATGGGGCCATGTATCGTGAGATTTTGAGTTCAAACCTCCTTCCATCAGCAAGGGCATTGAAGATGAAACGTGGCTGGGTCGTTCAACATGACAATGATCCAAAGGACACCGCCAGGGCAACGAAGGAGTGGCTTCGTAAAAAGCATTTCAAGGTCCTGGAGTGGCCTGGCCAGTCTCCAGATCTCAACCCTATAGAAAACCTTTGGAGGGAGTTGAAAGTCCGTGTTGCCAAGCGAAAAGCCAAAAACATCACTGCTCTAGAGGAGATCTGCATGGAGGAATGGGCCAACATACCAACAACAGTGTGTGGCAACCTTGTGAAGACTTACAGAAAACGTTTGACCTCTGTCATTGCCAACAAAGGATATATCACAAAGTATTGAGATGAAATTTTGTTTCTGACCAAATACTTATTTTCCACCATAATATGCAAATAAAATGAAAAAAAAAACAGACAATGTGATTTTCTGGATTTTTTTTTCTCAGTTTGTCTCCCATAGTTGAGGTCTACCTATGATGTAAATTACAGACGCCTCTCATCTTTTTAAGTGGTGGAACTTGCACTATTGCTGACTGACTAAATACTTTTTTTCCCCACTGTATATATATATATATATATATATATATATATATATATATATAGTACAGAACAAAAGTTTGGACACACCTTCTCATTCAAAGAGTTTTCTTTATTTTCATGACTATGAAAATTGTAGATTATCTCTGAAGGCATCAAAACTATGAATTAACACATGTGGAATTATATAATTAACAAAAAAGTGTGAAACAACTGAAAGTATGTCTTATATTCTAAGTTTTTCAACGTAGCCACCTTTTGCTTTGATTACTGCTTTGCACACTCTTGGCATTCTCTTGATGAGCTTAAAGAGATTGTCACCGGAAATGGTCTTTCAACAGTCTTGAAGAAGTTCCCAGAGATGCTTAGCACTTATTGGCCCTTTTTCCTTCACTCTGCGGTCCAGCTCAACCCAAACCATCTCGATTGGGTTCAGGTCTGGTAACTGTGGAGGCCAGGTCATCTGGCGTAGCACACCATCATTCTCCTTCTTGGTCAAATAGCCCTTACACAACCTGGAGGTGTGTTTGGGGTCATTGTCCTGTTGAAAAATAAATGATGGTCCAACTAAACGCAAACTGGATGGAATAGCATGCCGCTGCAAGATGCTGTGGTAACCATGCTGGTTCAGTATGCCTTCAATTTTGAATAAATCCTCAACAGTGTCACCAGCAAAGCACCCCCACACCATCACACCTCCTCCTCCATGCTTCACGGTGGGAACCAGGCATGCAGAGTCCATCGGTTCACCTTTTCTGTGTCGCAAAAAGACATGGTCGTTGGAACCAAAGATCTCAAATTTGGACTCATCAGACCAAAGCACAGATTTCCACTGGTCTCATGTCCATTCCTTTTGTTCTTTAGCCCAAACAAGTCTCTTCTGCTTGTTGCCTGTCCTTAGCAGTGGTTTCCTAGCAGCTATTTTACCATGAAGGTCTGCTGCACAAAGTCTCCTCTTAACCGTTGTTGTAGAGATGTGTCCGCTGCTAGAACTCTGTGTGGCATTGACCTGGTCTCTAATCTGAGCTGCTGTTAACCTGCGATTTCTGAGGCTGGTGACTCGGATGAACTTATCCTCTGCAACAGAGGTGACTCTTGGTCTTCCTTTCCTGGGGTGGTCCTCATGTGAGCCAGTTTCTTTGTAGCGCTTGATGGTTTTTGCCACTGCACTAGGGGCCACTTTCAAAGTTTTCCCAATTTTTCAGACTGACTGACCTTCATTTCTTAAAGTAATGATGGCCACTCGTTTTTCTTTACTTAGCTGCTTTTTTCTTGCCATAATACAAATTCTAACAGTCTATTCAGTAGGACTATCACCTGTGTATCCACCAGACTTCTGCACAACACAACTGATGGTCCCAACCCCATTTATAAGGTAAGAAATCCCACTTATTAAACCTGACAGGGCACACCTGTGAAGTGAAAACCATTTCCGGTGACTACTTCTTGAAGCTCATCAAGAGAATGCCAAAAGTGTGCAAAGCTGTAATCAATGCAAAAGGTGGCTACTT
Source organism: Dendrobates tinctorius (assembly GCF_039654945.1). NCBI lineage: Eukaryota > Metazoa > Chordata > Amphibia > Anura > Dendrobatidae > Dendrobates > Dendrobates tinctorius. The sequence continues at coordinate 1,887,108 of NW_027361853.1, read as the reverse complement.
TGAGAAACTAGAATATAAGACATATTTTCAGTTGTTTCACACTTTTTTGTTAATTATATAATTCCACATGTGTTAATTCATAGTTTTGATGCCTTCAGAGTGAATCTACAATTTTCATAGTCATGAAAATAAAGAAAACTCTTTGAATGAGAAGGTGTGTCCAAACTTTTGGTCTGTACTGTATATATATTTATTTATATATATTTACATATATATATATATCTCAAAGGCTGACCGTCCAAACAGAACAGGTGAACACTAAGAGTAGCCACCTCCTTATATAACTAACAAATAAAGTTGCACTCTGTAACGCCATAGCATGCAAGCATGAAAAACATGGAATTGCAACTGCATTACTGCTCTAGAAAATAGGAAAAAACAAAGATAATTAGCAAAATTGGCCTATTCATGCATGTCCAGCAGTCAAGACAGGGGAATCTTCTTTGCTGGGAACCTAGCCTAATGTGATTCCTCTCCATTTTCACCTATTTTCTATAGCAGTAATGCACTTTCAGTTTCATAAATTTCATGTTTGCATGCTATTGTGTTACAGAGTGCAACTTTATTTGTTAGTTATATATGGAGATGGCCTTGGCATGCACTTGTTCACACCAGTTCAGTTTGGAAGTGATGGTTAGTATTTCATTCTTTAATATTTCTGTATGCAGGCTCTCTGACAGAACAGGTTTTATCACAGTAGAATCCTACCTACCAATATAAATGTAGGCTATCAGCCCAGGAGAGGAATCACATTAGGCTAGGTTCCCAACAAAGAAGACTGCCTTATTGTGGCTGCTGGGCATGCATGAATTGGTCAATTTATGCACTAACCATCTTTGATTTTTCCTATTTTTTAGAGCAGTAATTAAATTCCAATTCCACATATTTCATGTTCCCGTTACAGAGTGTAACTTTATTTGTTAGTTATATATGGAGATGGCTACTGTTAGTGTGCACCTGTTCTGTTTGGAAGGGACTATTGGTAAGGTATTTGGCTTTGCCAAGGCCCCTGTGCTGCCTTTGGCATCCGTATCTTATCAATTTACATTTTGCTTCGGCGCCATTCTAACCATGGGCGGCAGGCTTCAGGAAAATGGCTCCAGTCCAGAGAGCAGAGATTTCATTGTGCGTATGCGCCACCACAAGTGCCATTTTACTGAAGGCTGCCAGGAGGTCAATGTGCACATGTGTCGACACTGTAAGCATTTTCCTGAAGCCCACAGCAAGATCAAAGTGTGCAAACGCTGCCCGTGGTTAGGATGGTGCTGGTGTGAAATATAAAACAAAGAAAAGATATAGACACCAGAGGGGCTGTGGCAAAACCGAAAATCCTACCCACAGTCCCGCCCCTATGCACGAAATGTTTATTGCACCAAAACATCTAGTAATTTAAACTACCAGGCTGCGAATTTCTACACTGAAGTTACCTATGAAATCAGTATAATAGCTCCTCTTTGCCCAGTGTAAGGCTATGTTCACGTGAGCATTTATAAAATCATCAGCAAACTCATACAATTTTTTTCTCAATTGTCATCCTTGTACAATACTTTTTTACAGTCCTGCTGCACATTTCCAATCTGTTGCAGGATATTCATGCAGCGCTAGATTGGATCTAACAGGTTGTACAGAGCTCAGAGTCAGCCCATTGAAGGTAAGCAAATCTGTTGACATTTAAGTCCTGCTATAAAAAAGATTGTTTCAAACTGGTTAGAATAAAATTATTACAGAACGAGCAGTCAGCACACAGATCCATCTGAAAACCTAAAACAAGCAAAGAAAAGAAAATGGAGGGGAAAAAAAGGAAGAAAACCATACTGGGCAGATTGATGAGAAATCATTTTCACTTCGGAGCTCCTTAATTCAATTCACCCTTCCTACTATACATGATTAAATGGTGGGAATTCCCTCTCGTATTTACCAATTTTGAATGTGAATATTTTGTGTGTCTTGTGTTATTATGGTAGTTTGTATTTTTCATATAATAGAAATTATGAGAATCTAAGTAGAATCTTTGAATTACCTAATCTATGAATTACATGACTGCATAAAACAATGCTACCAAAAAAGCAATAAAATGCAGGAATTAAATCATATTATTAAAAACAAAACAAAAAAATACATGTGCCATTAAGGCTGCCTTTACATTTACCATGTTTTTGCGGGCCGATTTTGCGGCCCCAATAGATTTCTATGGGGCTGCAAAATCGGCCCACAAAAATTCCACGGTGCGCCGTGTGCCGCACGGCCGTGAGGCTCGTATTTGCGGCCGTGAAAAAAGATCAAGCTTGATCGATCTTTTTCACGGTGTACGGACACGCCCCATTGAAAATCAATGGGGCCGCAAAAACAAACGGAAGTTTGTTTTTGCGGTGCAGCGTGACTTCCGGTTTTGCGGAACGCCGTTTTTTTTTTCCAAATACTATTTACATAGTATGGGAAAAATGAAAAACGGTAATCCGCAAGCTTTTTTGTGGTCCATTATTGCGGCAGACCATAAAAAATGTGGCGATACGGCCCGCAAAAACGGGCCGCAATAACGGACTGCAAAAAAAGCGGTAAGTGTAAAAGTGGCCTAACAAGAAAATGGGTACTGATGGACTAAGCATATTTGTCTTTTCACAGTATAGAGGCTGCAAGCCCTTAGGGCTCGTGCACATGACCTTAAAAATGAGATGAGTGCTATCCGTGCACATATCCAATTTTTTCATTGGACCAAGTCATCTGAAAAAAAATTGCAGCATGCACCAGCTGCATCCGATTATTGGATTGCACAAGACCATTCATGTCTATGGGTCCATGGAAAAAATTGGACCGCATTTGGATGACATCCACGTGTCATCTGAATTTCACGGAATGACAGAATGGAGACGATAGAGAGTATTGCATCATTCTGTGATCCAATTCTCATCAGAGTGTGATTAGCATAATCGACTCAATTTTCTCAGATGAAAGAAAATCAGTCTTATGACTGTAACCTTAGACTGGAGTCACAATACCGTATAATACGGCTGAGTGCTATGCCATAAAACATCGCATAGCATTCAGCCTAGTGTTACTCTATGGGGCAGATCACACCTGCGATTATTTTCTAATGCCAAATCGGCACGCGAGAACAATCGCAGAATGCTGCGATTGTCACAGGGACTCGGCCTAGTCTCAGCTTACTCACACCTATATAAGTCTGTGGGTGCGAGTGACAACGCATATCATTCGGATATCATCTGAGTGGGGTGTGATATACGCTGACAGGAGATGAAGGTATTGCTTTCTCCGCAGCTGTGCTTCTCTGTGTGAGAGGATCGTAGAACAGTAGCATGACCCTCGAATCCCGCTTGCAGCAGAGCAGGAGCTGTGGGTCATTAGCATATCACATCCGATGCTCTTGCATCAGTTGCCATACGCTATGTGACTCCGGCCTTCGTCTTATTAATTTTTAAGTTAGAGCTCATTCACATGTAAGTTTTTCACGTATAAGTGCCATCTGTTATTTTCACAAATAGCACTTGTATCTATGATAGTCTATAGGGCTGTTCACATGTCAGATTTTTTCTTCGGACCAAGTAGTCTATGTAAAATCATGGATAAATGCTCGACTATAAGCAGTGTCGAATCAAAATCAGCAATGCAAGTCTACGGGACAGTGAAAAATTGGACAGCACTCGGATGACATCTGTGTTCTGTACGTTTTTCACTGACTGATAGGAGAAGGTGGAGACATTTTATATTTTCTAATCAGTGAAAAAAACCTGATGAAACTGACCAAACTCTGATGAAAGTCTGATGAAACTCCGTCCATTTTCCTCGTACATGAAAAAAAATCAGAGCTCTTATAAGGTCATGAACAGAAGGTATTTTGAAAAATCAATTGAAGTTATTATTAAAAAGAAGCAATAAAGAAAATAATGTGAACCTAAAATCTCACAATTTAGGCAGAATACAAATATGGCCTCTCATAGAAGTTCCTGCCCCGTTTTTTATGATTTAAAAATGACAAATTTGTCTTTTTTTTTTCAGTAGTTCATACCTTCCATTCTTACTCTTGCATAAACTAGACACATTGAACTGTTGTGTGATCATAGACCATTGTAGCACTATATGACACTGGTGTTTGATTGGTAAGGATCAGACTACTGTTACTCCCCCCACACCTAACTGCTAAAATAAAGTGGTAGTCCTACTAGCAAAAAGATGTGCCACTTCTACTCTGGCCCATTCTAAACTAGACCATTTTTATTTTACTGTGGCACCTACACTATTATTATAAACCATAACATTTTAAATATCAACCGTGCATCAGAAATGACAGACTATTTATCTATAATTACCACACAGGCAGATGTCTACATTTACATGTTTCATTAAATATAAATGACACCTATAAGACAGAGAGATGGAAGTCGTGCTGGGCTCCCAAGTGAAAATGATCAAATCATCACAATCCCCATGCAAATAAAAGGAGAGTGCTAGGAGAGAAAAGGACATACCCATCTGGACAGGTCTCTAGTCTATCAAGGTTGAAAACAAAATAAAGAGTTCATGTTACTTTGACTTCATATATCATTTCACTATAACACAATGTATCCATTTAGCCCAGTTAAGAGCACAATTTCCCATGTAACCAATGCGTAGCTGTATCCCACAAAGAATATAATAAACCTAAAGAGGTTCTTTACTAATGTTAATATGTGTTACAAAATATCAGCTCTTCAAGTTAAAAATTCAACCCCTGCAAGCAGCTACGCCATCGAGAGGGAAGCCGGGAGCTGTCAGAGTGGCAGCAGCTCTGACTTAGAGTTAGGAGCTGCCTGGTTCCCTTGAGGTCTACTGAAACCAGCTGTTCCATATGGAAGCTCACAAGGACAAACCTATAGCTGCTTGTTATATTTTGAAGCCACTATCAGAGTCAGAATTTGAAAACAAAGTATATTTGATTATATTTACAGTATTGTGGCACCCCTTTAAGTTCCATTTTTGAAACTATATTTTTATAAGGCAATTACCTCAACAAACCCCTAATACTATTGTAACAGAGTCAATCGTAATGTAATAGAGGGGAGAAATGTTTCAGTACGCCTAATGGCATCAGTGATATACAATCCAGAGTCTTATTTCCTCCAGCACAGTAAGTGTTGCAAGGGATAAGTTAATGTATGTTATGGGCTGGATTTTAGGGGGAGAATCATAGAGCGGGTGGGAGAGTGTCCCCACATATCAGCACCTACAGAGTCGGTGCCACTGTGTGCTGACAGGATCTTGGTGATGTCACAGTCATGTGATCAGTCATGTGATTGAGGAGTCACATGATCTGGGCTTAAATGGCTGAAGGAAATAACTTTCAGTGTTCATTATGTTCACCTGGAGAAGGAGCGCTCCAGGAAAGTGCTGCATGGACTTTTGAACCTGAACTGTGTAGGTTCTGTCAGCCGTGAGAGGAAGGAAGTTGGATCCCCTCTCACAGAAGGTCTGTGTTTGTTCTGCCACCATTTTGCTTTGTTTTCCTGTTTTGCCCAGAGGGCTGTGTTTTCTTAACTACACTTTAGTTTATGCTGCCTACAATAAACCAAAGGAAGTTCTTAAAGCCGCAGTGTACCCGTCTCAGCTGAGTAAGCCGATCTACCACACTATAGAAAAGTTTTATTGGAATAGCTTATTTTAGTTGCAGAACCTTTCTCGTAAGTTAGGCTTATCAGATAGAAAATACAATGATTAGCAAGTATTTTATTTACTTACATGGTCAGCCCAAAAAAATCACTCCAAAGTGTCAGCTGCTAGATGTCTCCATTTAGTCAATTTGCTGCCACTGCCTGTTGTCAAATGTAATCTGTTTCTAGCTGCAGTCAGGCTAATCAAGCAGACACCGCAATGCACAGACTGGCAGCGAGTCACCCTAACTCAGGCCTGCATGGGGCCCGCCCAAGGATGTTGTGCGGCCTGCGGAGCTGCCTGGGAGACAACACTCCCTCCTTACTAACTGCAAATGTAATCGCTTCTTATAGGCTCAAATACATTTGAAAACTGAGGCACCGGGACAGGAGCAGTGCAGCGTAATGAGCATAATGAGTTCAGTATGCTGCTGATGTATTCACACTGCTGCTAGTGCCGGGCTGCAGAGGTGGCAAGGACGCGGCGGATACCAGTAAGTGCTCCAGGGGGAGCCGAAGATGCGGTGTGTTTGTTTTTCGTTTGGTGTTACATTCCATGGGCCATTGTGGATCAATGGGGGAAACTATGGAGCCATTATGGGGCACTGAGGGACGCAATGAGAGGTATTATTGGGCAATGGGCATACTATGCGGGCCTTTATGGGGCAATGGGGAACATAATGGGGCTTTGGGGGCCATTACATGGCAACACAGAACATCATGTGACAACGGTGAACACTATAGGGAACATCAAAGAGTTATGGGGGACATTATGTGGCAATTTGGGACTTGAAGGGGGTTGCGAAAGGAGCAAATTATAGTTTTTTGGGGGGGACTTTATGCAGAGAGGCAGTGTGAGGGAGATATATGGAAGGGGGGCAGCGTGTGGGGGTAATTTTGGGGGACAGTGTGAGGGAACATTATGAAGAAGGGCTGTGTGTAAGGGATATTATGAAGAGGGGCTGTGTGGGGGAGATATTATGTAGAGTGATAGTGTGGTAGATAGTATGAAAAGGGGTAGTTTGTGGGACATTATGGTGAGGGGTACCGTGGGGGACATTCTGGAGAGGGGCAGAGAGTTGGGGGACATTACAGAGATAGTATGGAGGGATACTATGGAGAGGGGCACTGTGAGGGGATATTTTGAGTTGGAAGAAGAGTGAGGGGAAAATATTTATTCAGTGGTGCAGCAAGGGAGATATTTTTATTTATGGGGCAATATAATGATTTTTTTTAATTCTAAGAGTGTCGTGTCAAGAAGTGATGCTGAAGATGGAGAAGAGGCAAGTCTGCAGAGATTAGCTCTGGGCTTGAAATCTCATCACACACTACATGAAGGCAAAACGGATGGGAATGACTTGAATCAGAAGACATCACCTATAAGGTACCTGTATGTAAATTGACATTTGTGAAACTGCATACGTCTCATCAGTGCTCTCATTCCTGTATGAACTGCAGTTTGATGATGGCTGGTAACAACTATTAGCATCTGCTTACTATTGTTAAGGACATACTGGGAATTGTAGGTTCAAGAAATACAATTATATATAGGGCTGACCTGACATTTCAATTGATCACTGTACTAAGCTTGGTGCTGTATGTATATACTGACAGTGATTATGGTGCTGCATCCATGTACTGATGGTGGTGTTGGCTCTGCATTCTTGTACTGATGATGTTTCAAACGCTGCATAAATGTGATGACAGTGGATCTGATCTTGTAAACATGTAGCAATTCATAATGTGCCTCATGGCTATGTTAAAATTTAAAAATTCTCAAAACTTAAGAGAAAGGAAAGACTAGAAGCAATGGGATGAAACTGAATGGGAGGAGACACAGATTAGATATTAGAAAAAACTTTTTGACAGTTAGAGTGATCAATGAGTGGAACAGGCTGCCACGAGAAGTGGTGAGTTCTCCTTCAATGGAAGTCTTCGAACAGAGGCTGGACAGACATCTGACTGGGATGATTTAGCGAATCCTGCTTTGAGCAGGGGGTTGGACCAGATGGCCCAGGAGGTCCCTTCCAACTCTACGATTCTATGATTCTAGTGATTTTAGTGATGCATTCATGTAAGTACTAGTGATGACCAAGCACTAAAATGCTTGGTTGCTCGTTGCTCGGGTCGAGCAAACCGGAATACCCGGGTACTCGACCCGAGCAACGAGCCCATTTTAGTGTATGGGAAATCCAAGCTTTTTTGCCACGACCCCCTCCTTTTCCCCCGAAGGTCTTTCTAGGGTATCAAAATGTCAAAAATGTATGGGGAAAGTGCACAAACGACATGGGAACATCATGGGGAACACCCCTGGAAGCATTTCTGATTCCTAGGTCACTGCTGTGACCAATGTTGTCAGTGTGTGACGCCACTTTTACAGAAGTACAGTAAACCATACAAAAACGAAAACCAAAATGGATTTCTGAGGGAAATATGGTAAGGGACATCCTTTCCAGGGTAATAATTTGTATGTAAGGCAAAAGAAATAACCCCCAAAAAATGCTCCCCCACCACTTTGGCTATGTTCACTCGCAGTGTTTTGATGCGTTTTTCAACATTATCATTGCTTTCAACCAATACTAATGCATTTACTGGGAAATGTCATTGTAGCATTTAACAACCTTAGCTGGCCATGTTATGTGTGACACATCATCAGACACATCTTGTTTCATTTATGAAGGAGCGATTCTTAAAGTCGCAAAGCCTATTTTAATTGTGGCATCAGTCGGCATTACTATTCTAAAAGGGCCATTATAAAACAGTGGGTCTCCTATACTGTTATTGCCTATGCATTGAGTGGCTGGGCTGCCAAAAAGTAGGACGCACCCCAATTTACCTTTCACGAGACGTACAGGAGGGCCTCCTGAAAAAATGTTCCCATTATAAGAAAGTGGGACTCCCGTAGTGTTTGCCTATTTATTGAATGCATGGACTGCCTTGCCCCAAAGTTACACGCACCCCAATAACCCTTGGAACAGACGTCCTGGATGGTCACATGAAACAAAAGTTACTATTATTTTTTATTTGGTACTGCCATATTGTTATCCTATGCATCGAATGCAAGGCCCGCCCTGCCCCAAAGTCACATGCACCCCAATAAGCCTTTGAACCCATGTACTGGATGGACACAGGAAAACCAAGTTCACATTATTCTTTTGGTACTGCCATACTGTTAGCCTATGCATTGAATGCAAGGCCCACCCTGCCACAAAGTCACATGCACCCCAATAAGCCTTTGAATTTATGAACTGGAAGGCCACAGGAAAACCACGTTCACATTATTCTTTGGGTACAGCCATACTGTTAGCCTATGCATGGAATGCAAGGCCCGCCCTGCACCAAAGTTACATGCACCCCAATAAGCCTTTGAACCCACGTACTGGATGGATACAGGAAAACCAAGTTCACATTATTCTTTTGGTACTGCCACACTGTTAGCCTATGCATTGAATGCAAGGCCCACCCTGCCACAAAGTCACATGCACCCCAATAAGCCTTTGAACCTATGAACTGGAAGGCCCCAGGAAAACCAAGTTCACATTATTCTTTGGGTACTGCCATAATGTTACCCTATGCATTGAATGCAAGGCCCGCCCTGCACCAAAGTTACATGCACCCCAACAAGCCTTTGAACCCACGTACTGGACAGACACAGGAAAACCAAGTTCACATTATTCTTTGGGTACTGCCATACTGTTAGCCTATGCATTGAATGCAACGCCTGCCCTGCACCAAAGTAACACGCACCACAATAAGCCTTTCAACAGACATACTTGAGGGCCTCATGACAAAAATGTTCCATTAGAAGAAAGTGTGTCTCCCATAGTGTTTGCCTATGTATTGAATGCAAGGCCTGCCCTGCACCAAAGTTACTTGCATCACAATAACCTTTGGAACAGACACAGAGGTGGTCTTCCTGAAAACAATGTTCCCATTATTAGGAAGCGGGTCTCCCAGAGTGTTTGCCTATGAATTGAATGCAAGGCCTGCCAAAAATTAGGAGGTGGGTCTCCTTTACTTGGAATGCCCATACACTAAGTGCAAGGAGCCCCGTACCGCACCGAAGGACTGTGGTGTCTGACGTGGTCACAAGATAAGGGACATGTGCGTTGTTTTCCCCTCCTCCCAGTTTGTTTGTACCCGTTGGTGCTCCCCTTTCTGGATCACGGGCCTGACATCCCTATGACGGTTAACTGACTGTGTGTGTGGCTGTGGCAAAGACTCTTTGCACCTGGAACTTTGTCCCCTATCTTTTACCTTGGACTGACCGCCTGTTGAACCCAGCGCACTGATCTGTTGCTAAGCCCGTGGTCTGGTCAAAGGGGGGAGAGGGAGAGCTTGGTCCGGTGGATCCACTTTAGGAGAGACTGGGACTCTTGTTTTGAAAGTGGCCATGTTTTCGGGGGGAGGGGTGTAAGGAAGTGGTGGGGACCTTCTTCTGTCCATCTCTCCCCTGGGCTGGGCCTGTGGTACCTGGACGGTGTACCCATTTTGTAATGTCTGTATCCCATATGCCCTGTATATTAATGTCTTACCATTTTATCCCTATGTATCCTGTACTGTAATGTATGTGCTGTGTTTGTAATGTCTGACAATGTTTTGCTATGTTTCCTATATGTGTTATGTTGTTCTCTGTATGCTGACACGTTAAAGTCAGGGATAGCAGGAGTTAACCTGGTGGGTGGGGGAGAAATTAATATTAATTGCCAGTGCAGTGAATATTCATTTCTCTTTAGCAGTGGGCACAGTTACAGCCGCAACAGCTGGCTCCTGCCTATGTTATCCACTGCTCCGCCGCTCCCCCTCCCCTGCCGTCTTCTGTCACAATGACTCGTGTATAAGCCGAGGGAGCGCTTTCAGCACAAAATAATGTGCTGAAAACTTGGCTTAGGCTGGTTTCACACATGCGTTTTTCTGCGCTGCATTTTTGCGCAAACATGCGCATGTTTTTTCCCTATATTTAACATGGGTGCGCATTATCATGCGTTTGTATGCACATGCGTTTTTTAGTAGTGTGCGCCCAGGTGCACAAAATGCAACCTGTTGCATTTTTTGTGCATCCGACCTGTCTCAAAAAAACGCATGCACACGCAATGCGTACGGAATTCACCCAAAAACACATTAAAGTCTATGGGAGCGCTGACGTGCGCATGGTCATGCGCACCTCAGCGTTTAAAAACGCATGCATTTTTATGTAAAGAAAATGCATTAAAAACGCATGATGCGTTTTTATGCGCGTTTGCACTGTGCACGCAGCGCAAAAAAACGCAAGTGTGAAGGTAGCCTTACACACGAGTATATACGGTAAATCAAAACAGATCAGAGCATGACAATAATGTTCCCACTCACTGAAATTAATCAGATATCTTAAAAATGAGAATAAATCAGAATTTTAAAACCAAATGATATAAAAAGGTAAATAACTTTCAATTACAGCATGATTATACCCTATTTGCAAAAAAATGGAAATCTCTTTAATAAAGGCATCCCGTATATGCGCAATTGCAATGCATTTTGCTGTTCATAGAAAACACTTAGCTGACGAAAGTACAGACTGTCACGCTTACCGCTGCTCCCGCTGGTCCCGCACCCGCCTGCTCCACACTCACGGCTCCTGCCGCTGCCTCCATTCTTGGGCCCGTGTTGCCTACGGCCTCCGGGCGCACCCGCTGGCTCTCCTGCTTCCTGCCCGGTGGTCAGCCTCTGTGCTCAGCCCGGGGAGCATGCGCTCCTCTCACCCCAGACCTCAGCACAGACTGGCTCGTCCCATCTCTCCGCCCCGTGACCCCGGAGGTCTGACCTGGAAGTCCTGCTCCTATAAAAGGGAGCTGCCCCTCCTGACCCATGCCTGATTATCTATTGTGTCTCACGACAGATTCTCGGGTCCTCCGTCTCCTACGTTTCTTTCGCTTAGCGCCCTGCCCTGTGCCTGTTACCCGCCTTGTCTCTTCTGCTGACCTCTCACCACCTTTTGCATTTCCTTCCAGAGTCTGCCATTCCTGTCGGTTCTTGCCTTCACCCGTGTGTGCCTTCCTGATCCGTTCCTGCCTGCTCCGGTCCCTCCTGCCCTTTTCCCGTCCAGTCCTGCAGCCGTCCCTCCTGTGTTTGCCAGCCTGCCTTGTCTGCCTTCCAGCCCAGTGTCCGCCTATTTACTTCTCCAGTTGTCCCCAGGTATCAGCTTCCGTGGTGATAGTCTCCTCCGGACCTGCCCCTAACACTCCCTGTAAAGGGGGTAGTACACCTGGCCCGCTCGCCCGGGGGCAGGTTCGTCGTCGCGGTCCTGTGGGTTCACCCTTGGAGTCTTCCCAGCCTCACACAGACACAATCCAGAATAATTTAAAACTCTAAAATGTTTTTAAGAAGTCTTTATAATTTACAGAATTAACATAGGAAAACAAGTCAAGTTTTTGTTCCATGTTGTTGAGGGAAAAAGGATTGTACATTTATGGTAAGTGATAAACAATTTCTCAAAGAAGGGTAATGGTTTTAGAAGTTAGAACCTATTTTGAAAAACAAGAATCAAAATATTTTACCAAGTTTTAAAAATATACTAAGCAGAAAACAATAAATCTTTAAAGATGCTAAACACAAAGCTAGCACTTTAGATAATGGAAAGGCGTTCACTTTGTTCACTTTACTTAACCATGCAAAAAAAAAACAACAGACATTAACAACCCCAATTCCTAAAAAGTCGGGACACTGTGTAAAATGTGAAAAGGAAAAAGAATGCAATGCATTGAAAATCTTTAATAGCCATACATTATTCACAACAGAACATAAAACACAGATGAAAAGATGAAAGTTTGACATTTTTCCAAAAATAGTTAATTTACAGCAATAAAAACACATCACAAAGAAGAGTTAACAAAAGGCTGGAAAAGTAAGGGGCACTAGTGAAAAACAATTAAGTCTAATGACTGTGTATAACAAGAGCATGTTAAAGAGGCAGAGTCTCCCAAAAGCAAGGATGGTCAGAAGTTCACCAGTCAGTGAACAACTGCATCTTAAAAATGTGGAGCAATTTTAGAAACTTCTATGTTCTGCTGTGAAGAAAATATGGCTGTACGAGGTTTCCAAAACATTGCATTCTCGGCTTCTTTTAATGGAAGATTGCTTTAAAAGATGTGTTTATTTCAAGTAACTATACATTTTTTAATAAACAAAATACAAAACGCAGCACTCCAAACAAATTGTGGTGCAATCAAAAGAGAAATCACTCATGCACATGAGTGATTAAGTCTCACCTGAGTTCACCACAATCTATCCGAAGTGCTGCGTTTTGTAATACAACATGCCTGATTCTTCGTAATGGTAGATGTTGGAGAAGAGTCGCAAGACTCTAATACGCTTAATGCTAAGTTCATACAAGTGTATGAAAAATACTTAGAATACAAAGGAAATGTGTCTTCTTTAACTTTAGGCCTTCCATAGAGATCATTTCATTTTCAACTTTGTAATTTTGTAACTTTTACATGCCACTGTATATAGGTGAATCTCAATTGCAAAATAGATAGGATAACCGCATGCAGTGATTTTTTCCCACACAATCAATAAATAAAAATTTAATGTAAACTAAAACAATGAATAACAATGGTCCATGTGTGCTCTATTTTCTAAACGGACACAACTTGAAGTGAATAGATGTTTATGTCAACGTAACATTAGTCATTCAATCCCACCAAAATCAGCAAATTTGAAGTTTTATCTAATTGTATTGTTAGCTTATTTGTAGACCTAAAATGATAGCATATTGTGAATATTTAAAGTAAGTCTTGGTTTCATTTGAGATTTATTTTTTTGAAATAGGTTCAACTCTTATTGGAAAGCTTCATCTTTCTCATGACTCGGAAAAAGATTTACAAAACATCTACCACTACTTTAAGGAAAAACAAAACAAAGAAAGTAACTTCTGAGTAAAAAAAAAGTAAAATAAATAAAATAAAATAAATTAAACCATGTATGTGAATGGACAATCATTGCTTATCCTGTCAGTCACCAGATACATTTCTACCACTATGTGAGTAGGAGGAACTGGTAAAATAACACAGGAAGTTCCAAGTTAGATACTGTATCCTCTCCACATTCTGTCAGCACGAGCATAAATCTATGGGAAACTTCCAGAAAATTCCCATTTTCTTGGTTTGGCTGCTCTTGAAAGGATCATTAAAAATGAATATTTGATAACAGCTTCTGAGATTCAGCTTGGACAGCTGGTGAAAAAAAAAACTGTATGTAAAATGAATCTGCTCCTCAGCTAGGCATATCAAATGAATTCAGGAACTCAGTACGTTATCTTCTCCACGTCATGCATTACATATTATCTTAGAATGAAATATGCAAGAGCAAACATACAGTGCTAAACTTAAAAATATCTTATTATTTCACGGGGTATTATTATTTAATTATTACAAAACACTTTATGCACAGTAGAGGACAGACAGATGCTCATGTATAAATAATTTATGCCACATTTTCAATTTAACTGTGTAGTCCCAAAATCTACAGGGTGGGCCATGTATATGGATACGCCTAAATAAAATGGGAATGGTTGGTGATATCAACTTCCTGTTTGTGGCACATTGGTATATGGGAGGGGGGAAACTTTTCAAGATGGGTGGTGACCATGGTGGCCATTTAGAAGTTAGCCATTTTGGATCCAACTTTACAAATGGCTCACCCAGGTCTATCTACATAAATGGCCCACCCTGTACAATTTTCCACATATTGTTAAAAATATTTGGCTTAATTTTTCTCTTCCTCAGTCCAAATAATATAATTCTACATATCAAAATCATGGGCCTTTCTTTACATAGGAGTTTTCTTCTCCCTGCTTCTCTATAAGCCTCTACACTTCTAGCAGGCTTTCTTATTAGATTGATAGTGGCATTTAAAGGAGTTTTCCAGGTAGTTGCAAGCTAAAAGCCTGTTGTCCAAATCGCCAATCTCCGCTGGCAAAGAGCAAATCAGAGACCACTCCTGCCAGTGATTCAGTGGTTTCTGTTGACGTCACATTGAAAGAGTAGAGGCTTCTCTTCTGATGAGTTCTGTTGATCATCATGTTGACTGTCTGCAGACTCCCAGTTGCCTGACTGCAGGAAGCTGATTGTCAATCACCATGACGCTGGCAGTCACATCCTGCCAACAGAGCAGTCTGGAAGAACAGCTGCTCTATTGACATGGAGCAAATGAATTGCCAGCAGGAGCGGTCAGTAACCGTTCTGAGTTGGCGCAGGGTAGGCTAGTTTTTAGGCCCATAATTTAAAAAAAATTGTCCTGGATAACTTCATTAAGTGGTTACGCAGCAGTGATTGGAGCTAGCAGATGTTTGTTTTTTTACCTAATCCTACCATTACTACATTTGAGCAAGTGTCCCTCATATTTTCTGCACCAGTTTCCAGATTTTTCTTGTTTTTAATCAAGCTATAATAAAAAATAAAATTTTATATATTGATCCTTTCTTTCAATTCATTTACTGGGCCAGTACCCTGAACTGTTTTTTTGAGTATTTTAATATTTGTTGCATGAAGTGTTACCCCATTTTTGATGTGTTTAAGATTATAAAGACTTTTGGTGATTAAAATCTGTCTTCGGCGAACACAGACTTTCCTTATTACTGAGACAGGAGATGACAGATGTTGTCAATAATGGGGTATTCCCATCTCCAAGATCCTATCCCAATATGTAGTAGGTGTAATAATAAAATTATCAAATACCTCCAATTAGAAATTTAGTATTCTTCTTCTGATTCCCTATGTGGCTTACCCCATGTGCAGGGTATTGCAGTAGCTTAGGTATCCATAGTTACATTCACTCATATAGTGTCAGTTAGTTGTTAGAGGTCATAATCATGTATACCTGAAGGAGTTTTCCCACAAACAAAGTACATTTTAACTAATAGATAATAATCTTAAATTCCACAACTGGATGTGTTAAAAATGTTCCTGTGCTCAGATAATACTATAATTGTTCCCCTGCTATGTACTGTGTAATGGCTGTGTCTGACAACATGGTCTGATCATATCACAGCTCGTGTGCAGGGGAGGACACATAAGAGAGTACACAGATATTACAGCATGGGATCACAGATTTTTGTTTTTGTAAGGTAAAACATTTCTCTAACTGTTTTAAGCTACTTTTTACCTTAAAGAACGAATTATCTGTGATGCTCATGTTATCCTCTCTCTATACTCTCTTTTGCTTCCTCCCCTGCCCAGGAGCTGTGGTATGATCAGACTATATTCCTGCACGGTCAGACACAGCTATTACACAGTACACAGCAGGGACACATTTATAAGATTATCTCAGCACAGGATCATTTTATTTAAACACATCCAGTTGTGGAACTTCTCACTATTCCAAGATCTGTTGATTAAAATTAACTTTGTAGGAAAACCCTTGAAGCTACTGCAATGCCTTGCTCATGGGGTAAGAGACAAAGCGAATCAGAAGAAATAGACTACATTTGAAATTGCAGGTATTTGCTAATATTATTATTAATTACAGCTATTACATATTGGGATATGACCTTGGAGTTGGGAATACCCCTTTAAAGGGAACCTGTCAGCAGGATTGTGCTGAGTAACCCTACAGACAGTGTCAGGTTAGCGCCATTTTACTAATTAAAATGATACCTTGGTTGATTAAATCCGTCTTGTGGTGGTTGTTTAATCTTTATTTGTAGTGTTCAGTCAATGAGATTCTCGTACTCTGGGTCTTTATGTAGTACTTTGCTTAGGTATTCGTACTGATGGCTTATTTTACCTACTGATTATTATACGTATTAAAAAAAATCACCTTCAGCAGGCAGGCGCTGGAGCCTGCGCTGCAGCATGATTGCATGTATAATGTCCATTAAACTGTTTTATTTAGTCATATACATTGATTAGTAAAAATAAAATCTTTCTCAAAATGACGTTGTGCGAGCCTGTGAAGTAGCATCTATCGGCAATTCGATAGATGCTACTGTGCAGGTGCCACCAGTGACAATTGCTAGAAGGAAAAAAAATTGTCTGAGCCTTTTTTGAGGACATCATGATTGATACACGTCTACTCTATTTTTATTAATCTCATGTTGCGGACTGCATTTTAAGAACCTTTTTCCTATAAAAGGCCAGTGCCACTATGTTGTGCAACCTTTTAAAAATATTTTTAACAAGCCCTCAAAATCACTCTAGAATCATCGCATACCTTGTAAAAAAAAGCTTTGACGTCCTGCACAGTATTGTAGTGAGTGCCGAGGGTCTCCAGATCATGCTCGGTCTCTCCTCTCTGTCTCTACTGCTGCCCCACCATTATGTTTGACTTGGATTAGGTCAACCACAGTGTTGAGGAAGCTTCACTTGTGCAGAAAACCTGAGGGGGGAGGCTTTGCTGGCTTGTGTGGAAAAAGTAAAAAACATCATCCTTTTCAATCAGCGATGGAGTGGCGTCATTACAGGGCAGAGAAGATGAACGCGGTCTGGAGATGTCTTTTGCTCTTTTGCTAACATAGTATTGATATTATAGGTTTCAAGCTTATTTTCTGCCCCAGTGCATAACCCATTGACGTAACTTATGCTAAAATTTTAAAAAAGGTTAGATTGAGACTGGTATTTTTTGTTACAAAGTGAAATCAGCTATGATAGCAAAAAACAAGCTTAAAAAGCTTTGTCTTACGTGTGGCATCCAGGATCTGCAAGATTTTATTTGGTGAGAAACATTGTTCTGAAGCATAGAACATTCCTAAATACAGTCATTAGAACAACTAATGACCCCAGTCCCAAAATTTTATGGTTTTACATATTAGGATATATTAACCAACTCTCAATTGGTTCATTTTACCTTGTTCTTGACAAAGTAAATGTTCAGGTTTTATCACATGCATTTTAAACGGTTCTAAAAAAAAAATTCTCATTCGGTTAGTATGGTAAATTGTTTTTGGCCTTTTTTCATGATACTGTATATGAGAGGCTTTGTTTTTATGTCCTTTGTATATTTATTTTTGGTGTTGATATCGTGAGAAAATGTTAAGAAAAAATAGTATTATCTACACTTTTTATGCCCATGTCTACATAGATCTTTCTAGGGTGAAATCCAACATCTAATCTGCAACACAATTCGCAACAGAATCCATACAGATTTTGTTTGTGACATGTAAACATACCCTACAAGACCAACTACTAAAGAAAAGGTAAAAAAAACAATAACAAAAAAAAAAACCCTGAAGTTTTAAGTTTGGTCAGTGGATTAATTGGTAGGTTTGTAAAGGGGCATTAAAGACTTACCCCTTCTTGGCCATTTGCTGTTGTGTTTGCCAGCATTTCTTGAAGGGCCCTGACAGAAAGGGACTGCTCCAGCACAAAATTACATATGCAAAGGTCAGGAGGAACATACTGTTGAGATAAGGTACAAAAACTAGATTAATAAGAGTCATGACAAGAGTATACATACAAAGAGAAATTGTCTTTTGTCACAAAAGAGTGCACTTCAATATAACTAGTTATGCAGTCGGATCACACAGTGCAATTTGTGCAGTTTGAGTTTCTCTCATTTTTCCCAGTGTCTAGAAATAACATTTAAATCTGATCTCTTGCAAAGAACAAGGCTGCATTTTGCCTGACAAATATGTCACATTACTTAGCACACATGGGCCCTGATTCATCAAAGCTTTTCCACCAGAATTCTGGCATAAAAAGCTTTGAAAGGACAAAACATTTTTGCGCATTGCGAGACAGCGTAATAATTTTGCTACTTTTGGTGCTTTCATGCCATTTTTGCCCTGCTTTGACAAAGTGGGCAGAACTGGACGTGCCACCATGTACATCAACCCCAAAGATTTTTTCATAATTGTCACTGTTACTACAATAATATAATTTAAGAGTACAAGAATAGGCAAAGCCAAAATTCTCACAGCATGCATGGTCCTTCCTTACTAAGTGTTCTCTGGCTTGCACAGCAATCTAAGTGACTACTATACATATTACTACATATGATTCACATTTGACTAAACAGTACTAGGGTGTTCTCATGAACTGCTCCCCAGCCTCTTGGCTTTCTTCTTATCGAGAGGGGGCACTGCAGGTTATATCTAGGAATTCGGCCAGCATCAGAACAGCGTTTGTAACATGTATACCAAAAAGTTTGCAAGCACTGCGTTCCCTGCCTAGGAAACCAGATACCACTTAAAAGACTGCAGTAGGTTGGCAATCTAAGCAATGAGCGTTAAACTATAAAATAAAAAATCCTTCTGTTCTTGAGAACAGAGATTATTAATAAGGTAATTGTAAACTTTAACCATTTGAAATGAGACAACCCCTTTGAATGAAAATTTCCACATGAATACATTGCCATAAGACAAAATGTTTCGTATAAAAGGTAAAAAAAAAAAATCTGTTCCACAATGGACATTTTTCATCTATTCACAGGAAAGGTGATAAGTGGCTGATTGCTGGGGACTCTGTCACTAGGCCCCTCATGATCGCTAAACGGCTACCTTTCCATATCTCTGGACCATTTACATCAACATTTTGTGCCTCAACTGATGACAAGTGATATCAAAACATCTTGCGCCATCTGGTACCATAAATGTGAATGAACCCATAGCAAAGTGTAAGATCTGTTCCAGCATCAGTTTCCTGCCACGCCAGAGGGGAAAAAAGCTGGATATATGGGAATGAGGTCAAACAGGAGACCTAATAAGGTGTTTTAAAGAAACACCAGTACATATGACTTGCGGCTTAATTAAATGTCTATGTGGTCAAAGGAGACAGTAAAGTTTCATGTACAGAAAGTGATGATCACTTTGCTATAGTACTAAGTGTGTTTAATTGTGCATGTAGGAATGTCTCAACAAGTTTTGGTTAAGTGCCGAATAGCAAAAACCTGCTGATAGATTGCCCTTAAGAGACTGCATCTTTCCCAATGGTAAAGCTGTGTCTTCACTCACTCTCATTTATCCTCTCCCTCGACACTGGTGCTGAGTAATACGTGATTTGATGTGGGTACCATCTTCTTTCTACAGACACACAGGCTGAATAATTGTATCCTTTTCTCTGCAAAGTCTGTGATGCTGTATACTGTCTGTGTGATCTCCCATCCCTGAAGATTTGGGTTCTTTCACTATCTCTACACATTGATCTGCTCTATACAACCTCCTTAAACTCCCTGCTGGTACTGTATCACTAAAAGTAGGCTACTGTAAGGAGAAAGAAAAGTAAAACAAGGAGAGTTTACAGAAGCCTGAAACTGTATGGCACTATAGAAATAAAATTATTAACTGTATGATGTTGGACCTATATTAAAAGGAGCAGCACAGTGAGCACCATTTTAAAGAAGACTAATTAAATAGAAAAATTACCTAATTTTGTATTTAGTAGGTAATATATAAAAGAAATAAATGGTCTTTCAGTGCAGGAAAAACAAAATACACAGTTCATATAACAGCACTTTAGTGACAGTCTAGGACACTCAGACTGGATAGCTTCCAGTATATCAGCTTAGTTTGGAGATATCACACAGGATGTCTTCTTACCTCCACACACATACCATGTGTGAGCCAAACAGGTCCCATTTTACAACATGTATCACATCCAGGGGTGGGGTATATGGAAAGCCAGACTCGCTCATCTCCCCGGCTGCCTGTAAACCTGGCTCGGATGCCCTATGAAGCCTTTTAGTACCATGTATACTAGAGCATTTCTCCAGGTTTACATCACAATGGACAACCATCTTCATGATACACACCTCAGATCAACTATGTGTCAAGTAGTCATCTTACATACCTCCCAACTCTGACTGAAGCCATGAGGCTTGGTACAATTTACCACTAGATAAGGGATTTTTCGAGAGAGAATCGGCATTACCATGTAGCTTCCCAGCTCTATGTTCCATGTGAAAACCTGCAGTGCTAGAAAAAAATGTGTAACTCTGGCATTTTTCCCCTTTTTCACCTTCCGCCACCTGAGTGGGGCATGGTCTGACACTAATTTAAATTTTCGCCCTAACATAGTTTCGCAATGTGTTCACCACCCATTTTATGGCCAAACATTCCATTTCTACAATGTAATAATTTCTCTTACATGCATTCTGTCACAACTCTGTTGTTGGGTGTCCCGGGACTAGGAGCTCCTTTCCTGTCGCTAACACTAGGAGCGCCCTAGCTTGCCCTGTTCCCTGGATTACTTTTGATGGTGAAGATGCTGGGGCCATGCACCTTGCCTTAGCTCCTGAATCCACCCTCAGTCTGTATCCTTCCCTCTTATGTTTGGGTCACTGAGGAGGAAAGCAAGACCAAGCTAAGCCACAGAAAACCAAAGAGGTTGGTAACTAAGCGGATTGCAGACCCTTGATCCTATCCACACAACTAGCAGTAGCCGTGGAGCATACCTACGATGATCCTAGATGCCTTGACACAGCCGTAGAACCAAATAAGCCTAAAGCAAGAAAGGGGAAATCTAAACTACCCCAGAGCAGACCCCAAAGGAATAGATAGCCCCCAAACATATATTGTCGGCGAGACAAGATGAAAACACAAACGCAGGTAGGAAAATAGACTGAGCAAATGATGGGGCCCACACTAACTAGACAGGACAGGAAAGGAAAGACTCTGTCTGCAATCATGCAAAAAACCCTGCAAAAAATGCCCAACACGTCTGATAGAAAAATACTGAAGTCACTAGACTTCGCCCACTATATCAGCACTCTGGTATATTCTGAAAGCAGAGCAAAAAGAGGCCAAACTAATAAGGGACAAAAACAAACTGGCACAAGCGGTAACATAAGGATGGAAATTCAGCACAGCCCCAGCCAGAGCTGGCTGACCACACAAAACTGAAATAGACAAAACCAGATCAAATGTGAACAATAGCAAAAGAACACTTAGCTGAGCATGCAGGGACTGCGCTGGAAACCAAGACCTCAGGAGGCAGGAAAAAAAATCACCAGGAGGGATAGAGGGAGTCGGCTGTCTTAAATCCAGTCAGAAACTCCAGATCTCCAGTCATCCTCTTCATTATCAGGTGGCAGGCCTCTGTTAATTAGATCAGCTCCATTACCTCCAGTAACTACCAGAGGAAGCCCGGGAAGAGAACTCGCAACCCCTCTGTTAATATAACCAGCACCACTACCTTCACTAGTAACCAGAGGTAGGCCAGAAAGCGAATTCACAACAGTTCCCCCCGTTAAGTATGGTCACCAGCATTTCCATCTGTTGCTCCGGTGGGAGTTTCTCTCATTGGGTCACCCTTTCAAACATGATTAAAAAGGCCTTTATGTCATCACCTAGGGTCATTTTCTGCAAAGCTCTCCTCCTCACCTTTCGGGTAGAAAAATAGTCAGATGACCTTGGAGTCGGAGCTGCCGACATGCCACGAACCCCCTTTGCAAGTAGTTAAATCTGCTGCTGTTGTCGGTGCTGCTACTGCCGTTGCTGTATCTGTTGCATAAACAGTTTGTTTCCTGTTGGGTCTGCACCAGGTGTTTCATCAGGTCCTCTATGTTGTCTGACATTGCTTCCTGGCTTTTAGCCACCTTCACCCAAGACATGAATCACCCCTGTAGTAGACACATGTGCTCCCTGGGAACACTGCCTATACTTCTAACACCAAATTTGGTGATGCAACTCACTTGGGAGAAGAATTAGGTATCACAGGAACCATTTCTGTTCAATAACGGCACTTTAGTGACAGTGTAGGACATTCAGGCTGGATAGCCTCTAGTATATCAGCTTAGTCTGGAGACATCACACAGGAGGCCTTCTTACCTAAACACACAGATCATATATGAGACAAGCAGCCTCCATATTACAACACAAACAACACCCATTAGTGGGGTATGTGGGCGCCAGACCTGTCCGTCTCTCCGGATGCCAGTTAACCTGGCAAGGATGCCCTACCAAGGCTCTTAGTAATAGGCATGCTAGAAAATTACTCCAGGTTTACATCGCAGAGGACAACCAATTCTGTGATACAGACCTTCTATCAAGTGTGTGTCAAACAGCCACCTTACAATATATTACATATATACATACACACACATACGTCAAAACATTAGTGCAAGGCTTTAGTCTTTGCCTAGCGTGAGGATGCTGCAATGACTTCTCCATGTTTTAAGGGGTTGTCTAGGACTATTTTTTTTACTATGGGCTTAAAAACTATCAGGCAGATTGCTGTTAAAAGAGGCAACTACCTACCTGATGTCTCTGGCACCTGCTCAGAATGGTCCCCAGCAATTCAGCTGTTCCAAGTCAGCAAAGCAGCTCTTCTTACGAGATCTGGTGTTGACGGGGTGTGACTACTGACATTATGCTGATTGATAGGTGGCCCACCGCTGTGAGGCAATGGGGAGGCAGCTGTCAATCAGCATGACGGTGGCAGTCACACTGTCAACAGAGGCAAACGGAAGAGAAGCTGCTGCTTTGTCTACATGACATCAGCGGAAGCCACTGAATCGCTTTCAGGAGCGGTCTGTTAGGAATTATGTGCCAGCAGAGATCGGCACTAGGCACAACAGGCTAGTAGGTAGCACCTACCTGCCTGTTAATTAGGCCATTAGTAAAGAAATTATACAGTCCTGGATAACATATTTAAGGCTTCTGAATGTCTGTAGGTGTGATCATTAGAGGAATATTGAAGTTACCTGTAGTTGAACCTGAATTTTTAGGTGGCTTCAGATAACTAAATATTAATTGATCTTCCACTGACCTTTCAATGTGTCATACTGTGACATCATGTGTTCACTTGTTGTCTTTGGTGTCTCAAAACAGAACATCTTATCTGTTGGAAACAGAATTTATTTGTCTTGATCCCCCATGTGTCTCTCACAAACTCCTACTCTATCCTTTACACTCAACAACTGTGCAGTAACATCTAGAATATCTATTACAAGAGTAAAATACTTCAAGGACAAAGGTAGTCACCTAGGATGCGATCAAAATTCCTCTTACTGCTTATATGTGTACCCCGGCTCATGTTTATCAGCAATAATATTGGTTTTGGTACTTAGACATTTACCCAAATTAGAAAAATTACAGATTGCTCAATGTCTGCTTGCAGGATATTGAACAGTAGGACCCCATTGGTTGGAGGTTACTTATCTGTAGTGGTACAGCAGTTAGCTAAAGGCCCTTTTACATTTAGCGATGCACCAGCGATCCGACCAGCGATATGACGCGGTCAGGATCGCTGGTGCATCGCTAAATGATCGCTAGTGAGCTTTCATACAGAAAGATCTCACAGCGATGCAGCAGCGACGCAGCGGACGATACTCACCTTTCACACACAGCGATCTTGGCGTCCTCCCGCCCGCCTCCACGCGTCGCTGGACGTCACAGCAGGAAGCCCAGCAGGAAGCAGACGACGAGAAATGGAGCCGGACAATCTCGCGCGATCAGCGATTGACAGCGGGGCAGCCGGTCGGAGGTAAGTATCACACATAGCGATATCGCTAGCAATATCGCTATAACGTCACAAAACCAGTGACGTTTTAGTGATATTGCTAGCGATATCGCTTAGTGTAAAACCCCCTTAAGTGAATGAGGATTGCATAAAGAATTCAGTCATTTTACTATTCCATTGTCAATAATTTATTAAATGTAAGTACTTCGTTAACCTAATTCATTTGATCTTTTACATAATTTTTTATTTTTCCAAGATTGATAGTTATTACCTATCCAAACTGATTGGCCCATCTGAATAGAGCGAGATTCAGCATGCACACCTCCCCTTCTTTCACTGCATATGGGACTGCTGGAGAAAGCAAGTTCAGCTCTCCACTATCTCTGGCAGTCCCTGAAATAATGAATTAGGAGAGAGGTACACATACTTGAACTTCACTCTATTCAGATGCGGCTCTGCAGAACCCCATTATCAGGATTGTTGGTTTCCCAGAGGTCAGACGCTCCAGCAATTAATACGTTATACCCTATTCACTGCATAACATTCAGTTTTGGAAATATCCCTTTAACATTAAGAATATATTAATTATTGGTACATTCTTACAATTCTGCATGTATGCACATATACAACTGATATTCTAAAATTGTGTATCACAACTCATTATTGAGGCAACTATGGTGTCCTGTGAGGCCCTATATATTTCCCTTTGACAGCACTTCATTGACTGCACTATGCAGTTGTAATGCACAACCGTACAGGTGGCCATAAACATTAGATGAATGTTGGCAGAACCTGTTGATTTTGAAGAGGCGGGCTAATGAATCTAAGGCCGGGATCACACATGCGAGGAATACAGCCGAGTCTCGCATGGTAATACCCGGCACTGCCGCCGGCACTCAGGAGCGGAGCGTGCGTCCGCATAGCAATGCATGGAGCCGCACGCTCTCCTCCCGAGCACTGACAGCAGTGTCGGGTATTACCAGGCGAGACTAGGCTGTATTCCTCGCATGTGTGATCCCAGCCTAATGTGGATGGTTGTATCCGGATAGCAGACTTTAGGGAGAGAAGGGTCAGCATGTTGTATTTCATTACAGACAATAGCTTAACTACAGGAGTGACAGGGTATTCATCTTAAGCCCTATCACTCAGTGGGGCTTAGCCCGAGTGGCCACCACTCTTAGCTGAATCGTTGCGCACTGGATACTGATATAGTTAAATCCAGCAGTGCAGCAGAGAACTATGGTCTCCTTGCCGTTCCACTGTATGTTTTGTAAGTCCCAAGTAACTTTAGGTCTGCAGATTACAGAATGGCAGGTACATGCACTGGACAACATTGATCCAGCACAGGTGTGCCAATGGAGTCACAGAGATGCTGTCTGTGCTATTGGACTCCTAAGGATCTGGGGTTAGGCGAATGTAACAAAAAAACTGACGTCTTCGATAAAATCTTGACAGCTTTATTACATTTTCATTAAAATCAGGTCACAAACAGGACAGTGTTCTGGTGTTGACGTGCTTGACTTAAAACAGTCTTAATCGTAACAGGTCCCTGTTTGCTGCTTCCTCATTTAAAAACATAACACACTCCCCCCACAGTGACATCACTAGAATTCATTATATGCAAAAACAACCGTAGTGGTTCGATAAATTCAAATGTCAAAACATAAACTATATACAAAAATGTAAACAATGTTTCACATAGCAAACAAAAAATCCAGGGACAATATCAATCATATTAATTGCTAAATGGGCAGTCGAGGGGCATTAATACATTATAGGGGAACACTGGGGGAACTATTACTTTCTAAGGTGTTTAAAGAGGACATTAATATTTCATATGGCACAATTTTAACATCTTGAGTGCACAATGGTGTGCATTTTTATTTATGAGGGCACTATAGCGGTACGGTTACCATGCCACACAGCAGACACATTAAGGGCTCATACCCATTTGCGATTAAAAAAACAGTACGATTTCTGGACTGTAAAAAAGGGAGGAGTGCTATGTGAATGACATGCGATTTCTATGCGATTTTTAATCTTTCCATCCGTTTTCCATCCGTATGCAATCCGTTTTTTTTTCGCAGCAACTCTTTTTCTACAGTCATTTACAGGACCATTTACAGTGTTCTATGCCACAGAATGGTAATGTATCCGTTTAAAATGGATGGAAAACGGATGGTCCGTTTTTTAATCGCACCCATTGACTTGCATTGGCAAAAATCGCAGGAAATCGCAGCATGCTGCGATTTTTTTCTCAGTCCGATTTCGGATGGGAAAAAAAATCGCAAGTGAGATGTCACCCATTGACTAACATTGGTTAGAGTGCAATCTGATTTTAAATCGGATTGCAATCGTCCGATTTTATCGCCAGTGAGTATGAGCCCTAAGGCCGGAGTCACACACAACGATAAAAAAATCAGTCCGATTTTTACGGTCCGAAATCGCACAAAGGTTTCATGACCAGGGATCCATCTGTCATCCGAATTTCCTGTGATGATCCGATTTTATTCGCATGTAAGCATTCGTTTGACATCTGTCTGGCGATATTTTCTCGGAGGCTTGCAAAAAGGACAAATAACGATTTTTAGGCCTGAAACTAATTTAAATCATCATCCCACCCTATATTTATGGGCTCTCCAACAGGTGGGAGCCTGCTACCTTTGCCATAGAGTCAGTGCTTGGATTTGGTTAGGTCTGCTTTGTGCTAAACATGACAGACAGGCTGACTTTTAACACCACTGAGCGTGTTCTTTTCTATTGGGTTATATCCCGACGTTTTGGTGAGCCATACCCTGTGATTGTCGATGCGAGGAGGCGTAGATGAATGTGGGTCCATCCGCTTTTGATACGCAGGATATCTAAAGGCCATTTCCACTTTCTATATTAAAGCCTGTGCGGTCCTACATAACTTCACACGAATTCATGATTGCCCCTCACATGATGATGCTGAAGTTCAGTCTGACAAAGTGTATAGGCCTAGGACACATGTAAACCCACCCCATCGTCCAATCTCGGGACTCAAAGTACGTGATGTGTTCACTACTTATTTTTTTACACCTCATGGTGCTACTCCCTGGCAAGATGATGCCTTATCTATTTAGTGTTTTGGTTGTGTTGCATTGTCATAAAGATTTTTTTGCTTGCCCTTTTGTGTGTTTTTGTGACCAGTTTAGTGTTTTAGATGTATCTAACACATTACAGAACATATCCGAACATGAACAAGCACACACTGTGAATTAACAAGTTTATTACTTGGTTTATTTTTGGTAATGCCAAAAGAAAATAACCATATAAGTAACATATTGTATGGCATAATGCTAGCAGCACATTATGATGTCAAAACCTGAGCAAATAATATACATACTGTATAAAAAAAACAAAAAACAATGAGTACCAAAGGCAAACCTACAAGTCATGGTAGGTTGGGGGTGGTGAAGGTGGGGGTCCTGCTTGAACATTTGGCCTTGGTTGCTGGGACAAATCCCTATCCCCCTGTGCGCTGCCAGTTGGCTCTGGCATCTGCTGCATCCTGGCAGGATCAATTTGAGGGTTTGGGTAGGGGTAACTAGGAAATTGCTGGGGGTAGTCCTGATGGTAGGGCTGCCCAAATTGCCCATATCCCCCAATATGGCCATGTCTAACATACCCATGTTGGGGCCACCCTCCAACATTAGGTAAGTTAAAGTGGCCATATTGTGCATGTGCGCCCTGGCCCATATAATGGACCTGTGGAGCCACATTCTGTATGTGTACAGGCTGAGGCAGAGGTGTTGGTGCCCGTGGTGGTGGAGGAGGAGGAAGAGGTTCCAAGGATGGTTGACTTGCCACTTCAAGTCCAACCAGCCTATCTATTTGATTTTCCTCCGACAACTGCCACCTTTCCAAAAATTGAAACACAGTGCGGGGATTATTGGGTGGTGTGCTGGCATCCAGAACTGTTTGTAGAGCCCCTCTGGTATGCAGCCTGTACCCATGGGGAATTGCCCTCAAGTACTGTGCCAGACTGTGCCCATAAGCCTCCTCCCCATCATCATGAGCAGCTGTGGACAAGTAGTCCAAGACACCTCGGTCAACCTGCCTCCTTGTTCCCGAAGCTGCTCCTTCTCTCCTGCACCGGCCTCATCGTGGTAGGGCAGAAGGCTGTGGAGAGGTATCCAGTGGCATGGTGGAGCTACTACTGTTGCCCTGGTCCTCATGTTGTGCTGGCTGGCTACCAGATTCTGGTGGTGTGATCTTGGTGGTGGGGGTGTGGCTCTGGGAAGTTCTGCAGATGGGCCTGACCCTGCAGCAACATCAGACACTGGATCTATCACCACCTCAGAGTCGGAACCCGTCTCCCTCTCTGTAAGGTTTGACTCCATGCTACAATATAAAAAAAAACAAAAAAAAAACATTAATATTTTTGCATTGAACAAATAAAAATTACAGAATTAAACCGTGCACTTACGGTCTCAGAGCCATCACAGGAGCAAGGAAATGTAGGCGGTCGAAGGCGGTATTTCCTCTTGGTGGTTCCGGCCGCTCCACTACGGGCCCTCAGCTGTTTCTCCCTCCTATATGTGTCCCTACAGCTGCGCCAATGCCTCATCACATCAGTCACTACAATGTAAAACAAAACACAGGATTTCAAAAGACCACATATATGGCTATGTTATCAACGGTTTACATATGCTTAGGCAACCATATTTAAACTTATATGAATTCGATTTCTGAAGTCTCTACACCAATACTCCAAAAATGAGTAACAGGTTCAGGCCTATTACTAAGGACCTTCTAACCAACCTACTTTAAAGCAAAATGTAGTAAAACATGTGGTAATGATGTATGGATGCGAACATCCATTATTTTTTTTAATAAAAAAAACAAGATATATACTGGCTAAGATACGGACCAAAAAACAAGGAGAGCACTGCATTTGGTGGAAGAACAATTAGCTAAGGATTGCAATATTTGTCTGAAAATATTAATGGGGCCACCAGTCAGGGATGTGTAATTTAGATTGGGATAATATGCAGACATTAATGGCGTAGTAATTTCTGAAAGATATTTGGCCAAGGAGGCCACACATTGTAACTTACATTGAGCATATTACATTTGCCTTTTTAATTATGTGTCCACATTTTTACAGTGCAATTTAATTTTTGGGGGAATATTTAACTTACTAATTTGCTCCTGCTCCTCCCGAGGTCTGGCCGCATAACCAGTGAATATCTGGGAACAGATTCTTCTCCACGCTGCCTCCTTGCGTGCCTGGTCAGCATAGTGGGGATCTCTCTGGTCCCATAGTTCTGGCCTCTCCTGGACCAGAACTATCAGCATTTCTACATTCACTTGCGTGGACATGATGGAGGAAACCGTGGAGGCGTTCTTCCTGGTTTTTTTTTATGGTGCAAGTGAAATTTGCATGCCAAAGCTTCCTGCCAATGCCTGATGCTCTTTCCTGTTGACCTGGAGAAGTCTTGCGATTTTCTCGCAAGTCACACTTGTTTGTAATCCGTTTGTAATCCGATTTTTTATTGCACCCATAGACTTGCATTGGCGAGTCCGATCCGAAAATCGGTGACAATCGCAGCATGCTGCGATTGTCTCGGTCCGAGGAAAAGATGCGACAAAAAATCGGATGATGGGAGCTACACCATAGAATAACATTGGGACGAATGCAATGCGATTTTTTATCGCATTGCATTCGTCTGATTTATTCGCTAGTGTGACGCCGGCCTAAATGTACAAATAGGATAGCAACATTCTCAGTGTTGGGTTTTAGCAAACTGGGAATAGGTGGGTATACATGGATGACCGATCATAAATAATATCACCTGTAAATACTGCATTCTTTTATGTGTTTTTTACTTGTTTTATATGTTCTACAGAACTGGAATCTGTCATTTTATGGTCACTTTATAGTGGTGATATTGGTTTAGATGTATGACTAGTGATTTCTATTCAGCAATATCATGGTCATCTGCTGAGATATTCCCAATACCCACTATAATTGCAGTGTGCTTCTGTACTTGTTAACACGGTTACACCGGTTAGTGGCAGGCTTTAATGAGCTTTGCCCCACCACACCTCCATGCTGAACCCCTACCTACGCGCGTGAAGATATAATTTTACTTAAAATACTCAAAAAGCTTTTTAAATTGTAGATTTACCTTTAGATTTTAGAGTTTACAAGTTGACTTTTAACTTATCGCTTATCATGAATGAACGGTGTGATCTGTTATAGTTCACAAGCCATTTGGCTGCAACTGAAATCTTTGCAACACTGTGTTGACAGGCGACACACGCCGAACAATGGAGTTGAGTTCTTGTAATGCAAGACAACATGGAGGAATTTTCACCATCTACATTACATCCCTAAGTATGTAATGCCTGGTGAAAAATAAAAAGCCTCACGTCCCAGAATCCAAATCAGCAGAACGCGTTCTGTGCAGACATAGAGCCCATAGCTAATACTGGAGGATGAGATACTGCAGTGAAGATTGGATAAATAGGACCTATAATTCTGGATGCAATTTGTTTTTGTTTTAGACATCAAGATGTAAAATGGAAAAGAAAGAGGAAAGGTAATTTATCCAAACTGCCATGTCAGAGTCAAAAGCCTCTTAATAAATTTTTTGGCTAAATTTATTTTGGCTGTCCGTTCACTACAAACTGACATTTACGTGTGCTATGGTGACATAAGTTTTGCTATAATTTAGGACAATTTCTTAAGTAAATTAGTGAAAATGTGTTGGGCAAAAGGAAAAATCATCAAATCTGTGAAAGGTTTTTATTTTTTTTTACACCATGGACTAAACAGTATAAACACTCACTTATAGCAGCAGGGCACCCTGGATGGACCCTAAGCGAGGAGGATCTCATTCCTAGCTGGATAGGAAAGGGTGTTGGGAGGTGGGTGGAGCTTGCGGGTTCAGAGTGGGAGAACAGAAGGAAGTCAGGAGCAGTTCTCCCCTAGGGGGAGAAGTGAAAAGACTTAGACAGAGCAGATCCTAGTTGGGAGGAGCTGCTGGATGGAGGAGATATTGAAGGAAGCTCCATGTAGAGGGAAGGGATCCCAGAGGCACGGTCTGGGCAGAGGCCACCCGTGAGGCTCATTCCATGCTGATCACCGTCAGGTGGAGGGATAAGGTTGCAGAAGGGTCTCGACCCCTAGCCTAGTGGAGTGGACAACAGGACTCTGCTAGCAAGTCGACAGCTGTGGTAACTTTAGGGACTATAGCCACTAACCACAGTTATTTTCTCTGGAAAGGCGGCCAAAAAGGAGCAAGGAAATGCAGTGGGCACGTTATCCGATAAGGTCCACGGCTGCTGGCCTGGGACACTGACTATAAGGTGTTGTGTAGGAAGAGGCGAGAAAGCAACACAGTGAGATGGCTAGGAAAGGAATATACTGAAGGGAGTACTGGAAAGGTGTGCTCCATCCACCTGGGAATTGACTGAGCCCCTCACCTGAAGGACACTGCACCAAGCAGGCATCTGTGTGCACCAGAACTGTGAGTAAAGCTTTTGAACTGCACATGTCTTTGTCCTCTGAATTCTTCCCTCAACACTCACTCAGCACTGCTACATCTACTATCAGCAAACATAACATCCTTAATAACTAATGCCCTGGGACAACAGCTCTGCCTGTGGAGAGCTATTCCAACTCTGCTGCATCACACCATCAGTCTCAGAGGATCTGCACTGCAGTGCTGGTCACTTCTGACCAGAAACCACAGGTGGCGTCACGAACACTTATTACAAAAACTCTTTACTTTCATCCCATGTAAATATACCCCTTTATTGGACGCCCATGGCCACGGACCGGGTTACTGCCGCTGTGATACTGCACCTTTAAGAAGCGGCCCAATACCAAGTACCCCACGGCGCTCCATAATTGTTCCAGAAAATGAAGTCTTGCTTCCAGAAATTATTGCAATTACACATGATTTGCTATACACATGTTTATTTCCTTTCTGTGTGATAAAAAAAGGCACATTGGACATGATTTCACACTAAACCCACTAAATGAGCTGGACAAAATTGTTGGCACCTAATCAAAAATGTGGGTAAACAACTTTGTTTCAAGCATGTGATGCTCGTTCAAAATCACTTGTGGCAAGTAAAAGGTGTGGATTATATGAAAATCACACTTGAAACCAGATAAAAAGGCAGAAGTTGACTCAATCTTTGTACTGTGTGTTTGTGTATGTCACACGAAGCATGGAGAACAGAAAGAGGAGAAGAAAAATGTCTGAGGACTTAGAAACCAAAATTGTTGAAAAAATATCAACAATCTCAAGGTTACAAGTCCATATCCAGAGATCTTGATGTTCTTTTGTCCACGGTGCGCAACATAATCAAGAAGTTTACAAACCATGGCACTGTCGCTAATCTCTCTGGACGTGGACAGCAGAGAAAAATTGATGAAAGGTTGCAAAACAGGATAGTCCGGATGGTGGATAAGCAGACTCAATCAAGTTCCAAAGAAATTTAAGCTGCCCTGCTGGCTCAGGATGCATCAGTGTCAGAGAGAACTATTCGTCAACATTTGAATTAAATGAAACACTATGCCAGGAGACCCAGGATGACCCCCCTGCTGAGGCATAAAAGAGCTTGACTGCAGACTGACAGTCTGAATACTTATGATCATGTGATATTTCAGTTTTTCTTTTTTAATGAATTTGCAAAAATTTCTACAGTTCTGTTTTTTTCAGTCAAGATGGGGGGCAGAGTGTACATTAATGAGAAAAAAAATTAACTTTTTTGATTTAACCAAATGGCTGCAATAAAACAAGGAAAAATTTAAAGGGGTCTGAATACTTTCGGTACCCATTGTATGTATGTGAGTAAGACAAAATCCTTCTGTTAAAGCATATTGTGGACAGATGAAACCAAGATAGAGCTTTCTGGTAAAGCACAACATTCTACTGTTTACTGAAAGTGCTTTTAAAAGCAAAGAACACAGTACCTACAGTCAAATATAGTGGAGGTTCAAAGAAGTTTTGGGTTTGTTTTGCTGCCTATGGCACTGGTTTTGTTGACTGTGTGCAAGTCATCATAAAATCTGAAGATTACCAACGTATTTTGGGTCACAATGGACTGCCAAGTATGAGAAAGCTGAGTTTGAAACCTAGGACACGGCTCTTCCAACATGACATTATGAACAACAACACTATATTATGGGAATCAGAAAAGATTTTGAGGTGAACCTGCAAACTCCTTAAAATCATTTTTTTATTAAATAAATGTTAAAAACACCTTCCCAGTGAAATTTCTTGGCAAATGCCACAATAAAGATAAAAGACCAATTCTAAGATGCTGTACAACCCTAATATTCAGCCTATCTGATACCTGCCTGACTGTGGAGGTTGGCACCCTAAGAAATAATTCTGGCGCCCCCCCTCGCCTCACTGGGAAGGTGTTTTTTAACATTTATTTAATAAAAAAATTGATTTTAAGGGGTTTGCATGTTCAC
This sequence comes from Dendrobates tinctorius, assembly GCF_039654945.1. Classification (NCBI taxonomy): domain Eukaryota; kingdom Metazoa; phylum Chordata; class Amphibia; order Anura; family Dendrobatidae; genus Dendrobates; species Dendrobates tinctorius. The sequence continues at coordinate 1,853,632 of NW_027361853.1, read as the reverse complement.
CTCTTCCAGCATGACAATGACCCCAAACATACTTCAAGAAGCACTCAAAAATTGATGGAAATAAAGCACTGGAGAGTTCAAAAGTGGCCAGCAATGAGTCTGGATCTAAATCCCTTTGAACATCTGTGGAGAGATCTTAAAATTGCTTTTGGGAGAAGACACCCTTCAAAGATGAAACATCTGAAGTAGTTTACAAAAAAAGAGTGGTCCAAAATTCCAGTTGAGAGGTGTAAGAAGCTTGTTGGTGGTTATAGCAAGCAATTGATTGCAGTTATTTATTCCAAAGGGTGTGCAACCAAATATTAAGTTGAGAGTGCCAACAATTTTGTCCTGCCCATTTTGGGGGTTTTGTGTGAAATTATATCCAAGTTGCATTTCTTCTCTCTTTCTTTGTGTGGTTCCAATACAACAAAGGAAATAAACATCTGTATAACAAAACCTGAATCTGCAACAATGTTCTGGGAGAAAAACTTCATTTCAATGGAACAATCTCAAGTGTGCCAACATGACTGTATATGCATTTATATGCACACACAAACATACACACAAACACAGACACATATATATATATATATACAGTGGGTACGGAAAGTATTCAGACCCTTTTAAATGTTTCACTCTTTGATTCATTGCAGCTATTTGGTAAATTCAAACAAGTTCATTTTTTTCTCATTAATGTACACTCTGCACCCCATCTTGCCTGAAAAAAAAAAACAGAAATGTAAAATTTTTGGAAATTTATTAAAAAAGAAAAACTGAAATATCATATGGTCATAAGTATTCAGACCCTTTGCTCAGTGTTGAGTAGAAGCACCTTTTTGAGCTAGTACAGCCATGAGTCTTCTTGGGAATGATGCAACAAGTTTTTCACACCTGGATTTGGGGATCCTCTGCCATTTTTCCTTGCATATCCTCTCCAGTTCCATCAGGTTTGAAGGTGAACATTGGCGGACAGCCATTTTCTGGTCTCTCAAGAAATGTTCAATTGGGTTTAAGTCAGGGCTCTGGCTGGGCCAGTCAAGAATGGTCACAGAGTTGTTCTGAAGCCATTCCTTTGTTATTTTAGCTGTGTGCTTAGGGTCATTTTCTTGTTGGAAGGTGAAATTTTTGCCAAGTCTGAGGTCCAGAGCACTCTGGAAGAGGTTTTCATGCAGAATATCTCTGTACTTGGCTGCATTCATATTTCCTTCAACTACAACCAGTCGTCCTGTCTCTGCAGCTGAAAAACACCCCCATAGCATGATGCTGCCACCACCATGTTTCACTGTTGGGATTGTATTGGGCAAGTGATGAGCTGTGCCTGGTTTTCTTCACACATACCGCTTAGAATTATCACCAAAAAATTCTATGTTCATCTCATCATACCAGATAATCTTATTTCTCATAGTTTGGGAGTCCTTCATGTGTTTTTTAGGAAACTCTATGCGGGCTTTCATATGTCTGGCACTGAGATGCTTCCGTCGGACCACTCTGCCATAAAGGCCCGAGGCATGTGACTTAGATGAGTGTCCGATCAAAGGGTCTGAATACTTATGACCATGTGATATTTCAGTTTTCTTTTTTAATAAATGTGCTAAATTTTCTACATTTCTCTTTTTTTCAGGCAAGATGGGGTGCAGAGTGTACATTAATGAGAAAAAAATGAACTTTTTTGCATTTACCAAATGGCTGCAATGAAACAAAGAATGAAAAATGTAAAAGGGTCTGAATACTTTCCGAACCCACTGTGTGTACATATATATATATATATATATATATATATATATATATATGTACATGTATATTATTGTGTTCATTTTTTTTGCGAAAAAAATCTTATGATATACAGAGACACAGTTTAGCATCTGATTTTTATGGATACATTTCAATTTTGTAGCACATGAAACTATAAGGCCATGTGCACACGATGCAGATATGCAGCGTTTCCGCAGCGGATTTTACCGCGCAGAAACGTTGCATATCCGCATTGTGATGTACAGTACCTTTAAAATGAATTGGAAAAAAAAAACGTTGTGCAGACGCTGCGGATTTTTCCGCGCGGTTTTCCTGCGGTACAAAATCCGCAGCATGTTACTTCTTTTGTGCGGTTTTCTATCTCCCCTGTCACCAAATCCGCAGGGGGAAAACCGCAATGGAAAACCGCACAAAAACCGCATGAAAACCGCATTAAAAATGGAAGAAATCCGCAGGAAAAATGCAGGTCATTTGACCTGCGGTTTTCTTCCATTCTGCACGGAAAAATCCGCAGGGCTCAAAACTCCGTCTGCACTCAGCCTCAAAGGTCTTGTAAATGATTAATATCTGCTGAGAAAAAAAAGAATTGTATACTGAAGACATGGAGTCCTTAGCTACTGTGTTACTTTCTATAGGGCTAAAGTCACGTAAGTGCATACAAAATTTTGACCCATGGTGTCATTCATATGCAATCTGTGTCTCTGTTAATTATGTCCATATGGCATACTTTATTACTTTATTATGTATTATTTTAGAGAATACATGAGCAAATACAGTTTCCTAGGTTGATGGCAAGGTATTGATAAAAATTGCACACTACACAGATGATCCGTACGGTATGCGATTTTTTTGGGCACCCATATAGGCGAGTATCATCATACTTTTAAAAATGCATGCTGTAATATTATTCACGAGCAGATTCGATGCTTAACTCCTTAACCCCCGAAGCTTTTGTTAGTTTTGCGTTTATGTTTTTCGCTCGCCCTTCTTCCCAGAGCCAAAACTTTTTTATTTTTCCATCAATAGGGCTTGTTTTTTGCGGGATGAGTTGGACTTTTGAACGACATCATTGGTACTAAAAAATGGTAAAAAAAAATATCCAAGTACGGTGAAATTGCAATCTCACACTTGTTTTTTGTTTGGCTTTTTTAGTAGGTTCACTAAATGCTAAAACTGACCTGTCATTATGATTCTCCAGGTCATTATGAGTTCATAGACAACAAACATGTCTAGGTTCTTTTTTATCTAAGCGGTGAAAAAAAATTCCAAACTTTGGTAAAAAAAAATAAATAAATTGCGCCATTTTCCGATACCCGTAGTATCTCCATTTTTCGAGATTTGGGATTGGGTGAGGGCTTATTTTTTGAATGCCTGGCTGACATTTTTAATGATACCATTTTTGTGCAGATACGTTCTTTTGATCCCCCGTTATTTCATTTTAACGCAATGCTGTGGTGACCAAAAAAAACGTAATTCTGGTGTTTTGACTTTTTTTCTCGCTACGCCAGTAGTGATCAGGTTAATTCTTTTTTTTATTGATAGATCGGGATATTCTTAATGTGGGAATGTGTATGAATGGGGCGAAAGGGGGGTGATTTGAATTTTTATATATTTTTATTTTCTTTTATATTTTTAGGAACATTTTCTTTTTACATTTGACATGCTTCAATAGTCTCCATGGGAGACTGGAAGCTGCCACAACTCGATTGGCTCTGCTACATAGAGGCGATGATCAGATTGCCTCTATGTAGCAGATCTACTCACTTCCTATAACCGCTGACCACTGGGTGGCACTCACAGCAAGCCAGCACTGACAACCATAGAAGAGTGTTCACGTGACGGGGGTCACCGGTGTGCATATTTCCGGCGCGATTGCGGCAAGCGCTTGTTAAATGCTGCTGTCAGCGTTTGACAGCGGCATTTAACTGGATAATAGCCGCGGGTGGATCGCAATTCCACCCGTGGCTATTGCAGGCACATGTTAGCTGTTCAAAACAGCTGACATGTCCCGGGAAAGATGTGGGCTCACCGCCAGAGCCCACATCAAAGGGAAGGAGTCCAACATCAGCGTAAATGTACGCCCAATGTCGGAAAGGGGTTAAAAAAGAAAATTCCGATCTGTACAGCCATATTAAATAACTGTTATAATCCAATACATGTACAGTGCGTGAAATAAGTATTTAGCATGTAACAAATTTTCTATGTCGGTATTGAAATGAAATTCTCACCAGATGTCAGTAAAAAGCCATCCAATCCACACAGGCAAAGAAATCTAACCATAGATGTCCGTAATTTAAGTTATGTGTAATAATAAGAAATGACACAGGGAAAAAGTACATGAAGAAAGAGAGGTGCAAAAAGCCATGAAAAGTCATGACACCAGCTGAAATCTATCAGTAATTAGAATGGAATCCTGCCATTTAGTGACAATTTATATCAGCTGGTTCAACTGATGGCCTATAAAAAAGGTGCCACTTCTCATGATGGGTAAAACCAATGAGCTGTCCCAAGACCTTAGCAACCTTATTGTTATAAAACATACTGATTACATTGATTACAGAAGAATTTCTAAGTTACTGAAGGTTTCCAGTGACATCATTTCACTATAAATCGGTCACGACCAGGTGTTCCCTGAAGGATTTCAGACAGGAGTGAAAAGAACCATCAGAAAAATTGTACAAGAGCCAAAGACCACCTGTGGGGAGCTACAAAAAGACTTGCAATCAGCAGGTGCAACTGTTTCAAAGAAAACAATAAGTTATGCACTCAACCTCCATGGCCTATATACATGCTCACTATGCAATACCCCATTGCTGAACAAAAAGCATTTTGAAGAGCATTTACAGTTTGCTCAATAACATTTAAATAAGTCTGTAAAATACTGGGAGAACATAGTCTGGTCAGGTGAGACAAAAATTTAACTCTCTGGATGTCATAATACATACCATGCTTGGAGGCTAAATCGCACTGCATATCACCCCAAAACACCATACCAACAGTGAAGTTTGGAGGTGGGAATATTATTGTGTGGGGCTGTTTTTCAGCACTGGCAAATTTCATATGATTGAAGGAATGACGAGTAGACAAATAAACTAAGACATTCTTGATAAAAATCTGCTGCCATCTACCAGGATGATGAAGGTGAAACAAGAGTAGAAATTTCAGTAAGACAATGATCTCAAACACAAAGCCAAGGAAACTCAATTGGTTCCAGATAAAGAAAATAAAGCTGCTAGAATGGCCCTGAAAATCACCTGACCTGAATCCAATCAAAAATTTATGGAAGGAACTAAAGTTCAGAGTTAATAGAAGGAGCCCTCAAAACCGTCAGGATTGGTGGTTTGATTTCTATGTATGTGTGGACTGGACGGGTTGTTACCAGCATCTGGTGAGAATTTTCATGTCAATAGCACCCTTAAAAATATATTTACTTAGAAAACTGATGACACGTTCAATACTTATTTCACCCGCTGTATGTTACTCAATCTGATTCCTAAGCAATCCACTCCACTGTGCACGGATAAGGTTTGACTTGTGAGGTATCAAGCAGTGTTGTTTAAAGTGTTAAGAAAGGTTTTTCACTCCAGCAAAGCTAATTAAAAGCAAAAATTCTTCATTGTGACTTCACTGAAATAGTTGCATGGTCATACTGTAGAAGAATATTTGATACATTTCGAGTCTGAATAATCTGTGTGATGTCAGGATTTTCACAGATAGTACTTGGACTGAAAATGCGGTTGTGGTAATTGAGCCTACAAATGCAAAAAGACCAGGATTTGACGATAACAGGTTAAGTATTGGACTAGGGTGGCAACTTGAATCTCCATCTCTTGTAAATGAAAGCCTTGCTGAGTATAGTGCAAAACCTTTATTAATAACCAGTGAAAAAGTAGATAGAAACAAAGAGAAACGTTTTGTAAAGAGCAACAGCTTTGTTGTATGAATCCTATTTTGTTCCAGCATTTTCTTTTTATCACAACAATCAGATCTCCCAAAATCTATTTTTCAGTGCTGTCATTCTATCTGGATTTCTTTTCAAATGTCTGACACAGTATCGTTACTTTGTGACCTTCACCAAGTACTTCACCCTCCTTCCAAATGTAAAATTAGAACTTGACGGAGTAGTGCTGTATTGGCGTCATGTATACTTGTCAATGTGATGATTGACGGAAGCTGAATCAGCCGATGTACTGCTAATACTAGTTACTCCTATTTGTATAAGCAGAAAACACTCACATGTGGTTGGATACTTTTATTAAAACTTAAACTTCATCCGCTGAGCTGTATATTTGTATCCAGGTGCTCCCAATGAGGACACATCATACACGTAGACTTGGCATCTGTCCAGGAATAGCACATGTCATGAATGGAGGACTTTTCTTCCTATCAGGTCATACAGGGGCCAGACATTGGCACAAAATACTTTTAGGTGCAGATATCACAAGTCGTTGTTGATATTCAACAGATGTTAATGTGATTCACTCTTCATGTTCAATATAGTAACTTCTCTACACAGTGCTTAACCCAGAGACACTTTAGCAATCATTGCTAGCAAGGGCTTTCCCAAACTGAGTACATGACCAACAAAATATTAATAGTCTAACATGGCAGTGATAAATGTTTCACATCACTAATAAAGAGTTCGATAAATGTAAATTAAAAATAAATTAACAATGTGAATTCACAATCTCTTTAAAAGACACCATGTTACTCAGTTGTGTCATATTGGAGATTCAACCACTTAAAAGAAGTTGTATCAAGAAGCAGCCTCAGGGTCTCACTGCTCCTGGCCCCGGCTCCCTGCTTTGCAGGGGGAGGAGTGCTCCTGAAGATTGACAGTTCAGACCAGTGCCACTGTTCCAATCAGTGCTCTTTCCCAGACTACTTTGCCTCTGCAACATGGGAGAAGTATAAAATGATCCAGCCCTCCTTTGTGTGCCACATAGTCTTCGCCTATCTCACCATCCACAGTTACACTGCAGGGTGGCCTGTAATCTAGGTAACAGATTTTACACTACAGAATATAAAATCCCTTTGTTCTTGAAAAACATACAGTGGGTACGGAAAGAATACAGACCCCTTTAAATTTTTTACTCTTTATTTCATTGCAGCCATTTGGTAAATTCAAAAAAGTTCAATTTTTTTTCTCATTAATGTACTCTCTGCACCTCATCTTGACTGAAAATACAGAAATGTAGAAATTTTTGCAAACTTATTAATACAGGAAAACTGAAATATTACATGGTCATAAGTAGAGTTGAGCGACTTTTGTTTTTTTAGGGTCGCGTTTCGTTTCGTGAAACCCGACTTTTCCAAAAGTCGGGTCGAGCAAGATCGTCTGATTATAGGGAAAAGTTGCGGTCGTCCCGAAACACGAAACCCAATGTAAGTCAATGGGGAATAAAAGTCGGCAGTGAGAGGAGGACAGGAAACACACCTACAGTGCTCATTTGAATGCCAAAAGCATCAATTCTTCTTTCTTAAGCTTGTCAACCTTAATTAACTTCATAATACAAGTTACGCACTGAAAAATGGGGGTTATTTGGCTAAAGTTGTGGGGGGGAGGGCTGGCTGCAGGTTTTCATGTGCCCTGGGCGAAAGAGCGCCCCTTTAACACATACCACAACTCATCATGCTCCGACACGGCAGAGAAATAGCGGTATAGTACAATGAAAAATACCTCACTTTTTACATCTCATGACGAGGCCCATCTATTTCTCCATACAGAATCATTGGTCCCATATAATGTTTGAAACAGTATATGATGAGCTCCACATAATGCTACAGTATATGTTGGTCACCATGGATGAAGCTCCACTGTCTTATGGGCCCAAATAATGCTCCAAACATAATGGGCCCCATTTCTAATGCTCTAGTGTATAATGGGCCCTGTAAATGCTGCTCCAGTGTCTGATGTCCACCTTTGGAATGTTCCAGTGTATGGTGGGCCCCATCTATCATTCTCCAGAGTATAGTGCTCCCCAAAAATTGCTGTCCCAACATTGAAAACAATCAAATAAGTCTCCTCGCTAGGGAATCCCTGTACTTGTCTGGACAGGTGCTGTAGCTTGCTTAACAGCTCGCCAGCCGTTCTCACGCCCAGTATGGATTACACCTGATTGCACAAAGGTGAGAAAGGGTACCGTATCCCTGGATAACATGTATGGATAGCGTACACATTCAAAATATATGTCTATACAGCATGAGGCAGGCTCAGACGGTGTTAGGCCCAGTATGGATTGCACGTGATTGCACAAAGGTTAGAAAGGGTACCGTATCCCTGGATAACATGTATGGATAGCGTACACATTCAAAATATATGTCTTAGGAGGCAGGCTCAGACGGTGTTAGGCCCAGTATGGATTGCATGTGATTGTACAAAGGTTAGAAAGGGTACCGTATCCCTGTATAACATGTATGGATAGCGTACACATTCAAAATATATGTCTATACAGCATGAGGCAGGCTCAGACGGTGTTAGGCCCAGTATGGATTGCACGTGATTGCACAAAGGTTAGAAAGGGTACCGTATCCCTGGATAACATGTATGGATAGCGTACACATTCAAAATATATGTCTCAGGAGGCAGGCTCAGACGGTGTTAGGCCCAGTATGGATTGCACGTGATTGCACAAAGGTTAGAAAGGGTACCGTATCCCTGGATAACATGTATGGATAGCGTACACATTCAAAATATATGTCTATACAGCATGAGGCAGGCTCAGACGGTGTTAGGCCCAGTATGGATTGCACGTGATTGCACAAAGGTTAGAAAGGGTACCGTATCCCTGGATAACATGTATGGATAGCGTACACATTCAAAATATATGTCTATACAGCATGAGGCAGGCTCAGACGGTGTTAGGCCCAGTATGGATTGCACGTGATTGCACAAAGGTTAGAAAGGGTACCGTATCCCTGGATAACATGTATGGATAGCGTACACATTCAAAATATATGTCTATACAGCATGAGGCAGGCTCAGACGGTGTTAGGCCCAGTATGGATTGCACGTGATTGCACAAAGGTTAGAAAGGGTACCGTATCCCTGGATAACATGTATGGGTAGCGTACACATTCAAAATATATGTCTATACAGCATGAGGCAGGCTCAGACGGTGTTAGGCCCAGTATGGATTGCACGTGATTGCACAAAGGTTAGAAAGGGTACCGTATCCCTGGATAACAAGTATGGATAGCGTACACATTCAAAATATATGTCTATACAGCATGAGGCAGGCTCAGACGGTGTTAGGCCCATGATTGGATTGCACGTCATTGCACAAAGGTTAGAAAGGGTACAGTATCCCTGGATAACATGTATGGATAGCGTACACATTCAAAATATATGTCTATTCACCATGAGGCAGGCTCAGACGGTGTTAGGCCCAGTATGGATTGCACGTGATTGCACAAAGGTTAGAAAGGGTACCGTATCCCCGGATAACATGTATGGATAGCGTACACATTCAAAATATATGTCTCAGGAGGCAGGCTCAGATGGTGTTAGGCCCAGTATGGATTGCACGTGATTGCACAAAGGTTAGAAAGGGTACCGTATCCCTGGATAACATGTATGGATAGCGTACACATTCAAAATATATGTCTCAGGAGGCAGGCTCAGATGGTGTTAGGCCCAGTATGGATTGCACGTGATTGCACAAAGGTTAGAAAGGGTAGCGTATCCCTGGATAACATGTATGGATAGCGTACACATTCAAAATATATGTCTATACAGCATGAGGCAGGCTCAGACGGTGTTAGGCCCAGTATGGATTGCACGTGATTGCACAAAGGTTAGAAAGGGTACCGTATCCCCGGATAACATGTATGGATAGCGTACACATTCAAAATATATGTCTCAGGAGGCAGGCTCAGATGGTGTTAGGCCCAGTATGGATTGCACGTGATTGCACAAAGGTTAGAAAGGGTACCGTATCCCTGGATAACATGTATGGATAGCGTACACATTCAAAATGTATGTCTATACAGCATGAGGCAGGCTCAGACGGTGTTAGGCCCAGTATGGATTGCACGTGATTGCACAAAGGTTAGAAAGGGTACCGTATCCCTGGATAACATGTATGGATAGCGTACACATTCAAAATATATGTCTATACAGCATGAGGCAGGCTCAGACGGTGTTAGGCCCAGTATGGATTGCACGTGATTGCACAAAGGTTAGAAAGGGTACCGTATCCCTGGATAACATGTATGGATAGCGTACACATTCAAAATATATGTCTATACAGCATGAGGCAGGCTCAGACGGTGTTAGGCCCAGTATGGATTGCACGTGATTGCACAAAGGTTAGAAAGGGTACCGTATCCCCGGATAACATGTATGGATAGCGTACACATTCAAAATATATGTCTCAGGAGGCAGGCTCAGACGGTGTTAGGCCCAGTATGGATTGCACGTGATTGCACAAAGGTTAGAAAGGGTACCGTATCCCTGGATAACATGTATGGATAGCGTACACATTCAAAATATATGTCTATACAGCATGAGGCAGGCTCAGACGGTGTTAGGCCCAGTATGGATTGCACGTGATTGCACAAAGGTTAGAAAGGGTACCGTATCCCCGGATAACATGTATGGATAGCGTACACATTCAAAATATATGTCTATACAGCATGAGGCAGGCTCAGACGGTGTTAGGCCCAGTATGGATTGCACGTGATTGCACAAAGGTTAGAAAGGGTACCGTATCCCTGGATAACATGTATGGATAGCGTACACATTCAAAATATATGTCTATACAGCATGAGGCAGGCTCAGACGGTGTTAGGCCCAGTATGGATTGCACGTGATTGCACAAAGGTTAGAAAGGGTACCGTATCCCCGGATAACATGTATGGATAGCGTACACATTCAAAATATATGTCTCAGGAGGCAGGCTCAGACGGTGTTAGGCCCAGTATGGATTGCACGTGATTGCACAAAGGTTAGAAAGGGTACCGTATCCCTGGATAACATGTATGGATAGCGTACACATTCAAAATATATGTCTATACAGCAGGAGGCAGGCTCAGACGGTGTCAGGCACAGTATGGATTTGACGGCCCAGATTACACAGCGGAGGAGCAGGGAGAGGTAAAGATTGCAAATGCTGGGGCCCTGCCCAAGCAAGGGGGGCCCACTCGTGGGCGTCGGTACTGCCACTGGGCCCCTCATAGTACAGTGGTGTGTCTGACGGCGGGTGTGCACCACCACCGTCAGAGACACTTGATTGCACTATGAGGGACCCTGTGCCAGTGCCCGAGCCCAAGAGTCGGCCTACCCACCTGTCCAGGGCAACGGCACTCGCACGGTGTCGTGCGGTAGGTGGTGACCCTGGCCATGGGGGGGAGGCAGCACAGTTAGGGAGTTTTAGAAAGTGGCATATGTTGATGTTGGACATTCAGCTGATGCAAAAGGCGAAATAGGTGAAGTACCAGGAAGAGGTGGACCAAAGCAAGCCATTTTTCTGTCACCCTATGTGTCATCAGGGGAAGGTGGGACAAAATCCTTGGAAACCCATGCGTGGTTCATTTTAATGAAGGTTAGATCATCCACATTTTGGGTTGACAGACGGGTCCTTTTTTCTGTCAGGATTGATCCAGCTGCACTGAAGACTCTTTCCGATAGCACACTTGCAGCTGGGCAAGCGAGCTCCTGTAAGGCATATTGGGCCAATTCAGGCCAGGTGTCCAGTTTAGCGGCCCAATAGTCAAAGGGGAATGACCTGTGTGGGAGAACATCGATATGGGAGGAAAAGTAGTTTGTAACCATAGTTGACAACTGCTGTCTCCTGTCACTTTCCATCGATGCAGTATTACCAGTTGTGTGAGCGGTATTTGAAAAATCAGTCCACAACATTGTCATGAAACCCCTGTCTCCAACGCCACTTCTGCTGTGTGCACCACGAACACCTCTGCCAAGCTGCCCCCGGCCCGTACGGCTCGTGTGAGAACCATCACCGCTGCTGTGTGCTGGGAATGCCTCAAGCAACCGATTTACCAGAGTTGCTTGTTTATTAGCCAATATTAGGTCAAGGTTCTCCTGTGGCATGATGTTTTGTAATTTGCCTTTATAGCGTGGATCCAGGATGCTGGCCAACCAGTAGTCGTCATCGTTCATCATTTTGGCAATGCGGGGGTCCCTTTTTAGGATCCGCAAGGCATAATCTGACATGTGGGCCAATGTTCCCGGTGTCAATGATGCACTGCGAGTGCTGGGTGGAGGAGCACTTTCTGGCAAATCCACATCCCTCCAGTCACGCACAAACCCTGTACCAGACCTTGCCACGCCAACATTTTCACTTGCCCCACGAGATGCATCCTCCTCCCCTAAGTAATCATCCCCATCATAATCCTCCTCCTCCTCTTCTTCCTCCACCTCGTCCAGGAGAGGTCCCTGAGCAGACAATGGCTGAATGTCATCAAGGATTCCCTCCTCCTCTTCCTCCTCATCAACATTGGCTGTAGACGCCTGCTCCTTAAGGTGCATCAAAGTTTGCATGAGCAGACGCATAAGTGGGATGCTCATGCTTAGGATGGCGTCGTCTGCACTTACCAGCTGTGTGCATTCCTCAAAACACTGAAGGACTTTACAAAGGTCTTTCAGCTTCGACCACTGCACACCTGTCAACTCCATGTCTGCTCTCAAAGTGCCTGGCCGTGTTTCCTCCCACAAATGCATTATGGCCTGCCTCTGCTCGCACAGCCGCTCCACCATGTGCAGGGTGGAGTTCCACCTTGTTGCAATGTCGATAATGAGGCGGTGGTTGGGAAGGTGGAGCAATCGCTGCAGCTTCTGCATACGAACGGAGTGTACAGGCGACCGGCGGATGTGCGCGCACAGTCTTCGCACCTTCTGGAGCAGGGCTGTTAACTCCGGATAATTTTTGAGGAAGCACTGCACCACCAGGTTCAAGGTGTGAGCCAAGCAAGGTATGTGGCTGAGTTTTGAAAGGGCTATGGCTGCCACAAAATTACGGCCGTTATCACTAACTACCTTGCCTGCCTCAAGATGTACACTGCCCAGCCATGACTCAGTTTGTCGCTTCAAGTACTCGGCCAGCACCTCGGCGGTGTGTCTGTCGCCCAAACACATCATCTGCAACACAGCCTGCTGACGCTTTCCACTAGCTGCTCGATAGGGGGACACATCGTGTGCAACAGTGGCAGCTGCAGATGGAGTGCTCGTACGACTGCGCTCTGTGGACGAGCTTTCGCTTCTGGAGGAGGAGGAGGAGGAGGGTCGAACGCCTACAGCTAACTGTTTCCTATACCGTGGGCTAGGCAGCACTGTCCCACCACCGCTGTGCCCTGTGGACCCTGCATCCACCACATTAACCCAGTGCGCAGTGATGGACACGTAACGGCCCTGGCCATGCCGACTGGACCATGCATCAGTTGTGAGGTGCACCTTTCCGCTCACTGACTGCTTGAGTGCATGGACAATGCGGTCTTTCACATGATGGTGGAGGGCTGGGATGGCTTTGCGAGAGAAGAAGTGGCGACTGGGTAGGTCATAGCGTGGTACTGCATAGGCCATGAGTTCGCGGAAAGCTGTGCTTTCCACCAACCGAAAGGGCATCATCTCAAACGAGATTAGTTTGGTAATGTGGGCGTTCAAACCCAGTGTACGCGGATGAGAGACTGAGTACTTTCTTGACCTACTCATAGTGTCTGGGAGGGTGAGCTGGACTTGAGAGCTGCATATGGTGGAAGTAGCGGTGGACAGGGCGGACTGAGAGAGGGTTGATGATGGTGATGGAGTTGTTGTTCTTTCTGATGGCCTAGAATCAGTCTTTCGTTGATATAACAGTGGGATTCCCTGACTGCTGTGGTCTTGCAACGACACCTCAACATTTGCTGCTGTGCTAACTGGTGGGCTTACAGTGGGGGAAACAATGTATCGTTGCTGACTACCTTCGTTGTGATCAGTTGCACATGTGGCACTTGAGGTTTGGTGTTGTGTCCACGCTTGCAAGTGCATGCTGGTTAAATGTCTAAGCATGCAACTGGTATTCAAATTTTTCAGATTTTTCCCTCGGCTAAAGGTCTTTGCGCACTTCTTACAGATAACCTTGGCCTGATCATGAGGATTTTGGTCAAAAAAGTGCCACACTGCACTCTTCCTACTTTGGCAGACATTTTGCGGCCTAGCACGCTGTGATCTTTTGACCTTCTGGACAAGCTGTCCAGCAACTCTTTTGATGTTTGGAACCTGTCTTTGGAGTGCTCCGGGCCTGCCAGATAACAGCTGTTGCGATGTCGATGTCTGCTGTGGATGCTCCTCATCTGAGCTATTGGAAGCAGCACCCTCTTCCCCCAATGGATGCCAATCTGGGTCAACAACTGGGTCATCCATCACCTCCTCTTCTATGTCATGTGCACCTTCCTCTGTGTCACCGTGTATGGTGGTATAGTGTGCGGGAAGGGGCACCTGAGTCTCATCAGGGTCAGAATCTGGCTCTGTACACTGCGAGGACAATGTAGTGCTCTGAGTGAATGTACCAGCAGAATCATCCATCAGCGGCTGTGCATCAGTGCACTCCATGTCAGATTCATCTTGGCCTGGGTAATTCACCATTTCACTTGATAATCCAGGCATGGTATGTGAAAACAGCTCCATGGAGTAATCAGTAGTATGGCCTGTGTCATCCTTCAATCTTGGTTGGGGTGAAGGACACAAGGAAAGGTGTGGTTCATGAACATGAGCCTCCAATGACGACTCAGTGCTTTTACTTTTTACAACTGAAGAAGAGGAGGCGATAGAGCTGGAGGCTGAGTCAGCAATGTAAGACAAAACTTTTTCCTGATGCTCTGGCTTTAAAAGCGGTTTGCCAACTCCTAGAAAACTAAGCGTTCGAGGCCTTATGTAGCCAGACGATGACGCAGGGTCAGCACCTCCTGCATTCGGTCCTATTTTGCTCTTGCCACTACCATCAGATCCACCACCAACACCATCATTACCAGCTGCCAACCCCCGCCCAATTCCACGGCCTCTTCCACCAGCCTTCCTCATTTTTGGTAGAAATGTAGACAAAATCCAACAAACTATATAGTAATGTAAAACAAGGTACAAGGTGTCTATAGGACAGGGGAGATTTTGAATTTCTGCAGACACTTGTGGACACTGGACACTTTTGGATTGTGTGAGGCCCACTGATATCTGAGCGCTATGTGACAGGCTCGATGGCACAGCTGTGACAAAAGTGACTAGAGGATAAGGGAGATTTTGAATTTCTGCACACACTTGTGGACAGTGGACACTTTTGGATTGTGTGAGGCCCACTGATATCTGAGCGCTATGTGACAGGCTCGATGGCACAGCTGTGACAAAAGTGACTAGAGGATAAGGGAGATTTTGAATTTCTGCACACACTTGTGGACAGTGGACACTTTTGGATTGTGTGAGGCCCACTGATATCTGAGCGCTATGTGACAGGCTCGATGGCACAGCTGTGACAAAAGTGACTAGAGGATAAGGGAGATTTTGAATCTCTGCACACACTTTTGGACACTGGACACTTTTGGATTGTGTGAGGCCCACTGATATCTGAGCGCTATGTGACAGGCTCGATGGCACAGCTGTGACAAAAGTGACTAGAGGATAAGGGAGATTTTGAATCTCTGCACACACTTTTGGACACTGGACACTTTTGGATTGTGTGAGGCCCACTGATATCTGAGCGCTATGTGACAGGCTCGATGGCACAGCTGTGACAAAAGTGACTAGAGGATAAGGGAGATTTTGAATTTCTGCACACACTTGTGGACAGTGGACACTTTTGGATTGTGTGAGGCCCACTGATATCTGAGCGCTATGCGACAGGCTCGATGGCACAGCTGTGACAAAAGTGACTAGAGGATAAGGGAGATTTTGAATTTCTGCACACACTTGTGGACAGTGGACACTTTTGGATTGTGTGAGGCCCACTGGTATCTGAGCGCTATGTGACAGGCTCGATGGCACAGCTGTGACAAAAGTGACTAGAGGACAAGGGAGATTTTGAATTTCTGCACACACTTGTGGACAGTGGACACTTTTGGATTGTGTGAGGCCCACTGATATCTGAGCGCTATGTGACAGGCTCGATGGCACAGCTGTGACAAAAGTGACTAGAGGATAAGGGAGATTTTGAATTTCTGCACACACTTGTGGACAGTGGACACTTTTGGATTGTGTGAGGCCCACTGATATCTGAGCGCTATGTGACAGGCTCGATGGCACAGCTGTGACAAAAGTGACTAGAGGATAAGGGAGATTTTGAATTTCTGCACACACTTGTGGACAGTGGACACTTTTGGATTGTGTGAGGTCCACTGATATCTGAGCGCTATGTGACAGGCTCGATGGCACAGCTATGACAAAAGTGACTAGAGGATAAGGGAGATTTTGAATTTCTGCACACACTTGTGGACAGTGGACACTTTTGGATTGTGTGAGGCCCACTGATATCTGAGCGCTATGTGACAGGCTCGATGGCACAGCTGTGACAAAAGTGACTAGAGGATAAGGGAGATTTTGAATTTCTGCACACACTTGTGGACAGTGGACACTTTTGGATTGTGTGAGGCCCACAGATATCTGAGCGCTATGTGACAGGCTCGATGGCACAGCTGTGACAAAAGTGACTAGAGGATAAGGGAGATTTTGAATTTCTGCACACACTTGTGGACAGTGGACACTTTTGGATTGTGTGAGGCCCACTGATATCTGAGCGCTATGTGACAGGCTCGATGGCACAGCTGTGACAAAAGTGACTAGAGGATAAGGGAGATTTTGAATCTCTGCACACACTTTTGGACACTGGACACTTTTGGATTGTGTGAGGCCCAATGAATATCTGAGCACTATGTGACAGGCTCGATGGCACAGCTGTGACAAAAGTGACTAGAGGATAAGGGAGATTTTGAATCTCTGCACACACTTTTGGACACTGGACACTTTTGGATTGTGTGAGGCCCACTGATATCTGAGCGCTATGTGACAGGCTCGATGGCACAGCTGTGACAAAAGTGACTAGAGGAAAAGGGAGATTTTGAATTTCTGCACACACTTGTGGACAGTGGACACTTTTGGATTGTGTGAGGCCCACTGATATCTGAGCGCTATGTGACAGGCTCGATGGCACAGCTATGACAAAAGTGACTAGAGGATAAGGGAGATTTTGAATTTCTGCACACACTTGTGGACAGTGGACACTTTTGGATTGTATGAGGCCCACTGATATCTGAGCGCTATGTGACAGGCTCAATGGCACAGCTGTGACAAAAGTGACTAGAGGATAAGGGAGATTTTGAATTTCTGCACACACTTGTGGACAGTGGACACTTTTGGATTGTGTGAGGCCCACAGATATCTGAGCGCTATGTGACAGGCTCGATGGCACAGCTGTGACAAAAGTGACTAGAGGATAAGGGAGATTTTGAATTTCTGCACACACTTGTGGACAGTGGACACTTTTGGATTGTGTGAGGCCCACTGATATCTGAGCGCTATGTGACAGGCTCGATGGCACAGCTGTGACAAAAGTGACTAGAGGATAAGGGAGATTTTGAATCTCTGCACACACTTTTGGACACTGGACACTTTTGGATTGTGTGAGGCCCAATGAATATCTGAGCGCTATGTGACAGGCTCGATGGCACAGCTGTGACAAAAGTGACTAGAGGATAAGGGAGATTTTGAATCTCTGCACACACTTTTGGACACTGGACACTTTTGGATTGTGTGAGGCCCACTGATATCTGAGCGCTATGTGACAGGCTCGATGGCACAGCTGTGACAAAAGTGACTAGAGGAAAAGGGAGATTTTGAATTTCTGCACACACTTGTGGACAGTGGACACTTTTGGATTGTGTGAGGCCCACTGATATCTGAGCGCTATGTGACAGGCTCGATGGCACAGCTGTGACAAAAGTGACTAGAGGATAAGGGAGATTTTGAATTTCTGCACACACTTGTGGACAGTGGACACTTTTGGATTATGTGAGGCTCACTGATATCTGAGCGCTATGTGACAGGCTCGATGGCACAGCTGTGACAAAAGTGACTAGAGGATAAGGGAGATTTTGAATTTCTGCACACACTTGTGGACAGTGGACACTTTTGGATTGTGTGAGGCCCACTGATATCTGAGCGCTATGTGACAGGCTCGATGGCACAGCTGTGACAAAAGTGACTAGAGGATAAGGGAGATTTTGAATTTCTGCACACACTTGTGGACAGTGGACACTTTTGGATTGTGTGAGGCCCACTGATATCTGAGCGCTATGTGACAGGCTCGATGGCACAGCTGTGACAAAAGTGACTAGAGGATAAGGGAGATTTTGAATTTCTGCACACACTTGTGGACAGTGGACACTTTTGGATTGTGTGAGGCCCACTGATATCTGAGCGCTATGTGACAGGCTCGATGGCACAGCTGTGACAAAAGTGACTAGAGGATAAGGGAGATTTTGAATCTCTGCACACACTTTTGGACACTGGACACTTTTGGATTGTGTGAGGCCCAATGAATATCTGAGCGCTATGTGACAGGCTCGATGGCACAGCTGTGACAAAAGTGACTAGAGGATAAGGGAGATTTTGAATCTCTGCACACACTTTTGAACACTGGACACTTTTGGATTGTGTGAGGCCCACTGATATCTGAGCGCTATGTGACAGGCTCGATGGCACAGCTGTGACAAAAGTGACTAGAGGATAAGGGAGATTTTGAATTTCTGCACACACTTGTGGACAGTGGACACTTTTGGATTGTGTGAGGCCCACTGATATCTGAGCGCTATGTGACAGGCTCGATGGCACAGCTGTGACAAAAGTGACTAGAGGATAACGGAGATTTTGAATTTCTGCACACACTTGTGGACAGTGGACACTTTTGGATTGTGTGAGGCCCACTGATATCTGAGCGCTATGTGACAGGCTCGATGGCACAGCTGTGACAAAAGTGACTAGAGGATAAGGGAGATTTTGAATCTCTGCACACACTTTTGGACACTGGACACTTTTGGATTGTGTGAGGCCCACTGATATCTGAGCGCTATGTGACAGGCTCGATGGCACAGCTGTGACAAAAGTGACTAGAGGATAAGGGAGATTTTGAATCTCTGCACACACTTTTGGACACTGGACACTTTTGGATTGTGTGAGGCCCACTGATATCTGAGCGCTATGTGACAGGCTCGATGGCACAGCTGTGACAAAAGTGACTAGAGGATAAGGGAGATTTTGAATCTCTGCACACACTTTTGGACACTGGACACTTTTGGATTGTGTGAGGCCCAATGAATATCTGAGCGCTATGTGACAGGCTCGATGGCACAGCTGTGACCAAAGTGACTAGAGGATAAGGGAGATTTTGAATCTCTGCACACACTTTTGGACACTGGACACTTTTGGATTGTGTGAGGCCCACTGATATCTGAGCGCTATGTGACAGGCTCGATGGCACAGCTGTGACAAAAGTGACTAGAGGATAAGGGAGATTTTGAATCTCTGCACACACTTTTGGACACTGGACACTTTTGGATTGTGTGAGGCCCAATGAATATCTGAGCGCTATGTGACAGGCTCGATGGCACAGCTGTGACAAAAGTGACTAGAGGATAAGGGAGATTTTGAATCTCTGCACACACTTTTGGACACTGGACACTTTTGGATTGTGTGAGGCCCACTGATATCTGAGCGCTATGTGACAGGCTCGATGGCACAGCTGTGACAAAAGTGACTAGAGGATAAGGGAGATTTTGAATCTCTGCACACACTTTTGGACACTGGACACTTTTGGATTGTGTGAGGCCCACTGATATCTGAGCGCTATGTGACAGGCTCGATGGCACAGCTGTGACAAAAGTGACTAGAGGATAAGGGAGATTGGATTGCTTTTAAAAAAGCAGTTTGCAGAGCAGTGGGTAAACAGCAATGCAGGAATGTCAGGAAGCCTTAGAAGGCAGCCCAACAACCAACACCACTGATACACCACTATATAGCCTCCCCTTGCACTGCACACACAGTGACTGGTGTGTTGTGCAGGCCAAATTGCTAGCAGCAGAAGCAGTTTTTTTTTCTTCTCAGCAGGACAAAAAAAAAAAATTGGGATTGCTTTTAAAAAAGCAGTTTGCGGAGCAGTGGGTAAACAGCAATGCAGGAATGTCAGGAAGCCTTAGAAGGCAGCCAACAACCAACACCACTGATACACCACTATATAGCCTCCCCTTGCACTGCACACACAGTGACTGGTGTGTTGTGCAGGCCAAATCGCTAGCAGCAGAAGCAGTTTTTTTGTCTTCTTCCCTGCCTAACGCTCTCCCTACAGAATCAGCAGCAACCTCTCCCTATACTAAGATCGGCAGAAGTAAGATGGCGGTCGGCGTGCACGCCCTTTTATACCCCCTGTGACGCCCACCAAAGCAAGCCAATCACTTGCATGCCCTTCTGAAAGATGGTGGTGACCCGTGCCTATGTCATCACATTGCCCACAGTGTCCGTGGATCCTGATTGGCTGAAAAAGAGCGCAAAACAAACTTTTGAAACGCGACTTTGGCGCGTAAGTCGCCGACCTCGTGGCCGACCTCATCCTAGGGTCGGGTTTCGTTTCATGAAACCCGACTTTGCCAAAAGTCGGCGACTTTTGAATTTTTTCGACCCGTTTCGCTCAACACTAGTCATAAGTATTCAGACCCTTTGCTCAGACATTCATATTTAAGTCACATGCTGTCCATTTCCTTGTGATCTTCCTTGATATTGTTCTACTCCTTCATTGGAGTCCAATTGTGTCCAGTCCAGTTGTGTTTAATTAAACTGATAGGACTTGATTTGTAAAGGCACACACCTGTCTATATAAGATCTCACAGCTCAAAGTGCATGTCAGACCAAATGAGAATCATGAGGTCAAAGGAACTGGCCAAGGAGCTCAGAAACAGAATTGTGGCAAGGCACAGATCTGGCCAAGGTTACAAAAGAATTTCTGCAGTACTCAAGGTTCCTAAGAGCACAGTGGCTTCCATAATCCTTAAATGGAAGAAGCTTGGGACCACCAGAAGTCTTACTAGACCTGGCTGTCCAGCCAAACTGAGCAATCATGACAGGAGAGCCTTGGTGAGAGAGGTAAAGAAGAACCCCAAGATCACTGTAGCTGAGCTCCACAGATGCAGTAGGGAGAAGGGAGAAAGTTCCACAAAGTCAACTATCACTGCAGCCCTCCACCAATCGGGCCTTTATGGCAGAGTGACCCGACGGAAGCCTCTCCTCAGTGCCAGACATATGAAAGCTTGCATAGAGTTTGCTAAAAAACACATGAAAAAAACTCCTAAACTATGAGAAATAAGATTATCTGGTCTGATGAGACAAAGATAGAACTTTTTGGTGATAATTCTAAGTGGTATGTGTGGGGAAAACCAGGCACTGTTCATCACCTGTCCAATACAATCCCAACAGTGAAACATGGTGGTGGTAGCATCATGCTATGGGACTGTTTTCAGCTGCAGGGACAAGACGACTGGTGCAATTGAAGGAAACATGAATGCGGCTAAGTACAGAGATATCCTGGATGAAAACCTCTTCCAGAATGCTCTGGACCTCAGACTTGGTCGATGGTTCACCTTCCAACAAGACAATGACCCTAAGCACACAGCTAAAATAACAAAGGAGTGGCTTCAGAATAACTCTGTGACCATTCTTGACTGGCCCAGCCAGAGCCCTGACCTAAACCCAATTGAGCATCCCTGGAGAGACCTGAAAATGGCTGTCCACCAACGTTCAACATCTAACCTGACGGAACTGGAGATGATCTGCAAGAAGAATGGCAGAGGATACCCAAATCCTGGTGTGAAAAACTTGTTGCATCATTCCCAAGAGGATTCATGGCTGTACTAGCTCAAAAGGGTGCTTCTAGTCAAGACTGCGCAAAGGGTCTGAATACTTATTATGACCATGTGATATTTCAGGTTTTCTTTTTTAATAAATTTGCAAAAATTTCTACATTTCTGTTTTTTTTTCAGTCAAGATCGGATGCCGAGTATACATTAATAAGAAAAAAATGAACTTTTTTGAGTTTACCAAATGACTGCAATGAAGCAAAGAGTAAAAAATTTAAAGGGGTCTGAATACCTTCCATACCCACTATAAACATTTTTAAATCAGGGGTAAATTTTTTGTTTCACAAGCACTTTGCAATTTTGCCCATTCATGAACTTTAGACAACCCCTTTAATGCCTTCCCACAAGTCTTCCTGTCTGGGGTTTCCTATTTACAACATGAGATAAAGGTTAGTGGTTGAGCAAATCATTCAGTGTCATTCCAGTTTGAGATTTTTCTGTTTAGCAAAAAATGCAGCCATCCGAAGATGGAAACAAATGAACCAGACTGTCAACAATCACTCCAATGGTGTTAGGCGTCAGGTTTCTGCGTCTGCTCTGCAGGAATCCAGAGCCTCACATTCCGCTGTCTCCTGCTGTCTATCTACTGCAGAGAAGATTACTATGCAGCAGACCGCTCCAGAGACTAAGTTCCTCTGTGCTCCTACTGGGCATGCTCACGAGACGATCTCCCATTGGAGATCGGGAGTCATGTGCCCAGGTACTGCTCCAGATCTCATTGGTCCATCTCGGAGATATGGAAGGTCCCGCACGGCTATAAAAAGCGCACATGACCGTTCGGCCATGCGCTAGTATAGACTATACTTGCTGTGTGAATAGTGACGGATGTATGTTTCTGGTGACTGACTCATTATAAAACCCCTTCCCTCTGATATTACGAATGTGGATAGGGAATTAGTTTAGCAGTCAGCGCCAGTCAGTGGGAAGCCTTAAGCCACTGTGCACACCGCACCGCTACGCTAGCGTCCGACATTGCGCTTGCTTTCTGGCTTTGTCATCGAGCGGCAGTGTCCTACGCCGCACTGCAGTTGCAGCCCTTCTTGGCGCTCGCAGAAGTGACGCCACACACACGGTAGGTCTAGAGGGACGCAGCTCCTCTGTCTTGGGTCCTGCTCCTGTGACCAGATACCGTGTGTGCATTTACCTGAGGCCTGTGTCACTAACAGGATCAGCATTTTGTATGTTTTTGTTGCGGCACCTCTGTGTGTGAACAGAGCCCGCTCTGCGCACTCTGGGTGAAGTTGAACCCATGCGAATTATACCGCCTTATCGGCACCTCTGTGTGTGAACAGAGCCCGCTCTGCGCACTCTGGGTGAAGTTGAACCCGTGCGCATCATACCGCCATATTGCTCCTCTGTCATTACCTAGCAGCGGTGTAACACCTACTGCACGGTGGACCCCGAGCGGCGAACGCAATTTATTTTTATTTAGTGCGTTCCGCCGTTCCTAACACAATGGGATATGTTTTGTTTCAATTCGGCAGGTTCTCATTTTAACTTAAAGAAGCAAGGTTGTAAGAGTTAATATATTCTGAACATTATCTATAGCAGATGTTTATCAGAAGCTGTAAAGGTTTATAATCTGGGCACTTGGTAGAAGTTAGACATGACATACTATCCACATAAGTTAAGGGAAATTGTCACCTGATTCATGCTGCTCAAATTCTGGACAGCTTGAATCAGAGTATGTCTTCTGCATTACAAACATCTACATTCTACACTGAAATATTGTGGCATTTCAGAGAAAAAACAGATCAGAGTGCACTTGGGTACAAAATGATTGGTCCAAGAGGGAGGAAAAAGAAAAAGTGTCTACAGCATGCTTAAAGTGGCATAAACGACAAAGTATATAAATAAATTAAAAAAAGGGAATCCAAAATCTATACTCTATTAAACACTATACTTTCTCCATTCACATGTATCATAACTGCCATCATGTACATCACATACTACAGAGTATCAAAATATTCTAAAAAGTTACTGAGGTTAATCCCAGCTGGTATATGTCTACTGCGCATGCGCTGAAATCCTCGTCATACAGCTACCATAGAATACTGCGTATGTATCCCTCCTCATATCACAGCAATCGTCATTGTATAGCAGTAATGGTCACATGGTCTAACCAGCCTACAACCATCCATATTTCAATCACCCACATCCTTATTGCCAAATTAATAATAAAAGCTAATCACATCATCTAGCAACCCACAATGCAAGTCTCCAACATTGAAACATGAGTAATTACATGCTAAGGCTACGCATCGCAGAGATTTTGATCACCATTCGATACAACTAAGGAAAACTGGTCACCATGAGAAATACTACTTACCTGCAAATATAGGCAGTAATCTGCAGGTAAATATCATTTAAATACAGTTTAGATGGCTTACTGGAGCAGCAGCCACAAGAAGAAAATGATGTTTTGTTCTCCCTGTAGCCACCTGCTTCCAGTCATTTGGCTGATGCAAGGAGTGGTAACAGGGAGACCGGCACTTTGATTGATAGTCTGTTTTACAGACTGTATGTGCAGCATACGTACGCCAATAATGCTGTCAACCGAAGTGCTGCTCTTTGCACTGCCCCGATTACTGAAAGAGAGCGGCTCCAGAGAGAATAAAATTACATATTCTTCTTGTAGCCCCTTGATCTAGCAAGACAGCTACACAAGGCTTAAAGTAGATTCACCTTGAGAAAAGCTATTTACCTGCAGATATAGGGGCACAGGTACAGGTTCCCTTTAAGAACAAAAGCTCCAATTGTTGTATTATGCATTTGTTTTCTCCCAAAGTTGAAGAGAGTCCTTAATCTGGATTCATTGAGGGTTGCTAGAGTATGCAATGATTTTCCCTCAAGTAATTGTTTATGAGTATAAATGTTAACCTTTAGTATTGATATGGTGAGTGCCCTCTATATAAATCTCTGTATAGATCTTGTTATGCTGGTTAGTAAAAGCATCTGAACACATCACATAGGAATTGTATGCACTTGAATTATTAACATTGACCATCCTGGTTAATGCAGAGGTTGGGATCTCATGACCATAATTACTTAGCAACCAGGACACGGTTCTATGAGATATGGATGGTTATAAGTAGATAGGACCAGGTGACCGGTGCTGCTAAACCACAGAGAGGGATGGATGCATGTGTGGTAACCCTACAAGGATGTAGGCGCATGCGCAGTAAGACATATTTTCCAGTGGCGATCATCTTTGGTAGGCTAGCAGAAAACTTTAACCCATTCACGACCTTGCGATTTTCGTTTTTTTGCTCTCCTTCTTCCCAGACCCATAACTTTTTTATTTTCTCAAAAAGGCCGTTAGGGCTTGTTTTTGCTGGAAGAGTTGTACTTTTGAACAACACCATTGATTTTACCATGCAGTGTACTGGAAAATGGTAAAAAAAATATAAGTTTGGATAAATTGCAAAAAAAGTACAATTTCACAATTGTTTTTTCTTTTTTTATCATGTTCACTAAATGCTAAAACTGACCTGGCATGTAAGGTGGGCTCCCCCTGTTTGTTGTGGCTCTGGCGATGAGCCTGCAACTTTTCCGGCACATGTCAGCTGATTTGAACAGCTGACATGTGCCCCTTACAGCCGCAGGTTTTATATACCAGCGGCTGTTAACATCTTAAATACCGGTGTCAATCTCTGACAGCGGCATTTAGCATGCTCACGCATGAAGCGCGTCACTAATCCTGCCCATCGGCTGAAGCCCTACTCTGTGTAGGATCATAGCTTCTAGTATCCCATGAAGATGTTTTTAAAAATATAAAAAAAGAATAAAATAAAAGTTCAAATCACCCCCAATTTGCCCCATTCAAAATAAAACAATAAAGAAAATACACATATATGGTATTGCTGTGCTCAGAATCACCCGATCTATCAATATGTAAAAATGATCGAATAGATTAACGGCGTAAAGAGAAAAAGTCAAAACACCAGAATTACGCTTTTTTGGTCGCCGCAACATTGCATTAAAATGTGGTAACAGGCAATCAAAAGATCATATCAACACCAATGTGGTATCAGTAAAAGCATCAACTCAGAGCACAAAAAAATAAGCCGAAGGTCACGTGACAGGGGTGCCGATGGGCGGGTCTTATGACATGCTTCCGGAGCGCAAGAGTTAAATGCCAATGTCAATCAATTTAACATGTTAACAGCCGCGCATGGATCCCGATTCCAGGTGGTCCATGGCAGCTGATCAAACCAGCTACCATGTGCTGGGAAAGATGCGGGCTCAGCGCCAGAGCCCACATCAAAGGGGTGTACACAACATTCGTTCAAGGTCATAAAAGGCTCTACTGGATGCTTTTATGATGTACATGATAGCAGTAATGAAATACATGAATGGAGAATTTATAATGTTTGAATATTAAGCTGGGTATTGAAAATAATTAGAGGGGGTGGGTACAACACTTCTTACCGGCACAATGTTAATTGTCTATCTATAAATGACTGCTGTTGTGGGATATTATATAAGCATAACAAAGACTTGAAAGAGGTTGAATTGACGCTTGTTTATGTGGTTGGAGAACTAAAATTTTTTTCTAAAATTTTTGCAACCCT
Organism: Dendrobates tinctorius; assembly: GCF_039654945.1. Taxonomy (NCBI): domain Eukaryota; kingdom Metazoa; phylum Chordata; class Amphibia; order Anura; family Dendrobatidae; genus Dendrobates; species Dendrobates tinctorius. The sequence continues at coordinate 1,827,443 of NW_027361853.1, read as the reverse complement.
GTGGAGCGAGGTCACGTCTTCATATTTTATTATCACCTATGCCATTTTAAGAGTTTTGTGCACATTTTCTCTTTTATCTCTCTCTTGAACTAGTCATCTTGAGACCAGTTTCATCCATGTTTGTCTCCATGTTAGTGTTTCACAATACAACATAAATATTTTTAATGTAGGCGTCAGTCTTGATTCTTGCTAACTATGGTTTGGGCAGCACAAATCAGCTGACAGGTTCTTTTTATGAATTCTAATACAAAGTGGAAGATAAGTTCCCAAGCTTTCCTACATTCATCAGTTCATGCCAAGCCCATGCCTACAACTTTTAAAATTTTGTTTCTTTATATTGTGAAGCAAGCAACAAATAGAACAAAATAAATGAAAATTTCAGTATGCATAACTATTCACCACCCTAAAGTCAGTATTTTGAAGAGCCTCTTTTGCAGCAATTATAGCTGAAAGTCACTTTGGAAAAGTCTCTATGAGCTTTCCACAGTTTGCCACTGGGATTTTTTTTATCCATTTCTCAAGGCAAAACTGCTCCAGCTCCTTCAAGTTAGATGGTTTCCTCTGGTGAACAGCAATCTACAAATCTGACCACAAATTCTCAACTGAATTAAGGTCTGGGCTTTGACGAGGCCACTCCAAAAACATTTACACGTTTCCTCTTAATCAGCTCGTGTGTTGCTTTAGCAGTATGCTTTGGGTCATTGTCTTTTTGGACGGTGAACCTCCGCCCTAGTCTCAAATCATTGACAAAACTTGGCACTCAAAAATTAATATATTTCCTGATTTTAATTGCAGTCCATATAAACAAGTAAATAAAATAGACATTCGGTCTCAAACTACCTTCCTCAGTGTACATACTGCACAATCAGAGTAGGAAAAAAGGAAAGGACAGTGCCCAGTGAAGTAAGTGTTCTGGATTGTTTTAGAGAAAAGACAAAATAGATAGGGTGCTGAACACAGCATCCACCACTTGTTCCGTCTTTATTTTTTGTATTTGTTTATAAAGACAGCAGTTAAAGTCAAGAAAAATATTCATTTTTGATTAGCAAGTTTTTTCATATACTTAATTGGTTTGGACCTTACTTGAGCACCAACCAGGAGTGCAGTGATTTGCTCCTTACTATGTACTCAAATCACTGACAGATAAACAGGTTTTGCTCAAGAAAATCCCTGTATTGTATTTTGCACCTTTTATCTTCCCCTCAACTCGGACCATTTACCCTGTCCCAACTGCCAAAAAACCTATACTCACAGCATGATGCTGTCACCACATTTCACTGTGGGGATGGTGTTCTTGCAGCGAAGAGATGTGTTGGTTTGGCGCCAGATGTAAAGTTTACGTTGGTGGCCAAAAAGTGAAATTTTGGTCTCATCTGACCACAGCACCTTCTTCCCACATGTCTTTTGGCAAACTGAAAATGAGCCTTACAATTTTTGTGTGTGAGCAAAGATTTTTTTCTGCCCACTCTTGCATAAAGGACACCTCTATGGAGTGTACGGCCAGACACTCCAATATCTCCTTGGGAAATTTACAGCTTATTCAGGGTTACCTCTGGTTCTGTGATGCCTCTCTCATTAATGCCCTCCTTGCCCAGGCTGAGAGTTTTGGTGGACGGCTCGCTCTTGTCAGGTTTGTTGTGGTACTAAGTTCTTTCCATTTAATGATAATGGTTTTGATGGTGTTCCATGGGATCATCTGAGGTTAGGATTTTTTTTTTATAACCCAACCCTGACTTGTACTTCTCAACAACTTTGTCCCTGACTTATTTGGAGATCTTCTTGGTCTTCATGGTGTTGTTCGGTTAGTAGTGCCTCTTGCTTAACCCTGCTATTCTGCTCGTTACCACTATACACTTGTTATGTTCCGGTCATTTTTGACCGGACCAAATAAAGTCTTGATTTTTAGCTAATTTAAGTGTTTTATTTGAATAATTTTTGCAGTATTATATTGTATGTGAACCTGGTTGTTTATAAACAAATGAAAAATGAAAATAAAAACTTACTTTTTATTTTTTGTGTCAAAACATTTAACATGGCTTTATTGGAATATTTATGCATATTGCATATTTAACGATGATCCTTCAGAACTCTGATGTCTGTATATGTCCTCTCTGCTCTCTCCAGCTGGACTGAAAATGAAACTGGATAGACTACTATGGCAATTGTCCACTGATAAGATAAAATAAAACACCCCCCACCCTTTAGGATAAGAGCTCAGAGTAAAGCAAACACACTTTTCAGACAGAATTTATTAGTACTCTTTCAGGTCAGCATTTCACAGAAAATAGATCAGGGAACACAAGAAAAAAAAGGGAATATGTTAATTTACAATATGAAATGTTGAGAACTGAATTGAACTATTTTACATGAACAGCAGGGTAAAAATATTTGGCACATAACTATACTGGAAGGTAATCCATCAGCAGTATTGTAATGAGAAAAGGTATGTATGTGTAAATCTGCATGGACCAAAAGGACCTAAATAAATTGTTAAATAGTAGTAGATGTAATATCGTCCAAAATGAGATTATAGCTCCTTTATTTTACTCAAAAAATGGCTGGAGATCACTATAAAAGGCTATCAGTCATTTTTGACCGAACAGTATAAGTGTATAAAAATTTGTGGAGCAAAAAGTAAACAAAAAAAAAAATGTACCCATAGAAAGAAACCCTCAAATGGGGAAAAGTCAATCAACCACAAGTTTCAGAACCACATCTTGAATATTTAAAAAAATATTAAGGTTCAAAATCGGTTGTTTTTGACCGAACATAACAACAGGGTTAATGGTGTTGCAGCCCCTGTGGCCTTTCAGAAAAGGTGTGTATATAATGACAGATCATATGACACAGATTGCAAACAGGTAGACTTCCTTTCACTAATCATGTGACTTATGAATGTAATTGCTTGCACCAGAAATTTTTAGGGGCTTCATAACACAAGGGGTGAATACATATGCACATGCCAATTTTTAGGTACTTAATCCCACTAAATAAATTTAATTTATGCCTATATTTTTCTCACTTCACATCAACATCTTAGACTATTTAGTGATGATGCATCACACACAACTTGGATTGCAAAAATATTTAAACATAGGTTGTAATGCATCAAAATAGATAAAAGCCAAGGGGGGATACTTTTACAAGCTACTGTAGGATTATAAAATTATTGACTGTTGCATCTAAGGGATTGGATGACCTAAAACGGAGTTACCACTGTTCTCAGACATTGTCTTGTTGAGACAGCAGTCAATTACAAATGTTTGATGGCATAGCACAAAGCTGTCTAACATCATGTCCTCCCTTTATGTGAAACTAAATCACTCTAAAACTGAACTTCTCGTATTCCCCCCTCTACTATCTTACCATATTTGACACAGAACTTTCTTTTATTCCCTATATCCAATCACTTACTCGCTCATGTCACTTGCATCTTAAAAACATCTCCAGAATCTGACCTTTTCCCACCTTTGAAACTGGAAAAACGTTTACTGTTGCTCTTATTCGTTCTCATCTGGACTACTGCAACTCTCTACTGATTGGTCTCACTCTAACCAAACTTTCTCTAATCCATTCTCAATGTGGCGGCCAGGATCGTATTTCTGTCCAGCTGCTCCACTGATGTCTTCACCTTGTGCCAGTCATTGCTCTGGTTGCCCATTCACTATATAATGCACCCACATAGCACTCCACTGTTCTGCACCACCATACATCTTCTTTATCACTATAACCCTACCCATGCTCTCTGTTCTGAAACTGATCTAAAACTAACATCTTCCATAATCTGAACGTCCCACTTTCATCTTCAAGACTTATCTCATGCTGCACCAGTCTTCTGGAATGCAATACCTCGGACAATTCAATTAATACCTAGCCCCCCCCCATTTTTAAGCATACTTTAATAACACATCTCTTTAGACTGGCCTATCACCTCACTTGACTAATCTAACTCTTCCCTGATCCCTCTAATTATTCTTCAGAAAATGGTCCCTCTTATCTGTCTCCACATCCTCCATGCACCCAATAGCACTTGGTAACTATACTTAGAGAGATACTGACTTATGACCTGCTCTTGTAGCTTTATATGAAAACCGCTATTTATGATAATGATGGCTGGACCATACATGACAAGCACTTTTTCTATTTTATCCCTCCAATTTCCTTATAGATTCTAACATTGATAGCAGAACCATCACTTCTCCTGTAGCTGTTGAACTATGTGTTACTTTGTATTGTCTTTGCCTGTGAATGTCCCCATCAATTGAAAAGTGCTGCGGAATTATTATTATTATAGTACAGGTTTTATACCAGTGACATCCCTATGCAATATAATTATGTTACCAGTTCAGGTCATAGCTGTTCAGTTTTTGCTCTTATTTTATTCCCACTGCTCCATTAGTATCAGGTAATTTGTTTAATCCACCGTATGGTTCTTCATATATGGGTCATTTTATTTAGTGCTAATTTCCATAGTCTTTATCGAGGGGATGTAGCTCACATGGTACTTTGGGGCTTTGTCATTTAGTTTGCTCAGTATTATTGGACAACCCTAAATGTTTTGTGAATAAAAACATGGAGTTGTATTTCACTTTTTCGGTTCCTCTTCTCAGAGGACCTAATAGTTTTTTTGTGTTATTTTGGTAGTATACATTAAATCTATTGCACATCATATTTATTGCACTTTCCATGGGGACTCTCATTGGTTTGTAGCACTATGCACTTCAAGGTGAATAGTGATATTCATAATTATGGATATAGCGTGTTTTTCATGTTCATCATCTATATTATCTTTGGCATGTTGTATGGTTGCAGTCACTGTGGGAGACAGAATATTAGAAAATGGAATAAACACAATATGACTGTCAATCTTCCTCGGTTTGGGGCTCCATGCAAGATCTCACCTCATGGGGTAAGGATGATTCTCAAAAAGGTAAGAAATCAGCCCAGAAACCATATTGCAAACGATACGTCAGCAAAACGTCAGTCTGCAGAGTGCATCATGAAAGTGCATCATAGAAGTGTGTGGAGTTATGGAAGACGTAATCCAGAATTTATTATGACATATGCAGATTGTACCATGCCATCTGCCGCCATCGCACACTAATCAACATGTCCATTTCTCCATTCTCCCTACAGGTACGTTACCCAACTTTTCCACATTGACTTTCCCATACCTCAGCCTCTTGCAAACAATTTGGTACATTACCCAGCTTTTCCACATTGACTTTCCCATACCTCAGCCTCGTGCAAATAATTTGGTAGGTTACCCAGCTTTTCCACATTGACTTTCCCATACCTCAGAGTGCATTATAAAAGTGTGTGGAGTTGTTGAAGAATTAATCCAGAAGGGAATTGAAGGTAACTGGATACTTAGTCACTGTAAACAATGTTTCTGTTTGTCTTCACCCTGACCCCTATAATCCTTCACTTTCTGCTAACTTCCCTAATTCCTACACCTAGTAAGGAACTGTCTGTCTCTCCCTCCATTCTCCCCAACCATCTCACCTCCTCCTCAGAACTGTTCCTCAACATACAATCCTCTGTCTCCAAACACAGACAGCCCCCTCATGCCCTCTCCTGCTTCCACCTGCTAACACTCTCTCTGCTCCTCCTCACTGCCGGTGATATTTCTCCAAATCCTGGCCCTCCTCACCACATCCCCAGTCATTTATACCTCCCATCCATGCTCTATCACAAATTTCCATAACCTCTCTAACCTTATACCCATTCGCTTGACCCCAACTTCCCCAGTCCCACTAACAGGAGCTCTATGGAACACTCCTTCTGTCTGCAACAAGCTTTCCTACATTCATGATCCTTCATTACTAACAAACTTTCCTTCCTTGCTATCACTGAAACCTGGCTCATCCCCTCTGACACAGCCTCTTCAGCTACATTTTCAAAATAGGTGGATTCCACCTTTCCCACTCATACCGCCCCAGCAGCAAGCATGGCAGAGGAGTTGTTTTTCTTCTGTCAGATAACTGCTCCTTCACCCACATCCCACTGCCACCCTCTGTTACCCTCCCTTCCTTTGAGGTGCACTCTGTGTGCATCTACTTCCCCACCAACCTCCAACTGGCTGTCATTTACTGCCCCCCAGGGCCAGCCAGCACCCTCTTTGACCACTTCATCATCTGGCTACTACATATCCTGTTCACTGACATCGCCACTATCATGATGTGTAGCTTCAACATCCCCATTGACACTGCCCTCTCAGCTGCCACTAAACTTCTATCTCTCACTTCCTCCTTTGGCCTCACTCAATGGTCTCAATGGTCTTCTGCATACACTCACAAAGATGGCCACACACTGGACCTCATCTTCACCAGCCTCTGCTCCCTATCTAACCTCTCTAACTCCCCTCTACCTCTTTCTGACCACAACCTGCTTACATCCTCTTCCCTCTCCTCCCCAGGTCCACAATCCCCAACCCACAAACTTGCACACCCTCACAGAAATCTCAAACACCTCGATCTACATTCTCTGAATATATTTTACCCCTTAAAGACATAAGTTCCTTACACAATATGGACGCCGCTGCCACTTTGTAAAACACCACTGCTGCTCTTAAATCGGCACACCTCTCACATATACCAAAGCTCCCCAAATCAGGCACACCAGACTGACCAAAGAACTGAGGCAGGCTTCCAGGGTTGCTGAGTGGAGATGGAAAAGATCACACTCCAACAAGGACTTCACTGCATTCAAACGGTCCCTCACTACTTTCAAGGCCTCACTCGCTGCAGAAAAACAAACCTATTTCTCATCTCTCATATCATCTCTGTCTCACAACCCTAAACAGCTATTCAACACCTTCAATTCTCTTCTCCGTCTCCCAGCATCTCCTCACATCTCAGCTGAAGACTTTGCCTCATTTTTCAAACAGATGATTGATAACATCAGAGAAAGCTTTGGCCTACAACCCCCACAACCCCTATTCCTAACTACTCAGCCCTCCTCCTCTAAAACCAGCTTCTCCACCATTATAGAAGACCAACTTTCTGACCTACTCTCGAGATCACATCTAACATCATGTCCTCACTATATCTGAAACTGAACCTGTCAAAGACTGAACTCCTTGTGTTTCCTCCCTCTACTAGTGTACCTATACCCGACATTGCCATTTCTGTGTGTGGTTCCACTATTACTCCCCAGCAACATGCCCACTGTCTTGGGGTCATACTTGACTCCGAGCTTTCCTTTGCCCCCCACATTCGATCACTGGCTCGCTCTTGTCATCTGCACCTCAAAAACATTTCTAGAATTCGACCTTTTCTTACTTTTGACTCTGCAAAAACTCTTACTGTTTCTCTTATTCATTCTCGTCTCGACTATTGTAACTCTCTTCTAATCGGTCTCCCTCTTACCAAACTCTCCCATCTCCAATCTGTCTTGAATGCTGCAGCCAGGATCATATTCCTCACCAATCGTTACACCGATGCCTCTACCTTGTGCCAGTCATTACACTGGCTACCCATCCACTCCAGAATTCAGTAGAAACTTATTATCCTCACCCACAAAGCCCTCCATGGCTCAGCACCACCCTGCATCTCCTCTCTTGTTTCAGTATATCACCCTACCCGCACCCTCTGTTCTGCTGATGACCTGAGGTTAGCATCCTCAATAATCAGAACCTCCCACTCCCGTCTCCAAGACTTTACACGTGCTGCGCCAATTATTTGGAATGCACTTCCCAGGTCAATACGATTAGTCCCCAATCCCCACAATTTTAAGCGTGCCCTGAAAATGCATTTATTCAGACTGGCCTATCGCCTCAACACATTAACCTAATCTATCCCTGTGTGGCACAGCCAAAAGCTTTACCATAACCAGGTTCCCCGCATCATGTTCCCACATGCTTTATGCATCCATTAGCCCTATGTGTCTGTACTGTTACACACTTAACATTATGGCTGGTCCATACAATCAGGGCAACTGTTACCACCCACCTTTCGTGTCTACCTCTTTCCTCATAGATTTAAGCTTGAGAGTAGGGCCCTCATTCCTCTTGGTATTTGTTATAATCTATGTGATTATTGTTATGCTGTAATGTCTATTGTCTGTACAAATCCCCTCTGGAATGTAAAGTGCTGCGGAATATGTCGGCTTTATAGAAATAAAATTTATTATTATTATTATTATTGGCTATCTGGGATTATTTGACAAGCTGTTCAGAAGAACAAAAAATTAAGTTGGCAACCATGGTAGGCATCCACAGAGTTAGTATGAGACAGATTGCATCTAAACATATTGTAATGTGAGATGCAAGTTATTTTAAAGAATCCCTCCAGCATTTTATTTTTTATTTTACCACAGTAGTGGTGCCACTAATCTAAGTTCACTGCACCCAGTATATTTCTTCTTCTTTTATCAGCGGGCCCTGGTCATTCTTCTGCAGGTTGTGACTTGGCAGATCGCTCCAGTGTTCGCTGTGGGGAGCAGAAATCACTTCTCAGTGTAAGTCTATGAGACAGAACGAGGCTCTCACAGTACATTGGTAGCTGGTGACCGTTACCACAAACTTCTGTTCAGTCAGAGGTATCGGTCAGGAATAACTGAAGACGAAGGCTGGTAACTATGATATTAGGGTCCGGGAACTTAAATTAGTGACACCATTCCAGTGATGAGATTAAAAAAAAACCTCTGGAGTGGTGCTTTAAAGATGAAGTGCATAAATGATAAAAAAAAAACAAAACAGAGAATCAAATATTGAATAAAGTGGATTGTGCATGTGAAAATGTTTGATGTCTGCAATCACGTACCAGGCCTGCCGCTCAAATAAATTATTTAGGGATTGTAACCCTTTCACTCCTGAGCGTTTTTACTTTTTTTGCGTGTCTTTTTATTTTTCCAGCAGCATAGCCATACGAGGAGTTTTTGTTTGTGGGATGAGTTGTAGTTTTTAATGACACTATTCATTTTATCGTACAATGTACGAGAGAAAAATAATTTAAGTTCGGGGAAATGGCAAAAAGCAAATCGCGATTACGCCTTTGTTTTGCTGTTTTAGGGCAGAGACACACTGCCATATTTTTCGTCCGAGAATCGCATTGTAAAACTCGCACTGGATGTCTGCTCTCCTGACCTGAGCTTGACAGCTGCATAGTAATCCATCATGTTGTCATGCTCTGGTCAGGAGAGGTGCCGGCCAGTCCGTTCAGTGCAATGCGATTATAGCAGGAGAAATACGCCAGTGTGTCTCTGCCCTTAGAGTGCTCATTGTGTGGTAAGAAAGATTAGGCAAGATTATTTTCCATGTCAATATGATTGCGGTGATACCAAACATATATACCTGTTATGAATGGGTCACCGAGGAGGATGGCAGGAAAGGCTAAGCCACCAGAAAAACCGAGAGGTTGGTAACTAAGCGGATTGCTGACCCCTGATCCTATCAAAACAATTAGCAGTAGCCGTGGAGCGTTCCTACAATGCCCTAGATGCCTCGGCACAGCCGGAGAACTAACTAAGCCTAAAGCCAGAAAGGTGAAATCTAAACTGCCCCAGAGCAGATACCCAAAGGAATAGAAAGCCCCCAAACATATATTGTCGGTGAGACAAGATGAGACACAAACACAGGCAGAGAACAGACTGAGCAAACGGTGGGGCCCAAGCTGTCTAGACAGGACAAGACAGAAAAGATACTGTCTACAATCACGCACAAAACCCTAAAAAAATCCAACACATCTGATATACAAAAACCTGAGGCCACACGACCTCACCCCCGCTAGATCAGTACTCTGCAATGAACTGGAAGCAAAGCAATAGATACTAATATAACAGGGGACTGAACAAACTGACACAAGCTGTAACATTTGAGCATGGCCCAGCACTGCCCCCAGCAGGGAGTACGCTGAACCCTAGCATGAAAGCAGAAAGCAAAAAAAAGGCACAACCAGATTAGATGCAAAGGATTAGCAAAAGAATCACTTAACTGAACCATGCAGATCAGGCAGGAGACAAAAGAACTCCAAATGCAACCACCAAGGGAAGCCTGCTTAATTATATGCTCCCAGCCAGTAATCCCAGATTCCCAATTATCATCGTCAGGTGGCAAACTTCCATCAAGCTAGCCAGCTCCACTACTCCCAGTAACCACCAGAGGGAGCAGAGGGAGCTCCGGCTCAGACGTCCGAGCAAGGGAATTCACAACAGTACCCTCCCCCCTTGAGGAGGGGTCACTGAATCCTCATTCACGCCACCAGGCCAATCAGGATGGGCCCAGTGAAAGGCACGAATCAATCTCTTGGCATGGATGTCAGAAGCTGAGACCCAAGAATTATCCTCCTGGCCATAACCTTTCCACTTGACCAAGTACTGAAGTCTCCGTCTAGCCAGACGAGAATCCAATATCTTCTCTACCTTATACTCCAAATTACCCTTAACCAGTACATGGTCAGGGGGCACCGCCATGGCAACTACTGGCTCCACAAACCATTTCAACAAAGATTTATGAAAAACGTTATGAATCTTAAATGTAATTGGAAGAGCCAAACGGAAAGAAACGGGGTTAAGGATTTCCAAAGTCTTATAAGGTCCAATAAACCTTTGCTTGAATTTTGGGGATGCAACTTTCATGGGAATATTTTTTGAGGACAACCAAACCATATCACCCACTTTAAACCGGGGACCAATGGTCCTATGCCGGTTGGAAAGCCGTTGGGCCTTTTTCTGAGAGTGGGACAACTTATCCACTACTTGGTCCCAAATCTCCTGCATTCTCTCTACCACAGAATCCACACTTGGGCAGGCAGAAGCTTCCACCTGTCCCGAAGAAAATCGAGGATGAAACCCAAAGTTACAAAAGAAAGGAGACCTCAAAGTGGCAGAACTAGCCCTATTGTTTAGCGTGAATTCGGCCAAGGGCAAAAATGAGACCCAATCATCCTGATCAGCAGATATGAAACATCTCAAATAGGACTCCAACGTCTGGTTTGTTCTCTCAGTCTGCCCATTAGTCTGAGGATGAAATGCAGAGGAGAAAGACAACTGAATTCCCAGTTTGGAACAAAAAGCTCTCCAAAATCTGGAAACAAACTGGACCCCTCTGTCTGACACAATGTTCTCAGGAATCCTGTGCAAACTAACCACTTGTAAAAAAAAAAGGGCACCAACTCAGAAGAAGATGGCAACTTTGGGAGTGGTACAAGATGGACCATCTTAGAATAACAAGGCCCACCTAGCCTGTCTAGGATTCAAGTGCTTGGCTGATTCATGATAAATCAAATTCTTGTGATCGGTGAGAACCACAACTTGATGTCTAGCTCCCGCCAATCAATGTCTCCACTCTTCAAATGCACACTTCATGGCCATCAATTCCCGATTCCCCACGTCATAGTTGCATTCAGATGGAGAAAATTTTTGAGAAAAGAAGGCACTGGGATTCATCTTAGAGGTTACCGGATCTCTTTGAGACAAAACGGCTCCTGCACCAATCTCAGAAGCATCTATTTCCACCTGAAATGGGAGTGAAACATCAGGTTGCCGTAGAACTGGAGCAGAAGTGAATCTCTGCTTAAGCTCCTGAAATGCCGAGACTGCCTCTGGAGACCAATTCACCACATCAGCTGTCATGATCCCAGTGCAGGTTTTTGAGCTGCACGTCAGGGGTTAATGTCTGGAGCTCAGTGCAGGTTTTGACCTGCACACCTCGGGTTAATGATTGTAGTCTCTTTTGGTTCTGGGAGAGCTTCTTAAAGCCTTGGGAAGCTCCACCCCCGTCAGTTATACTTTTGCCATTGGCCAAGTGTGGTGACCTCCGTGTGCCTGTGCCTGTTCATTGTTATAGCTTGTTTATATGGTTCTGACCCGGTTCTGTTCCCCGTTGTGAGTTTGCCTGTTGATTCGGTACTGCCCTATCCTCTCTGTGTATGACTCATTGCCTGTTATCTGACTACTCTCTGCTCGCCCCTCTTGTACCTTACAGCTATCTCTGTGTATGACTCATTGGCTACGTCCTGACTATCCTCCCTGTCTATGCCCCTTGGTAACTTTGTATCACAGTTACCTTGCTAGGAGTTCTCTAGCAGCTCCTAGCTCTCTGGAGTTTTGACCACGCCCCCAGCAGTCACATGCTTCAGGTCCTGCGGTTCTGAAGTACACATCTACTCGGCTGCTGCCCGCTCCACAGGTATCTTTAAGCACAGTTCGCTTTACTCAGGACACGCGCACTTGCTCAGTGAGCAAGTTCAGTGCGGTGTTCTTGACATCAGTGCCCTTTTTGGTCAAATCCGTCAGAGGTTTAACAATACCAGAAAAATTACTTATAAATTTACGGTAGAAATTAGCAAAACCCAAAAACTTCTGAAGAGCCTTCAGAGAAGTGGGCTGAACCCAATCATAAATGGCCTGTACCTTGGCCGGGTCCATTTCAATTGCAGACGGGGACAAAATGAATCCCAAAAATGAAATCCTCTGTACACCAAAAAGACTGTCAAGCTCGTGCCTTGGCTGAATGGCGCGAGCCGGGGGGTTGTGGCCCCACTGTGCCACAAACCAGATTACCCCGGAAGGGGCGTGACTATGACAGCTACCTTGGTCTTCGCTGGAGCCTCTGATGGTGAGGTCAGGCTTGTGCGGCAGATAGATGTTGGGTGCCACTCCAGGGGGGTGTCTGGCTGTGGCTGCTGATCCTACTCGGGGACAAGTCACTTGGACAGGTGTGACTAACAGGCAGGCTGAGACACAGGGCAAGCAGGCACGGCTGAGACACAGGGCAAGCAGGAACTGCTTGGTACACTGGCAGGAAGGCACGGCTTGGAGACACAGGGCAAGCAGGCATGGCTTGGAGACACAGGGCAAGCAGGCAGGGCTTGGAGACACAGGGCAAGCAGGCAGGGCTTGGAGACACAGGGCAAGCAGGCACGGCTTGGAGACACAGGGCAAGCAGACACGGCTTGGAGACATAGGGCAAGCAGGCACAGCTTGGAGACACAGGGCAAGCAGGCAAGGTATATGAGGGAACAGGTAGAGACCTGTTCACACAGCGGGTACCAGTACTGATACAGGCAGGAAGGAGTGGAATATGAAGGAACAGGTTTGGACCTGTTCACACAGGAGGTGCAGGTATGGATACAGGCAGGAAGGAGTGGAATATGAAGGAACAGGTTTGGACCTGTTCACACAGGAGGTGAAGGTATGGATACAGGCAAGAAGGAGTGGAATATGAAGGAACAGGTTTGGAACTGTTCACACAGGAGGTGCAGGTATGGATACAGGCAGGAAAGAGTGGAATAGGCAAAGTCACAGGAGTGCAGAGTAAGCTGAACCACAAGGTCCGCGGAGAGAAGCTGCAGCAAGAGGTTCTGCAGCGGCAGCAGGAGCAGAGCAAAGCTGAACCACAAGGTCTGTGGAGAGAAGCTGCAGCAAGAGGTTCTGCAGCAACAGGAGAGGAGCAGGCAGAGTTGCAAGGGTGCAGCGGCACAGACAGCTGCAAGGGTGCAGAGGCTCAGACAGGGAGGACACAAGGAAAGACACAGCAGGGAAGGAAGCCAAAGAAAAGGAGGCAGGGGTAGGACAGAGTTCAGACAAGGTACAGGGACAAAGACTCAATGACCAGGATATTCTGCCTCCTGGCAGGCGGAAGGACAAGTTAACACAAAGCTAGGACCAAGACACAGAGACCAGGATACGCAGCCTCCTGGAGGGCAGACAAAAAACACAAAGCAAGGCTAAGAGTATTCCTACAGAGAAGGAGATACACAGAACAGGGCCTGGCTTCCTCAGCAGCAAAATACTAACTGAGTATAGACATTGCACAGGCAATGTTCAGAGGGTGTGACGGATCTAAATAGTCGAGGGCTCTAGGTAATTGGTTAGGGACAGATTGAACAGGTGCACCCTGACTGCATAAAAACCAGAGAGTTCTGCCGCCGCTCCCCTATACACACATAGCCAGGAAGCATACAAGAGAACAGAGACCTGAGCACAGAGCATTGGACTGGCAGCAAACAGAATTCACAGCATGACACGGAGCAATGAGTAAGTTGGTGTGCGGGGGAAGGGAGGCCATGCAGGGTTGTTACAAAGACATTTCGATCTCTTATCATACAGAGTATTTTCAGTCAAAATCCGGAACACAGTCCGGACATGCTCCACAAGAGAATCCCAATCACTGGAAAAAATCAAAATATCATCCAGATAAATGATCAAAAACTTATCCACAAAGTCCCAGAAAATATCGTTCATAAAAGATTGGAAGACGGAAGGGGCATTAGTGAGCCCAAAAGGCATCACCAGGTACTCAAAATATCCCTCCGGAGTATTAAACGCCGTCTTCCATTCATCCCCGTGCTTGATGTGAATAAGATTATATGCCCCCTGAGGTCAAGTTTGGTAAACCAACAAGCACTTTTAACTCTGGAAAAGAAATCAGAAATCAGGGGTAACGGGTACTGATATTTAACAGTGATTTTGTTAAGGGAACGATAGTCAATACATGGCCTTAATGAGCCATCTTTTTTGGCCACAAAAAAAAACCAGCGTCCAAAGGCGAAGAGGATGGTCTGATATGACACTTCTCCAATGATTCCTTGATACTCATAAGATTGCATAGCATCATGTTCAGGTACCGATAAGTTGAAAAGCCGACCCTTCGGAAATTTACAACCGAGCATTAACTCAATTGCGCAGTCATAACTCCTATGAGGCGGCAAAGACGCGGACTTACTCTCACTAAATACATCAGAAAAATCAGCCAAATAGTCAGGAACATCTTGAGACTGGGGAGAGGTGGAGAAGACAGGAGTGTCACTAAGAACACATTGACATCCCCAACTCACCACAGACATAGATTTCCAATCCAAAACAGGATTATGGGTTTGCAACCAAGGAAAAACTAGTACAATAATATCATGTAAATTGTGCAACACCAAAAATTTACAATTCTCTTGATGGTCCGGTGCGACCCGCATTATTACTTGTGTCCAAAACTGGGCTTTATTCTCCGCCAAAGGGGTAGCATCAATCCCCCTCAAGGGAATAGGGGTCCGCAGGGGCACCATGGGGAAACCACAACATTTAGCAAAGTCAAGATCCATCAGATTCAAGGCTGCTCCTGAATCAACAAAGGCCTTAGCAGAAAATGTAGACAAGGAGCAGATCAAGGTAACTGCAAATAGGAACTTAGGCTGTACACTGCCCACGGCAAATGAGTGAGCAACATGTTTTTCTCATTTAGGGCAGACAGAAATAACATGAGAGGCATCCCCACAAAAGAAGCACAACTTATTACGCCTTCTAAACTCTTGATGTTGCGTCCTAGACAAAACCCTTTCACATTGCATGGGTTCAGGAGTTTGTTCAAAAGGCAGCACCGCCTCTCGCGTACTTTTACGTTCATGTAAACGTCGATCAATTTGAATGGCTAATGACATGGAGTCGTTAAAACCAGAGGGAACAGGAAATCCCACCATAACATCTTTTACAGTTTCTGCCCGACCTTTTACGAAAGAGAGCTGCTAGGGCATCATCATTCCATTTAGTAAGGACCGCCCACTTTCAGAACTTCTGGCAATATAACTCCGCAGCATCCTGAACCTGGTTCAATGCCAATAAGGTTTTCTCAGCTTGATCAATAGCATTAGGTTCATCATACAACAACCCCAGGGCCTGAAAAAACGCATCTACATTAGCCAGAATAAGATCTCCAGGTGTCAGAGAAAAAGCCCAGTCCAGGGGATTGACGCGCAGCAGGGAGATGACAATTTTAACCTGCTGCACCGAGCTCCCCGATGAATTAGGTTTCAAAGCAAGAAATAGTTTACAGTTATTCTTGAAATTCAAAAATTTTGACCCATCCCCCGAAAACACATCAGGAGTAGGGATCTTTGGTTCTACAGCAGATGATTGACCGAGATAGGCAGAACTTCCCCGCACTTCAGCGGCGAGATGCTCAACACGATCAAACAATTGCTTAGTCTCCATTAAGGAAAAAAATCCTCCTACAGCCCCAGAGAAAAAGAGGAAAAAATATATAAAAAAATTCTGACACTTTTTTTTTTACAATTCTTTCCTTCTTTTGAGTACCCTAGAGTCTACAGTTTGGCTGGTGATTCTTTTATGAATGGAGGATGGCAGGAAAGGCTAAGTCACCAGAAAACCAGAGAGGTTGGTAACTAAGCGGATTGCAGACCCCTGATCCTATCAAAACAACTAGCAGTAGCCGTGGAACATTCCTACAATGCCCTAGATGCCTCGGCACAGCCGGAGAACAAACTAAGCCTAAAGTCAGAAAGGTGAAATGTAAACTGCTGCGGAGCAGATCCCCAAAGGAATAGACAGCCCCCAAACATATATTGTCGGTGAGATAAGATGAGACACAAACACAGGCAGAGAACAGACTGAGCAAATGGTGGGCCCAAGCTGTCTAGACAGGACAGGACAGAAAATATACTGTCAGCAATCATGCACAAAACCCTAAAAAAATCCAACATCTGATATACAAAAACCTGAGGCCACACGACCTCACCCCTGCTAGATCAGCACTCTGGTATGAACTGGAAGCAAAGCAATAGATACTAACATAACAGGGGACTGAACAAACGGACACAAGCTGTAACATATGAGCGGGGCCCAGCACTGGAAAAAAAAGGCACAACCAGATTAGATGCAAAGGATTAGCAAAATAATCACTTAACTGAATCATGCAGATCAGGCAGGAGACAAAAGAACTCCAAATGCAGAAGGAGGAAATCACCAGCAACCACCAAGGTAAGCCTGCTCAATTATATGCTCCCAGCCAGTAATCCCAGATTCCCAATTATCGTTGTCAGGTGGCAAACTTCCATCAATCTGGCCAGCTCCACTACTCCCAGTAACCACCAGAGGGAGCAGAGGGAGCTTCAGCTCAGAAGTCAGAGCAAGGGAATTCACAACATATACCCTTTTTATTTTCCTCTTAACTGAAGAAAAAATTCTGAATTTTGTAAAAAAAAAGGAAAAATATATATTTTTATCGCCATTTTCTGAGACAGAATTCAGTGCATATAACAAGAGGGTCCATTCCAGTTCTCTCTGCTGCTGCCTATTACAGATATTTGTAGACATAGCCCCAGGTATCAAGGGCCAGGATTCTTTTTTTTGGATCTTAATCCTGATTATTTGCTTTAAAAGCAATCCAGGGAACACCATTTTTATGCTCCATTTGCTTGTTGGCACTGCAGAATACAGCCAGATCCTTTCCATATTACAGTGCCTGTCCATCCCACAGATCACATATCAGTGTGCTCAAAATTGTGCCATTTCAGGCATCCATTTAATTTTTTTGGAGTGTTTTTGCCTAGTTATTGACACCAGTTTGCTTCAAAAAATAGTTACCTACAGACCAGATATTTAGAACTGGGGTTTGTCCTTCTCACGGATCACATATCATATGCTCAAAATTGTGCCATTTCAGGCTACCATTTAATTTATTTTGCAGTACCTTAGCCTAGTTATTGACACCAGTTTGCTTAAACAAATAGATACCTACAGGCCAGATAATTGAAGCTGGGGTTTGTCTGTCACACGGATCACATATAAGTTTCACTCCAAATTTAGCCATTTGTAGTGAAAGTAGAAAATATTGTCCTCCATTTAAAATGGGCAAGGCGCATGGCAAGGGACGGGGAACTGGACGTGATCGTGATGGTGCATGCAGAGGCCGAGGCCGTGGCCAAGCTGAAATTGTGCCACAACAAACACCCACATCTTTTTGCCTGACCTTCTGTCCCAATTACGAGGGGACCGCAGCAGCACACCACTATTGAACCCAGAGCAATGTTAAAGGTTTTTGGCTGGATAGCGGATAATGCTTCCAGTCACATTGCCACCACTATTCTGTCTTCCACACGGTTAAGTCTCAGTAGCCATGAGTCTGGACCTAATATACCTCATCCTGATCCTCCCTCCCATCATGCTGACTGCCCAGAGACAACTGATCCCACACTTGGACACTCTGAAGAGCTGTTCACTAGAGTTGAGCGACTTTGGTCGGATCGGGTTTCATGAAACAAAATTTGTTTCAGATGAAACTGGTCCGACTGGGGCAAAAAAAGTTGGAGTTTCGTCTGAAACCCAACCCCAATGCAAGTCAATGGGGAATAAAAGTCGGCATTGAGTGGATGAAGCTTTCCACATCCTGATGGCGGCATCCGTCCCTCAGTACTCGGTCCCCAGCCACCACTATTTCTCCTGGTGTGCCGTCCCTGCATTACACAAGCACGTGTACCACAACATTAGCCGTGCCCTCAACAATGCAGTTACTGGGAAAGTCCACCTAACCACAGACACGTGGGCAAGTACTTGTGGGCAGGGACGGTAGATCTTGCTGACGGCACACTGGGTTAACACAGTGGAAGCCGGGACCCAGTTGGACCTTGGGATGGAACACGTCCTCCAAACACTGAGTATTGCGGCCCCTACGTCAATTTCGGTTGCCCCCACAGTCTACAGCTCCTGCACCTCATCCTCCTCCTCTTCAGCCCCCATCTCTGAAATTACCACATCAGTCACAAGCTGGAAGCACTGCAGCACTGCCTCAGCCAACAAATGGCAACAGGCTCTGCTGAAGCTAATATGCTTAGGTGACAAACCGCACAACGTGAAGAGTTGTGGAAAGCTCTGAAAGAGCAGGAAGATCTGTGGCTGACACAACTGAACCTACAGCCGGGCATGGTCTTGTGTGACAATGACTGCAACCAGGTGGCGGCTCTGAGGACAGGCAAGCTCACACACATACCATGCCTGACCCATGTGCTTAACCTCATGGTTCAGCAGTTACTAAAAACCTACCCGAATCTGCCAGATATTCTTGTCAAAGTACGCTGCCTGTGTGCCCATGTTAGAAAGTCAGCTACAGCTTCTGTCGCCATTGCCATGCTTCAGCAGTATTTGCAGCTTCCGGCTCACCGACTGGTGTGCGATTTCCCCACGCTTTGGAACTCTACAATGCAGATGTTGGAAAGGATTTGTGAGCAGAAGAGGGCAGTTGATGACTACCAGGCCATCAGTATTCAGTTCAGACTCCACACAAAAGACCTCAGGAGTGGACATGGATGTCAGACATATGTACCATCCACCAAAACTTTGAGGACTCCACCAAGATGGTGAGCGGCGATAACACCATAATTAGCGTCATCATCCCACTTCTGTGTTCTGAAACGCTCTCTGCTCACAATCAAAGAAGATGCATTGCAGGTGGAAAATGATGAGATGGAGCAAGGAAGCATACAGGGTGATTACACACAGTCCAGCCTCATCTCATCCCAATGTGGATTGGGTGACAATGAGGAAGAGGAGGAAGAGGAAGAACAGGAGCTAGTTTCATGCGCTATAGATGGTACTACCTGCACAACTGTCATACCGTCTGTTCAGCCTGGATGGCCTGAAGACAGGGAGGAGGAGAGCATGGTCAGTTGTCCTCTTGGTGAGAAAACAGAAGTCTTGCTTGTTAGAAGTCTGGCACGCTTGGCTGAGTTTATGTTACGCTGCCTTTCCCGTGACCCTCGCATTCTCCAAACTTTGAGTGACAGTATTTACTGGTTGGTGACACTTCTAGACCCACGCTACAATGAGAACTTTCTATCTCTTATTCCTTTGCTAGGTGAAAGGAATGGGCCATTAGACTACGCTGCTCGCCTGTCAGGATAATGTACCAAATAAGTCCAAGTAGATGTAATAGAGAATAGACTTTGTTTCTACGCGTTTTGTGGTGAACACACCACTTCCTCAGGACAGTCTAGATAGTCTATTCTCTATTACATCTACTTGGACTTCTTTGGTGCATTATCCTGACAGGCGAGCAGCACAGTCTGATGCCCCATTCTCTTCACCTAGCAAAGGATCATCATATCGGGGCATGCAGCAGCCGCCAATGCTAAGTGCAGTGGTTGAGTGTCACACAACCATAATAGGTGAGTGAATTTGTATTATCTCTTACGAATATTCCCTTTATCTTGGATAAGACCCTATGTGCGCTCTATATTTCTTCTAGCTACCTTATTCCTGAGGCGGACAGGTCTACTAAAATGGGGCAGTACCAGAGGGCCCTTGTTGTGGAATTGTTAAAAAAATTCCCATCTGAAAACGCTGGTGGCAGAGGTCACAGTTCGTTGGACAACCAAGGAGTACAGGCGAGACACAACTCCAATCCAGCAGAGGTAGGAGAACATTGGCAAAGTTCTGGGAAAGTTTTCTCAGAACCTCCCATTGCACAGGCCCTGAATCACGGGTTACTCTCAAAAGCAGTGCAAACCTTTTGAAGATGCTGAGAGAGTACCTTGCTGACCGTACCAACGTCTTCCGTGATTCTTCTGTGCCTTATAATTATTGTGTATCCAAGCTGCATAAAAGAAGTCTGAGGGCACCACAAAATAATACTAGGGATCACTAGCCCCACACTTAAAACATGACTATGTTAATACTCAAGAAAAAAGTGTGTACAAAAAATGGCCAGGATCACCATGAATAAATTTCAAATATTAAAAACAATACATTTTATTAAAGCATGATTACACATGGGGAAAGGGGAAGCCACGCTTAGTGGCGATACGTGTGGGGTTCCTCTCTCCACACACCATGCTGTGACCGGGTATTTCTATCTCCGCATCCACCTACAGACTTTTTTGCTGCCTTCTTCTTTTACCCCTAAATGGCTTTTACCATATGCTATAGTCCTTATATTTAAACCTATAGCTCAACTGACTCCATTGTTTAGGGTCTTTTGAATTTGCTCCATTGGGGTTCTCTCAGTGCAACTTTAGCCACTGGACTTGAATATTTTGTCTGTTTTTGGGGTAATTTACTTCAGTTAGACTATTGGCTGACTGTCATTTGTTCTATGTTGCATTATTTTTGATACATCTGGTGCACACAGTGGAGATAGCTGCAAGGTACCTAACCGATCCTTCAGGTGTTATGGTTTATAGCTTCAATGTTTTTTTAAATTGTTTTTAACATGTGGTCTGTACCTTGTTTATGTGATCCTGTGTAATCATGCTTTAATAAAATGTATTGTTTCTAATATTTGAAATTTATTCATGGTGATCCGGGTATCCAAGCTGGACACGTGGCATGAACTGACTCTCTACGCCTCGGAGGTCCTGGCCTGCCCTGCCGCTAGTGTTTTGTCAGAGCGGGTTTTTAGTGCCGCTGGTGGAATTAAAACTGACAAGCACATCTGCCTGTCATCTGAAAATGCTGACAGGCTGACTCTTATACAAATGAACAAGGGCTGGATTGGGCCAGACTTCTCAACTCCACTGAATGATAGCAGCGTAATAAAAACTCAAATCCAGTGTCTTTTTTTGGGTCTATTACAATGCACCTATGCACCTCTTCAAATCCACACATGGGTACATGCTTCCTGATTTTGGCTATTTGTTGCTGTCCTCCTTCTCCTCATCCTCAACCTCCACCACCATGTCACCAGGGTGACCGTGGTCCGTGATGGAATACTCACATATTTTTTTAAAGGGTGTTTATGATGCCCGTACCGAAAAAAATGTTTATACAGTATATTCATGTATACCCCCCAAGGGTAAATGTTTGTCAGTCAATACAATTACTGCATGGGCATTAGAATTATAGGAGAGCCGCTCCTTTCTAATGGGAACCTTTTTTATGGGACCCTCCTCCACGTCTGTTCAAAGGGGCATTGGAGTGCCTCTAAATTTTTGGCAGCCCTTGCATTCATTGCAGGCAAACAGTAAGGGAGACCCACTTCCAAATGATGGGAACATTGATTTCAGGAGGCCTTCCTATACTTCTCTTCAAAGGGGTATTGTGGTGCGTCTAAATTTTGGCCAGGCATTGCATTCAATGCTTTGGCAAACAGTATGGGAGAACCACTTCCTAATAATGGGAACAATGTTTTCAGGAGGCCCTGTTGTATGTCTCTTCAAAGGGGTATTGGGGTGTGTCTATATTTAGATCAGGCCTTGAATTCACTACACAGACAAACAGTATGGGAGAACCACTTCCTAATAATGGGAACATTTTTTCATGAGACCCTCTTGTACGTCTCTTTCAAGGGGTATTGGGGTGCGTCTAAATTTTGGCCAGGCCTTGCATTCACTGCTTTGGCAAACAGTATGAGAGACCCACTTCTTCATAATGGGATTTTTTCATGAGACCCTCTTGTACGTCTCTTCAAAGGGGTTTTGGGGTGCGTCCTAATTTTTGGCAGCCCTGCCACACACTGCATAGGCAATAATAGTATAGGAGACCCACTGTTTAATAATGGTAACAATAAAGCATAGCTGGCTGATGGATATCTAAGAAAAGTAAAGGCTGCTGCTGGCCCTATAAAAATAGGCTTTCTGACTTTCAGCGTCCCTCCTTCATAAATGAAACAGGATGTGTCTGATGATGTGTCACACACCACATGGCCAGCTAAGGTTGTAAAATGTTAAAATGACATTTCCCAGTGAATACATTTGTCTTGGTTGAAAGCCATGCTAAAGTTCAAAAACGCATCAAAAATGCTATGTGTGAACATAGCCCAAGGTGTGGAGGAGCATTTTTGTTTTCGGTTATTTATTTTGCCTTACATACAAGTCATTACCCTGGAAAGAAAGTATCTTTACATATTTACCAGGAAAATCCATTTTTGTCTTGTTTTTGTATGTTTCATTGTGAGTTTGTAAAAGTGACGTAAGACTCTGACAACATTGTTCAGAGCAGTGACCAGGGAGTAAGAAATGCTTCAAGGGGTCTTCCCCATGCTGTTCCCATGTCATTTGAGCACTGTTCCCATCGATTTCCACAGTTTCTAGGCCCTCTAAAAACCGCCGGGGGGGAGACACAGTAAAAATGCTCGAGTTTCCCATAGACTGACATTGGGATCGTTGCTCAGGTCGAGCACCCGAGCATTCCAGTTTGCTCAACCCGAGCAACGAGCACCCGAGCATTTTAGTGCTCGCCCATCACTACTCTCCTAATGTGTCTACTTCAGTGTATACTTCTATTTCCTATAAAAAAAAAGATCAGGAGCAGGATGTCTTTTAACAAAACTGTTACAAGAAAAGATACTCCATCATAAATATTTCATATCTTTACCAAAAGAAGATATATTAGGAATGTGGACAGGTCCTCTTACAAGGCAATTGTTTAAACCAGCAACATATTAAGAGTTATTTCATTGACCATAAGCTATCCACAATCCATAGGATATGGGAAAACTTACTGATCATAGCAGTGTTAAGACTCCTGGTTATCCCAAGCCCGTGACTCTGGAACCCAAGAATTCGAGCTCTCTGTCTTGAATGGAACAGAGCTGCAGATGCACGTCTGCTCCATTAAATTTCTGTGGTATCGCCAGAAATAGCCAAGA
Organism: Dendrobates tinctorius; assembly: GCF_039654945.1. NCBI lineage: Eukaryota > Metazoa > Chordata > Amphibia > Anura > Dendrobatidae > Dendrobates > Dendrobates tinctorius. Next base: position 1,804,132 of record NW_027361853.1, on the reverse strand, counting down.
GCTAACTTACTATCTTGGAAATAACCCTTTAGAGTCTCAACTATTTGTTTTCTTATACATTGAAGTGCAAGACAGAGAAATCTTAAAAGCATATTTTATTTAAAAATAACTTAATGGGAGTCTGCCACCCCAATACCCAAACTAAACCACGTATAGCTGGATGTAGGGGACTTGGTCTCTGTAAAAAATGATACCTGTAGTATATCTTTTAAAAAAGTTACTTATTTAATATGGAAATAAGACAGCTTCAGTGCACAATTTGTGTATTATAGGTCACAGTGTTCCGCTATGCCCCTTCAATTTGAAAACTAAGCACTGTTATATCTTGACAGACCACACTCAAACAAGTGCTAGCTGAACTCAGCTGTGCTCACAGTGATACTGCCGGCCGTCATCCCTGGCTCCTGTCTGCAGTGCAGTACTGATTGGCGGTTGCAGTAATGACACTATGTGAGCGCAGCTGAAAAGTCTTTGCAGAGCCGCTGACTGTTATATCTTAATCGACAATCAGTGGTTCTGCATCTCCCTGTGGACACAGCTCAGTATGTCAACTGAGGGAGCGTAACAATGTAATGAACCTTTGGCCATGACAAGGGTGCACCGAAACACCCTCATCTGCATAAACAAGTAAACCACAGGTATGTGTTCAAGTCCCCTATATACCAGTATAATTGTTTAAGTTAGCGGTTTGGGGGTGATAGACTCCTTTCATAATAGAAGATTAAATGTTACTGGAAAACAAAGCACCACATTTTAATTATTTGCAATGTAAAATTTCAGCAAGATTTACTATGCTCCATCTGTCATAGTTCTCTCTTTTCAACATTTTGCACTTTTGGCTGGTTATTATCTTTCCAATATGAACTTGAGTTAGAATTCTTATTCTGAGATCCTTGTCAGATCTTTTTCTACCAACGTACAACATGTATATGAGAACATCCTTCCTAATTCCAATTCCTTCCTAACCAACAGAAAAGTACGAGCTACAGTAAGCCTGTACCGTGTACGCTGCAGCCATGTGGAGTAGTTATTAAACTGCAGCCAGTTCATTCAATTGATTCATCATGACCCTCTCTGCAGTGCGTTATCAGTCTCTGTGCCGCCGAACACGTTCTGCCTCTTAGCTTTGCAGAGATCGAGCAAGATGAAAACCTAATGTACTGCAACATCTGAAGATGCCAGAAAACCGCAGAGCATATTCAGTGAGATAAATCAAGTCCACTGCCAGATTCATCCAATACACACTGGCGTAACATCTAATTGGTCTCTAACATGCGTAAAGACAACAATCATTACTTGTGACAGAAAGGAATATCCTCTGTACTCCAAAGTAATACACCTGTCACCAGCGTCGGACTAGAGTAGTTTGGACCCACCAGAGAAAATCATTCTAGGGGCCCAGCACGCCTAAGGGGTACTAGCTGCAGAGCCATCCCTTAGTTTCCATCTTGTCAAGCTGATATTCAGGGAATTTGTTCCAACTACATACCTGTCCAAACAATCACCTGACAAACCAGCAAAATTCTCATTTGTAAGGTGCAATTATTTTTATGCTTGATTTTAAATCCTCTTTATCGGCAGCAGATAATTTTGTGCAAAACAAATCAAGTGCTGCCGAGGACAATTATATTTTATAAGCACAGAAAGATTGTATTAATTAGACATGTGCCACATACACAAATTAGACTCATGACACATACACACCAGTCACATGCCAAACACAGGACACATACACACCAGTACTAAGAAATAGCTGCACTTTGGATTATTTAGAATGGTACATCTAGAAAATTGGAACTGCATTACTGCCATAGCAAATAGGTAAGTGCCATATTATTTACATATGGAATTTTGAAAAATTGGACATGCAATAATAATGCTATAGGAAAATTTTCACACTAGTCACACTCTAAACACAGGACACATGCACATCAGTCACACACTAGACTCAGGATTAGAGATAGGTGAACATCTGTACATTCGGGTACGGCCAAATGTTAAAAAAAAGTTTGGGTTCGGGTACCAGAACAGTACCTGGACCCAATTCACTTGAAAGGGGGGGCTGAACATTGAGTATTTGCCATGCTGTTCCTTACTTGGCCGTCTCACTGCGCTGGCTCCCACCTCTCCTGCCCTGCGCCTTCTGGAGAAAGGTTTCCCCCGACGTCACTCCTTTATTTGCTTTATAGAATTAACAACATCCGAAGGATGGAAAATTTGATGGCGATTTTGAATGCAAGTGTGGAGAATTTTGACTTGGTTTGGGCTCCATGGGATTACTTTTGGGCACAAGGAAGTGACTAATACCGCACAGGAATGCTGGATCCTCTCTTCTTCTGACATTTGCCCTCTCCCCTTCCCCTCCTCTCCAAACGGTGTGTGTCCTGTCTTATTGTCTGTTTAAATTTGAGTTATTAGTTTGATAATTTGCTTAGGTTGTACTTTGTAATGTGATTGGGGAGTCATTGATATTATGTTTTTTTCCTCTGCTTTGTACTGTAAAACCTTGACCTGACTCTCCTTTATTTGTCAAAATTGTTAAAACTTTAATAAAAATTGACAGTTTAAAACGCTGTTTAAAATTATTTAAATAAATAATTGTAAAAAAAAATGACATGAGATCCCCCACATTTTTGACAACCAGCCTTGCCAACGCAGACAGCTGGGGGCTGGTATTCTCAGGCTGGTAAGGGGACACTGATTTTGACCCCCAGCCTAAAAACAGCAGGCCACAGCCACCTAGAAAAGTTGAATCTATTAGATGCACCAATTCTGGCACTTTGCCCAGCTCTTCCCACTTGCCCTGTAGCGATGGCAAGTGGTCTTCATATTTGTGGGGTTGATGTCACCTTTGTATTGTCCAGTGACGTCAAGCCCACGGATTAGTAATGGAGAGGCATCTATAAGACATCTATCCATTACTAATCCTATAATTATATGGCAAATAAAGACATGGCAAGAATAATGTCCTTTAATTGAAAGAATGACACAGACTCCTTTAATGAGTCTAAATTAAATCATACTCACGTCATCATCCATTCCACTGAAGCAATTGTCTCCTGTAATAAAACACAAATAAAAAACAGCAATATCCCTCGCCTCTCCGCCGTTCTGTCCCACGCCGTAATCCATTTCTGAGGGATAAACAGTTTTCAACCTGGATGGTGCCAAGATGCGACCAGGCTGAGAAACACTGGTAAGAGAGCTGCTGTGAGCGCAGCATCAGTGACTAGCGGTGACGTCATCGAGGTTACCATGAGCCACTAAGGCTGCGTTCTCAGCCAGGCTGAACTGTGGTGACCTAGGTGAGATCACAGCTAGCACAGTGAGAAAGTCTCAGGGTGCAGCGCTGAGCTCAAAGAGTTCACCACAGTTCAGTTTGAGAAATTTCTCCAGGTGAACTGTGGTGAACTAATCGCTGAACCAAGAGGCTTTTTCTCACTCCCCCTTCTCCACACAGCCCCTCATCATCCCCCTTCTCCACACAGCCCTTCATCATCCCCCTTCTTCACATAGCCGCTCATCATCCCTCCCTTCTCCACACAGCCTCTCATCATCCCACGTTCTCCACCCAGCCCCTTATCATCCCCGTTCTCCACACAGCCCTCTCATCATACCCCTGTAAGAGGGAGAGTTTCTGCTATGTAACCATGGCGGAACCAAGGGGGCTGTCACCAATGTTCCCAGGAGAACTGTTTCCGGGGGAATTAGAGGACTGATGAGAGACAGTTCTAGAAGGTGTGGGGGTGGAGCGGTTATAAAAGGAACACAGGACGCCAGCAGGGGGCACTAGACGGAGAGAGAGAGAAGGAGCAGGAAGTCTAGGTGGCGCCGGAGAGCTGGAAGAAGTCAGCGTCAGCCAGGAAGATTAGACGGGGACTCACCGGTACCAGGGAGATGACAGCACCGAGCAGCACAGCAGAGTGACACCAACCAGACACCCGCGGTTGCGCTCCAGACATAGAGACCCGTGACCGACGCAGCCCCGATCTTGACCACTGTTGCGGCCTGTGCGCTGCCACCTGCTGCTGCCACCGCCTCACTCCGTCCTGCGGCGGCGGCCTGTACGCCACCAATGCCACCAATACCAAGGCCACCAATGCCCGACTCTAACCTGCGGCTGCGGCCTGTACGCTGCCACCCGCAGCCGCCACTGCCTCACTACGTCCCGTGGCTGGGGCCTATACGCTGCCACCCGCGGCTGCAACCACCTCACTCCATCCTGCGGCTGCGACCTGTATGCTGCCACCCACGGCCACCACTGCCTCACTCTGTTGCGTGGCTGCAGCCTGTACGCTACCACCTGCGGCCACCACTGCTTTACTCCTACCCACGGCTGCGGCCTGCACGCTGCCACCCGCGGCTGCCACTGCCTTACACCGACCCGGGGCTTCGACCTGTACGCTGCCACCCACAGCCGCCTCCGTTCCAGACTGCAGCTGCGGCCCATACATTCAAGCCCGCGGCTGCCACTGACTTGCCCCCGCAAGGGGCCCCAACATTGAGGAACTCTTCCCGGGCCTGTTGTGCCCCTTCCACACCAGGGCATCGGAACGCCAGAAGCCTGCGACAACTCACCGACTGGGCCCAGCGGCAGAGACGCTGAACGGACACCTCCCGGACAACAACTCCGCAGGACGTCAGAGCAGGATAAGTGACACTCCGTTGATAGTTGATAATAATTCCAGGATTCGTAGTTGGCCATATTGAGGTCATATAGTTACCGGCACCGGCCGGGTAGTATATATCGGGTTATTTAGGTGTATTGTTGTTTAACTCCCTGCGTGGAAAACGACTGTTAGCTTGCCAGTTATTCATCCTATTCATATAAAAAGGTTGAATTTAAGCTTGCTCCGTCTCCGTCTTGTCACTGCATCCTGCGTAAATGCGAATACCACATTTTGCATAGTTGGCAGGATGCAGTCTCTGAGCGCGAGCAGGAATGCTGCAGACCAAGGGGGCGAGGGGAGCTTATCTTTAGGGGCTATATTGAACAACCTGCCCAGGTTCACCGGCAGTAATACCATGCTGTGGAGTTGGACGGAGCAGATGTGGGGGTTATTTAGAATGCATCCGATGACCCCTGACCTGGAGGCTGAGGTGGCCTTAATGGCATTGGATGGGGAGGCCTGGGACTCCCTGATGTTAAGGACCCCAGGACAATATAACACCTTTGTCAGGGTATTACAGATCTTGGATTAGACTCATGGGGACCCGACTGATGTTTGAGAACTGAGAAGCCAGCTGTTCAGCCGTATGCAGTGGGAAGAGGAGAAGGTCATACAATACATGAACTTCCTGCAAGAGCTATACACAGCCATTGAGCAGAAGGACGGGGTAGGCGTAGGACCCATTGATATAATCCTACGTGACCTCTTAGTGACCGGACTGCGAGACCCCCTGACCAAGCAAGTCTTGCAGGAGCGGGTAAGGGTGAACCCGTGTATGACCTTCTCCGAGATAAGGAGTGAGGCACGCACACGAGAATGAGAACGGGGGTGATAGTCCCCGTGGGGAAGGTCCGGAGCTCTGAAGCCTCAATGAATGCCATTGGTGAGCCCCAATGGGTGGAATAAATGCGACAAGAGCTGAAGAGTATTAGGGGCAATTTGGCCGAGGTGAAGAGAAGGGCCGAAACTATGAGTAGCCGGCCAGGGCCGGGTGCGGCAGCCTGGAGCCCTCGTAACCCCTGGGGCGGCTGGCCCTCACGGCCTCTGGCTTGTTTTGATTGTGGCGAAGTGGGCCACTTCGCCCAAGAGTGCCCTCAGCGTGGGAAATACCCACCCCAGCGGCCATTAAACTAGAGGGCTCTGAGCTGGGGGGACGCCACTAGGAGCCAGAACCCACAACACAGGGTGGTGGAAGTCCAGAAGATCTATTTGCAAAGTGTCCGCTGATATGGGCAGAGTTTGAAGGACGCACAGTTCGCTGCCTAGTGGGTACGGGGTCACAAGTTACGACCATGCCAGAGGCTTATTTCCGTCAGCACTTCCCCAAAGCCACAAGACCCCAATGGGGGTCCATGATAAAGCTACTGGCCGCCAACCAGCTACCAATCCCCGTTGTTGGAGTGGCATGGATGCAAATCTCGATGTGCGGCAAGCAATTGGGCTGACGAGGTGTGGACTTGACCCAGGGAGACGTGAGTGACAACCACGCTGTCACCCTGGGCATGAATATATTGAGAGAATTCGGCATCCTGCTCCTCAGGGAACCAGCCCAAGAGACTATAAAACAATGGAGCCCCCGCACTCCCCAAGGGCAAGTCTTCCTACTGCTGGTTCTGGGGGCGTGAGTCCAAAAGGCCTGCCAGGAGGGGGAGGTGCTGGGGAGAGTGATTGCGCCTGCTGCTCCTCAGCTTGTGTTATCACCAGGACAGAAGTAATCGCTCTGCCCATCCGGGCCCATGTGCCTTTGGAGGGAGTAGAGGTGCAGGTGGAGCCACGATTCTCTGAGCACTTACCCCCCGGAATCCTAGTGGCTCACGCCCTGGCCACCGTGAGGAAGGGGACAGACCTCATACGCTGTGTCAACCTGGAAGATCAAGACGTCGTCCTAAGACCTCACGCCGAAATGGCGAAACTGGTGAAACCCCTGGAGGAAATGCTCCCAACCCCGGCATTACAGCTAGGGGTGAATGCAAGGGACCCATGGGCTGTAACTGTACGTTCCATCCAGATCGCAGGGTCCCCGTCTGAGCAGGAAGGGCGAGCAATCTTGGAGAAAATGTGAGCGGAACTCTCTGGCCTAGCACCGATCCAAATACACCAGGTAGAAGCTCTCCTGGGCCATTATCAAGAGGTATTCGGTATTCGCCAGCTACAAAGATGACTTTGGGTGCACCACAGCGATTGCGTACGGCATTCCCACCGAAGGAACAGCCCCCATCAGAGAGCGATACCGGCAGATTCCCCCGCAATTATACCAAGCGATAAAAACACTGCTGAGCCAAATGCTGGGGAAGAGGGTTATCTGGGAAAGACAAAGTCCCTGGGCAGCCCCCATCGTGTTGGTGCGAAAGACTGCACAATGCGGTTCTGCGTGGATTACCGGAAGTTGAACGCCTCTACCATCAAAGACTCATATCCGCTTCCCCGTAGAGAGGAGTCCCTGTCAGCCCTGGGAAAGGTGACGTATTTTTCTACCCTGGACTTGGCCAGTGGATGCTGGCAGGTGCCAATGTCGGAAGAAGATCGTGCAAAAACCGCCTTCATCGTACCCATGGGACTTGTCACGGCCCCGGGTTCCACTTACCTTGCTGCACGCGCTTCCCGGCGCGCTCCTGCTCCCTGGCGTGTCCCCGCGCCCGGCCTCCGGCTCCCTCGGCGTCGGGCGCCTGCGCACTGCCTCCCTCCTGGCGCGCAGCCCCCAGGGTAGTATGACGCGCTGGCCCCGCCTCCAACATGGCGGCACCCAGCGCTACTTATGCCCGGCGTCTGAACAGGTAATACGCCTGTTCTACTAATGCGGTGACGCTGTCTCATAGCAGCGTTCTCTGTGTTACAGGCCCCTTCTACCCTGCTTCTGTCTGCGCAGTGTTCCTGGTCTTAAGTACCTCTATTCTTGCCTCTGCCTTCGCTGTGTGCTGTATCTTCAGTTCCCTGTCCCTTTGCCTCCGCTGCCTCCGTCAGCTCTCCCTCTACACTCCCTGTCCTGCTCCTTCCATCCTCCCGCTTTGTGTTTTATCAGTACTTCTTCTTTTGCAGCCTCCAGCTATTGCCACCCGCTGCGCTCCGGTCCTGCGCTCTGCCCGTTCTCTACGGCCTCTGTGTTCCCCTGGGCTCCCTGTACAAATTTGCCTGTGCCTCCTCTCCAGTCTAAGCCCAGTCGTCCCTTTGGTTCCGGCTGTCGCAGTTCTATCCCTTGGGGGTCTGCCCCTAACACTCCCTGTATAGGGGGTGGTTCTCACCTGGGCGCTCGCCCTCGGGGGCTCAGGAGCCGTGACCCAGAGGGTCCACTTCCGGGTTGCCTCTACGTTCCTCTTGCTACAGCAACCGTAACAGGACTGTTCGAATTTAAGCGTATACCGGGCTGGCCAACACCTCCGGGACCTTCCAATGACTGATGGAGCGGTGTCTGGGTGACCTTAACTTCGAGGCCACCTTGATATACCTAGATGACATCATCATCTACACTGCCACGTTTGAGGATCACTTGCATCGTCTGGGTCAGGTGCTCGGTCGGCCGCAAAAGTACGGGTTGAAGGTAAAGCCCCAGAAATGCCATCTGTTCCGCACACAAATTGAATATCTGGGACATGTCATTTCTGCCGAGGGCGTGAGGCCATCTGTGGAGAAGGTCGCTGTGATACAGGAGTGGCCTACCCCGAGACAGTAAAGAATGTGCGGGCCTTTCTGGGGCTGGCCGGATATTACCGTCGCTTCGTCAAAAACTTTGCCCGCCGAGCCCGAGCCCTGCAAGACCTGCTGAAGGGAACCACAGCCGGAGCCAATAGCTGGAAGATCCAGTGACGTGAACCCCAGGAGGAAGCTTTCCAAGACCTCAAGACCGCACTCTCGGAAGCCCCGGTGCTGGCCTATGCGGATTTCTCGCAACCGTTCATCCTGCACACGGACGGGAGCCTGCACAGACTGGGAGCTGTGTTATCTCAGATGCAGGATGGCTGGGAGAAGGTGATGGCCTACGGCAGCCGATCACTTCACAACTCCGAACACAATCCCGATAACTACAGCTCCTTTAAGCTCAAGCTTCTCGCGGTAGTATGGGTCATGACAGAGCGATTCGCGGAGTACCTAGCGGGATCTGAGGTAGTGGTACGAACTGACAACAACCCGCTGGCCCACCTCGAAAATGCCAAATTAAGGGCCTTGGAACAACGGTGAGTGGCTCGAATAGCCAAGTTCAAGTACAAAATCATTTACAAACGGGGAGCAGAGAACGTCCACGCCGACGCCTTGTCCTGAATCCAACGCACGGCTCCCGTATGGAGCCGAGATGAAGAGCTGGAAGGAGAAGAAACACCGTTTTCCCTAAGCCCTGCCGAAATCACGGCAGTGACACGGGAACAGTCTTATGTGGGACCCACTAGGGGCATTTTAGAACAGTCCTGGGATGAATAGATATAGCAGCAACAAGAAGATGGGGAGATCGGCCCCCTACGTCGATGGGTAGCCACGAAACAGCTGCCCAATGATGAGCAAAGAAATACGCTGTCTAGAGACACTTTGCTAATACTACGCCAGTGGGAGAAACTGATAATCAAAGGTGGACTAATGTACCGGAAGACAGTACTACGCACAAAACCAACGGTAACATGGCAGGTGGTGGTGCCGAGGGCCCAGCTCACTGAACTTGCTCGTGAAGCTCCCGAAAAAGGGGCTCATTTTGGGGCACAAAAGAATTTTCAGTGGCTACAACAAATAGCCTACCATCCCCGATTACAAGCCGAGGTGGAAGAAGTTTGCTGTACATGCCGCCAATGTGTTCTAACTAAACCACCTGAGCAATGGGCCCCTGTACAAACGATAATAACAACAGCACCCCTCGAACTACTAATGATAGACTATCTAACCAGTGGTCCGGCCCATCAGGGGTACGAGCACTGTCTAGTTATGGTGGTCCATTTTACCAAGTTCACCGTGGTGACCCCTACCCAAGATCAAACAGCGGAATCGTCCGCCTATGCGATCTGTAAGAACTTTATTCAAGTATAGGGCTGTCCCCAACAAATCCATTCGGACCAAGGTGCCTGCTTCTTGGGGAAAGTAATGGAGGAACTACATCATCTATACGGCATCGACAAATCCCAAACCACGCCATAACATCTGCAGTGGAACGGGGCCTGCGAGCGATTTAACCGGACCCTAATCCAAATGTTACATACCCTGGAGGACGACTGAAAGACCCGTTGGCCCGAATATGTCCCCGAACTGGTCTGGGTATACAACAACTGGGTACACTGAGTCACGGACTACACCCCATACTCGCTACTCTTTGGCCGAGAAGGCAAGGGGATCACCGAGATGGAGTTGGACCCGGAGGAAGAGCGACCATGGGCAGGAGTGCCCTCATGGGTCCGAAATCACCGGTATCATCTGCAAACCCTGCACCGGCTAGTACAAACAAAACTCCGGGACCTGAAACACCCAGGGAAGGCCCCGTCACAACCCACCGAATTCCAGACAGGGGATCGCGTACTCGTACGAGGCCAGCGCCCCCAAAACAAATTAGGGCACCGCTGGGAAGAGAGTCCCTACCGAGTACTGCGACGTATAAGTCCAGATGGGCCGGTGTATGAGATACAATCTCAAACAGAGGGAGATCACCCCACCCGAACAGTACATCACAATATGTTGAGGCCATGTATATCCCCAGACCTCAAGCAGCCCGAGGCCTCCCCTCAGACCCCAGATCCTCCGCCAGTTGTATGGAATGATCACGACGAGGAGGACCTTCCGATAGTACAAGCAGACACTTCTAGGGCAAATGCCCCTATGGCCCCAGCCACCCAACCACCTTCCACCACCCCAGAAGACTCCACCGCAACAATCGAACCGCGACGCTCCGAGCTGTCTACAGCAGGAAAACCCCCCCCCCCCCGAACGCTATGAGCAGGATCAGTTCGTGTGGCAGAAAAGACTCCAGCATCAAGATAAAAACACAATTCTCCCCAGACCCTCACCCGAGGACTGGCGAGCAAACAGGATGGGAGAGTGTAGGAAGGAGAGTTTCCGCTATGTAACCAGGCCAGAACCAAGGGGGCTGTCACCAAGGTTCCCGGGGGACATAATTAGAGGATGGACGAGAGACAGTTCTAGAAGGTGTGGGGGCAGAGCGGTTATAAAAGGAACACAGGATGCCAGCAGGGGGCACTCATCGGAGATAGAGAAGGAGCAGGAAGTCTAGGTGGCGCCGGAGAGATGGAAGAAATCAGCGCCTGCCAGGGAGATTAGACGGGGACTCACCAGGTACCAGGGAGAGGACAGCACCGAGCAGCACAGGAGAGTGACACCGACCGGACACCCGCGGTCGCGCTCCAGACACAGAGACCCATGACAGCCGCATCCCCGATCCTGACCGCATTTGTGGCCTGTACGCTGCTACCCGCGGTGGCCATCGCCTCACTCCGTCCCGTGGCTTCGGCCTGTACGCTGCCACCTGCTGGTCGCCACCGCCTCACTCCGTCCCGCGGCTGCGGCCTGTATGCTGCCACCCATGGCCACCACTGCCTCACTCTGTCCCGCAGTTGCGGCCTGTACACTGTCACCTGCGGCCGCCACTGCCTTACTCTGACTCGCGGCTGCGGCCTGTACGCTGCCACCCGCAGTCGCCAATGCCTTACTCTGACCCGTGGCTGTGGCCTGTATGCTGCCACTCGTGGCCGCCTCTGTTCCGTTCCAGACGGCGGCTGCGGCCCATACATCCAAGCCCACGGCTGCCACAGCCTTGCTGAGACGCTGAACGGACACCTCCCGGACAACAACTCAGCAGGACGTCAGAGCAGGATAAGTGACACTCTATTGATAGTTTATAATAATTCCAGGACTCGTAGTTGGCCATATCGAGGTCATATACCGGCTGGGTAGTATATATCAGGTTATTTAAGTGTATTGTTGTTTAACTCCCTGCGTGGGAAATGACTGTTAGCTTGCCAGTTATTCATCCTATTCATATAAAAAGGTTGAATTTAAGCTTGCTCCGTCCCCGTCTTGTCACTGCATCCTGCATACCTGGGAATACCACACCACCTTCTCCACACAGCCCCTCATCAACCTCATTCTCCACACATCTCAGAGCTTCCCTCTGCAGCCCCACTCAAGTTACCTTAACCCTTTCTAGAATACATCCTCAGAGTACTCACACCGAGTCCTGAGTCCTCATTCCCATCTGTACAAAAGTCCATTGTGCAGCCCCTCAGTCCTCTCCTAACACGGCTCCATGGTGCAACCTGTAATTTCCCTCCTCTACTTTCCTCTCCAGCAGCCTGAGCACATCGCAGCTTCCTGCTATCGGGTCTTCACTGGACTGTAGAAGGCCCCGCCCTTCCAGTGACATCATTCCTTCAAAAATCAACTCCGTTCTAGATGCTCCTGTGCTGAGTCTGCAGTCTCACAGTCTACTCTGTGCTGGCTTTGTTGTCAGTGCGTTATTCTATGCCGATGCCGGCTGCCATTTGCACTGCTCAGCAACAAGTGATATGAGGTGAGGGCGTTCTCATCACCTGCTGCTACTACCGGCTTCTATTGATCTCATTGAGCACTCCGCAGCTGAGAGAGTGGTGAGCGCAATGAGATCAATAGAAGCGGCAGCAGGTGATGAGAAAGCCCTCACTTAACATCACTTGTTGCTGGGCACTGCAGACGGCCACCGACATCGAGATAGAATAATGCACTCACCGCTCAGTACACCCGATCAGAATACAAGGCAGAGCAGGCAAATGAAGGAGGCAGGAGTTGTGGTGCTGGCCAGGGGGTGGGCCCACCGAAGGATTCCCTGGTTTCCTGGTGCGCCAGTCCGAATCTGCCTGTCACCAGGTTTGTGCTTCTCAGTCTCAAGGAAGCATAAAATAGGGACAGGAACTCTGACTCGAGTGCTCAGTCACTTGATGGGCTTCTTTCTGTAATTTTGATAACATTGGTTTATCTGCTATTGTTGTCAATGATGAGTTATGTCTAACTCACCTGTACCATTGATTTACATCTCTACCTGCACTGTGCATAGGTTGAAAACTGTCAATCAATGATGGAGGCAAGGATACCCAGAGCCTTTAGATATTTAGGACTATATACACAGATTTCATTATTGAGAGCATTAGCAGAGCTGCAAAACATAAAACAGTATTTTATAAAAACTTCAGCAAGATGCCCTGAAAAACATTCTCTTCTGGAATTAGGGTCACAGCCTTAAATTTATTTTGCCCTCAGGTTGAGCAGTAAAAGTCTGGTTCAGATTCTCTGTAATGGACTTTTTCTATAACAGACATTTGCAGCATATTGAGTGGACACACAATAAGTGCCTGCTAGATGGGGATACAACTGATGGGCCCTCACTGATCCTGTGGAAAGGTCATTCTAGATTACAACTTGTCCTGTATGTTTCTATATCTCCCTTTCATTATTATTTAATGTGCTCAAATGGACAATCACTTCTCTGGAGCCATGGAAAAACAGGCTTATCCATTCCCTGGATAGGATGGGGTAAGAGGAGTAAAACCCTGAGCAAGCTTTAATGGTATATCCAGTTGATGTTAAAACCTATTTAAGTCATAATTTAGAAATATTCATTCTTAGGAAAGCCATTCTTGTTCATCCAACCGTTTCTTTATAAACATTTGGTCAGTTTAGCTGAGCATGCATGCATGCATTTCCAGTAGACTCCTACTGAAACAACTCAGTAAACATGTTCTGCAGTGACTTATCTGCATGAGCACAAAACTATTAAACTATTTGACATTGGGGAGATAGCTGGACCCATACACAGATGATCAACTGACCCTTCTGAAATTAGGGGGTTTGGCAAAAATATAACTAATGTGGCTAGCTTAGCCAGACTTAGACGTGTAGTAAGTCAGACACTGTTTCAAAGAGGACCTTTCACCAGTTTGAGAGTGCTAAACTGATCACATCATGATATTGTGGCTGCAAAGCTGAATAAAACATAGTTTTTATTATATATAAAGGGTTTATTAGTCAGGGTGCTCATAACAGAATAGAAGTAGAAAATCAAAAATCGGGTATTAACTGGTTAAAAACATAAGGTGCACAGGGGAGAGTTACACTCACAGGACACGGGTCCAAAGACCGATGATAATGGTGAAAGCGGGTGTATGTGTCCAAATCTGTGCTGCTGATAAGGATGAATGGCAGACGATATTCCTCAAAGCTTTATTTCAAAACAGGTTAACAGTCAACACATTTTGAGGTCATGCAGGACCTCTTACTCAGGACAAAACCTCACTTGTAACCTTACTTGTTACTGCATCTTTAAATTACAACTGAAATCAAGGAGCTCCATTACAGTTCTTGCACAAAGAACAACTTTTCTTGGTTACACCTTTGAATAAACTCAGCTGAATGGATCTGGCTAGATGTAGCTACAGCACACTGTATGAATATGTATTAACTCACCACCTTTTTCACATCAGAAAATCTAGCTACGCAAAGAAAAAGCACATTGGACTGACTACCAGAATTGTGAAAGTTTATCATGTACATGCTACATTATATACAGTATATGCTCACTATTGTCTACAGCCACTGCCATCTAATATGGAGTTTACCATTTTAAATAAGCATTCCCATTTAAATGTTTATCAACTAAACATTTGCAAATGTGTATGTAGTGTAGATGCATTACTATGTTCACTGATCAGCAACTTGCCCAATTTCCAGCGCCACTCAAGTCCTCTTCTGAGTCACGAAGGCTATTCCGATTTGTTGCCTCACACAGTACCTTTTGACACTCCATAGGTTTACATTGTAAAGGCGACTTCCAACTCACACACAGAGCACAGTGTCAGTCGGCTAGTCGGAATCACGTGACTCAGTAGAGTTCTGGAGTGGAACCAAAAATTGGGAAAGACAGTGATGAATGAGTATATTAATGCACCGAAACAATACTATATACAGATTTACACAGGTTTAGCCCATAAAAAGTTTAAGAGAAATACTTCTTTAAATAAGCTTACATGTCTTAAAAAGATATAAGTCCATATCTTTTTAAAACATATACAGGCAGTAGTCTCCAACCTGAGATTTCCCCACCTCTTGTGAAACAACTCCTAAAATGCTAAAACTCCCTACACATTTCTGGGCATGATAGAGGTTGAGAAGCGTTTATGAGAAGATAGCATCTAAGCTTAATGGAGTTTCTGAGGGAAAAGTATAGCGAGCACATAATTATGTTACAACATTCATTACAAAATTATATTTCCCTAACCTTAAAATATTAAGTCAGAAAGAATATTTACTTTCCAGTAATTGCTGAAAAAATATTACAGTACTTCCAGTGGTATTCCTTAAGATAAGACAGATTGAGGCAAATCTTACTTTGGCTTCTGAAGTTGGTTCCAGGAAGCAAAGTCGATTCCCAAGTCCCTCAGCTGCCAAGCAGAACTTCCTCTGCTCCTTATGGATGTTGGCGACACACTGAAGGACAACTTCATCATCCTATTGAACAAAAAGGTTTAATAATTAAATAATTCACAAAGTCAAATATTTATCAACATAATGAACAATATTCCATGTTTAATAACTCAAGCAAATCTTAAGCAATATAAACTGAGAATTTTTTACTGTATTTTAGGCACACATCTGTACCAGAAGCCATACATCCTACCAGCAGAAGAGGCAAAAACAATACACACTTTGTGCTTCATTCATCAATTCATCATTTTAATTGTTGTTTGAGCCACTTTTCTTTTTTTAGTCTTGTGGTTTGCATTGAAGTTTTTGCTTTTATTTTTCAAAATGGAGCATGTGGTTCATGAATTTTGCACAAACTTGAAAAATTCCATTTATTTTTATTTTGTTTTATGACATTTAATTGAAATATTTGATAAAAAAAATCAGATGTACATAAAAAATTACTCCAGGCGTGGCTGGAACCCATTTGTTTAAAAGATATGCAACTTTTTAACAAGTTTCAAATGATGAATCAGCTGAAAACATCTGGAATCCCCAAAATCCTGCCCACAATCACAAACATAAAGAAACAACAGTGGAATACGTATAAAGAAGAAAATGCAGTACACAGGAAAAGATCTGGAGATGACAGACCACTATTCCACAAGCCTTTAGAAGGGTTATGCACCCCCCCCCCAGAAGATGAGCACATTCCCCACTAATATAATTATATCTCCACCTTACATTTGGTTTATTGCACTAGGAGGACCCATGTCTCATATCTCCTGCAGCATTGAGTCTCATGAATAAGACGCAATTTGAAGCGCGTTGACTGTTGATCTTTCCTCACAAGTGTGTTATAGTGCTGGACACAACATGTTAGCATAAATTTTACTTACTTGAATTAAAAGTTATTTTTTTAGCAACCTTTGCCTTTCGCTGGATTTCTCCCCTTTTTTTGTTATGCAGTATGAGTGTATTAATACTCACCTACTGCTGCTCTCTCTGGTGTCCTGTGCCATTCTTCTGCTCTCCTGAATGACGTCACCACTCTTCAGACATTGCACTCTACGTGACCCCGAAGTGACTTTTACAGTATAAATCTGTGGAGCACCAGAACGAGGCTCTAGAGGCTCTGATTGTAATAGCGACTTCAGACTTACACAGAGTGTAGAATTAGCCGGCATGTCTCATTTGCGATGATGCCACTAAGAAGAGTAGAAGATCGGCGCAGGACACCAGAGAGAGCAACGGTAGCCCAGTATATTAAAACACTCATACTACATTACACGCATATACACACATTTACAGAATAAAAATGTTAGAGGGAGTGCTTTTTTAAAAGACAGATCTAGGTCTACTATATTGATGACCTGTCCAAAGGGCTCGCTCACACCACTGTGTTTCCCATCCAAGTGTGATCTGACAAAACATTGGATTGCATTAGAACCAATGTGATTCGATGGGGCTGCACACATGACTCATTTTTTCCTTGGATCGAGGAATCCAAGGAAAAAAAACTGGATGAAATCTGAGTGAAGAGACGATGGAGAACATTTCTTTATCTTCTGTGTCAATGGAGAAGATGGAGAAATTTTCTTCATCTTCTCTTTACAGTGTGATCGGATTCTCTCATTATAGAATCAGATTACACTATGATCCCACTCTAATCTAACTTTGATCATTTGCATAATTGGCCAGATTCTCAAGGGATTAGAGACTATCCGGCTGTTTAACTCTATCCTTAAGGGCCAGTCACACTAAGAGATATCGCTAGCAATATCGCTATAACTAGTGACGTTATAGCGATATTGCTAGCGATATCACTATGTCTGATACTTACCTCCGACCGGCTCCCCGCTGGTTATCGCTGATCGCGCGAGAACGTTCAGGACTGTTTCTCGTCGTCAGCTTCCTGCGGCGCTTCCTGTGGAGAGACGAGCGTGGAGCCGGGCGGGAGGACGCAGGATCGCCTGGTGTGACAGGTAAGTAGCGACCCCCGTCCCCTGCGATGTCGCTGGTGAGATCTGCCTGTGTGGCAGCTCACTAGTGATCACTTAGCGATGTACCAGCGATCCTCACCGCGTCATATCGCTGGTCGGGATCGCTGGTGCATTGCTAAGTGTGACAGTACCTTTAGTAGTCAAGAATGACAGATTTGTAGAGGTCCAACAACAGGCAAATTCATTGCAGGTAATAGGAGGTTCCACAGTCACTGAAAGTACCCAATTAACATTCAGGAGAAAGACTAAAATTATAGCTACAGGAAAGATGTATATCTTTGTACCGTGTTAGCCAGTAGATAGAAAAATATTTAGAATTGAAAGTCCTCAGTGGTTTATACCTTTTAATGGCTAACTGAAAGGATGGTAACAAATTGTAAGCTTTCGAGACTACTCAGGAAGAGTAAAACACACTCATCAAGCAAAAAATATTTGCCATAAGACCCTATAGTGCATGCACCAAGAGACAAAGTTTTTGACTTTGCAGATTTTCTGCAGCTAATAGATAAGTTGAGTCTGTTACTTATTTTTTACATGCCTTTTAATTGAAAGTTTGACACTGCTGTTTTTGTTTCTTTTTGGTATGTCATGTTTCAAATAAAGCTGCTTTGTTATTGTTACTTCCGGGTATTTGGCTTTGACAAATATTCATAGATACGGTCATGAGTGCTTTTTACATGTGGATTTTCCGCATCTAATGTAATTCCACGGTGAAAATCTGCACAGAAAATTCAGCATTCCTGCAAGAGAGATTGCAGATCTGAAACACGCATCGCAGGTCAGTTTATCCTTTATACCAGGGGTGGGCAATTAGTTTTCCCAAGGGGCTGGATAAGAAACTGGCACTGCTGTTGGAGGACAGAACCAATCAGCTGAACTTAAAGGGGCATTACGAAACCAAAGGTGAATTTCAAATTTTAAATATTCAGTGCAATAATCTAATGTCGTTTTCTAATATATTTCAATGATAATTTTCCTAATGTACCCTCTACATTCTGACTTCCTGGGTTTTTGTTTTGTTTTTTTAACTTCCGATGACATTTTGTTTGAGATTCACCAGTGCATTCTGGGATATGGGATACTCGAATGAGCTATCATCAGGGGAAGAAGCTGCGGTCACTGCCACAGCCTCTGCGCCCTCTCTGAAATGAGGCGCTATCAGTGATGTCTGTTTTGGAGGCTCAGCTAGTCCTGCTCACCTGATAATGCGTCTGTTGTAAATTCAGACCCATACTCAGTATGAGCCTCCCTGTGCTATATTCCTTTGAATGCACAGTGACAGTGCGCTCCCATGCTGGCTCTAAGAAGAAGAGATGACCCAGTAGGGACCAGTCCAGTCTCTGAAACAAATGATGTTCATTTCAATGTGGGGAATGCAGCTGTGACAGTGACCGCAGCCTCTGTCCCCTGATGACATCCCAAGCGAGTATCCCAAAATGCACTAGGATTCTCAAAAAAATGTCATTGGAAGTAAAAAACAGAACAAAAAAACAAGCAGACAGGAAGTTAGAGTAGAGATGGAATGGTAGAAAATATTTAATTGAAGTATTTTAGAAAAGTGATTAGATTATTGAATTAAATTTAGTATGAAATTCACCATCGGTTTCTGATCAACCTTTAATTCTGCATAATATTAATTTCACCACTTTATAAAAAGCAGTTGTTTATGTAATTAAGTTTACGTGAGTGTATAAAAAACCTCATGATTTTCATCCAGAAAAAGACGATTTTCCATCTGTATTGTCATCCGTATGGCATCCATTTTTATACATCAGAAGTGAATCAAATTTACAAAGTACAGTATCCATTGTTAGTAATGGAAATGTATTTGGAAAAATCGGATGCTATACGGATGATTCATGTGGCATCCATTTTTTTTTTTTTTCTTTGCACACCCATAGACTTAAACAGGCAAGTCTCATCCGAAATACAGAAGGCACTGATGCGTGTCATGATATTTCTCACACAGACATTTTCAAACTGTAATCTGAATAGCCCACTTGTATAACATTGCTCATAGTGCTCTGTGTGAGGTCGGGTTTATTTTCTATCATGGATAGCACTTGGACAAATATTACAGTCATGTGCGAACATAGCCTGACAATACTTTTTACAATAAAGCTTTACGTAACAAGTAATAGCAGTTGATCAAGCATTAAATTGGGAGCATTGGAAAAAAGTTGTTCCCCACCTTAGTCCACATGCAGAGATCCACATCACATATGTTGCAGGGGCTGACAGGCGGGGGTGAGAAATCCTTATTGCAGTGTGTGGAGTGGATGTGATAAGCCACAGATCACAGGGGGAGCACTATGGGGGATTTAACTCATATCTCTCCTGCACCTGACATACAACAGCACAAGCAATGAGCAAAGAGGAAGTAAGGGTTAACCCCCAATTACAAAGGTGAGGAGGCAGCAGAGCAGTTTGTGGAGCACATGGAATATCCCATCTGAAGACTGCATGTAGTGGAAGTGAGGGGAGGGAGGACTGCTGGACCCTGTATTCAGAAGGAATACTCAGCCCAAGTTTTATCTCCTATCAGCTGCCAGGAAGATCCAGGGAGATGCAGTGGCTACTAATTAGCTGCTCTCCCTGAACATAAGCTGCAGTCCCACAACTTTCATTCCACAGTGTGAAAGGAGGCAACATAGGTCCTATGACCTTCTCAGGACAGCAGACACACAATGCTGCCTCCCAGGTGGTATCTGGGCTCCTCTTAGAAGCTACTTGCCCATTATCTGCAGCAGATGGGTGTTGTAGTCCCTTGCTTCCCTCCTCCTGTCCTGACTGCTCTGCCTCTTGCACAGGTTTCAGCACCTCTGTAAGCCAGGAACTGAGCAGCACCCATCCAGCAATGAGAAGAAGGGGGCAGAGCTACAATCGCTTCTGGGAAAGATCAGAATCATAAATCAGTCCCTCTCTGGCCCTCTGGCTGTGTCAGCAGGCTGCACAGAAACACTCAGGGGGCCGGATGTGGCACGCGGGCCACAGTTTGCCCAAGCCTACTTTATACGTATCAAAACAATAACAATATAATGAAAAAAAGAGAAAGTAGAGAGGAGGCATGCATGAGCAATGCTCTTGCCACTGTACTCTACAGTCACATGTAAAAGCTTGGGCACCCCTGGTCAAAATTACTGATATTGTGAACAGCTAAGCAAGTTGAAAATGAAATGATCTCTAAAAGGCCTAAAGTTAAAGATGACACATTTTCTTTGTATTTTAGGCAAAAAAAACATTGTCTTCTTTTAAATTTAAAAATTACAAAAAGTAAAATCAGCATATACAAAAGTTTGGGTACCCTTGGAAATTTGTGTGCTCAGATAACTTTGACCAAGGTTTCAGACCTTAATTTGATGTTTAGTGTTATGGTTTGCTCACTATCATAGTTAGGAAAGGCCAGGTCAAGCACTTTTCCCTGCTTAATAAAAACCCAGCCTTCTCTAACTTTATGGGTTCTTCTAAGCAGCTGCCTAGCACTCTGAAAATGAAAATGGTGGAGGCCCACAAAGGAGGAGAAGGACATATGAAGATAGTAAAGTATTTTCAAGTTGCCCTTTCCTCAGTTCAAAATATAATTAAGAAATGACAACAGTGAACAGTGGAGATCAAGATAAGGTCTGGAAGGGCAAGCAAAATTTCAGTGACAGCTGCTCGTAGGATTGCTACAGAGGCAAAACAGGATCCCCACTTGACTGCAAAAGACCTTCAGAAAGATTTAGCAGACTCTGGAGTTGTGGTAGTGTTCTACTGTTCAGAGACTCCTGAACAAATATGGCCTTCATGGAAGAGTCATCAGAAGAAAACCTCTCCTGCATCCTCACCATAAAATTCAGCTTCAGAAGTATGCAAAAGAACTGTTGCGACGCAGCTTTTGGTTGACCGGAGACCAGGAGCTGCTTCCCTGTCCCTACTAGGGCGCGCCCTAGCTCCCTCTACTCCCCAGGATACTTCTGAAGATGAAGATGATGGGGCCTCCGCCATTGCCTTATCTCCTGAGTTATCCCTCCATCTGTTCTCTTCCCCCACCCAGGGAATAGGGGCGCTACTGTGCAACAAGGCAACACAAACAAGGGTTAACAGGAAACTACAGGCATACAAAATATTCACTCACATATAAAAGAGTAATGCACCAGGGAGTGAAGGTAGGGGAATAAACCAAAACAGAGAAAGATAGGGAATTACCATGCATACAAACCAAGCAACACTCACAAATAACTCCTCCAACTCTCCTTCTCATAAGAACTCCTCTCCCTCCGTTAGCCATGCAGCAATAAAGCTAGCTCTGATAAGGATTTGTATCAGAGCCCAGATTATAAATGGAAAAGGAGTAGCTAGCAGAGCTCAGCTGTGAGCACAGGGATTTCCAACATGGCTGAATAACCCCTGTTCTGCCAGAAGGAATAAAAACATTTAAAATGAAGAAGTGCTTCTTCTCAGCGCCATAGTAGGAGCAATCCGACGCTGCGTTCTTTTGGCTTCACACTATTGTGGTAACCCCATGACAAGAACATCTAAACAAGCCTGATGCATTTTGGAAACAAGCCCTGTGAAGCAATGAGGTTAAAATAGAACTCTTTGGCCACATTGACCAAATGGATGTGGAGAAAAAAGGACACCGAATTTCAGGAAACCCATTGGGGTGTATCAATCATGCTTTGGGGTTGTGCTGCAGCCAATGGCATAGGAAACATAGGTAGAGAGAATGGATTCAATGAAATTTCAGCAAAACTCTTGAAGCAAACATAATGCCATCTGTAAAAAATCTGAAGTTGAAAATAGGATGGCTTCTACAAATGGATAATGATCCTAAAAACACGTCAAATACTCAACAGGCTACCTGAAAATGTGCAAGCTGAAGGTTTTAAAATAGCCCTCATAGTCCCCTGATGAACATCATTGAAAATCTGTGGCTAGTCCTCAAATTAGCAGTGCATGCAAGATGACCCAAGAATGTCACACAACTGGAAGAATTTTCCAAATAAGAATGGCCTAAAAATACAAAGAAAATGTGTCATCTTTAGCTTTAGGCCTTTAAAAGATCATTTTATCTTCAACTTGCTTAACTGTTCACAATAACAGTAATTTTGACTAGGGATGTTCAAAGTTTTACATGTCACTGAATAGGAGAAAGAACTAGCTTAGTGCTTTCACAAACTGCCTACAATTTGGGATTACTTAATTTTCATTGACGGCTTGAAAGTTTAGAAATTTAATCATACATGATATAACTATTTTTATTTAGCTTTTTCCATCTATCAAAAGCCTTTGATGTTACCATTTCACCCTTCCTGGTCTAGTGAACTGCATATAATAC
This sequence comes from Dendrobates tinctorius, assembly GCF_039654945.1. NCBI lineage: Eukaryota > Metazoa > Chordata > Amphibia > Anura > Dendrobatidae > Dendrobates > Dendrobates tinctorius. The sequence continues at coordinate 1,781,726 of NW_027361853.1, read as the reverse complement.
ACAATACAAATCAAAGGTGCCCTATATTTTTCCTTGTTATACATTACTGTACTACAAGTGGTGCAGCCATCTCATTGTGGCTTTCTCGGCTCTGCTTTAGATTCTTTACATTCTGCTGCTTCCTTAATTCTGGGAGTGTGTGCACATTCCTGACTGACACTTAGTCAGATGTCCAAAATAGACACATCAATATCTGCTGTCATGTGTTAGTGGAACAGACAAGTCGCATGTTCCAACAGTAGTCTTTATATGTTGTCAAGCTTCATAATAAAAATTCTGGACAATGTAAAATATGCATTACTATAATTATGAATAGACCATGTGTCATGAGACATTACCCTGTGTTGGAATATGTTTTGTGCAACAACTCCATTACTGTCTGAGTGTTTATTTGCTAGATTTGTATGCTATTTATAAGGTTAAAAAAAATCCCAGAGGCTCACACAGGGAGAGCATGTGACTGTATTTCCTGTTTTCCTGTGTTTGTGTATGAGAAAAGCAGCCTGCTGTAGATGCTGCACAGATAGAGACACACAAATGATTTATTCCTGATCTATTCAGGAACAAACAGGAACAATATATGATATATATTGTTCCTGTTTGTTACTGAATAAAGAAGCTCTGTTGTCACACGCTTGGAGAGTATCCTGAAAAATCCACTGCCAACACCCTGGCAGCCACACAAGATATTGAAATAAAATGGAACTGTTCCCCTCGTTTTCCCTGAAGTACACTTGTATTGTTGCAATGTATTTTGTGCGCGTCATGTTTAGTAATGTGTGTTCTAGTGATAGACTGTATTCTGCCCGGCAGTAGGGAACTTTTAGGGACGGTTAGGGTTAATAGTTGGGACTTGCCCAGAGGAAGGGTATAAAGTAAAGGGACAGAGATAGTTTCCTGTCAGGAAGTCAGATAGGGACCTAAGGTCTGATCAGTGAGCCAAGCCGCATACAGTGGGTGTCCCTGAAGTGAGAGAAGACCGAAACAACAGATTGTGTGATCAAGAGTAAAAAAGAGGAAAACAGATAGGAGTGAGGAATTCTCTGGAGACATGATCTGGAGCAGGAGGCCTAGTGGGATGGTCCCAAGTTCGCAAGACAGATAGGTAACAGGATGCATCAGAGTAGAGAACACGAGACAAAGAGTGGCCCAGGAGGCAGTTCCAAGGCATCGGCAAGCAGAAAAGCTAAGTAAATGCATCAGGGAAAAAGGAAGCGGAACCACAGGTTGAGAATTAGGACTCTCAGTTACTGAACTGTAGTGCCATTACTGAGGACAGCGGTAGCTCCCGAAGCTCTGTGCTGGGTTGTGATGAAGGCAGAGGAACTGAGGCAGGACCGTGTGAGGTTTGGAAATAAAGATTAGAAAGAATGTGTATAGAGATGTTCTATGTGTTAAGAGAAACGATTTTGAATATTTTAACCCTCTATCCACTATACATACACACTCCCCATGTTATGGTTCAGTAAAACACTTTATCTTTTGAGTGGTGTTCTCCCTCATTGAACTTGACATCTGGTCGTGGCCAGCCAAAGCCACAGGCATCATGCCTACAAAGGTGAAGCACCTCCATAGGCAAAGTCCTTTTTCATGTAGCGTGTAAAACACGAGTACCTTGCTCACGGCTACTGCCCCGAGCTACGTTACAATATGAAAAATAATGCAGACACAGCAAGTCTTATTTTTGCAGCCCATCTACACTTCTGGCACCCGCAAGCTCAAATCTTTGTAGAGATCAGCAAGGAAATTTGTCCTAGAATGCTGGGGTCATTGTATTCAAGGAGCAAGTGTTACTAGGAAGCCTACAAGTATTTAACCACTTGGACTATTTTATGTTTCATTCTGCAACAGTGATGAATCAAGTTACATTTTTGTGACATCGTTTAAGGGGTCTTTTAGTATCTGTATTATGTTTTTTACAGCAATTGAGTTATGCTGCTACAACATTTCATATTAGTTTCATATTAATTATCAGTTCAAAAAGAGCTTCTACAGTGATAGATGGATGTATTAAAAATAATATATCCCATAATATAAATTAAAATTAATATTTCGTTGTGACTTAAAGCGGACTTGTCAGTAGTCAAAAGTGGAGATTTTGGCTGCTACTTTATTTTTATTTTACTAACAAATTCAGGACGAGCTGCCACTGTATGAGTGACAGCAGACATTTAAAGAAAACTTATCACCTTCTTGAAAACCTCATTAAAGTGTTTTCCCATGAACAAAGTTAATTTTAAAATTCATTTTAATTAATAGATCTTGGAATAATAATAACTTCCACAATTGGATGTGTTTACAAAAAATGTTCCTGTGCTGAGATAATCTTATAAATGTGCCCCTGCTGTGTACTGTGTAATGGCTGTGTCTGATTGTGCAGGTACATGGTCTGATCATACCACAGCTCCTGGGCAGGGGAGGAAGCAAAAGAGTATACAGACAGGACAGCAGGGGATCACAGAGGATTCTTTTTGTGAGATAAAGCATTTCCCTGCTTGATTTTAAAAAATATTTTACCTCAAAGAATTACTTGAAATCCTGTATTTAAATGTCTATATACTTTTTTGTTTCCTGCCCTGCCCAGAAGCTGTGGTATGATCAGACACAGCCATTACACAGTACAGTACACAGCAGGGACACATTTATAAGATTATCTCAGTACAGGAACACTTTATTTAAACACATCCAATTGTGGAAGTTATTATTATTTGATTAAAATTAACTTTGTTTGTGGGACAATCCCATTAACCCCTTCATGACCTTGGGATTTTCCATTTTTGTTGTTTGCTCCCCTTCTTCCCAGAGCCATAACATTTTTATTTTACTTGCAATATGGCCATGTGAGGACTTGTTTTTTTGGGTGACGAGCTATACTTTTGAACGACACTATTTGTTTTACCATATTATGGAAAATGGGAAAAAATATTCAAAGTGCAGTGACATTGCAAAAAAGTACAATTCCACAATTTTTTTTACCATGTCTACTAAATGCTAAAACTGCCTTGCCATTCTGATGATTGTCCAGGTCATTATGAGTTTGCAGATAGCAAACATGTATAGGTTCTGTTTTATTTATGTGGTGAAAAAAATCCAAGGTTTGTAAAATAAAAATAAAAAAGCACCATTTTCCAAGCTCCATAGCGTCTCCATTTTTTGAGATTTGAGGCTGGTTGAGGGATTATTTTTTGTGCGCCGAGCTGATGTTTTTATTGATACCATTTTGGAGTAGATACAATCTTTTGATCGCCTGTTATTGCATTTAATGGAATGTTGTGGCGACAAAAAAACATACTGTATATACTTGAGTATAAGCCGACCTGAGTATAAGCCGAGGCACCTACTTTTGTAACGGAAAACTGGGATTTTATCACGTGATTGCTCAGCAGGAAGAGATGCAGGCGCTGTTGGCCAGAACGAGATGCAGTGCCAGCAACCAGGGTGCCCAGGTAGGCGAGTATGATGTGCTGGAAGATGGCAGCTGCGGCTGGCACTGTGCGCTATTACAGCAGCACAGGCTTTAGCCACAGCCACTGGCTCCTGCCTCCGTAACCCACCGCTCCTTCTCCCCTGCCGGCTTTTTGGGACAATTACTTGTGTATAAGCCGAGTGGGGAGTTTTCAGCACAAAAACAAAGTGCTGAAAAGCTCGGCTTATACACGAGTATATACGGTCATTCTGGAGTTTTGATTTTTTTTCTTGTTATGCTGTTTACAGATCAGATTAATTGCTGTTATATTTTGATAGATTGGGCAACTCTGAACACAGCGATACCAAATATGTGTAATTTTTAACATTTTTTATGGTTTTATTTTGAATGGGGTAAAAGGGATGATTTTAACTTTTGCATTTTTGCTATATTTCTTTAAAACTTTTTTCTGTTTTTTTCTACTTTTTACTTGTTTCAATAATCTCCGTAGGAGACCTGAAGCTGTGATCATCCTATTCGCTTGTGGTAAACATAGCAGGTATTATAGCAGAGTAGATCATCTGCTATAAACGCTGGCCACTGGGTGGCACTCATAGCAGAGTGGCAATGACAACCACAGGGGTCTCTTCTAGATACTGAGCTGTCATGCCAACCCATTGGTGCCCTGCGATCATGTGACAGAGGTGCAATGTGTGGGTTTAGTGATGCACTTCCGATGCGGCCTAGTTAAATGCCACTGTCAGAGGTTGACCGCGGCATTTAACATGTTATCAGCCACGAGTTGATCACAATTCCACTAGTGGCTGTTAGTGGCACAAGTCACCTGATGAAAAAAATCAGCTGTCATGCTCCAAAAAACATGAAGGCTCAGCGCCAGAGCCCGCATGGAATGCAGGAACACATCCTATGATGTATATATATGTTGTGAACGTGTTAAGTAAAGTGAGAACAAAATATATAACCTTTCTCAATAATTTATAATTAGGAAAACTATGAAAATCCAAATTTAGGCTTGCCTTCTGTTTCTTTGCTCTAATTTAGTAATGAAAGCTCCAGCTCTTAAAGAAAAAAGTTGGGTTCTCCACTACTTCACTATTTTGTCAGCTGTGTGAGACTGTCACTGTACAGCATGTTATAAACTCAGAGAAATATAGAAATTCAAAAATGGATGGGCACTCCATATGTCAAGGTGGTGTTTGTTGAAAAATATAGTAGCAAATTTCAAAGAGTCTAGGCACTCACGTAATGTTGAATAATGACAAGGAAATCCAATAGGATATGTTTTAGCCCATCCCAGGCTTTCATCAAGAATGCCGGAACTCCTTAGCAAATTTCATAAACAAATGGGACGACTTGTGCTGCAGTCTTACATCATGTTTGATTCCCATTTATTATAGAGCAAGTGAGGGGCTAAAAGGAGCAGAAATGGAGGTAGATTCTACCAAAGCTTCTCCTCAGGTATGTTTGAGTCAGAGATCAACCCTTTACCAGCAGCTATATCCTCCTTCAATAGATTTACCCATTAGAAGCAGCTATATCCTCCTTCAATAGATTTACCCATTAGAAGCAGCTGTATCCTCCTTTGAACTGCATAATACACATGAGTATCGTTTTACAAGACTAATAAATGTCAATATTCTGTATGTAGTGAGGAAAAACTTTGCCCAATTTGCATTTTTGCTGATTCACTGTCCATTAGATGCATTAGTAAATTAATTCATCATATTTTTATTCTTTTTTTTTGTGAATACAGGACAATATACAGTTATCCCATTGTATTATATGGGCTAACTAGTTGACAAAACAATGAAACAGGCCAAATCCTGCCCTATTTGAGAACAAAATTTTACTTTGCCACTTAGATACTGTCTCCCCTCATGGTTGGCATTTCCCAGAGAAATACAAAGTGGACTCCAAATACTTTGACACCAGTAAAATTCAAGTATTTAAAGGCGCACAAATATCCACCGCAGATGTAAGGCTGGTTTCACATTTGCGTTTTTTAGCGCTGGAAAAAAACGCATACCTGCGCATGCGTTTTTTCCCCTATATTTAACATGGGTGCGCATACCTGCGCGCTGGTAAGCGCATGTATGCGATTTTCATGCGCTGCGTTTTTTTGGGGTGTGCGTTGGTATTTTCCAGACGCAGCATGTTGCATTTTTTGGCCCTGCAAAAAAGCGCATGCGCACATATGCGCACGTTTTGCGCTAAAAATGGCCATTATAGCCTATGGATGCGCATATGTGCGCACTGGCATGCTCATGTATGCGTTTTTTTGCATATGCGTTTTTTTTTGTTAACCATGGAATTTAGGGGTTTGAGTTAGAGTTAGGGTTAGTTAAGGGGGTTTAGGGTTAGGGTTAGGGTCAGGGTCAGGGTTAGGGTTGGGGTCAGGGTTAGGGTTAAGTATGGTTTGGTTAAGGGTTAGGGTCAGGGTTAGGGTCAGGATTAGGGTTAAGTATGGTTTTGTTAAGGGTTAGGGTCAGGGTTAGGGTTAGGGTTAGGGTTAGGGTCAGGGTTAGGGTTAGGGTTAAGTATGGTTTTGTTAAGGGTTAGGGTCAGGGTTAGGGTTAGGGTCAGGGTTAGGGTTAGGGTTAGGGTCAGGGTTAGGGTCAGGGTTAGGGTTAGGGTTAGTTAGGGTTTAGGGTTTGGGTTAGGGTTAAGTATGATTTGGTTAAGGGTTAGGGTCAGGGTTAGGGTTAGGGTCAGGGTTAGGGTTAGGGTTAGGGTCAGGGTTAGGGTTAGTAAAGTCATGGTTTGGGTAGTGTGAGGGGCCACCTAAAAATGTTGGAAAAAAACGCAAACGCGGTAAAAACGCACTAAAAACGCATACAAACGCATAAAAACGCTGCGTTTTTTTCATGCATGCTCATAAAAATGCTTGAAAAAAACCCAGCAGTTGTATGCTTATGTATGCGTTTTTTCAATGCGTTTTTTTGCGGGAAAAACGCGCTGCAAAAAAAAGCAAGTGTGAAACTAGCCTGATAGTTGGTAAAATTTATTAAACTAAACAAAAATTTCTAGGATGATAGAAAAAAATAATACTATTTCTAACATACAGAGCTCAAATAACTTATATAGCCAAATTGTTGCTGGAATGAGGTTCATGTAAGCCACTTCCATAAAACGGTGAAGGTCCAATATTTGTATGAGAACATAAATCCATGCAATAAATAGAAAATCTATACAATAATTAAGTTGATAATGGAATAAATAGCTGTGAATGGAGATGAATGAAATAATAGAATGTATTATATAGTACAGTACAAATTATGTTGATAATAGTAGCAAAAATTGTTAAAGGTATGGTGAAAGCATAAATCTCACCAGTCAAGGGCAGATGCAGTAAGAGGTCCCATATATGCAAATTCTAAGTGATACATTAGATTCTGGAAGTAAATTGAAGTAAAATAGGTAGAGTCATGGGTTTACCTTAGGTATCCATTGCTATGACCACTAGCTAACTGTCACCTCATCAGTGGATGTATCCATGAATATCTGAGGCCCTGCAATGCCTGCACATGAGGGAAGAGACATTATGAATCAAAAAAACTATTGTCACAGGTTTACCGTAACATAGAGAGCCAGAAGACCGCAGCGCTGATTTCTCCTACTCCTGTGCTGTTTAGAAGCGCTTCACCTTCATATTAAATGGTGCAGGCTTCTTTTAGCAGTGCATTGGTTAATCTGCTCAGTTGAGAGCTCTTGGAAGCTTTCCTGCATTAAGGCTCTCAGCTTTTTACTGTTGGCCACTCCCCTTTCCTATATATTCTGAGCCCTGGCTAACACTCATAGCCAGAGGTAGCTTGTACTGCATGGTTAGAATATGGTGGTTTGTGGTGGTTGTTTGAGAAGGCATTTGGTGGATTTATCTGAGACTGTTGCTAGGTTTTGGGTCTGTGCTAATTCCCCTTCTCCTACGTTTGTGTTACCCCATCCTCCACTCCCTGGTGTTTACCTCTGTTGCTTGTGTGAGTATATTTATATGATTGGTATTTTCCTTTATCCCTGTTTGTATTACCTTGTTAGTCTGGTTGGTGTATTACGTTACACTACTACTCCCCTCTTTCCTGTGTTAGGGAAGGGTACAGACAGAGGACAGATTCAGGAGCTAAGGGAAGGTACATGGCCATAGCGTCTTCATCAAAAGAAGTAACCTGGGGAACAGGGCGAACTAGGGCGCCTCTAGCGTTAGGGACAGGGATGGAGACTCTGGTCCAGGGATACCCGACAACAGAGTCGTGACTAGGGATGAGCGAATAGCTTCGGATAACTCCTTATTCGAATAGCTATAGCGCTTACTGAATAGCTGCATTGGGAACCCGGATACCTGGAGCGCTCCCAATAATCAGCAGTTCGGCGCCGCAGCTGCACGTGTTGCGGCTGTGTGACAGTCACAACACATGCATGGAGAGACTGTGTGTTGGGCTCTATATGCATGTGTAGTAGTATTTAGTCAGCCACCAATTGTGCAAGTTCTCCCACTTATAAGGATGAGAGAGGCCTGTAATTGACATAAGTAGAACACAACTATGAGAGTCAAAATGAGAAAACAAATCCAGAAAATCACCTTGTCTGATTTGATAAGATTTATTTTGAAAATTATGGTGGAAAATAAGCATTTGGTCTTTAACAAAAGTTCATCTCAATATTTTGCTATGTATCCTTTGTTGGGAATGACAGAGGTCAAACGTTTTCTGTAAGTCTTCACAAGGTTGGCACATATTGTTGGTGGTATGTTGGCCCATTCCTCCATGCAGATCTCCTCTAGAGCAATGAAGTTTTGAGCCTGTGGCTGGGCAACATGGACTTTCAAATCCCTCCAAAGGTTTTCTATAGGTTTGAGGCTAGGGCACTCCAGGACCTTCATGTGCTTCTTACGAAGCCACTCCTTCATTGCCCTGGTGGTGTGCATGGGATCATTATAATGCTGAAAGACCCATCCACGTTCCATCTGCAGTGCCCTTGCTGATGGAAGGAAGCTTGCACGCAAAGTCTCACGATACATGGCCCATTCATTCTTTCATGTACATGGATCAGTGGTCCTGGTCCTGTTGCAGAGAAACAGCCCCAAAGCATGATGTTGCCACTCCCATGCTTTACAGTAGGTATGGTGTTCTTTAGATGCAACTCATCATTCTGTCTCCTCCAAACGCGACGAGTTTTGTTTCTACCAAAGAGTTCTACTTTGGTTTCATCAGACCGTATGACATTCTCCAAATACTCTTCTGGATAATCCAAATGCTCTCTAGCAAACTTAAGACGGGCCCAGACATGGACTGGCTTAAGCAGGGGGACACGTCTGGCACTGCAGCATCTGAGTCTCTGGCGGCGTAGTGTGTTACTGATGGCAGCCTTTGTTACGGTGGTCCCAGCTGTATGCAGGTCATTCACTAGGTCCCCCATGTGGTTCTGGGATTTTTTGCTCACCGTTCTTGTGATCATTTTGACCCCATGGGGTGAGATCTTGAGTCGAGCCTCAGATCGAGGGAGATTATCAGTGGTCTTGTATGTCTTCCATTTTCTTATTATTGCTCCCACAGTTGATTTCATCACACCAAGCTGCTTGCCTATTGCAGATTCAGTCTTGCCAGCCTGGTGCAGGGCTACAATTTTATTTCTAGTGTCCTTCGACAGCTCTTTGGTCTTCACCATAGTGGAATTTTGGAGTGTTACGGTTTGAGGTTGTGGACAGGTGTCTTTTATACTTATAACAAGTTCAAACAGGTGCCATTACTACAGGTAATGAGTGGAGGACAGAGGAGCCTCTTAAAGAAGTTACAGGACAAAATACTTATTTTCCACCATAACTTGCAAAATAAATCTTGCCATATCAGGCAAGGTGATTTTCTGGATTTGTTTTCTCATTTTGACTCTCATAGTTGTGGTCTACCTATGATGTCAATTACAGGCCTCTCTCATCTTTTTAAGTGGGACAACAAGCACAACTGGTGGCTGACTAAATACTTTTTTTCCCCATTGTACCCCAGAAGACTTGCAGCAGTAATTGCAGCAAAAGGTGGTCCTATTTTTTAAAATAATTAGAAAAGCATACATAACTTCCTTTAGACTTCACAAATACTTGCTGCTTTGTGTTGGAATATCACATAAAATCCCAATAAAATACATATAAGTTTGTGGGTGTAATGTGAAAAAAATGTAGAAAAGTTCACGGTGTATGAATACGCTTTCAAGGCACTGTATGCTATATATTCTTCATACATTTTTCATGCACAAAGCTGTAGATAATTAATCCACTATATCATGTGATTACTACCTCATGGTGATTCACCTTTATAAAGTCGTCCAGTTGTTCATTTTATTATGCATGATAAAGAAATCAGAACGGGTTTGAAATGCATTATTTTTGTAATAAAACACTGTTTTTAAAAACAAATGTCCCTGCATGTCAGTGCCCATAGTAGAACCACATTTTTCCTTGTTAGAACCATTTATTTGGTTGAACCTTATCCTGGCTGAGGGGAAATAGCAGCAGTCAGCATAATTTATTCATACGCTAATCTCAGGGTTGTGCTTGGCATTTGCAAAACTCCCCGAGTTACCACTTTTGATTTTTCATGTTAAATTATGTTTTTTGTATGCTATGGAGATTTTTTTTTTCTAGAATTTGTTTTAGGGCTTTCCTGAACATGGGGTATTGAGAGGGTATGTACACACGTTGCGGATTTTGCTGCGCAAATTTTTCTAAATCCGCAGGTAAGATTACCTGCATTTTACCTGCGGATTTAGTGCAGATTTCCTGCAGATTTTGTGTGGATTTCACCTGCGTTTTTACACCTATGGATTCTAATAATGGAAGAGGTGTAAAAACGCAGCGGAATCCGCACAAAGAAATGACATGCTGCGGATTCAAATCTGCAGCAAATCTGCGCGGATTTTTCCGCAGCATGTGCACAGCGTTTTTGGTTTTACATAGAATATAATGGTACTGTACACCGCAGGAGAATCTGCTGCGGATCCGTAGGGCCAAATCCGCTGCGAATCCGCAGCAAAATCCGCAACGGATCCGCAGCAGAATCTGAAATGTGTGCACAGACCCTTAGGCTTCTGGGCTCAATGCAAAATCGGTAACAAGGCCATATAATATACTGATGTGGTGCCTTCTAATATGACAAAGGGATCTCTGGGCCCCTTAGACAGCAGGGTCCAATTGTGACTACTAACTTTGATCACATATAGCAACAGCCCTGATAATTAGCTCTGAGTTAAAAAAAATATATTAAAAAATGCCTAATTAGCTGTTTATTTTGGCTAAATATGAAGGAATACATTATAAATGATTGCACCTGTCATTGCGCTAATGATTCTATAATGGATGGTTGCTTTCCGTGTGCAGTATACTTTCTTACATATTTTGAATTCTAAACGGGGACACAGCAGATTAGGTTAACAGAACAGCGATGCAGTGCCAGCGATGAGTGAGGGCACGTCTTGCCTGCAGACATACCGAACATGACAGCAGCTGGACGTGATACTGCAGTGCCTCTGAATTGTAATACTTGCTCTGTATTGAAATGCCAGCTAGGATGTATTATGTGTGGCACATCTTACATTCGCTATGCCAGGAAAGGTGTTATATTGTAAAGCTCCAGGGCTATAGTGCTTTCACGATGCTATGTGCTGTCGAGTTATTCAGGCGAATTTAATAATCAGCGCAACTACTGTACCTGCCTGAAATGTAATTCATGGCTGTTTTCTCCCCCTGCAACTTATGCATTATTCAAAGCACAATCACAGAGATGCAGCAGCAGAAACTGCACAGACACTTTATTTGACAGAGCAAGGTTCTCTAATCTTAGCAGTGTAAATTGTGTTTCTGAATCTACACTTACATAGTAAAAACATGTCAAATAATATATGGTATTTAATTCATGTTTAAATTTTAATTTTAAAGGAGCATATTTTGTACCCCCCTAGGCTATCCAGTATGGAAATAACATTGGTCATGGAAGCAGGGCCGCCATCGGGGCATTACTGCCCTGACTGGCGTATGGGGCCCGATCAGCAGAGGGGGCCCGCATCGGGCCCCGTCATCTCTACCCATCGGGCCCCACTGCCAAGTGGCACAAGACCGCTGAGCCCATTAACTGGCTGCAGTGGTCACATGCCATAGATTTCACGGCTGCAGTCTGTCAAAAAAAAAACAAAACAAAGGCAGCAATGTGCTACCATTTTCTATGTCTATCAGAGACTTTACACATTCTGACAATGACAGCATCACTCGGACAGCATCAGGGCTGTGCAGGAAGACCCTACCCACTGGTATGTCAGATTATTTAGATAATATTTCTAGGAAAGACAAAAAACAGCATTTGCATGCATGGTTGCAGTCATATACCTGCTAGATTCTCATCTGCTTCTCTCAATAGCGCTACAGAGGTCTGTCACAGTGGTGGAGTTTCTTTAAAAAGGATGTGTCACAAGATTTCACAATATCAATTGCATAAATAATTAAATTGATTTCTTAGACCTGACGAACCAGTTGTACTTATTGAAGTTTTTGGGAAAATATTGGCAAAATTATGATTTGTTTAGCCACAATGCATTGCGGCCACGACATGTGAATGAAGCCCAATGTTGCCTTTCACTATCTTAAGTGTAATTTTCTTAACATGTTCCCTTTTACCTCTGCCTGACATAGGATATACAGCTAGGGGCTGTATTTTTCAGCCAGCAACTGCTTTTAACAGCAATGGATGAGAACTTTGCTGCTTTTAAACCATTTAAATGCGCAATAAGTTTCTGACTGCAACATAAGTTACCCAATTGCACAGCACAAACATTCCAGCACCCACCACACCCCACCATCAACCCACTGTGCCATGGCCATCAAGAGACGGCTGATGGCCCACATCTTTGGCATCAAAGTGGTCCTATAAAGATAGATCATTAATATTTCTATAAACTGCAATATTATAGTATTACAGAATGCAGAACATTTGTTTGCAGGTTCAAATCCCCTCAGTGGACTTACACAAAAAAAAACAAATATTTAAAAAAAAAGAGTAAAAAAAATTCTACTAAAGATCTACTATAAATAAAAAAGTCCACTTTTTCAAAAGCTAAAATTGTTTAAAATACTAAAATTACTACTGCACTTCCCTCCAAAAAAGCAATAAAAAGCTATCAAAATGTTCTATAAGCCCCAAAATGGTCTCCATAAAAATATCAGGTCAGTGAATAAGAAACAAGCTCTCACATAGGTATATTTATGGAAAAAATAAAAAAGTTATTGGTTTCAGAAAAAGGCAATACTACCAATTGTTTTTTGTTTTTTTTTACTTAGTTTTTACATTTTTAACCCCTTTGTGACAGAGCCAATTTGCGGCTTAATGACCAAGCCAATTTTTACAATTCTAACCACTGTCACTTTATGTGGTTATAATTCTGAAATGCTTTAATGATACTAGTGTTAACATTTCTTCAATTTGACTTGGTTTATTTATGAAAAAAATGAAAATATGGTGAAAATTTTTTAAATTTAGCAATTTTAAAACTTTTAATTTTTATTCCCTTAAATCAGAGAGCTATGTCACACAAAATACTTAATAAATAACATTTCCCACATGTCTACTTTACATCAGCACAATTTTAGAAACAAATTTTTTTGTTACACAGTTATAAGGGTTAAAAGTTGACCAGCAATTTCTCATTTTTACAACAAAATTTACAAAACCATTTATTTTTAGGGACCACCTCACATTTGAAGTCACGTTGAGGGGTCTATATGACAGAAAATACCCAAAAGCGACACCATTCTAAAAACTGCACCACTCAAGGTGCTCAAAAACCACATTCAAGAAGTTTATTAACCCTTTACGTGCTTCACAGGAACTGAAGCAAAGTGAAGGAAAAAATGAACATTTAACTTTTTTCACAAACATTTTACTTCAGAACCAATTTTTCTTATTTTCACAAGTGTAAAAAGAGAAAATGAACCACAAAATTTGCTTTGCAATTTCTCCTGAATACGTTGATACCCCATATGTGGGGGTAAACCACTGTTTGGGCGCACAGCAGAGCTCAGAAGAGAAGGAGCACCGTTTGACTTTTTCAGCACAGAATAGGCTGGAATTGAGATCAGGCGCCATGTCGCGTTTGGACAGCCCCTGATGTGCCTAAACAGTGGAAACACCTCACAAGTGAAACCATTTTGGAAACTATACCCCCCCAAGGAACTTATCTAGAAGTGTGGTGAGCACTTTTAACCCCTAAGTGCTTCGCAGAAGTTTATAACGTAGAGCCATGAAAATAAAAAATCATATTTTTTCCACAAAAATGATCTTTTGCCCCCAATCTTTTTTATTTTCCCAAGGGTAACAGGAGAAATTAGACACTGAAAGTTGTTATGCAATGTGTCCTGAGAATGCCGATACCCCATATGTGGGGGTAAACCACTGGGCGCACGGCAGAGCTTGGTAGGGAAGGAGCGCCGTTTGACTTTTTCAACACATAGTTGGCTGGAATTTCACATTTGGAGAGCCACTGATGTACCTAACAAGTGGAAACACACCAAATTCTAACTCCAACCCTAACTCAAACACACCTCTAACCCTAATCCCAACCCTAACCATAACCCTAACCATAACCCAAACCCCAACACACCCATAACCCTAATCCCAACCCTAACCATAACCCTAACCACAAGCCTAACCCTAATACCAACCCTAATCCCAACCCTAGCCCAAATTCTAACCCTAGCCTCAACCGTAACCGTAATCCAACACTAGCCCCAACCCTAACACTAACTTTAGCCTTAACCCTAGCACTAAATTTAGCACAACACTAACCCTAATGGGAAAATGGAATTAAATACTTTTTTTATTGTATTATTTTTACCTAAGGGGGCGATAAAGGGGGATTTGATTTACTATTTTTTTTTATTTTGATCACTGTGTCTATCACAGTGATCAAACTGAACCAATAGGAAAAATCTCCTATTGTTGCCGTGTGCCGGCAGATCTCGGCAGGTGCACTGCACATGCACCCACCATTTTCTCCCGGAAGAAGATGCTGATGGCCAGAGGGACTTCAGGGGACCATGCACGGACCCCAGAGGTACCGGGGGGGTGATCGGGGGACCGGGGACCCTATTTCTCTCTGAGAGAGATGAGAGAGAAATTAAATGGAAAATCTGACTTTTTTGTGGTTGCTGTTATACCGCTATTAACAATGATCGCAACATGAGTGGTCGGTAAAAACCGACCCAAATCATGTTCTCGAGGGTCTCGGATACTGAAGAACACCATCCCACAGTGAAGCATGGTGGAAGCAGCATTACGCTTTGGGGCTGTTTTTTGACAGCTAGAACTGAGGCTTTAGTCAGCGTCTAGGGAATTATTAACAGTTCCAAATATCAGTCAATTGTGCATCAAAACCTTCAGGCCTCTGCTAAAAAGCTGAAGATGAACAGGAATTATACCTTTCAGTACAACAACCTTGAGCATAGCTTAAAATCATGAAAAGAATGGCTTTGCCAGAAAACTGTCAAGGTTTCAAAATTGTTGAGCCAGAGCCTAAAGATCAGTCCAATCGAAAATCTGTGGGTTGACCTGAAGAGGGCGCTGTACACAAGAGATGCCCTGCAATCTGGAAGATTTGAAGCGTTACAGGGAAGAGTGGGCAAGGATTGCCAGTTTTAGATGTGCCATGCTAATTTCCTACATTCAAAGAGTACATCAACAAAGTATAAATTTAAGGGTGTGCATATGTATTCAACCACATTATTCTAATTTTTTATGTTTCCACCCAAAAAGATTTCATGTTTTTTTTTTAATTGAATTAAATTTGAATTTTTAATTGAATTTCAAAGATTACAGTTTACAATAAACGGTGAAATAATTGGATTTTATTGTACATGACAAAAAACATGCATTTTTACAGGGGTGTGTAGACGTTTTACATCCATTGCATTCAAAGTGTACACAAACCCTTGTACTAAGTTTGAATTTTTTGAATCCGAGGTATAAGTGGAAATCTGCAGACATTGCAGACATGAAAAGCAAGCTATCCCCAATTCCATTGTATTTCACATCGATCTCTGCACATGTAGAGAGGCAATCCCAGGAAGCTGTAAAGTCCCTGAAATCTCTGCCCTTGGCAGTGTCCTTGAATTTCATTATGAATCATATGAATGGTGTTGTTGTTGCTGCAGTTCTGTTCATTGAATTCTATTTTCACTATTTGATCTGTTGGCTTTCAGATTTACTATTTACAGAAAAAGTAACAGATAAATAGATAAACACATGTGGATTGCAGACCTTGGGTACCTAAGCATGCATAGCACTGCATAAAACATGAGTATCTAGCAAAGCTCCACACCACTGTCATATGCAAACATGCAGTCCTTCAGGTTCCATGCCGGAGGCTGTTCCTGTCATTGACGACTGTTCACTAAGCTTCTCATAGTGTTTACGGTACTTTCTTTCCATATTAAAGGGAATCTGTCAGCACAGAATGACTGTACAAACCAAGTAGAGGCGCTCGGTGCATCATGGCATGATGAGTCAGTTATATACAATTGTGCTCAAAAGTTTACATATCTCAGCAGAATTCTTCCTTTCTTGGCCTTTTTTCAGAGAATATGAATGATAACACCAAAACTTTTTCTCCGCTCATGGTTAGTGTTTGGGTGAAGCCATTTATTGTCAAACTACTGTGTTTTCTCTTTTTAAATCATAATGACAACCCAAAACATCCAAATGACCATGATCAAAAGTTCACATACCCTGGTGATTTTGGCCTGAAGATCCAAGAAAGGTCCAAGAAAGCAAAAATTCTGCCAGGGTATGTAAACTTTTGAGCACAACTGTGCACCTTCCCACCTGATTGTTTCCCCTTATCTCCTCCCCCTGTTCTTTGATTGACAGCTCTGGCTTGATGAGAAGAGTGGAGATAGATGGAAAACAAGCAGTTGGAAAGGTGGATATAAATGATTGACTCCGCCATGAGCGCCTGTACTTGGTTTGAACAGTCATTCTGTGCTGGCAGAGTCCCTTTAACTATTGGTCTCCTATTTGGGTGATCACTAGTGTTGGACTGAAATTCCTTGAGTCGACGAGTGGGAAATATTAATGCTCTTGGGCCCTCCTGCACTCACCCCATATGTCCATAGCTGGTTTTCATTATTGCAGAATAAAGCTGGTTCCTACCAGTATTTTCTAGGGATAGGCCAAAGTCAGGTTAGTCTGTTGTTGTATAGGTAAACACAGTAGTGATGATGAGCGAGTATACTCATTGCTCAGGTTTCCCTGAGCATGCTCATGTGTCCTCCGAGTATTTCGGCGTGCTCAGAGATTTAGTTTCTGTCGACACAGCTGCATTATTTGCGGCTGCTGAACAGGCTGAATACATGTGAGGAATGCCTGTTTGTTAGGGAATCCCAACAAGCCGCAAAAAATCCCGCAAAAAAAACAAGCCCTCACATGGCCATATTGATGCAAAAATAAGAAAGTTATGGCCGTGGGAAGAAGGGGAACAAAAAATGGAAACGCAAAAACGAAAATGCCCCTGGTCCTTAAGGGGAAAATCTCAAGCTTTATGATTTGTTATAAAAAAAACCTATATGTAATTTATTGGAATCTATATAGGCTGGTTTAGATTCAAATAAAAAAATAGGTTACAGTATATTGTAAAGCTTTCAAGCACAGTTAAGGGGGTTTTACACATAGCGATGTCGCTAGCAATATCGCTAAAGCGTCACCGATTTTGTGACACAGCAGCGATATTGCTAACGATATCGCTACATGTGATACTTACCTCTGACCGGCCTCCCCGCTGGCTATCGCTATAAGCTTTATGATTTGTTATAAAAAAAACCTACATGTAATTTATTGGAATCTATATAGGCTGGTTTAGATTCAAATAAAAAAATAGGTTACAGTATATTGTAAAGCTTTCAAGCACAGTTAAGGGGGTTTTACACATAGCGATGTCGCTAGCAATATCGCTAAAGCGTTACCGATTTTGTGACGCAGCAGCGATATGTGTGATACTTACCTCTGACCGGCCCCCCCGCTGGGTATCGCTGATCGCGCAAGATCATTCACGTCCATTTCTCGTCGGTGGCTTCCTGCTGGCGCAGACGAGCGACACATGGACGCGGGCGGGAGGACGTCATCATCGCCGTGTCTGAAAGGTAAGTAACGACCGCTGCTGCGTTGCTACATCGCTGTGAGATCTGCCTGTGTGGCAGCTCACTAGCGACTATTTAGCGATGCACCAGTGATCCTGACCAGGTCGTATTGTGGTCGGGATCGCTGGTGCATCGCTAAATGTAAAGGGGGCTTTAGGATAACCCTTCCTATGGGATTTGTTAGCAAATATTTATTGAACATTAACATGTCTATCTAGTCCAATAAACATGTCTGGGAAGCTAATGGCCACTCTTTAACTCCTTCACTCCCGAGTCTGTTTTCACCTTTATGACCGGGCCAAATTTTACAATTCTGGACAGTGTCACTTTATGTGTTAATAACTCTGGAACATTTCACCGGATCCCACTGATTCCGAGAATGTTGTTTTTTCGTGCCATTCTGTAGTTTATGATAAAGGAAAAATCTCTTCGACATGAATTGCATTTACTTGTGGAAAAAAAAAGGAAATTTGGTGAAAATGTTACAGTTTTCAAACTTGTCATTTTTATGCACTTAAATCAGAATGCTATATATCACACAAAAGAGTTAATAAATAACATTTTTAACATGTCAACTTTACATCAGCACAATTTTTGAAACAATTTTTTTTTGTTAGGAAGTTATAAGGGTTAATAGTTGACCAGCGATTTCTCATATTTCCAACAAAATTTACAAAACCATTTTTTTTAGGGACCACATCAGATTTGAAGTCACTTTGAGGGGCCTATATGACAGAGAATACCCCAAAGTGACACCATTCTAAAAACTGCAACCCTCAAGGTGCTCAAAACCACATTCAACAAGTTTATTAATTCTTCAGGTGCTTCACAGGAATTTTAGGAATGTGGAAGGAAAAAATAAACATTAAACTTTTTGTCAAAATTAATTTACTTTTGACCCTGTGACAAAGTCACTCGTGGAGTAATGGAGGGGAGATATGTTTCACTGCGCATGATGTTGTCAGTGATGTGAAACCAGAGTAGTTTCTTACAGCAGACTACGTGTTGAGAGAGTTAAAGATATATTATGGGCTGGTTTTCATGAACATTTATAGTGGGTGAAAAGGTGTCCACCGTATCTCCACCTACAGAGCCAAGCACTCCTGTGTGCTAACAAGACCTTTGGTGATGTCACAATCATGTGATCAGTCACATGGTCTGGGTCTTAAATGGCTGGCTTCCAAGGCCTTAAGTGTTCAGAGTGGGCCTGGAGAGGAAGCACTTCAGGAAAGTGTTGTTTGGGCTTGTAAATCTGGAGGATCCCTGCTCTCAGAAGGATTGTGTTTTTTTTGGCCACTATTTTTTTATGTTTTCCTGTTTTCCCCAGAGGGCTTTATTTGCTCTCCCCTCTGGGGAAAACAGGAAAACATAACAATATGCCTACAATAAACCAAAGGAAGTTCTTAAAGCAGCAGTGCACCCAAGTCTACCTCCGTGTGCAGCCAATCTACCACAACCCAAATATTTTTATTTTTGCAAGGGTAAAAGGAAAAAATGGAACCTAAAATTTGTTGAGCAATTTCTCCTGAGCATGCCGATACCCCATATGTGGGGGAAAACCACTGTTTGGGCACATGGCAAGGCTCAGAAGAGACAGAGCGATGTGAGAACACAGCATTGTGTCTTAATTAACCATACGTCTATTTTGAGCAAGCCAAGAAGAATAGACTGTTATCTATATGTTGACTTTTGAATTTATGTGTTTGTTTCTGCTTGGGCAAGAAATCAGACTTTTGCTTGTGTAAGCCGGTAATGTTGACAATTTGTGGTGTGTAGCTAAGCCAGTTTCCATCTCTCTCACATCCCATGCATTGACTTTGGACAGTTGGATTAGCTGTCTATTAAAAAGCACTAATAAAGTGCCAAAATTGCAAATTTCCATGTGTGTTGAGAATGGGGCCGGAATTGGTAAAACTGTACTCCAGTACAATGTTGATATTGGAAGATCAAGGCACCTTTAAAAATAAAAGCACACTAGCAAGATCTATATAATGTCTTAGGAACACAAGACATTCTTCTTTTGAAGTGGACAACTGGCTTAATCACAAACTTTTTAATTAATAATTCTTTGTTTATTAGGTCTTGGAAAGCAAAAACGTTAGAATTAAAGTTCTGAAATGCAAACAACTGCTGGGTAAGATTTTCTGGGTTATCAGATACTGGACTGAAGGAAACAAGAATATGTAAAAACACCACCATCTGAGAGACTACAAACATACAAGCTTGTGTCAAGTATTCCAGCCTTAGTCACAGCCGCTTTCCACTCATTTTGATACAAGTAATTACAGTTTCAATTTGTCCTGCTTTCCTATATAGGACTCAGAGTGGCAAGCAATCAACCGTGCATAGTGAATCACCTACAGAGAACTCTGCACAAGGGAACATATTAGGGAAAATATCCTAAAGGGCATCTGTGTTTGTATAATTGATAAGCCGATCTGCAAATAATTCTGCTGATATTTTCATGCAGCGTTATAACAGAAACTCATTTATGTCATCCACTACATGGATAACCAGAAATATCTAGAAAAATGGGCATAAAAAAAAATGTTAAAAAAAAAACCTGTGAAATTGCCTCCGGTCTGTGAATGACCGGCCTCATCTGTTTGAAATCTCAGCAGTGACCCGTCATTTACAATCCAAAGGCATCGGAGGGGCCAGGAATCACAAATGGAGGAAATTCTGACCCAGTGCACAGTCCGGTCTCTGTGCACCAAAATCTAATTAGCAGAAAATGTCAAATGGTGATTAAAGAACAACAACAAAGTGGATTTCTTCAGCAATGTCTTTACTTTACATTGCAAATTGTGATAACAGGCTCGCTTTAAAATGTGATGGGACTGATAACTAACTCTTCATATAACATTATGCCTAGTGTTTGACTATTGGAAACATAACAGATCATCTTGAATATTGATATTAACCCCTTAACTCCCGGAGCTTTTTTGATTTTTCGTTTAGTTTTTGGCTCCCCTTCTTTCCAGACCCATAACTTTTTTACTTTTCTGTCAACATGGACATGTGAGGGCTTATTTTTTGTGGTAAGAGTTGTAATTTTGAATGACACCATTGGTTTTACCATGTCGTGGACTCGAAAACGGGAAAAAATTCCAAGTGCGGTGAAATTTAAAAAAAAGTGCAATCCCACACTTGTTTTTTGTTTGGCTTTTTTGCTAGGTTCACTAAATGCTAAAACTGACCTGTCATTATGATTCTCCAGGTCACTACGAGTTCATAGACACCAAACACGTCTAGGTTCTTTTTTATCTAAGTGGTGAAAAAAAAATTCAAAAGTTTGCTAAAAAAAAAAATTGCGCCATTTTCCGAGACCCGTAGCCAGGGGTGAACCTAGCCTATCTGCTGCCTATGGCGAACAGCAAAATGACGCCCCCCGCATACAAAGTAAATTTTCATATCCATCCTGTAAAACTGAGTACAATAGTGGACACTTTGATTTAGATAAATAGAAAAAAAAGGTGTCCAAACACAAGGATGTCAGCGCCATCACACGCGCTGACAAGAACAACACGTAAGTGTCCAGAACAAGGGTCATTAATGGCAATGGTAGGCCTGGCACAGGGCCGGACTGGGACAAAAATGCAGCCCTGCCACACGAACCCCACCAGCCCACAAACTATAGCACTCCTCACCCCGATCAGTGAATTTTTGCTATACTTTGTCGTCCCATCATCACTCTCTTTAAGGCGTTATTTGAATAGCCACATGTGAATGGCACCACAGTGCGTATGATCGACCACAGCTCCATTTACATGGTGCTCTTCAAAGCTACATTTCCTACGATCATGGAGGTCCCAGCAGTCAGATCCACAACAAACAGAAAGTCATCCCCTATCCCCACATAATGTCCATACAGTATTATGGGCCCCATATAATGCTCCATACAGTATTATGGGTCCCATACATTGCTGCACACAGTATAATGGGCCCAATATATTACTTCATACAGTATAATGGGCCCCATATATGACTTCATACAGTATAATTGGCCCAATATATTACTTCATACATTATATTGGGCCCCATATATTACTTCATACAGCATAATAGGCACCATATATTACTTAATAAAGTATAATGGGCCCCATATATGACTTCATACAGTATAATGGGCCCAATATATTACTTCATACAGTATAATGTGCCCCATATATTACTTCATACAGCATAATAGGCACCATATATTACTTCATACAGTATAATGGGCCCCATATATTACAGTACTGCATACAGCATAATGGGCACCATATATTACTTCATACAGCATAATGGGCCCCATATATTACTTCATACAGTATAATGGGCCCCATATATGACTTCATACAGTATAATGGGCCCCATATATTACTTCATACAGAATAATAGGCACCATATATTACTTCATACAGTATAATGGGCCCCATATATTACTGCATACAGCATAATGGGCCCCATATATGACTTCATACAGTATAATGGGCCCCATATATTACTTCATACAGTATAATGGGCACCATATATTACTGCATACAGCATAATGGGCACCATATATTACTTCATACAGTATAATGGGCACCATATATTACTTTATACATCATAATGGGCACCATATATAACTTCATACAGTGTAATGGGCCCCATAAAATTCTTCTACCCAAAACCAGCTGTTCTGGTCTCCTCAGTGTATTCTGATCCTCTGCAGTGCTTGGCACAGGGACATCATTAACTTTAAATATATAATTGTCCACTTGGACTGATATTAATAGTGATTTGTTTGTACCCTGTTGTCTGGCGCTGGCCCACTTTATGGGGGTGCTCAGGGCATATGATTATAAACCAGTAAAAAATTAGAGAGGCTCAATGTGACCAGTGCCACCTAGTTTCCTACCCCTCTTATTCGACTGGTACTGTGGGCACACTTACTGGTACTGAGGAAAAGAAAGAAAGAACAGTGAGAAAAAGAAAACAGAGAGAGAAAGAAAGAAATAAAGAACAGAGAGAGAAAGAGGGGAAAGAAAGAAATAACAGAGAAAGAAAGAAAGAAAGAAAGAAAGAAGAAGGAAAGAAAGATTCTATAAAGATACTATAGCAGCCCGGCTCCCACTGTAGTGCCCACCTGAGCCTCCCGATGCAGGACATATCATGATCCGCTCACATGGCTGACATCCCCGAGTCCAAGGCGATCCTGCTGTCTGCGCTGTTGGGGGAGGACACGGTGATGGATCTGAAGCATTCCCTGAAGTGCCTCCATGGTTCCGTCACAATCTCCTCCCGAAATTACCTCATTTCCAGTCAGCTTCTAGCACGTCACTTCCGGTCGAATGTCACGTGCGAATTTTAAAGTGCTCCTCGGGGCTCCGCCATGTACTCCTGTGTCCGCGGGAAAAGTAAGCTCCCAGCCGGGCAGTGGGGCAGAATCTCTCTCAAAATCGGGACTGTCCCGCTGGGAGGTATGAATGCTCCCCACCATACACCTTGTACACGTATGGCTCCGCATACATCATACACACACGGTTCTGCTTTTTATGCCTCGTACATACACAGCTCCGTTCTGTACACCTCGCACACACACAGCTCCACTCAGTACACACATGGCTCCACTCCGTAAACCTCGTACACATGCGGCTCTGCTCCGTACACCTTGTACACATGTGGCCATGCTCTGTAAACCTTGTACACAAATGGCTCCGCTCTGTAAACCTTGTACACATGCGGCTTTCCTCCATACACCTCATACACACGCGGTTCCGCTCCATACAGCTCACACACACGCGGCTACGCTCCATACACACACGTGCGACTCTGCTCCATACAACTCGTACACGTGCGGCTCTGCTCTGTACACCTCGCACACGCGCTGCTCCGCTCTGTACACCTCGCACACGTGCTGTTCCGCTCCACGCACACACACGGCTCTGCTCCGTACACACAAACGGCACCGCTCCGTACACATCTCTGCTCCGTACACCTCATACACACGCGGCTCCGCTCCTTACACCTCGCACACACACAGCTCCCCTCCGTACACCCCACACACTCGCGGCTCTGCTCCGTACACCTCGTACAAACACACGGCTCCGCTCCGTGTACACACACAGCTCCACTCCGTACACATCTCTGCTCCTATCACCTCGTACAACACACGGCTCCGCTCCATACACACACAGCTCCACTCCGTACACATCTCTGATCCGTACACGTACAGCTCTGCTCCGTGCACCTCCCACACGCGCGGCTCCGCTCCATACACCTTGTAAACACACACGGCTCCGCTCTGTACACCTCGTACACATGCGGCTCTGCTCCTTACACCTCGTACACACGCGGCTCAGCTCCGTACACCTCGCACACACAGCTCCGCTCCGTACACCCCACACACTCGTGACTCTGCTCTGTACACCTCGTACACACACGGCTCCGCTCCGTGTACACACATAGCTCCACTCCGTACACATCTCTGCTCTGTAAACCTTGTACACACACACGGCTCCGCTCCGTACACACACACGGCTCCGCTCCTTACACACACACAGCTCCGCTCCATAAACATCTCTGCTCCGTACACCTCGTACACACGCGACTCCGCTCTGTACACCTCGTACACACGCGGCTCTGCTCCTTACACCTCGTACACACGTGGCTCTGCTCCTTACACCTCGTACACACTTGGCTCTGCTCCTTACACCTCGTACACACGCGGCTCTGCTCCTTACACCTCGTACACACACACACGGCTCCACTCCGTGTACACACACAGCTCCACTCCGTACACATCACTGCTCCGTACACCTCGTGCACACACTCAGAGCTCTACTCCATACACATCATCTTTTTCCGTACACCTTGTACACGTGCAGCTCTGCTCCGTACACCTCACACACTTGCTGCTCTGCTACATCCACCCTGTAAACCCCCCTGACCCCAAAAATAAACCTCACTCATCCAGGATGATGACAGACAGCAGAGTCCTGCATAAAACAAGGGCTGATGCGCACAGGACCTGTGATGAGATCATAAGAGGGGAGGAGTCAGGGGTCACATGATATCCGGAGTGAAGACGCTACAGATGAGGAAAGGAGCGACTACAGGACCTGTGATGAGGTCACAGGAGGGGAGGAGTCAGGGGTCACATGATCAGGGGGCCCTGACTCCTTCTCCTTCCCTTCTGTGATCTCATCAATTACAGCCTCTTGCACAACCGCAGCACCAGCGTGCAGAGGCTAAATTGTAGGTGCTGTGGGTAGAAAAGCGCATAATGCCGTCCCCTGCTGCCTGCCGCTTCAGCATCTGGCTCAACTTGCCTCATTATAGCTGCGGCCCTGCCAGTAGCGTCTTCAATTTTCCTTAATCTCAAGTCGGGTGAGGGCTTATTTTTTGTGTACCGAGCTGACGTTTTTAATTATACCACTTTTTTGCAGATATGTTCTTCTGATTGCCTGTTATTGCATTTTAATGCAATGCTGCTGCGACTAAAAAACATAATTCTGGCATTTTGATTTCAGGTTAATCCTTTTTTTCATTGATAGATCGGTCGATTCTGAACACGGCGATACCAAATATGTGTAGGTTTCATTTTTTTATTGTTTTATTTTGAATGGGGCGAAAGGGGGGTGATTTAAACTTTTATGTTTTTTTTATTTTTTATTTTTAATCACTTTTTTTTTTTACTTTTGGCATGCTTCAATAGCCTCTGTAGGAGGCTAGAAGCATGCCATACTTGATCGGCTCTGATACATATAGGCGATGCTCAGATCGCTTATATGTAGCAGATTTACTGCATTGCTATGAGTGCCGACCACCGGGTGGCGCTCATAGAAATCTGCCGGCAACAACCATAGAGGTCTCTGGTTGTCACGGCAATGCGTCGCTGACCACTGATCATGTGACAGAGGTCGGCGATGAGCTCATTTCTGGCCGGGTGCTGGAAGTACTAGTTAAGTGCCCGCTGTCAGTGTTTGACAGCGTGATTTAACTAGTTAATAGGCGCGGGCGGATCGCAATTCCGTTCACGTCTATTGTGGGCACATGTCAACTGTTTATAACAGCTGACATGTTGCGGCTTTGAGGTGGGCTCACCGCCGGAGCCCACCTCAAAGCAGGGGATACTTAACTTTGATGTAGTATTACATCAGCGGTAAGTAAGGGGTTAAATAAATGTACTGTGCAGACAAATGTTTTTTACAGTGGGTACGGAAAGTATTCAGACCCCTTTAAATTTTTCACTCTTTGTTTCATTGCAGCCATTTGATAAATTCAAAAAACTTCATTTTTTCTCATTAATGTACACTCTGCACCCCATTTTGACTGAAAAAAACAGAAATGTAGAAATTTTTGTACATTTCCTAAAAAAGAAAAACTGAAATATCACATGGTCATATTCAGACCCTATGCTCAGACACTCATATTTACTTCACATACTGTCCATTTCCTTGTGATCCTCCTTGAAATGGTTCTACTCCTTCATTGGAGTCCAGCTGTGTTTAATTAAACTGATAGGACTTGATATGTAAAGGCACACACCTGTCTATATAAGACCGCACAGCTCACAGTGCATGTCAGACTAAATGAGAATCATGAGATCAAAGGAACAGGCCAAGGAGCTCAGAGACAGAATTGTGGCAAGGCACACATCTGGCCAAGGTTACAAAAGAATTTCTGCAGTAGTCAAGGTTCCTAAGAGCACAGTGGCCTCCATAATCCTTAAATGGAAGAAGTTTGGGACCACCAGAAGTCTTCCTACACCTGAACATCCAGCCAAACTAAGCAATCGTGGAAGAAGAGCCTTGGTGAGCGAGGTAAAGAAGAACCCCAAGATCATTGTGGCTTAGCTCCACAGTAGGGAGATGGGAGAAAGTTGGAAGCCTCTCCTCAGTGTCAGACATATCAAAACCCACAAAGAGTTTGCTAAAAAGTGATCAGTGATCTGAGCCAGCTGGCACAGGAAAGGAAAGAAGGAGAAAGACATTAGACTGAAACCTGACCTTCTATGAGAGAGAGGGATTAGTACGGAACGAAGGAGTAAAAGGGAACACAGAGGACGTGGTTTAGAGGAAGAACCCTGCCTAGAAGTTCTAAGCACAAGGCCGGGGCCCGGTCCCCAAGCTTTATGGATACTGAAGATCCTGCAGCAGACACCGGTGGAGTAGTGGGCTGTAAATGCACTACTCCCATCTAAGACTTGGGGGCACAACAGCAACTTGGATAGTGAGCCGGGACTCAGGAGTAAGGAGTCCCCGAAGCAGCCTACAGCTGTCTGCCGTACAAGTAGAGTTCTTGGGAACATCTGTCAGGAGGCACTCCAGTGTAACTCAGTACTAGTACTTCACTTAAAGGCGCTATAGAGGAGATGTTCAGAAAGGTACATGTTGTTGAAGTGCTGGAAGGGAGCATCCTATCTTGCCTGGAGGTTGACTGAGCCCAGGACCCGGAGGACACAGCACGGAGGCAGGCATCTGTGTGAACTGCAGACTGTGAGTAAAGCTTTGGAACTACATGCCCTGGTGTCCTCCACTTATTCCCGCATCATTAAACCCCGCACGACTACATCTGGGCACCGGCCTCTACACCGCCTGTGCCTCTCCTCCACTGCTACATCTACACTGCCCTGGGACTACAGCTCCACCTGTGGGGAGCTTCACCATCTTGGCTGCAACCCACCACCGGTCCCAGAGGATCTGCATGCAGCGTCGGCCTAACACCTCACTTGCCGAACACCACAGGTGACGTCACAAACTATTCATAAACTTAATTTCATTGTTCATTCATCCCCTTTTTGCCATGGAGCCTCAGGGCCACGGACCAGGTCACAGCTTCCGTGACAACTCCCATTGAGATCAACGGACCCGGTACCGAGTACCTGGTGGGGCGCTCCACATCATTTCCAAGAAGACTCATGCCTGTACTAGCTCAAAAGGGTGCTTCTACTCAATACTGAACAAAGGGTCTGAATAATTATGACCATGTGATATTTCAGTTTTTTTTTTTTAATACATTTGCAAAAATTTCTACATTTCGGGGGAAAAATATTCAGGATTGAGAGTCCTCAGTAGTTGATACCTTTTAATGGCTAACTGAAAAGATGGTAACACATTGCAAGCTTTCGAGACTACTCAGGTCTCTTCATCAGGCATAGACTAATACAAAATCTGAAGAGTCACATATTTATGCACAATACAGCCTAGAAAAAAGGCAATAGATAAGACAAGTGACGTGAAGCAGAACTATCAATATGGGAGAGGGAGAAACATAAATATAAACATTGGACCAGTTCATAGATAAGGAGTCCGGATGTTTTATGGTCCTCTGATTGGGGTCTAGTTCTGTGTTGTGATGCCCCCACACGGTTTTAAAAGGAAATTCCTTAATTGATGTAAAAAGACATAAATCCATGCGACACATTCATTCCAGCACTGAGGGGGGTTTTTTTCAGTCAAGATAGGGTGCAGAGTGTACATTAATGAGAAAAAAATGAACTTTTTTGAATTTAACAAATGGCTGCAATGAAACAAAGAGTGAAAAATTTAAAGGGGTCTGAATACTTTCCGTACCCACTGTATTGTCCCCTTTAAGGGTATGTGCATACAATGTCTTAGTGTGCTGAGTTTTTTCAAGCAGAAGATGCTTCAGGAAACACTGGCTGTTTTTCTGCAGAAGGACCTTTTGGTCAATTTTTGCAAGTTTTTTCCATCTGCATTTTTTTTTTCATAACTTCCACATTGAAACGGCCTGAAGGATGGTCAGGTCGCTTCTTTTAACCTCTTTGTGTCTTTGGAGATATGAAAAAGTTAAAGGACACTGAAAATATGCACAGTAAGTCATTCTGCACTGAAATGCATATAGTCATTCCTTTTCACATTTATTTTACATTTTTTCACACAAGTTTTGGAGTGCAACAGCATGGAAAATATATCATGCACATGCCATTAAGGCTACGTGCACACGCTGTGGAATGTTCTTCAGATTTGGCCGCGCGGATTTTGTAAAATCTGCAGGTAAATCTGCAGGTCAAAAGACCTGCGGATTGCTCTGCGGTTTTGCCCTGCGGTTTTTCATCTCCACAATGGAGGAGATGGCAAACCGCAGCGGAATCCGCAGAAAGAATTGACATGTCAATTCTTTCTGCGGTTTTGAAACCGCAGCAAATCCGCACGGAAAATTCTGCAGCGTCTGCACTGCGTTTTTTTCTTCCATAGGTTAGAATGCTACTGCACACCGCAGCAAAAACTGCTGCGGATCCGCAGCAGAATTCTCAGCGTGTGCACACAGCCTAATTGCGATTTAGGCATCAATCTGTATGAATGCTTTTTTTTTGCTACAGTGTTTTCAAAGTTGTATATGTACTGAGAGATTATGTGTTGTTTGTCAAGTTTTATTTTGATGAAAGACTCAGATCAACCACATGGGAGGATGTATCAGTGGAGGGATTATCTTAAATCTCTGCAGGTAAAAATGTGCATTTAAAGAGCTTGAAAGTTCATTCAGATAAGACAATTTTTTAACCAGACAGGGTTTGGTATACACCAAAAGAAAGTGAATGTAAAATAAAATAATAGTGACACAGAGTGACTGCAGACTGTTCATTTTAAATTAGACAATATAGTTTGTGTGTATTGTTCCATACAGTATAATGGCTCCATATATTGCTCCATACAGTATATAATGGCCCCATATATTGTTCCATACAGTATATAATGACCCCATATATTGCTCCATACAGTATAATAACACCATATATTGCTCCATACAGTATATAATGACACCATATATTGCTCCATACAGTATAAAATGGCCCCATATATTGCTCCATACAGTATATAATGGCCCCATATATTGCTCCATACAGTATAATAACACCATATATTGCTCCATACAGTATATAATGACACAATATATTGCTCCATACAATACACAATGGCAACATACTGTAGATTGCTCCATACAGGATATAATGGTCTCATATATTGCTCCATACAGTATATAATGGTCCCATATGACGCTCCATACAGTATAATGCCCACATATTTTGCTCCATACAGTATAATGGCCTCATATAGTATATGGCGGCTCCATATACTGCTGTATACAGTATATAATGGTCCCATATAATGTTCCATATATTGAGCCATACTGTATAATGGGCCCCATATATTGCTCCATAAAGTATAGTGGGCCCCATATAATGCTCCATACAGTATAATGAGCCCCACATAATGCTCCACACATAAAACAATCAAATCAAATACTCACCTGTCCTATTCCTCACTGCTTCGATCTCTTCAGTGTCTTTTGTTTCTCGGCACTGCTCATCACGCCCTCTACCCTGAGACATCACAGAGAGTCAGAAGATGCTAAAAAGACCAAAGCAGCCGGCAACGGGGAAAAGTGAGTATTTGGGGGGCGGTGCCAGTGCTGGCACCAGGCTCCCCGACTAACAGGCTCTATATCGTGCCAGTGTCCCTAACGGCGAGTGAGCCCCTTCCATTTGCCCAGGTGCGCTGGGTGGCGACGCCGGCCCTCCTCTCTGGGATTCTTCATAAACATGAATGTTTGGCTCAGCTAAGCTTTCACATAGTCTGTGGGGAGAGCAGATTACAAGCCAATACCAGAGTGTTGTGGCAGTGGTTTATCAGATTAAAGGTCAAATATACTGGTATTATTTAGTTCAAATAACCCAATTCTATGTTTCCCAATATAACCTTTTGGAGAAGTGTTGGGAGGCTCCCAAACACAATAGATGATCTGCAGATTCTGCCAACTTTATTCTAAGGTCTATGTGATCTTAAGTAGAAATGGGAGGACACTTGGATGTTCAGGTCCGAAGAGTCCGGTCAAAAAGTTACAAAAAACTAGGGTTTGGATACCAGAACAGTACCCGGATCTGAACCCTGACCCTATTCATTTGAATAGGGGGCCCGAATATCCAGTGTTTGCCGCGCTGTCATGCACTCTTCTGATTGGCGGTAAAATCATCACCGCCGGTCAGAGAGCCATGGTTCCCACGCTGTCAAAATACAGAGTGACTGCTCAACTGTAATCAGAGGTATAAAGTTTACCTCCGGTCACTGGTGTCAGATGATGGGACTCCTGCTCCCAACAGCCGACACCTGCTGACGCCAATAACAGTGAGAGTAGAACGACTGATGGGAGTATTTACCAGCCGGCTCCTGCACTTTAAACAATAAAAGAAAAAAACGGCGTGGGTTCCCATGTATTTTCTCCTCCCGATTAATTTGAACTGAACTCACTTCTGCACTGTGAGACTTTCTCAAAATGTTAGTGGGGATCTCACCGAGCATGATCGCATATATATATAATTAGCATTAAAATGTTTTATCTAGTCATATACTTTGAGTCTGAAAAAAATGTTTCTCAAAATGGTGCAGACCACGGGCTGCTATTTTAAGGCTGTGGGGGCCAAAATCCATGGCCGCTTACC
Source organism: Dendrobates tinctorius (assembly GCF_039654945.1). NCBI lineage: Eukaryota > Metazoa > Chordata > Amphibia > Anura > Dendrobatidae > Dendrobates > Dendrobates tinctorius. The sequence continues at coordinate 1,750,709 of NW_027361853.1, read as the reverse complement.
AGTCTGAGAATACCACCCCCATCTGTCTGCTTTAGCTTGGCTGGTTGTCAAAAATGGGGGGTAACTCGCTGCTTTTTTAAAATTATTTATTTAAGTAATTAAAAAGTACAGCATGGGGATCCCTCTATTCCTGATAACCAGCCTTGCTGAAAGTTTTGAGAAAGAACAAGCTATTGTTCGAAACGCATAATCTACTACTTGTTACTCATGTGAACATACCAATTTTTGCTCTGTCTTGGACTTGTTTTTAACAATAAATTGGACTTGAATTTGCAAAGCTGGATCTTTCTTTTTCCTTTTCCTTGCTGAAACTGACTGTTGCAAAATCCATGACCTTTTACCAGCCTGAGAAAACCAACACTCAGCTGTTTGCTTTAGCTTGGCTGGGGGGGCTTCACACCGTTTATTAAATTATTTATTCAAATAATTAAAAAGTACGACATGGAGACCCTTTTATTCTTGATAACCAGCCTTGCTGAAACTGACTGCTGAGGGTTGCAGCCCCCAGCCGTGCATTTTGCCTGGCTGGTTATCAAAAATACAGTGGAACCCACACCGTTTTTTTTTTACTTATTTATTTACAGCTCAGGAGATGGATGTCACTGTTATTAGTGACAGCAGGAGTCTGCTGATGGGAGCAGTAGTCCCTTCAGCTCACACCTGTGACCGGAGGTAAACTTTATACCTCCAATCACAGCTGAGCGCTCACGCTGTCTTTTGACAGTGTGGGAACCATGGCTCTCTGACCAGCGGGGATGGTTGCCCATTTCTAATCTTAAGAAAACATGCAGCTTCTCCTAAAATCTGCTCAGATTCTTTGCTAGAAATGGATTTTGAAAATGTGTGACCCCTTCATAATTTTCCATATCTTTGCATCAATTTAACGTCAAACTTTCACATAAGCTCTAAATATTGAACAAGAGAAGCAAATCAAACATATTAGTAAAAAGGATGATAGTATTGACTTGCTTTATTTTTCATAAAATTATCCAATATCACATCTGGCAAAAGTGGCAAAAGTATGTGAACTTTGCTTTCACTATCTGGTGTGATCTTTTTGTGCATACATAACTACATGTAACATGTCCAGTCAGACTTTTTTTCTCCACACATCAGCTTGGGAGAATTTTAGCCCATTCCGCCCTGCAAAACAGCAACAACTCTATTACATTGGTGGGTTTTCCCCCATGAACTACTTCAGGTCCGTCAGCAACACGTTTGACTTGGTCATTTCAAAACTTTAACTTTTTAGTAGAATGAATAACTCATATGCTTTGGCTCTTTATCGTGTTGCATGACTCATGTTCTTTTAAGATGCAGCTCATTGAGAGATGTCCTGACATTCTCCTTTTAAGTTTTCTATATAATAGAATTAAGAATTCTATGTTTCATCAATGACAGCAAGATGTTGTGGCCCAGATGCAACAAAACAAGCCCAAACTATGATACTGTTACCACCATGTTATACAGCTAGTATGAGGTTTTTATGCTAAATTCAGTGTTTTTCTGTCTCCAAATATAATGCCACTTATTTAAGCCAAAAGGTTGTAATTTTGGTCTCATACATCCACAAAATATTGTTCCATTAGCTGCCTGGCTGATCCAGATGATTTTAGCAAACTATAGTTGGGCATCAATGTTCTTTTTAGAGAGAATTGGCTTTCACCTTAGAATCTTGCCATGCACACCATTATTGTTCAGTATTCAGATAGTGGACTCGAGAGGGAAGTGTGTGTGTACGTGTGTGTGTGTATGTGAGTACGTGTGTGTGTGAGTACGTGTGTGTGTGAATACGTGTGTGTGTATGTGAATGTGTGTATGTGAGTGTGTGTATGTGAATACATGTGTGTATGTGTGAATACGTGTGTGTATGTGTGTATGTGAATACGTGTGTGTATGTGAATACATGTGTGTGTATGTGAATACGTGTGTGTGTATGTATGTGAGTACATGTGTGTATGTGAATACGTGTGTGTATGGAATATGTGTGTGTATGTGAGTACGTGTATGTGTGTGTATGAGTACGTGTGTGTGTCTATGAGAGTATGTGTGTATGTGAATACGTGAGTGTGTATGGGTGTGTATGTGAATACATGTGTGTGTGTGAATACGTGTATGTGAGTACGTGTGTGTGTATGTCAGTACGTGTGTGTATGTGAATACGTGTGTGTATGTGAATATGTGTGTGTATGTGAGTACGTGTATGTGTGTGTATGAGTACGTGTGTGTGTCTATGAGAGTATGTGTGTGTGTATGTGAATACGTGAGTGTGTATGTGTGTACGCGTGTGTATGTGAATACGTGTGTGTGTATGTGAGTACAGGTGGTGGGGGGTTCAGCGGCGGCAGGTCCAGCGGTGGGGGGGGGCCTGGCAGCGGCCAGCCAGTAGGAAAGACCACGGTCTTTTCTGCCAGCTGTGACGGAGGTGGGTGGGAGGGCAGCGGCGGCAGCCAGCCGGCAGGAAAGACCAGTGGCCGCAAGCCACTGTCTTTCCTGCCGGCTGTGACGGAGGTGGGTGGGCAGGCAGCGGCGGGGGGGTCCATCGGCGGTGGGTCCGGCAGCGGGGGGGGGACCGGCAGTGGCGGGGGGTCCGGCGGCAGCGGGGGGGGTCCCGTCAGTGCCCCGCTGGTGGTCCTGGTAACACCAGCGGACGCCATATTGGAACACCCATCACTGGGGTATTTCAATATGGAGGTCGGCGTACTTCCGGTCGGCGCGGTGGATTGTGGGATTCGGGGACATCCAGACAGAAGTGGATGACAGACAATTTAAGGCAATTATATATAGATATGAGAGAGGCCTTTATTTGCTTGGAAGGAAAACTTACTTGGAAGGGCTATTACATATTATATGCATTGCACTTGGAGTGATCTTTGTTGGTCGACCACTCCTGGTGCGGGCAATAATAATCTTACATTTTCTTAATTTGTACACAAACTATCTGACTGTGGATTCCAAACTTTTTAGAGACTTTTTAGAAATGGTTTTGTAATATTTTCCAGCCTTATGAGCATCAAATCATCTGAGGTACTCAGAATTCTTCTTTGATTGTACTATGATACTTTTCCACAAAAATGTTTTGTGAAGATCAGATCTCTATTCTTAAGCTAATAAACATAAAACAGGTCACCCATTCACACCTGTTTGTCATCACATTGAAAAAACTGATCCTAATTTAAACTTCAAATTATTTGCTAACCCTAACACTTACATAGTAATATTTTGACACATTTTTTTGACTTGGTTCTCCTGATCTACTGTAAGGTAATGAATAAGTGAGATGACACACACAGTAATGCCTACATCAAGTGTCTGAAAGTGAATATTGCCATCTGTGGACCAAAGAGGATAAGGCAGAAGGCAGAGAGAACTACATTAGTAGGAACTGAAGAGCAAAGCACACGTCCACTGAGAGAAGAGATTGAGGGAGGCACAATGTCAGTTCACAGCTATAGTGCAGTTAATAATTATTAAAGGTCCAGGAAGGGGAGATGAGTCGGAGCCTGGACTTGTAGCAGGATGGTTGTGTGAGCAGTAGAGTTAGGTCAGAGCCATTATTGGGAGAGACCAGACCCGAGTTAAGTTCTGAGTAATCAGACCAGACAGAAGAGAGACCCGAGTCGTGTGAGGGGAGTCGTGTGAGCACAGTCAGAACCGGAAGAAACGATCGGGTTGCTGGAGAGAGACATTGGACATTCGTATGAGCAGCAACACCCGGCACAAACGTACGGTACAAAGTGTGGAAAAAGGAGTGGGGCCTTGCTTCAGGAAATTGAGGAAGCCAGAGTGTCGGGTGTGCCAAATGAACCATTTACACGGGACTTGCGGCCTAAAGGAGAGTAACCTAGACTCTTGTTGGGGCTTCTATGGCACTCCATATTGCTTGAGAGTGACTACTGTGACAGATCCATTAGTGACGTGATGCACCCTAGGTTGAGGAATTAGGATTGAGATGTTACTGACAACAATAGTTGCTTAGTTGTGGATATAGAGTGGCAGTGTGAATACTTTTTTATAGTAGTATTACGGTGCTTATAACTTGCCAAAATTCACTGTATTGCCACTGTTCATTTCTTTGCATTTGATAATCTCCCACAGGCACAAAGTACAAATATTCTGATGTTAATTAAATAAATAGTTGTTGGTTAAGTACCACTCATTGATATGTAAAAGAGTTTGCCAAATGCAAATTTGGTTGTACCAGTCATTATTTATTGCATTTTCTTTAAAGAACAAGTTTAATAGTTTATTGCCACTAGAAGAGATTTATTAGAGTTATTTTACTCTCCCATTAATAAAAAGTAAAAACAAATATAGAGTTGATTGGAATTTTAAAATTTCATCCAGCTTTCACAAAAGTTATCATACAGTTATGTGCAGAAATACAGATGTCTCAGAAACACAATGCCAGACAATGCATTGGGAGAACTTCTCTGCACCCTTTATTCACAGAAAGCAGATTAACACTAAGGGTATATAAAAGCATATGGTAATGAGAAAAGAGATAAGACAAGCACTTTTACTTCCTAAGCCCTGATTCAGCCAGTGGCATGCACTTTTGGCTCTGCTCTATAATGTAAGACTTGCAGCACAAAGAAATTAAAAAAGTGGATTTTTTTTTTTCAAAACTCCATGAATTGCACACGTTTCCTCAATAGCGCCCTAAATAGCTACCGCCTAACCCTTCACACTGGTTCTGAAAGGGCTTCATAGAAACTTTTCAAAGTGCTTTATGATCCATGTAGTGCTGGACATGTGTTTATTTGACCACAACATTTTATTGGGTCCTGGTGTCTCAATTTAGTGTGATAATAATAATAATAATAATCTTTATTTATATAGCGCCAACATATTCCGCAGCGCTTTACAGTTGAACAGTTTCAAACACAACAGTCATAAGTAACAACGTTAACAATACAATAATTAAAACGAAATAAGACGACCCTGCTCGTGGAGCTTACAATCTACAATGAGGTGGGGGGGATACAAAGCACAGGTTTGTATTTACAATGATGTATTTACAATGACGGTCCAGCCATCTTCAGGGGGTGATTGATTAACGAGAAGAGAGAGCCAAAAAAAAAAAAAAAAATTCTAAGTCTTATCCTCCTATATATTCAGACATAGCTTGGGGATAGCATTTATGCAGGGGGCATTTATGCACACTTTATCCAAGTACAGTTTATCAAAGTACTGGCAGTTATAACATGGCAGTTAGACAGGGCAGGAGACAGGTAAGACATTTATATACATCTACTCCCTGTACATTAGGAGTACAACAAATATATACCATATGCATTTGTGTAATTTTAATCCTGGCCGCTGCATTCACACACATCCACCGCCCTGGCATTAACTCTCTACACTCCATCAACATTGGCCCCTCGCTTCTTTCCTCTCCTATGTATAGCACTCATGCTCTTTTCACGTTGTTAAACTGCACAGATCCAGTCAGTCCCACCATTCAACATCAGAGACGCTCTCACAAATCACTTAACCATCTGCTCACTCTTTCTATCCTCCTTCTCCTAGTCGCAGGAGACATTGCTCCCAACCCTGGTCCCCCATGTTATAGAGAGTCAAACCCCCCGACTGCTACACTTAGAAACCCCTCTAATCTTATTAATATTCCCTTCATGCCATCTGTCTCTCTTAATTGTGCACTTTGGAATTCTCGCTCAGTGTGTAACAAACTCTCCTTCATTCATGACTTTTTCCTTTCTAATTCTCTTAACCTCCTGGCTCTTACTGAAACCTGGATCCAGCAGTCAGACACTACCTCTGCTGCTGCTCTTTCATATGGGGGGCTTCACTTCTCTCATACCCCAAGATCAGACAGTAGAGCTGGTGGAGGCGTTGGTCTGCTCCTATCACCAAAATGTACCTTTCAGGTTATCCCTCAAGTACCCTCACTTGTCTTCCCTTCTTTTGAGGTCCATGCCGTCAGACTCTACACCCCCTTCTCCATGCGAGTGGCGGTGGTGTATCGTCCTCCCGGCCCCTCCCATCAGTTCCTGGATCATTTTGCCACTTGGCTTCCACATTTTCTCTCCTGTGACATCCCTACCCTCATCATGGGAGATTTCAACATCCCCATTGCTCTTCCCCTCTCACCATCTGCTACTCACCTTTTATCTCTAACCTCCTCATTTGGCCTTTCGCAGCTTACTAATTCTCCAACGCATGAAGACGGAAACTCCCTCGACTTGGTCTTCTCTCGGCTTTGTGCAGTGGATGATTTTGCAAACTCCCCTCTCCCGCTCTCTGACCACAATCTTCTTTCATTCTCTATCAAGAACTGCCAGGCTGCTCAGGTCACCCCCACTGTCCAGACTTATAGAAACATACAGGCCATTAACACCCAGAAACTTATGAAGAACTTGCAGTCTTCATTGGCCCCTATCTCCTCCTTCTCATGTCCTGATTCTGCATTGAAGCATTACAATGAAACACTTCAAACTGCCCTGGATGGATTTGCACCCCCTATAAATAGAACACCACAACGCAGACGGCGACAACCCTGGCACACGGTGCAAACACGTTTCCTGCAGCGGTGCTCCAGGTGCGCCGAACGTCTGTGGAGAAAATCCAAACTACCCGAAGATTTCATCCATTTTAAGTTTATGCTTAGAACATACAACACTGCCCTTCACCTCTCCAAACAAACCTATTTCAACACCCTCATCACCTCACTGTCCAATAACCCGAAAAGTCTCTTTGACACTTTTCATTCTCTACTCAATCCAAGAGTACAGGCCCCAACCACGGAGCTCCGAGCTGACGATCTGGCCAATTACTTCAAAGAAAAAATTGACCAGATCCGACAGGAAATTATCTCCCAATCACCTCATACCATGCACTGTCCTCCCTCCCCCACTGCATCTAACTCACTCTCTGATTTTGAACCAGTCACAGAAGAAGAAGTAAGCAGGCTCCTTGCATCTTCTCGCCCAACTACTTGCACCAGTGACCCATTTCCGTCACAGCTCCTCCAGTCCCTTTCCCCTGCTGTCACCCCTCACCTAACTAAAATATTTAACCTCTCTCTCTCTTCTGGTATCTTTCCCTCCTCATTTAAGCATGCCATCATACATCCACTACTTAAAAAACCATCCCTCGACCAAAACTGTGCCAATAACTATAGACCTGTCTCTAATCTTCCCTTCATCTCTAAACTCCTGGAACGCCTGGTCCACTCCCGTCTTATCCGCTATCTCTCAGAAAACTCTCTTCTCGACCCTCTCCAATCCGGTTTCCGCTCTTTACACTCCACTGAAACTGCCCTCACTAAGTCTCTAATGATCTGCTAACAGCTAAATCAAATGGTCACTACTCCATGCTAATTCTCTTGGATCTCTCTGCAGCATTCGACACTGTGGATCATCAGCTCCTCCTCACTATGCTCCGTTCCATTGGCCTCAAGGATACCGTTCTCTCCTGGTTCTCCTCCTATCTCTCCGACCGCTCCTTTACTGTATCTTTTGCCAGTTCCTCCTCCTCTCATCTTCCCCTTACTGTTGGGGTCCCCCAAGGATCGGTTCTAGGCCCCCTCCTCTTCTCCTTGTACACTGCCCCTATTGGTCAAACAATCAGTAGATTTGGTTTCCAGTACCATCTCTATGCTGATGACACCCAATTATACGCTTCTTCTCCTGACATCACGCCAGCCTTTCTAGAAAACACCAGCGATTGTCTAAATGCTGTGTCTAATATCATGTCCTCACTATATCTGAAACTGAACCTGTCAAAGACTGAACTCCTGGTGTTTCCTCCCTCTACTAATGTACCTATACCCGACATTGCCATTTCTTTGTGTGGTTCCACTATTACTCCCCAGCAACAGGCCCGCTGTCTTGGGGTCATGCTTGATTCCGAGCTTTCCTTTGCCCCCCACATTCGATCACTGGCTCGCTCTTGTCACCTGCACCTCAAAAACATTTCTAGAATTCGACCTTTTCTTACCTTTGACTCTGCAAAAACTCTTACTGTTTCTCTTATTCATTCTCGTCTCGACTATTTTAACTCTCTTCTAATCGGTCTCCCTCTTACCAAACTCTCCCCTCTCCAATCTGTCTTGAATGCTGCAGCCAGGATCATATTCCTCACCAATTGTTACACCGATGCCTCTACCTTGTGCCAGTCATTACACTGGCTACCCATCCACTCCAGAATTCAGTATAAACTTATTACCCTCACTCACAAAGCCCTCCATGGCTCAGCACCACCCTACATCTCCTCCCTTGTTTCAGTATACCACCCTACCCGCGCCCTCCGTTCTGCTGATGACCTGAGGTTAGCATCCTCAATAGTCAGAACCTCCCACTCCCGTCTCCAAGACTTTACACGTGCCGCGCCAATTCTTTGGAATGCACTTCCCAGGTCAATACGATTAGTCCCCAATCCCCACAATTTTAAGCGTGTCCTGAAAACGCATTTATTCAGACTGGCCTACCACCTCAACACATTAACCTAATCTATCCCTGTGTGGCAGAGCCAAAAGTTTTACCATAACCAGGTTCCCCGCATCATTCTCCCACATGCTTTATGCATCCATTAGCCCTCTGTGTCCGTACTGTCACACACCTAACATTATGGCTGGTCCATACAATCAGGGCAACTGTTACCACCCACCTTTCGTGTCTACCTCTTTCCTCATAGACTGTAAGCTTGCGAGCAGGGCCCTCTTTCCTCTTGGTATTTGTTATAATCTACTGTATGTGATTATTGTTATGCTGTAATGTCTATTGTCTGTACAAATCCCCTCTGAAATGTAAAGTGCTGCGGAATATGTCGGCGCTATAGAAATAAAATTTATTATTATTATTATTATTCTTCATACTGCAAATCCATTGCAGGGTTATCTACAATATTCTAACAAAATTTGATGTGGACATGCATCACCTACTAAAATATTATTACCAGTTCTCCGCTTGTAGTAAGTAGAGCTTTCTTCATAGATTGCACCAAGCTCCGATTGTCAAAATGGTGGAAAAACATGACCAAACCTGTCCAGCTGTCTTCCCAATTTGGAGGATCACAAAATAAGTATTTCAGTATTAACGCATATTGGGTAACTTTACTGCAATTCTCCTTTAGTAATTGTATATAAGGCAAAACACAGCTTGTTCGCTTGAAAGTGCCACTTTACATTTGCAGGATTCTCCATATTTAGAAATAGCTAATAATGTCCTTAAAACAGAATGACACATGTACACATTCTAACGCTCTACACCCTCTAAACATAGTATAGAAACCCGAGTACATACAACATGAAAAAGAACTTGTCACTCACCAGAAGGCACTAGGGCTCTCTCTGTGATAAATTACCACGTTGGTGACCAATTTCACACCATCTGCTTTCGCAGCAGCATTACTCATCCATGCAACTACATTATAGAAAGTGAATAATGAGATGCACATACAGTCAGGCACACTCAAAAGCATAAACGACCGCAACCAAAAAACGCCTAGCTCAGGTACAAGCTATGGGCTCAGTAATATAATCCCTGGTACAAATGTAAACTCAAAATCCATGAAATACAACAAAATGACATATTGGGTGATCAACAAATAATCTGAAATAACTATAAATACACTTGAAGAGGATTATTGTTTGTGATTATCAATTACCCAATTTTTAAAGGCCAATGTGATTTATATGGCATCTGTCAGTAGGATCAACCATCCTACGCTATCTATTTGGGCATGCAGGTAAAGGCTGACGAAAATTATACTTTGATATCTGCGATCTGATTTCGTATTCTAGAGAAATTCACATTTTTCTTTTTATGCAAATGAGCGGTAAGGATCTATGGGCTGGACATAGATCTCCCTGAAAATCTGCCTCCATAGCTTATTTTAAATGAAAGACGGCTTTACTAGTGTGAGACATGTAGATCAGGAGAGCAACTCTCAGTCATTACATGTCTCACACTGGTAGCGCCCTCTTAAATTTGAAATAAGGTCTGGAGACAGATTCTTAGGGAGATCCATGTCTTAACCACAGATCTAAAGAGCTCATTTACATATTAAGAAAAATATGGATTTCTTTGGAGTAAGACACTGAATCACAGATATCAAGGAATCATTTTCTTTATGACTTACTTACCAATAGAGACAATTTAGAAGGGTTCATACTGTTAGCTCTACACTAGACTAGGCGGGATTCCCGGAGTGGACCCTCTGGACCGTGGCACCGAGGGGCCCCGGATGAGCAACCAGGTGGACCCGACCCCTATACAGGGACCGTTAGGAGCAGGTCCAGGGGTTCGAATGCCACGGCAGTCGGAACTAAGAGGGGCGGCTCGGAATGGAGTACAGAGACTAACACTAGAAAACAGGACTGAGGTAGGACTGCAGGTATGGACACGGATAGGCAGGACCGGAGCGGGACTGCAGGTACAGACACGGATAGGCAGGACCAGAGCGGGACTGCAGGTACAGATACGGGTAGGCAGGACTGGAGTCGGACAGCAGGTACAGACACGAGTAAGCAGGACTGGAGTAGGACAGCAGACACCAACACGGGTAGACAAGACTGGAGTCGGACTGCAGGTACGGACACGGGTAGGCAGGACAGGAGTCAGACAGAAGGTGCCAACACCATTAAGCTGGACTGGAGTAGGACAGCAGGTACCAACACGGGTAGACGGGACTGGAGTTGGACTGCGGGTACGGAGACGGGTAGGCAGGACTGGAGTAGGACTGCAAAGAAACACAAGGGAATGAGAGGGTGGACACTGAATGCAAGGCAAGAACCACAGGACCTAGAATGCTGCTGTAACAACAGCGATCAGGCGCCTCTATTAAGAGAGGGCGGCCTGATATACTCGCAGCTGTGCCCCCATTGGTCCAGCGGTGCTACCAGGTCAGGGCACCGCCGGAGGATAATGCCAGAGAGGGTGAGCCGGCCGCGGCCTATGGCGCATGCGCAGGGCTCGCAATGACGTCTCAGGCCGCGGGCCGGTCAGAGGAGGATGCCGCCGCCGTAGCAAGGGGGAGCGAGGCTGCGGCGCTGAGTAAGCATGAGAGCGCATGGCGGGGGAGCCAGCAAGGTGCACGACGGGAGGCATGGTGACGGGGCCGTGACAGTACCCTCCCCCTTAAGCCGCCCCCTGCTGCGATTGGCAAACAATCTCCTGAGAATGCAGGGAGCGTTGATGTTCTCCCGGGGCTCCCAGGATCTCTCCTCAGGACCGAAACCCCTCCAGTCAATAAGGAAAAAGGTCTTCCCTCTAACTCTCCTCATGGCGAGAATATCTCTTACCTCAAAGGTGTTGTCAGCGCCCACCGGCCGAGGAGCAGGACATGGAGAGGGATGGAACTGATTTAGTACCACAGGTTTCAGGAGAGAGACGTGGAAGGTGTTCTGGATGCGGAGCGAAGCAGGCAACCTCAACTTGTAGGCGACTTCATTGACACGTCTCAGGATCTCAAAAGGGCCAAAGTACCGGTGACCCAGCTTGTAAGAGGGTAATTTCAACCAGATATACTTGGACGAGAGCCAGACCTTATCCCCTGTTATGATTGAGTCACCGTAGGAGGCAAAAACAGAAATGCTAGCTAAGTCCAGAAAACCAGAGAAGTTGGCAGCTATCGGATTGCAGACCCCTGAACCTATCAACACAACTAGCAGTAGCCGTGGGGGGTTCCTACGATACCCTAGACCCCTCGATAACAGTCGGAGAATGAAATAGGCCTAAAGAAAGAAAGGGGAAATCTAAACTGCCCCAGAGCAGACCCCAAAGCAATAGGCAGCCCCCAACATATAATGACGGTGAAGCAAGATGAAAATACTAACACAGACAGAAAGATAGACTGAGCAAAGAGGGGCCCAAGCTAACTAGAAAAGGACAGGAAGGCTGCTGTCTGCAATCCGTGAAAAACCCTATGAAAATAAGAGCCAAAAGACTGACAGTGAAAAAGGCCCTGAAGACGCTAGGCTTCAAAAAAACTATGTCAGTACTCAGGAATATACTGAAGACAAAGCTACAGGCAAAAGGAGATTCAGCTCACCCCAGCAGGGAATGGCAGAATACTGAAAAGCAAGGAAAACAAAAAACAAAACAAAAAAGCTAACAGGCAAAAAAGAAAACTTAGCTTTAGAGGAGCAGGAATCAGACTGGTGTCCTAGAAGTCCACAGAGAAATCACCCCCAGGGCAGAAGGGCGTCGGCAGCCTTATATCCAGTCCATGACTCCACTCAGCCAGTCATCCTCATTAGACACAGGTGCCTGATAATCAGGCTCATTACCTTCCTTTACCAGAATAGGGAGTTCACCAGACCCCAGTGACGAAGGGGAAAATGAACTCACAACAATCCCCGACGTGAAACAGTGGAGGATCTAACCTCCTCTTGTCTGCGTGCTTCTTCATCCGCTCACTGGCCCTTTTGAGGGTCGTGTTGGTCTCTGACCAGATTTCAGAAAATTCTTGGGACAAGGAGTTGGCTGCTGGCACCTCGGAGGTCGGGGCCACAGGAAGAGGCACACTGGGATGTTTTCCAAACACCACGAAAAAGGGTGACTTGGTTGAAGACTCGCCGGCATGATTGTTGTAGGCGAACTCTGCCCATGGAAGCAGGTCAACCCAGTCATTCTGGTGGGCGTTGGAGAAATGACGAAGGTATGCAGTCAACGTCTGGTTAGTTGGCTCTACTTGCCCATTGGTCTGCAGATGATAGGCAGATGAAAAATCCAGGGATATATCCAGAAGTTTGCAAAGCGCTCTCCAAAACTTAGAAGTAAACTGGACTCCACGATCAGACACAATCCATCGAGGTAGGCCGTGAAGCTTGAAAATCTGATGGACGAAAATCTTGGCTAATCCGGGTGCAGAAGGAAGACCGCTCAAAGGAATGTAATGTGCCATTTTGTAAAAGCGGTCTACAACCACTAGAATCACCATAGAGCCGGAAGAGTGGGGCAAATCAGTGATAAAGTCCATGGCAATATTCTCCCAAGGTGACGTAGGCGCCGGCAAAGGAAGCAGCAGACCAAACGGAGGCCAACGTGGTGTCTTATTCCTAGCACAGGAGGAACAGGAGGCAACGAAGTCTGATACATCCTGGCGGAGAGTTGGCCACCAATAATACCGAGATATGAGAGCAAGGGTCTTCTCAATTCCAGCATGACCAGCCAATCTGGAGGAATGCCCCCATAGCAGAACTTTCCTTTTGGCATTCTCCAGCACGAGCGTCTTGCCTGGAGGTGGAGAAAGTAGGCTCAACGGTGCCACAGTGATAATCTTCGTGGGCTCGATGATGTGGGAGAGCTCTTCCCCAACCTCAGTCGGTTCAAAGACTCTGGATAGGGCATCGGCCTTGGTGTTTATGTCCCCAGGGTGGAAATGTTGCTCAAAATCAAAGCGAGCGAAAAACAAGGACCATCTGGCCTGTCGAGGACTAAGTCTCTGGGCGGACTGAGGTAGGCCAGATTCTTGTGGTCCGAGTAAATAGCAAATGGATGGACAGCTCCCTCCAGAGGATGACGCCACTCCTCCAATGCCAATTTGATGGCCAAAAGCTCGCGGTCGCCAATCGAGTAATTGCACTCGGATGAGGAGAAGGCTTTGGAGAAAAATCCACAGGGGCGTAGACGACCCGAAGAGGTCTTCTGGGATAAGACAGCCCCGGCACCTGTCGAGGACGCGTCCACCTCCAGCACGAAAGGTTTGCTGCTCTCAGGACAAGATAACACAGGAGCCGTGGAAAAAGCCCGTTTTAGCGACTGGAAGGCCTCCTCGGCCTCTGGCGTCCAGGAGTTAGAAGAGATTCCCTTACGGGTAAGGGCGGATATTGGCTTGGAGAGTGAGGAAAAGTGCGGAATAAACTGCCTGTAGTAGTTGGCGAATCCGAGGAAATCTTGGATGGCTCTTAGGCCGACGGGGCGGGGCCATTTGAGAATGGCGCACAGTTTCTCAGGATCCATCTGCAGCCCGGCGTCGGAGACGATGTAGCCCAGAAATGGTAGTGAGGTTTGCTCGAACAAGCATTTCTCCATCTTGGCGTACAAACGATTCTCCCGGAGACGCTGAAGAACCAGGCGGACAGTTCTCCTATGGGATGGAAGATCTGAGAAGACAAGGATGTTATCCATGTACACTACCACACAGGAGTACAGAAGATCCCGAAAGATCTCATTGACAAACTCCTGGAACACAGCCTGAGCGTTGCACAGGCCGAATGGCATCACCAGGTACTCATAGTGACCGTCACGGGTGTTAAAAGCGGTCTTCCATTCATCGCCGATGCGGATAAGATTGTACGCTCCTCTGAGGTCCAGTTTGGAGAAGGTCCGTGCTCCTCTGAGGCGATCAAACAACTCTGGAATGAGTGGGAGTGGGTACCGGTTCTTGACAGTGATGTTGTTTAATCCCCTGTAGTCAATGCATGGGCGCAACGAGCCGTCCTTCTTTTTAATGAAGAAGAAACCGTCTCCTGCGGGGGAGGAAGACTTCCGAATAAATCCCTTGGCGAGGTTTTCCTTGACGTATTCAGACATGACTGCAGTTTCTGAGGGAGACAGTGGGTAAATCCTACCCCTAGGGGAAGTGGAATCAGGGATTAACTCGACTGGACAGTCGAAGGGCCGGTGTGGTGGCAGGACCTCCCCTTCCTTCTTGTCAAAGACGTCTGCATAGGACCAATAGGCTGAAGGAAGCCCCGAGAGCTCCCGAGGTGGGCGTGCGGGAACAGCAGGACGGATAGGGTTCAAACACCGACCTTGACACGGATCTCCCCAGCGCAAAACTTCCAAGGACGATCAGTTGAGTACCGGCTGATGAGTCTGTAGCCACGGAAGACCAAGTAGGATGGCGTGAGACAGATCGGGCAACACGTAGAAGGCCACCTTGCAAAACAACCTCCTCCTTGACAGCGGTGATGGGTTCCTGTAGTGGTCTGCCGTCAACGGAAGCAATCACACGAGGATTCTTCAGAGTAACCACAGGAATCCGATACTTGTCCACCACTTCACGTCGGATGAAGTTACCTGCTGAGCCCGAATCCACGTAGGCCACCTCGGACCCACGCCTCTCCCCTGAAAGTAAAAGAACAGATAACGTTAGAGCTTGAGAGGAATCATTGTCACCTATGGAGGCCTCTCTTACCTGGCCTAGGTGGAAGAGTTTCCCGGTCTCTCAGGACAAGAGCGGATGAAGTGGGATGCTCCTCCACAATACAGACAGAGACCCTGCTCCCGTCTCTCTCTCTGACGTCTCTCAGCCATCCGGACCTGGTCTACTTGCATGGGCTCGGGAGGTGGAGTGTGAACAGACCCAGCTGGTCATGGACTAAAGGACCGATTAGTGGTCGGGACTGGCCTGGTGGGTCTCCTCTCCCTAGCTGACTACCGGGCGCGCTCCTGGAACCGGAGGTCTATTCGAGTAGCCAGGGAAATGAGGTCCTCGAGAGTGGTGGGAGTATGCCCGCCAGTTCATTCTTTATCCTGCCCGACAACCCACGCCAAAAGGCTCCAACCAATGCCGCATTATTCCAACCCAATCCGGAAGACAAGGTACGGAACCGGATGGCGTACTGACCAACTGTCAGGGTGCCCTGGTGAAGGTTAAAAAGCGACTCAGTAAGAGAGGCTACCCGTCCTGGCTCATCAAACACCTTACGAAAGGTGTCCAAGAAGACCAGAATGCTTGAGATCATGGGGTCATCCCTCTCCCAGAGAGGATTTAGCCAGGATAAGGCCTCCCCCTCCAGATGGGACATGATAAAGGCCACCTTGGCCCTATCGGAGGGATACTGGTGAGGCTGAAGCTCGAAGTGCAGGCTACATTGGTTTAAGAACCCTCTACACTGTTTGGGGTCACCACTGTACAGGGGTGGTTTGGCAAGGTGAGGAGAGGAAAACGAAGTGGGACCGGGGATAGCGGCCGAGACTGCAGCGGCGGACTGGAGGTCCCCCAAACGGTTGTCTACTGACACCTTATAAGACAGAATATGGGACTGGGCATCACGCTGCTGGCCCAGTTCCTGCTGGAGGCTGGCCAGTTGGGCAGCATTCCCCGGATCGGCAGCCTCAAGAGCAGACTAACACGACTCCATGGACTTCATTACTGACATGATGATCCCCTGGTCCTCCCATAAAAAGAGCAACTCCTTTTGACCGGGAGCTGAAATACCAGTGGAATCCATGGCCTGATCGTACTGTTAGCTCTACGCTAGACTAGGTGGGATTCCCGGAGTGCACCCTCTGGACCGTGGCACTGAGGGGCCCCGGACGAGCAACCAGGTGGACCCGACCCCTATACAGGGACCATTAGGAGCAGGTCCAGGGGTTCGAATGCCGTGGCAGCCGGAACTAAGAGGGGCGGCTCGGAATGGAGTACAGAGACTAACACTACAAAACAGGACTGAGGTAGGACTGCAGGTACGGACACAGATAGGCAGGACTGGAGCGGGACTGAAGGTAAAGACACGGATAGGCAGGACCGGAGCGGGACTGCAGGTACAGACACGGTTAGGCAGGACTGGAGTCGGACAGCAGGTACGGACATGGGTAAGCAGGACTGGAGTAGGACAGAAGACACCAACACGGGTAGACAAGACTGGAGTCGGACTGCAGGTACGGACACGGGTAGGCCGGACTGGAGTCAGACAGAAGGTGCCAACATGGTTAAGCTGGACTGGAGTAGGACAGCAGGTACCAACATGGGTAGACGGGACTGGAGTCGGACTGCAGGTACAGAGACGGGTAGGCAGGACTGGAGTAGGACTGCAAACAAACACAAGGGAATGAGAGGGTGGACACTGAATGCAAGGCAAGAACCACAGGACCTAGAATGCTGCTGTAACAACAACGATCAGGCGCCTCTATTAAGAGAGGGCGGCCTGATATACTCGCAGCTGTGCCCCCATTGGTCCGGCGGTGCTACCGGGTCAGGGCACCGCTGGAGGATAAGGTCAGAGAGGGTGAGCCGGCCGCAGCCTATGGCGCATGCACAGGGCTCGCAATGACGTCACAGGCCGCGGGCCGGTCAGAGGAGGATGCCGCCACCGAAGCAAGGGGGAGCGGGGCTGCAGCGCTGGGTAAGCATGAGAGCGCATGGAGGGGGGCCCGGCAAGGTGCGCGACGGGAGGCATGGCGACGGGGGCCGTAACAGATACAACTAATATATGCCCTTTAAACATATCATGTCATGTTTGTAGCATGTGATGACAATGAGACTTGCATCTAACTAATAAATAGGGCCCTGATGAATGATATTAAGAACTGAGATGTGGCCACTCAAGATTTCTATTACAGCTACAAATATTGTTGAGTGTACTCATACGCTTGTTGGCATTACACTTCCTTTATTACACAAGCCCTCTCATACAGAAATGTACAAAGGTTCTGTTAGTTATGTACAAATCCAACTAAAAACATTGTTGCATACATCATTGTACTCTATATGTACAGTCATATTGTATCTTGGGTAGACCATCTTCCTACATATTGGAGTCCAATGAAACCTATTTGGCTGCATGTGCAGGGTATTCAGGTGAATAGTGTCATGCATCCCAGGAAAAAATAATTACATATTTATGGCAAGTCATAGATCCATATTAAGAGGTTTAAAGGGAATCTGCCATCGCAAAATGCAAATTAAACCATTCATACATTCAAAGACGAGACTTAGCCCCTATAAAATCATACTTGTAATGTAGGCTAACTATTTGTTACACAAGACCATTTTATTGGTTATACAAATGCTGTTCTCTGTGCACTCTTGCTGTGGCCAAGAACTCAATTCACTGTTCCACCCTCTCAATTACAATCCTCCATACCTCCTCTTATAATAACCAACAGTGCTTGTTTTGGAGCGCTGCCTGAAATGAATCCTCATGGTAGATAAAAAGCATTGTGTTTTGTGTGCAGATGCGCTCTAATCCCTCTCCTGTATGTGGCAACCACTCTAATATCCCATTTGCTGTCCACACAGTCTGCTTGCTGCACACAGGCAGCTGTTGTTGACAAGAGACAGAATTGTGGCAAGGCACAGATCTGGCCAAGGTTACAAAAGAATTTCTGCAGTACTCAAGGTCCCTAAGAGCACAGTGGCCTCCATAATCATTAAATGGAAGAAGTTTGGGACCACCAGAAGTCTTCCTAGACCTGGCCGTCCAGCCAAGCTGAGCAATCGTGGGAGAAGAGCCTTAGTGAAAGCGCTAAAGAAGAAGCCCAATATCACTGTGGCTGAGCTCCACAGATGCAGAAGGAAGATGGGAGTAAGTGCCACAAAGTCATCTATCACTGCAGCCCTTCACCACTTGGCCCTTTATGGCAGAGTGGCCTGACAAAAGCCTCTCCTCAGTGCAAGACATATGAAAGTCCGTTTAGAGTTTGCTAAAAAATAACACATGAAGAACTCCCAGATTATGAGAAATAAAATTCTCTGGTATGATGAGACAAAGATAGAACTTTTTGGTGATATAGCTAAGCGATATGTGTGGAGAAAACAAGGCAATGCTCATCACCTGCCCAATACAATCCCAATAGTGAAACATGGTGGTGACAGCATCATGTTATGGGGGTGTTTTTCAGATGCAGGGACAGGATGACTGGTTGCCATTAAAGGAAACATGAATGCCAAGTAAAGAGATATCCTGGATGAAAATCTCTTCCAGAGTGCTCTGGACCTCAGGCTTGGCCAAAGGTTCATCTTCCAACAAGACAATGACCCTAAGCAAGGGCCGGCTTTAGCGGCAGGCAGATCAGGCAGCTGCCTAGGGCCTCCGCTCCCACAGGTGCACCTGTTGTGAATTCACTTTCTGACTTCCCTCTGGTTATTACTGAAGGCAGTGGAGTTGGTCAGATTGACAGAGGGGTTGCAAGTTCTCTTTCTGGGCTCCCTCTGGTGGTTACTGGAGGTAATGGAGCTGATCTGATTAACAGAGGCTTGCCACCTGATAATGAGGACGACGATTGCAGATCTGGGGTTTCAGATTGGGATTTAAGACAGCCGACTCCCTCTATCCCTGCTGGTGATTTTCTTTTGCCTCCTGAGATCTGATGTTTCCAGCTCAGTCCCTGCATGTTCAGCTAAGTGTTCATTTGCTATTCTGTTTGCATTTGATCTGGTTTTGTCTATCTCAGTTTTGTGTGGGTCAGCCAGCTCCGGCTGGGGCTGTGCTGAATCACCGTCCATATGTTACTGCTTGTGCCAGTTCGTTTTTGTCCCTTATTAGATTGGCCTCTTTTTGCTCTGCTTTCAGAATATACCAGAGTGCTGATATAGTGGGCGAAGTCGTGCGACTTCAGTGTTTTTTGCATCAGACGTGTTGGACTTTTTGCAGGGTTTTTTGCGTGATTGCAGACAGCGTCATTCCTTTCCTGTCCTGTCTAGTCAGTGTGGGCCCCATCATTTGCTCAGTCTATTTTCCTGCCTGTGTTTGTGTTTTCACCTTGTCTCACCGACAATATATGTTTGGGGGCTATCTATTCCTTTGGGTTCTGCTCTGGGGCAGATTAGATTTCCCCTTTCTTGCTTTAGGCTTAGTTAGCTCTCCGGCTGTGCCGAGGTGTCTAGGATCATCGTATGTACGCTCCATGGCTACTGCTAGTTGTGTGGATAGGATCAGGGCTCTGCAATCCGCTTAGTTACCAACCTCTCTGGTTTTCTGTGGCTTAGCTGGGGCTTGCTCTCCTCCTCGGTGACCCATTCATAACATGCTCCCAGCCAGTGGCATGCCGTTAATAGCGACACATCATGCAGCCGCAATAGGACCCCTGAGTCAGGGGGCCTGTCTGCCACAGAACCAAGAAGCAGGATGGCATCACATGAAGATGGGAGGTGACAGACCAGGGCCAGTGACATCCATTGGACTGGACTGCCCTGCAGGGTAGTATAATAAAAGTTATTCTTCTACTCTTGCAGGTCGGGTTGGGGGCTGATTTACAGCATTATAGAATGCTGTATCTCAGCCCTGAAAGGTGATGGACCTAACTTATATTGGCCATACCTGGTGACAGATTCCCTTTAATAACAAACCCATAATTGTCAATTCAACTTTCTGCTGGATCACCAGAGCATGAGAGTAGGTTGAACTAGATGTTTTTCAACCTTGCTTATTCTGTAAAAACAGGATGAAGGAGCTTTGACCCAAAATAGTCCTGATTATGATATTACCTCCTAAGCCAACTGGAAACTACCTAAACAATTTATAAATGACAGTATGTGACTGCTGAAGCCACAAACTGGGATCCTATGATATGCATATCATAAGAAAATTGAAGTTGTAAGAAATATCAGTGGTACTGTATTTGATGTATTATTTATACTGAGAGTTTTAGTATGAAATGACCTATATAAGAAGATTTATAATAATGTTAGGAAATTTATAAAGAAATGGTGCCACTTTAAAGGCATGTTCCGCTTTTATAATGCAATGCTAGAGCTCTAAAATATGATATAACATTATGATCAATGATCTACAAACTCTTGTAAGGGGAATCAAAAGTGCAGGTCAAACAGGAGCTAATCAACATCATTCAGGATATAAATATATAGGAAAAAATGTATTGCATACTCTGCATTTCAGCACTAAACTAGCGCCTTTTTCAGTATCTTCCTTCATGCAGTACATATTGATGTTGCATATACATGGGACATGCACTTTTGGCTGCCTCTACTATTAATTTGTTGGACACAGAGCTCATGCAGTTATGGAGAGCATTGATGGGTTTCTAATAGTCGCAAAGGTTTACCTATTGGTTAATCTCACAAAGTGAGAAGATCACCCTTCAAAACTTGTGATACATACAAAATGTACACTATGGAGCACCTTGCTTTGTTTGTTTCAATTTCTTTCCTACACACCGTAACATCAGTTGACTGAAAAATAAATTGTAGGTCAAGGGTAAATTAAGAATTGGAAGAAAATACACAAGGAGCCAAACTGAGAACAAAATATGATTTGATTAAAAATGTTTTACTGTTTGGTCTCTCTACATCTTCTATGAATCACAGTACTGTACATCGCAGACTGCAGAATGCGTTAACAGTGAAATCAGTTAGTGACCTGTTCTGTCGGCTGGATCTATAATTCTATCTCTCTTCTTCCAAACTATTTTATAATCTGATTTATGACCCAAGTTGAACCTTCAACTAGTCATACATCATTTTACAGGACTGGTTAGTAGAGGAGTGATAAGCTACAGACCAGCTCCATCACTTTTAAAGGTCTTTTCAAGGCTGGCCATACATATTATATGGCTGTCATCCAAACGAGGCATCGACAGGTAGTATAGCTGACCGCCGTCTTAGCCGACTCTCCCATGCACAGGAGAACTTGCTTGGCCAATCAACTGTTTTCTCTATGAGAAAGCTAATGACTGACACATCGACCAGTGGCTAATCTCAAAGAGGATAATGCAATCATAAGTCTAAAATTTCTATCAACATCTCTCTCAAACATCAGTTGGTTGCAGCGGCCAAACACATTAGACTGTTGGCTGAACCCGTCGATATCGGTGAGTTCAGCCAACTTTAGTCTAATGTGTATAGTGGCATTAAGACCACATCATATGGTGAAGCTAAAACTCTCCACGTCGACGGGTCAATGGCTGCATAAATTAGTTTCAAAATTGTATGACTAATGGACATTGCAGTGGACAGAGTTTCAGGCTTGTGCAGTTAGTTATTAGCCTTAAAGGTATTTCCCCAAAAAGTACATTTTAATCAATAGATGTAATGGCTGTGTCTGAATGTGCAGGATCATGTTCTACACATAACTAGGCTCCTGGACAGGGGAGCAATCAAAAGAGAGTATACACACAGGACCGCATGGAATTGCAACTGCTGCTTTCTGTGAGTTAAAACATGTTTAATAATAGCAATTCTAATAAAAAGCGCCTAGGGAAGACTACTTCCAAGAATGTCAAAATCATCAGAAAAAGAAGAGAAGCATTGTCTAAAATATGACAAATTTTATTGTATTCATTTTAAAAGACAATAAATAAAGCATAAAGGTCTCAAAGATAAAAAAAGTGCAGACACTGTGGCAATACAAGCTTTACCCAATTAATAAGGTGCAAAAGATTTTTTTAGTAAGAAAAATGCCTATAAAGCGAACATTTGCTAAAGTGCATATATTTTATAGATGGATGGACATACGAGGGGTTAAAAAAATAGCCTCCTACAGTGAGTCCAGGTTTGTAGAGAACCATACATTTCCAAACAAAGTGACATCATAGAGATGAATAGCTTACATATAGAAAATCAAACATCATATAGTGATGATATAGCATATAGATCAATCAATATTAGATATATGCAGAGAAGGTGCAATTAAAGCATATTAATAGCAACCGCTCCACTTAGATTGGTACTTTATTTTATTTGTGTTATACCAATAGACGTGTAAGGGCTAAAAATGAAATATTATAAATTATAATTTTATACTAATTGAAAATTGAAATATTTTGTTAGACAAAAAAGGCCATAATCATAAAACACATCGTAAAAAAAGTGTTACAAAGAAAGGTGTTGGTTAGAGCAGATGAGTAATTAAGTTAGGGTAAATTATGTTTTTCATGTATTTTATGTTTTTATGTGTATTTTTTATGCACTACTAGTGTATATTTTTTACTCATTTATTAGTACTTGTATCACCAATAGTTTATATACATATTAAGATATGGTGAGAACAATGGTGCTAATATTCGTGATATAATCCATATTTGGTTGTATTATTTTCGTTTTGTGAAGCAACAGGAGGAAAAAGGACTGAAGTAACGAGTGCTTTTATATTAAGAAATATCAAATATTTTATTCAATACAAATTTAATAAAATCACAATACACAATGTATCAAAAAGGAGACAGACAGTAGCGCTATGGGAATAGGGGTAAAACCTCAATAGTAAAGGCATTAGAAAAATTCCAATGCAGTTATTCCACAGGTATCGCCTGATTGCAAAGGTATATCAACTGGTAATGAGCAGAATTGATCAGGCTTACCAATAAAGTGTCGAGAGAGGAGGAAAACCCCTATGTAGAGAGACCCTGACGTACGTTTCGCTGCCTCAAATGCAACTTTCTCAAGGGCATGTGAGGGACATTGGCACGGCCAGGACAGTGTCCAACACTTGTGAACTGAAAACCTTACCCCGTCATTTTTGGGTTGTTTCACGATTGTGACGCAAGATCTGTGAAAATTAGGGGTATTGATGTTCTCCACCTCGGTATCAAGGGTGGTAATAATAAGAAGTTGCTAGCTCAATTGGAGGCTAAATGGATCGTGACTCTTGGAACAATGGTCCCCAAGGGTCTGAACGAATCCCTAAGCTTTAGTTCCTTTTTGTAATTATCCTCTCTCCAGCATTGTCCATTATTTTATTTTAAAAAATTTTTCAATGTTTTTAACATTTTCTTTTTGCACTTATAGTACCAGTTCAGCTTTGGGTTGGTGACATGTTCTTCACCCGACGTCTGAGAAAGACGTTCTCCTGACTTGTTCTGGGCAAAATACCTACTCCCCTTCTTCCTTTGGTATCACCATATGGAGGCATCATCGTGACAGTCTATATTTTATACCTTGATGTGTTATATTATAACTAACTGTGTTACTATGCATTTTATATATTGTTGGACTCTCACCATTGGTGCCTTGTTGTATGTTATATGTATATGTATACATGTGATTATGCTATTTCTATGGCCATACTCCTTATGCCTCCCTTTCCCCCTTTACTATGGAGCTTTTACCCTTATTCGCATAGCGCTACTGTCTGGCACCTTTTTGATACATTGTGTATTGTGATTTTATTAAATATGTATTGAATAAAATATTTGATATTTCTTAATATAAAAGCACTCGTTACTTCAGTCCTTTTTCCTCCTGTTGTTTCATGTAATTTGAAAGTGAGTGCAGTGACTTGGGGAATTTTTTGTATTGCCACATGGCAAACTATCCCCTTGTGGTGTTGCAATGAGTCTAGATTCGTACATACTATTTTCGTTTAAAGTTTGATTCTGTTGGAATTTTAAAATTATATTTCTTTGCCCTGTACTAAATAGGTTTGTTTTCTAACACTTTGAGAGTTGACAGTTAAGGTATTGTCACACTAAGCGATATCGCTAGCAATATCGCTATAACTTGTGACGTATACACACAACAGTATTAGTGGCAGTAGCGAACATTCTGAATTCTCTTTATATTCTGTGGGTCATAAAACATTTCAGTGGCAAGATTTTACACAGTAATTCAAATAAAGGGGAAAAAAAGGAAAGTGAAGTATCATGCCAGTAATGCTCTTTAAGAATTTTGTCATGAAAATACAAAGTAAAGGTCAGTGTAACGCCAGAGAAAATTTTCCAGGTTTCCAGTAGCAATGTGCTCGACGAGAAGTATTTGGAAGATAGCAAATTGTAATTTATCATTCTAATATACTTTGTCAAAAGACTTCAGCAAATGAATATGTGACAAAAGGTGTATCAAAAACAACGCTTGTAAGAAAGATTGACATTAGTTGAGGAACATTAGATTAGAATTTTCAATTTTTGAACATATATATTTTTTTAATTTAAAGGGAATCTGTCACCAGACTTTTGCCACCTAATCTGAGTGCAGAATAATGAAGAGATAGAGACCCTGATTCCTGTGACGTGTCACTTAAGGTGCTGTCACACTTAGCGATGTACCAGCGATCCCGACCAGTGATATGACGCGGTCAGGATCGCTGGTACATCGCTAAGTGGTCGCTGGGGACGGGGTCGCTACTTACCTGTCACACTAGGCGATCCTCCGTCCTCCCGCCCGGCTCCACACTCGTCGCTCATCTCTCCACAGGAAGCGCCGCAGGAAACTGACGACGAGAAACGGTCCAGGACGTTCTTGCGCGATCAGCGATAACCAGCGGGGGAGCGGGTCGTAGGTAAGTATCACACACAGCGATATCGCTAGCAATATCGCTATAACGTCACTAGTTATAACGATATTGCTAGCGATATCGCTTAGTGTGACATGCCCTTTACTGGGCTGATTGCTGTAAGTTTGATAAAAACAGTTTTATCAGCAGGAGGTTATCACTAGAGGGCTATTAGACCTACTGCTTCGTAGCCATCCATATTCATGACATTTTTATAACCCAGGCGCCAATTCTGATTGGCATATTTCTGCCTATGCCCAGTGCAGACAGAAACCTGCCAATCAGTGCCATGGGCGGGGTTACACAAAGCTCAGCATTCAGAGAACCATGAATTTTGCAGCAGATAAAGCAGTAATTTTATAAAAACTGCAGCAAGCAGCCCAGTAAAGATAGGTTCACAAATGGTGTTTTTGCAGTGATTTTGCTGCAGTTTTTATGCAGCATATTTGTTGTGTAAAATTCGAAACATTTTACAGTACCAACATAACCAATGAGATCCCTGAAATCTCATGGACAGCATGCGGTTTTACTCACCCCAACATATTTTGGGCCCTGCTGTGTTTTTCCAAGATGCAGCATGTCAATTCTTCCAGCATTTTTGTAGCACTTTTAACCATTCCAATTAATAAGTAAAAATGCTGCAAAAAATGCACATAAAAATGCAACAAAAAAGTGCATAAATTACACACACACACATCTATACAGGTTCAGCGAATAAAAACATTGTGAGTGCTTCTTTAAGGCCGGCGTCACACTAAACGAATGGAAAATCGGTCCGAGTCTCCAAGACGAGAGTCACACAAATGTTCTCCGTATGGTCATCCGTGTATAATGTGTTTGCAATGCGATTTTCTTCCACCTATGTATCCGTATGACATTCGCATGGATTTACATTTTATATTATCCACTGCATTAAATGGCTCAATGGGATGAAATGAGGAAAATGTGTGCGTATTTGCCGCAAGCTAGACAGATCTTCTGTGTGACGTCCGAGTTTTTCTCACACCTATAGGCTTGCATTGGCAAGAATCGGACGATATATGCGTACAATCGCAGCATTCTGAGATTTTACACGCACGTCGAACACACCTGAGAAAAAATTTGGTGATGTGAGCTGTACCATAGATTAACACTGGGCCGAGTGCTATGTGAAGTTTTCTCGCATAGCACTCGCCCGTATTCTACGGTAGTGTGACACCGGCCTAAGTCACACGGCAAAGGAGCTGTCAGTCAAGCAGGAGGCTGGCAGAGCTGGAAGGGATTAGAGGTGTAGTAACTGGAACTTGGGAAGAGCTTTCACAAGCTGAAAGCACTTCAGCTACATTGCATATTAATTCACACCTTCAATTCTCAGTAATGGAGCAATGGGCATGTAAAGGGGTTGTTGGACTTGTCTTTGAAAAAGCTACATGTACATATATATAGTTTGGAAATCCTGCTTATAGATTCCCTTTAACAAAGAGCTCCAAGTAAGCCCTAAGAATTGTTATTTCACGGGCATTTACTAAAGCATACTGTATATATATGAGTAAAGCTGATGTGTCTTATTTAAAGTTGGTTTGTTGCAATACAGAGATATAGCACTATCAATCACTGTCTACATCTTAAGCAATGCACTTAATGTATCTATAACTATTTAAAGGAGCTATTCTATAAACAACATAAATCCCCTATCCCCATTATAGGTGATAAATGTAATACTGCTGGAGGAATAATTTCCAAAATCCTCACCAATTTTTAGAATGAGGTTCTCATGTTCTTGAGAGTGAATGCATTTTCATTGCGCATGTGCATTCACTTCCACACTATCATTCAGCAGGAGGATGGACGGTTAATGGAACAGTGGTTGCAGATGCTAATTCACACTCGGTACATTGAAAGCCACTTCTATTTCACAGTGTGGTCTGGTACCAGAATTCTAACCCCCAGTAATTATACATTTATCATCTATCCCAAACCTGGGCAAAATTCATCCCGCAGCACACATCCGTCCCTCTGGCTGTTCCAGTCCGGCCCAGAAACAGAGACCGCCGAAGGGCTGAAAACAATCGCCCACGTGCTCCACCTTACAGCCGTCCTCACCCGCCCGAGTCCCAATTTCACTGCTACCTGCTTCTTCAGGATGGTAGAGAATGGGGCAGCCAGCTCCTTCTTCCACCAATCAGCGTGTGCGACTGAGATAGCAGACGTGATTGCGTCACTACATTGCGTCAGCTGTGCGGAAACGTCAGTGCGTACAGCAAAGACTGGAGCAGAGTGTGTGTATGTGTGTGGGATGTGTGCCTGTATATAAGGGGCTATCTGAGGGCTCATGCTGAATATAGGGTAGGCTATGTGTGGGCTCATATGGTATATAGAGGATGTCAACATACCTAATTCTGGCCCTCCATGAGTATTGTGGAGGGCCAAACCAATAGGCAAATTAATTTGTGCCAAATGGTTTGGCCCTCCACAATACTCAAGGTCTCTCATGTGGCCTCCTGGAAAAAATTATTGCCCACCACTGATCTATCCTGTGGAAAGGTAATAAATGTGTCTCATTGGATAACACCTTTAAAACTCTATTTTAGATTCTAGGTGGTGAAACTCGGTATTAGCTAGCAGACCCCCATTATTACTTTCTGACACTTATTTATTACGAGTTAGAAAATAAATTAGGATGGAGCTTCCTATTCACATGTTTATGAAAGACTTAAAGGTTCAGAATGAATTATAAGACAATACTAAAGCGTATATAGTACACATGACTTTCTGTTGAGCCTCCCAAAAATTAGCAAAAGAACATTAATTTGAGGGCTCTGCCATGATAATATGGTAATAATGTTCGTAAAGTGGAAGACATCCACAAACTGCTAAAAATATGAATGTTTTATTCCATGGAGAATTGTTTGTATCATGAAAACGCATGTTGGCAATGTTTTGCACAATTGGAGCTGTTAGATATATGAAATGATAAGTGATCGAACCACAGAACAGACTTCTACTAATTGTAATCAACTATTTTAGCAGAATGGACTTAATGATTATTGTTAAAGGGATTGCCTATGAAGGCAGAACACAAAATGACCCTAGTGGGTGGCAAAAAACGGTGCTCAAGGCTCTGTTTACACTGCCAAATTACCATGAACAGGACTTCTGATGCCAAACAGCAGCCTGAGCGCTCTGATCAATCTATCACTGATCGTTCATTGTACAGAGTAGCCATAAGGAAACCAACGCATTTCAGCTAAGAAATCTTAATCATAGTCTCTTATAGGCTATGTGCACACGTATGCAGAAAATTTCTGCATAAAAACAGGACTCCTTCCCAGAAAACGCGCGTTTTTTACAGCGTTTTTGCCGCGATTTTTGCGCGTTTTTTGCCGCGCGTCCCCAGACACATAGAAAATAGCCAGAAATGCGGAATTTACCGCAAAATTAATGAGCATGCTGCGTTTTTTTTTACCTCAAAGTGTTTTTTTCGTGGTAAAAAACGCATCAATATGCACAAAAAGTGCAAAATGCATTAAAATGAATGGCAAGCTACTTTTAAGCTTTTTTTAGCGGATTTTTTGGTAAATCCACGGGAAAAACGTGAAGAAAAACGTGAAAAAAAACGCTGTGTGTGAACACAGCCTTAATGTGTTTTTTTATTGCAGCCTTTTGATAGGACAGTGCCTAGTTTGGGGCATTTTGCATCAGGAGAAACTTCAAATATGTGACATCCACTATTTTCTCCAACTATATGTGACATCCACTATTTTCTCCAACTATATGTGACATCCACTATTTTCTCCAACTATATGTGACATCCACTATTTTCTCCAGCTAGATGTTTTGGAAAGCCTGAAGCCTTTAAAATCCGCTTAAAAACCTGAGCAAATGAAGGGCAAGTCATTTTTCTATAAAAATTAAAAGTAGAATCCTTTTGAGCTTTTTTCTGCTTAAATGACGGCAAAAAATCATGCAATGTGAACATACCCTCAAGGCCCTGTCACACTAAGCGATATCGCTAGCAATATCGCTATAACGTCACTGGTTTTTGTGACGTTATAGCGATATTGCTAGCGATATCGCTATGTCTGATACTTACCTCTGATCGCTCCCCCGCTGTCCATCGCTGATCGCGCGAGAACGTCCTGGACCATTTCTCGTCATCAGTTTCCTGCGGCGCTTCCTGCTGTGGAGACGAGCGACGCGTGGACGCCGGCGGGAGGACGTCAGGATCGCCTCGTCTGACAGGTAAGTAGCGACCCCCGACCCTTGCAATGCCGCTGGTGAGATCTGCCTGTGTGGCAGCTCACTAGCGACCACCTGGACCCGTAGACGCGAGTAATCG
Organism: Dendrobates tinctorius; assembly: GCF_039654945.1. NCBI lineage: Eukaryota > Metazoa > Chordata > Amphibia > Anura > Dendrobatidae > Dendrobates > Dendrobates tinctorius. The sequence continues at coordinate 1,721,526 of NW_027361853.1, read as the reverse complement.
TGAAACGGCCGTTGTCCGGCACCTCCCTCCCCTAGCATTCCTCTAACGTCCTGCATGTCCACACATCTATTGATGGAATTTATGTGAAATAAAGACGCACAGTTTTTCAGCTATATCAGTGAGTGCTGCATATTTCTTCTTTTTTCGCTTCACATTGAAATATTAATGATGTATTTACCTAGTAACTTTTGGTTAATAATAACCCAGTTTCCTACGCAAGTCTAAAGCTTAACTTCTGGTGTGCCGAGTATTATTATTATTATTATTATTTATTGTTATAGCGCCATTTATTCCATGGCGCTTTACATGTGAGGGGGGTATACATAAAAACAAGTACAATAATCTTAAACAATACAAGTCATAACTGGTACAGGAGGAGAGAGGACCCTGCCCGCGAGGGCTCACAATCTTCAAGGGATGGGTGATAATACAGTAGGCGAGGGTAGTATTACACAATAGCTTATTCAGTGAATAGAGTAATATTACTGGATAAGTTTTAGATTGTTGGGTAGAAACTATGGGCATTATTAACCAACAAGCAAAAGGGAAATGCTGAATGATTGCTTTTTGTGAAAACATCTGGTCTCTATGAGATATTAGGGCTTATGACTGTCACAGAAGGGGAAACATCAATCAGGACCCCTTGGTGAACAAAACAGAGCTGTTCTGTAAGAGCTGCTGTCATGTAATAACATTTTTACTATGCATTAGTTATTTGTTGTATTTGATGGCGACAATCCCTTACCCGTTTATAAACTTCTTGGACTTTAGGAAAATAGCAACGTTTAGCTTACAGAGATTTTCATAACATTAAAATAACGAGCTACAACATCATGATCAGAGAGGGTCTGGCTGAAGGACTTCTATTATTCTTTCCCAAGCACTTGAATTATGCTGTGTTACAGTACCCTGCACAAGGAATGGCTGAAAGTGCAGTTGGAAAAAGCAGAATGTGACTGTTCATACAAGGAGTCGTATAGGATTGCAGAAGATGAAAAACACTGAAGTAATGGAATATACTAACAAAATGTCTTCTGCTCTTACAATTGGAATACCCTTTGTAGGCAGTTATACCTGTCATGAGCCAGTATTCGTAGAAATACAGTATTTGCAAATATATTTTTAAAGGTGCTATTGACATGAAATTCTCACTATATCAGATCAGTAATTAGAAAGCAATCCTGCCACTTAGTAAAAAATAATATTAGCTGGTTCAACTGATGGCCTATAAAAAGGCGTTTCATTACAAAGATGCAACAGAAGAAACATCTCATGAAGGGTAAAATCAGCGAACTGTCTCAAAACATTTGCAACCTTATTGTTGCAAACCACACTGATGCCATTAATTATATACGATTTTCTAAACTACTGAAGATTCAAGTTTGCACTGTTTGGCCATAATCTGGAAGTGGAAAGAACATCATTTCACCATAAACCAGTCATAATCAGGTGCTACCAGCCAGATATCAGTTAGAGGAGTGAAAGAATTATCGGAACAGTTGTCCAAGAGCCAAGCACCACCTGAGGAGAGCTACAGAAAGATCTAGAATCAGCAGGTACAATGGTTTCAAAGAAAACAAAATTGGTAATGAACACAACCTCCATAGCCTGCATGCACGCAGACTCCATTGCTGAACAAAAAGCGTGTTCAGCCGCATTTTAAGTTTGCTCAACAACATTTAGACAAGCTTATGAAATAGTCTGATTACACAGTATGGTCAGATGAAACCAAATTGAACTCTTTGGATAACATAATACACACCATGTTTGGAGATCAAAAGACACTGTGCGTTACCTCAGAAATACCAACAGTAAAGTTTGGACGTAGGAACATCAAGGTGTGGGGATGTTTTTCAGAATACGGCACTGGCAAACTTCATATAGTTTGAAGGATGGAAAATTGGACAAATGTACTGAAACTTTCTTAATAAAAATCTGCTGTAATGATGATTTGAAGATAAATAATGATGCAATGATGATGAAGATAAAACGAGGGTGAACATTTCAGTAAGACAATGATCCCAAACACACTGCCAAGGAAACTCTCAATTGGTTTCTGAGAAATAAAAGAAAGCAGTTAGAATTGCGCAGGCAATCACCTGACCTGAATCCAATAGAAAATTTATAGAAGGAACACTGAGAAAGCTCTGAGTTCATAGAAGGAGCGCACGGAACCTTCAGGATTTGAAGGGTGTTTGTGTGGAAGAATCACACCTGAGCAATGCATGCAACTAGTTTCTCCATGCAGCAGGCGTCTTGAAGCTGTATCCCCAACAAAGGCTTTTGTCCGATGTATTAAATACATTTCAGTGAGCGTGTTCAATACTTTTTCCTTTGTCATTTCTCATTATTACACTTAACTTAATTTATGGACATCTATGGTTTAATTTCTTTGCCTGTGTGGATTTAATGGGTTATTGATATTTGATGAGAATGAGAATTTCATGTCTATAGCTCTTTTAGAAATATATTTACTTAGATAATTGGTGACGTATACAATACTTATTTCACCCGTTGTATGTATTCTGCAATGTGGTCCTATGGCTGACTTATGTCCATACAATTGAATATGTCATAGCTATCCATCAGTGGTATATACACATGGTCAAAATTGTTGGTACCCCTCGTTTAATAACAAAAAAAACCACAATGGTCTCAGAAATAACTTGAATCTGACAAAAGTAATAATAAATCAAAAATCTATGAAAATGAACAAATGAAAGTCAGACATTGCTTTTCAACCATGCTTCCACAGAATTAAAAAAAAAATAAAACTCATAAAATAGGCCTGGACAGAAATGAATGTACCCCTGAAAATAATGTGACAAAAGGGACATGTTAAATCAAGGTGTGTCCACTAATTAGTATCACAGGTGTCTACAATCTTGGAATCAGTGAGTGGGCCTGTATAGAGGGCTACAGATACTCACTATGCTGTTTGGTGACATGGTGTGTATCACACTCAACATGGACCAGAGGAAGTGAAGGAAAGAGTTATCTCAGGAGATTAGAAAGAAAATTATTGACAAACATGTTAACCCCTTAAACCCCAAGGGTGGTTTGCACGTTCATGACCGGGCCAATTTTTACAATTCTGACCACTGTCCCTTTATGAGGTAATAACTCTGAAACGCTTCCATGGATCCCGGTGATTCTGACATTGTTTTCTCGTGACATATTGTACTTCATGCTAGTGGTAAAATTTCATTCAAATAACTTGCGTTTATTTGTGAAAAAAACGGAAATTTGGCAAAAATTTTGAAAACTTTGCAATTTTCAAACTTTGAATTTTTATGCCCTTAAATCACAGAGATACGGCACACGAAAAAACGTAATAAGTAACAGTAACATTTCCCACATGTTTACTTTACATCAGCACAATTTTGGAACCAAAATTTTTTTTTGTTAGGAAGTTATAAGGGTTAAAAATTGACCAGCGATTTCTCATTTTTGCAACACCATTTTATTTTTACGGACCACATCACATTTGAAGCCACTTTGCGGGGTCTATGTGATAGAAAATACCCAAAAGTGACACCATTATAAAAACTGCACCCCGTAAGGTGCTCAAAACCACATTCAAGAAGTTTATTAACCCTTTAAGTGCGTCACGGGAATTTTTTGAATATTTAAAAAAAAATGAACATTTAAATTTTTTTCACAAAAAAAATACTTCAGGTTCAATTTTTTTATTTTACCAAAGGTAACAGGAGAAATTGGACTGCAAAAGTTATTGTGCAATTTGTCCTGAGTACGCTGATATCTGATATGTGGGGGGGAACGACTGTTTCGGCGCATGGCAGAGCTCAGAAGGGAAGGAGCGCCGTTTGACTTTTTCAATGCAAAATTGACTGGAATTCAGATCGGACGCCATGTCGCGTTTGGAGTGCCCCTGATGTACCTAAACAGTGGAAACCCCCCACAAGTGACCCCATTTTGGAAAATAGACCCCCCAGGGAACTTATCTAGATATGTGGTGAGAACTTTGAACCCACAAGGGCTTCACAGAAGTTTATAACGTACAGCGGTACAATTAAGAAATCATATTTTTTCCACATAAATGATCTTTTCACCCTCAATTCTTATTTTTCCAAAGGTAACAGGACCCTAAAAGTTATTGTGCAATTTGTCCTGAGTATGCTGATACCCCACATGTGGGGGTAAACCACTATTTGGGCGCATGGCAGAGCTCAGAATGGAAGCAGCACCATTTGACGTTTGGAAAGCCCCTGATGTACCAAAACAGTGGAAACCCCCCACAAACGACCCCATTCTGGAAACTATACCCCCTAAGGAACTTATCTAGATGTGTGGTGAGTACTTTGAACCCCCAAAGGCTTCACAGAAGTTTATAATGCCCGGGCATGAAAATAAAAAAAATCACATTTTTTCCCCAAACTAATTTTTTTATTTTCCCAAGGGTAACAGGAGAAATTGGACCCCAAAAGTTGTTGTCCAATTTGTCCTGAGTACGCTGATACCTCATATGTGGGAGAAAACTACTGTATGGGCACACGTCGGGGCTCGGAAGGAAAGTAGTGACGTTTTGGAATGCAGACTTTGATGGAATGGTCTGCGGGTGTCATGTGCGTTTGGAGAGCCCCTGATGTACCTAAACTATTGAAACTCCCAACAAGTGACCCCATTTTGGAAATTAGACCCCCCACGGAACTTATCAAGATGTGTGGTGAGCACTTTTAACCCCCAAGTGATTCACAGAACTTTATAACGCCCGGGCGTGAAAATAAAAAAATCATTTTTTTCCACAAAAATGATATTTTTGCCCCCAATTTTTTATTTTCCTAACGGTAACAGGAGAAATTTGACCCAAAAAGTTGTTTTGCAATTTGTGCTGAGTAGGCTGATACCATATATGTGGGGGTAAAACACTGTTTGGGCGCATGGCAGAGCTTGGAAGGGAAGGAGCACCATTTGACTTTTTCAACGCAGAATTGGCTGGAATTAAGATCCGACGCCATGTTGCATTTGGAGAGCACCTGATGTGCCCAAACAGTGGAAACCCCCAATTCTAACTCCAACCCTAACCCCAACACACCCCTAACCCTAATCTCAGCCCTAACCCTAGCCCTAACCCTAGCCGTAACCCTTTATTATTTTTCCCTAACTAAGCGGGTGATAACGGGGGGTTTGATTTACTATTTATAGCAGGTTTTTATGTTTGGCAGCTGTCATAGGCTAAAAGACGCTTTTTATTGTAAAAATAGTTTTTGCATCACCACATATTGAGAGCTATAATTTTTCCATATTTTGACTCACTCATGTGAGGTCTTATTTTTTGTGGGACGAGTTGACGTTTTTATTGGTACCATTTTCGGGCACGTGACATTTTTTGATCGCTTTTTATTCTGATTTTTGGGACGCAGAATGAACAAAAACCAGCGTTTCATGAATTTCTTTTGGGGGGTGCGTTTACACCGTTCGGCGTGCGGTAAAATTGATAAGGCGGTTTTATTCTCTGGGTCAGTACGGTTACAGCGATACCTCATTTATGCCTTTTTTATGTTTTGGCGGTTTTATGCAATGAAAACTAATTTATATAAAAAATTATTATTTTTGCATCGCTTTATTCTGCGAGCTATAACTTTTTTATTTTTTCGCTGATGATGCTGTATGGCAGCTCGTTTTTTTTGTGGGACAAGATGACGTTTTCAGCGGTACCATGGATATTTATATGCGTCTTTTTGATCTCGCGTTATTGCACTTTTTGTTCGGCGGTATGATAATAAATAATTATTTTTTGCTTCGTTTTTTATTTTTATTTTTTAAGGGGTTCGCTAAAGGGGTTAACTAATGGGACAGTTTTATAGGGCAGGTCGTTACGGACGCAACAATACCAAATATGTGTACTTCTATTGTTTTTTTTCTTTTTTTATTTCCAAAAAATTAATTTATTGGGGAATTTTTTTTTTCTAAGTTAGCGATTTTTTAAAAATTATTTTTACACTTTTTTTTTTTTACTTTATTAGGTTGTCCCAAGGGGGACATCACTGTCCTGTGACAGATCGCTGATCTGTCACATCACAGATCACTGTGACAGATCAGCGATCTGTCACAGGCATAGACGCAGACTTTCTCATGCCTGCGCTTTGCAGGCACTGAGGAAGTCAGCTCCCTACAGGCCCCCGAAGGTCCCCGTCACCATCTTGGATCCGGGGACCTGTAGGGAAAGAGACCCCCGCAGCAGCGCTGCACATTGCGCTGCGGTGGGGGGCTCAGGGAAGCACGGAGGGAGCCCCATCCCTGCCGATGCTTCCCTTTAACCTCCGGTACACCGCGATCGTGTTTGATCGCGATGTGCAAGGGGTTAATGTGTCGGGGGTGGTCCGTGACCGCCCTTGACACATTGTGTCGGGTGTCAGCTGTGATAATTAGCTGACACCTGCCAGCGATCAGCGGCGCTCACCACGTGGGAGCCGCTGATTGCTGTGACGTACTATCCCGTCCCTGGGAATTAAATCCCAGGGCACATGGATGGGATAGTACGTCACATGGGATTAAGGGGTTAAAGGTAAAACTTATAAGACCATCTCCAAGCAGCTTGATATTCCTGTGAAGGTCTGGAGCTGATTCAGGTGTGGTATTTGCATTTAGAAGCTGTTGTTGTGATGCCACATGTGGTCAAATGAGCATTCAATAAAATAGACGCAGACCATCATTAGGATGAAAAAAAAGAATAAATCCATCAGAGAGAAAGCCGAAATGCTAAGAGTGGCCAAATCAACAGATTGGTACTGTCACAGGGCAGTTGGGACAAAGCAGGAGACGTGGAACCTGGGCCCCTGAACTGTCCCCTCAGGCTAAGGGGGTGCCCTGACTCTCCTTAACTTGGGGGTACACTTGAAAGTAGTGAGGCCCAAGTCCCCGACCTGTCTGTATCTCCTGTTTAGTACTGAGCTAAACCACCAACTCACTCCCCAGGAGGTGAGACAGGGAATAAAGTGAACTGCACCCAATAACTCACAAAGGAAAATAAAACAGACACCATGGGGTTAAAGCAACTAAAACCCAAAACTTAGCTTTGCTCTGCTGCAAATGCTCCAAGCAACAGAGTAAGGATCTGATCAGCATCCAGCAGCAACTCCACTGCTCCAGATAAGCTGAACCCCCTCACCACCAGGTAGGTCCAGTCTTCACCACGGTTGGATAACAAATGGGATGATTAAAGGATTATCTTATCTTATCTTATTACCAACAGTGATTTACTGCACATGACGACCTTTTATAGGAAGGAGGGGGGAGTAGTCATCACCTGTTGGTTAATTCAAACGTGTAGTAACCCCAGCGGCCACCGGGGGCAAAACCAGCACCAAAACAACTACAGTTGTAGTAAACCCCAGCAGCCACTGGGGGAAAAAGGTTTCTATAAGAATCCACATTCTGCCACGGCTCCAAAAATGGACCGTGACAGGTACATTCTGCAAAAAAGATGCACAGATGTGCATGGGAATTCAAAAAGGCCTAGATATCCACGGAATACTACAGTGGTGGATGATCGCAGAATCCTAACCATGGTGAAGAAAACCGCTTTCACAACATTTGACCAAGTTAAGAACATTCTCCAGGAAGTAGGTGTTATTCAAGTCTACCATAAAGTGAAGACTTAATAAAAGCAAATAAAGAGGGCTAACCACAAGGTGAAAAAGACCAGCTTAAATTTTGCCAAAAAAGATTTAACCACTTAGTGACAGAGCCAATTTGGTACTTAATGACCAAACCAATTTTTACAATTCTTACCACTGTCACTTTATGAGGTTATAGCTCTAGAATGCTTCAACGTATCCCACTGATTCTGAGAATGATTTTTCATGACATATTGTACTTCATGATAGTAGTAAAATTCCTTCAATATAACTTGCGTTTATGAAAAAAATGGAAATTTTGCAACAATTTAGAAAATTTTGCAATTTTCAAACTTTTAATTTTTGTACCCTTAAATCAGAGAGTGGTGTCACATAAAATAGTTAATAAATGACATTTCCCACATGTCAACTTTACATCAGCATAATTTTGGAAGCATAATTTTTTGTTAGGACGTTAAAAATTGACCAGCGATTTCTCATTTTTCCAATAAAATTTACAAAACCATTTTATTTAGGGACCACCTCACATTTGAAGTGAGTTTGGGGGGGTCAATATATCGTATTTTTCAGACTATAAGATGCACTTTTTTCCTCCCTAAGGTGGTAGAAAATGGGGGGTGCATCTTATAGTCCATAGGTACCGTCTCTGGCTGTGGTGGGGAGTTGGGGGAGCGGTTTCGGCAGAGCAGCAGGTCACAGAGGCAGGAGCCGGCGGCTGTGGCTAATTCCTGTGCCCGCTGCTAAAGAGAAATGAATATTCCTTGCATTCCATGCCAATAGGCGTGCAGGGCAATGAATATTCATTTTTTTTGGCATCCTGGTATGATTGGTCCCATTCCGTTCCTGATATGATTGGTCCCATTCTTATTCTGGTATGATTGGTCCCATCCCAGTCCTGTTATGATTGGTCCCATCCTTATCCTGGTAAGATTGGCCCCATCCCGGTCCTGGTATGCATGGCCCCATCAGAAAAGATTAAAAAAAACAAACCATTACACCCACCTCCCTCTGCTCCCTTGCAGTGTCCTGCTCCATTGCCAGCAGCTGCTTAATGCTTGTAAGGGTTGAAAGTTGACCAGAAATTTCTAATTTTCCAACAAAATTTAAAAACCATTCTTTTAGGGACCACCTCAAATTTGAAGTGAGTTTGGGGGTCAATATAACAGAAATTCCCAAAAGTGACAACATACTAAAAACTGCACCACTCAAGGTGTTTAAAACCACATTCAAGAAGTTTATTAACCCTTCAGGTGCTTCATGAGAACTAAAGCAATGTTAAAGGAAAAAATGACCATTTTACTTTTTTCACAAAAAAATTACTTTGGAACCAAACTTTTTTATTTTCACATAGGTATCAGGAGAAGATGGATCACAAAATTTGCTATGCAATTTCTCTTGAGTATGACGATACCCCATATGTGGGGGAAAGCCACTGTTTGAGTGCATGGCAGGGCTCAGAAGGGAGGGAGCACCGTTTGTTTCGCTTTTTGAAGGCAAAATTGGCTGGAATCAATTGCAGGCGCCATGTTGCATTTGGAGACCCCCTGATGTACCTAAACAATGAAAACACCCCAATTCTAACTCCAACCCTAACACAGCCCTAACCCCAACACACCCCTAATCTCAACACTAATGATAACCCTAACCCCAAACCTAGCCCCAACCCTAACCCTAGCTCTAGCCCCAACCCTAACCCTAGCTCTAACCCCAACCCTAACCCTAGCCCCAACCCTAACCCTAGCTCTAACCCTAGCCCCAATACTAGCCCAACCCTAACCCTACCTCTAACCCCAACCCTAACCCTAGCCCAAACCCTTACCCTAGCCCCAACCCTAACACTAATTGAAAAATGGAAAAAGGTAATTTTTTTATCTTACTATTTTTACCTAATTAAGGTGATAAAGGGGGATTTGACTTACTATTTTCTTTATTTTGATCACTGTGATAGGGTCTATCACAGTGATCAAAATGAACCAACAGGAAAAATCTATTGTTGTCGGGTGTTGGCTGGCAGATCTCGGCTGGCACACTGCGCATGCGCCTGACATTTTCTTCCCAGAAGAAGACGCCGGGGCACACAGCCGGAGGGACCGGGGGATACAGGAGGTCTGAGGGGCTTGGGAGACCCCATTTCTCTATCCTCTGATGTGCTAGTTCATATCAGAGGAGATTCTGTCACTGTCAAAATACTTTTGGATCTAGTACATGGTGAAGACTTTCTTGTACAACAATTAATCATGGATGGAGACCAAAATACTTTTTTCTGACAGACATGCAAAAAAAAAAAAACATTTTGGTCTCAGTAGGAAAAAAATGTGGACTCACAGTCACATATTTCCCACAGCAGCAAGGAATAGTAATAAAAGTATATTGTATTTCTGAATAAACCTGCACCACATTTGGGAATACTACAAATCACACAATAATTCTTCTGATGTAACATTCAATCATCATAAAAGTGTCCATATAAGAGTCTTAAAACTAGATTAGGTAGGCACTGTCTAAAGTGGTCAGAGCCCTCTCTATCAGATATGGAAGGGCTGAAAGTACACAAAGTCCTTTCTATAAAATGGCTTGCGAATGTATTCACCCCCTTGGCATTTTTTGTGTTTTGCTACCTCACAATCTGATTTTTTTAAAGGGAATCTATCACCTATTTTTTTGACAATAAGATGCGGCCACCGCCATCAGGGACTTATCTACAGCATTCTGTAATGCTGTAGATAAGCCCCTGATGTAACCTGAAAGAGAAGAAAAATGAGTTATATTATACTCACCCAGGGGTGGTCCGGGTACGATGGGTGTCGCGGCCCGATCCGGCACCTCCCATCATCTAGCGATGATGTCCTCTTCTTTGCTTCCCGTCGCGGCTCCGGCGCAGGCACACTGCTCTTCCCTGTTGAGGGCAGAGCAGAGTACTGCAGTGAGCAGGCACCGGGATAGGTCAGAGAGGTCCAGCACCTGTGCACTGCAGTACTCTGCTCTGCCCTCAACAGAGCAGAGCAGTGCGCCTGCGCCGGAGCCGCAACGGGAAGCAAAGAAGACAACGTCATCGCTAGAAAACGGGAGGTGCCGGACCGGATCACGACACCCATCAGACACAGACAGGACCCGGACCGCCCCAGGGTGAGTATAATATAACTTGTTTTTTTTCTCTTTCTTCTCTTTCTCATAGTTCCTACAAGTTAAGATGGTTTCCTCTAGTGAACAGCAAACATCAAGTCTGACCACAGATTCTCAATCGGTATATGGTATAGGCTTTCAATAGGCCACTCCAAAACATTTACACATTTCCCCTTAAACCACTTGAGTGTTGCTTTAGCAGTGTGCTATGGGTCATTGTCTTGTGGGAATGTGAACCTCCATCCCAGTCTCAAATCATTGACAGAATGAAACAGGTTTTACTGAAGAATATCTTTGTATTTCACAACAACCATCTTCCCCTCGACTCAGACCATTTTCCCTATTCCTGCTGCAGGAAAACCTCCCCCATCATGATGCTGCCACTATGGTTGACTGTGGGTATGGTGTTCTTGGGGTGATGAGCTGTGTTGGTTTGACATCAGACAGAGAGTTTACCTTGATGGCCAAAAAGTTAAATTTTGGTCTCATCTGACCACAGCACCTTGCTCCATACATTTGGAAAGTCTTCTACATGTCCCTTTGGCAAACGTAAAACGAGCCTTATAATTTTTGGATGCAAGTAAAGGCTTTTTCCATCTCACTATTCCATAAAGGCCACCTCTATGGAGTGTACAGCTTATTGTGGTCATATGGACAGATAAGCTAGTCTTTGATTGGGTTCTCTGCAGCTGCTTGAGGGTTTTCTTTGGTCTCTGTGCTGCCTCGCTCATTAATGCCTTCCTTGCTCGGGCTGAGTGTTTTGGTGGATAGTACTATGTTCTTTCCATTTGATGATGATTCATTTTATGGTGCTCTGGGGGATTGTCAGAGATTGGGTTATTTCATTTTTACCCAACCCTGACTTGTACTTCTCAACAACTTTGTCCCTGACTTGTTTGGATATCTCCTTAGTCTTCATGGTGTTGTTTGGTTAGTAGTGCCTCTTGCTTAATGGTGTTGCAGCCTCTGTGGCTTTCCAGAAAAGGTGTGTATATACTAACAGACACGTGACACTTAGATTGCACACAGGTGGACTTACTTTCACTGAGCATGTGATTTATGAAGGTAATTGCTTGCACAATAATTTTTTAGGGACTTCGTTGCAAAAGGAGTGAACACATATGCACATGCCAATTTTTAGTTATTGGATCCCATAAATTGTATTTAGGACTATATTTTTCTCACTCCATCAACTCAGACTATTTTGTGCTGATGCATCACACACAAATTGGATTACAAAAATATTTAAACACAAGTTGTAATATACTGTATATGGTTCTGATCCGGTTCTGTCCCCCGTTGTGAGTTTGCCTGTTGATTCTGTACTGTATATCTGCTTCTCTGGTTTCTGACTTCTTGGCTACGTCTTGACTATCCATTCTGTCTAGCCCTTTGGTAATTGTCGTGCTATCTCGTGCTTTGACCCCGGCCTGATCTGGTTTATGTCCCTGTTTATGCCAATTAGTAACTTTGTTCCGTAGTTACCATTCTAGGAGTTTTCCTGCAGCTCCTAGCTCTCTGGAGTTTAGGCCACTCCCCCAGCAGTCACATGCTTCAGGTCCTGCGGGTCTGAAGCACGCATCTTCTCTGCTGCTGCCCGCTCCACAGGTATCTCTGAGCACAGTTTGTCTTACTCAGGACACGCGCACTGGCTCAGTGATCAAGCTTCCTTTAGCTTCTCATTTTTTGTATAGAAATTTAAAAAACCCTCTAAACTGATGACATGATAAGAAAAGGTCACTTTTTTTTCCTTATAAACCTATTTTACAAAAGGTTGTAGTCTGTAGCAGCCCACTTGTGGAAGCTCTTCACATTATGATCTGTACTTTTGACTCTTTAGAACTGAACACATAATTATAGAGCTGGCAGCATTAGACCACAACAATTTTGCAGCTGTTTATGCTCCTTCATGGGTCCTCAGCCAAGAACCAGGAAAGATAGGAATAATTAGTTATTTTAATTGTAAAATAAAGCCACCTATGCATATATCACATGGATATTACATGCACTCCACTGCACTTTAAAATGACTTGTACAAGAGTGAAAGAATAATTTCTGAAAATTAATGTAAAAATACTATATATTAGCTAACTTCTGTTAAAAGTGAAATAAATACATTTCAAAGCATTTGTCCCTAATATTGAAAAATCCATATCAAATTCGTCTCTTTTCAATATTTCAAAATGATGTTCAGCATTTGGGTAGTTGCCGTATATCTGGTGGGAAAACAGTCTGAGAACAAACATAACCACTATCACAGCACCTACAAAGTTTGGTCTCCAGTGTTTCTAGACTATTTAAAGACGATGGGAGCTTTCAGGAGCATTATTTTAAGCATACCTGTCATTTCAATATCACCATTTCTGGTCTTTATGATTTGTATTCTGCATTTTTCACTAGTGTTCCCCTCTGCTGGATCTATATCTAATTTTAAGTTCTTTCACCTAATGGATAGAGACTATTTGCTATGAGGCCTACTATACATAGCACATACCGATGTGGATTCCTGTTCTTCTGTCTGCCGGCCCTGATAGCGGGTAGTTAGCCCCAGCCTGCAGCTAACACTGCCCGCTATTAAAATAAAATGTTTATTCAGATCCTCTCCACGCCCATGGGGGCGTAGGGAAGAGTGAATATTCATTTCTCTTTAGCAGCGGGGACAGGCTTTATCCGCAGCAGGTGTCTTCTGCCTCCCGTCACCCGCTGCTGCTCCGCAGGCTCCAGGGGCCCCATAACAGCTTTGTAGTGTGCCTGTCAGGATCTTGTCAGCGCCGGCGTGCAGCCTCCGCTGAGCAGGGACTCACCCACACTCTAGGGGGGTCCGGGGTCAGGTACAGCCGGAAAGTACAGATACACAGGACCTGTGGACGCTGAAGTTTTCAAAGCAGTCACAGGACCTACGGTCATGTGGCTGCAAGGGGGTGGGGCTTAGCGTCCTGCTTTCAGAGATGGCAGGACACTATACAGAAAGACTCAGTCAGGCAAAACGGAGGTCATACACAGAGATATCAGTAAAGTACCAGGGATGAGACAGAACGGATAGTCAGGGCCAAGCAGAAGTCAAAACCAAACAGACATAGAAGGTACCAAGCAGAATCCAAAGCAAAATCCAGAGAACAGACCGAGTCGTAAACAGAGAATCAAGCAACCAGAACACAGCACAAACACACTCAGGGGTCACCACACAATGCCAAGGGCGAAAGTATAACTGACCGGGATGGGAGTGTCCTGAGGCTATAAGAAGCCCAGAACCAGGGAGAGGCCACAATCATAGCCCAAGGTGTGCAGGTAAGCTTGCACTGGGATCACAACCTTTAACCCCAGAAATGCCAGTCATCAGCATTGGTTCCAGACATTAACCCCACGTGTGCAAGTCAAACCCGCACTGAGATCATGACGGTGCCGCTATTAGTGACACACCACTGGCTGGGGGCTCTTGAAGCAGCCGGGGCCCTAGGTAGCCACTGGCCCTGTATGCCAGCAGGTGTCAGTGCCTGGGCCCACCGGGGAACCCTCCGGGTCTCCGGATGGCCAGTCTGACCCTGAGTACTGAACTGTGTGGCTGTGAATCTAGCACTGATGTTCGGTAAAACAGATGTTTGAAGCTGGAGATCCATCTTCTGGCCTCCCACTTTGATCAGTGTTTCTCACTCCTGTTCCCTCCTTCACCTCTCCATACAGTATAGTAAGAGGTGTAATCTAACAACTAACTGTGCTGCCAGTTCTTGTTTTCAGCAAGACAGATTTGAATTTTTTTTTTCCCAGAATGATGGTAAGTTCAAAAGGCACAAGAGGAAGTAGCTCATTGGTGGAGAAAAGAGCAGATCTTGCTGATAAGATATATTACACGGCTTCCGGTAATTTTTCTTACTACTAATATATGCAAAGTTTGAAGAAACAACAGCGAACAAACATTTAAATGCATGCATTTTTGGCTACAAATCATTTTTGAAATAGATGTCATTAAAAATGTTTAACCGTTTACCTTCTACAGCTCTGTGATTTATTGTACAAAGCAGACTACAGAATGGTTCAACAGTGAATCCACCAAACCGTATATCTGTTGTTTTATCGGTTGGTGGCAAACATATACCTTACTGCAAGTCCATTTAGATGAATGGGACTGTTGATGTCATTTCTGCAACAAAATCTGCAACATGTGAATCCACCCTACGACTGCCAATCTGATAAAGATAGAGGGTATCCCGACATTTCTCACCTTCACATAAACCCGTTGGTGACAGGAGAAAGAATATGATGAAAATCCACAGAGCTACACCCGATAAGCCTCAGCGGGACCTGGAAATAGAGTGGGTTTCCGCTGTCAGTTACCTGTCTTCAAATCAGTAACTGGATCGGTTCCCAGTCTAAAATATGACACATATATTCATATCTTGTATCACAGCAACTGCAGTGGAGCCAGTGCTCCTATCCACTATCATACAGTACTATGACCTTTAGAGGTGTACAAAGCCAAAAAAAAATACAAATAAAAACTGAATATGACAAACTAACAAGTGTCTGCAGCTAGCATGTTTTATATGCCTCATTTCCCAAGATTGCTTTTAAATGGCAGGAACAGGTGCAGGAGAAGTGCAAGGAATACAAATCTCATACATACGTTACTAGTAACTGGAGACATCTCCGCAGACCGCCCTGCCAAATTATTTCCTGACACATATTCGCTTCTAAGGTTGTCCTGAACACATACAGTATGTAACACACTCGCACACAGGTAAAACCTAAAAATAAGAACTTGCACTTGAATGTACATTGGGCAATGTATGTAGCTGCTGTTCTGGTGCAATACAAAGACAGCAACCATTTCAGAGTATGTCTAAGACAAGTCGCTTTAGATGAAAATTTGATTTAATTGTAGTAACGGTGTTCCATGTTGGTATGATGAAATGCTGTCATAAGAATGTAGCACAGCTGACAAAGATCAAGCCGCAGCACACAAACCTCAAAGGCTCAGATGCTAAATGGAAATGATTAGGGGATTTCCATGCATGTCAAATGGCGTTGTACTCGCGCTGCGCAGCTACATCCCATGTTTTTTACTTTTGTGGTTTTGCAATATGATTTTTAGATGCAGAAAATCATATTACACATGTGTAGTTATTTTCCACCTAGCAGTAAATCTGTAGATTTCAGCACCTGTGACAGCACCTTGAGGATAACTTTACCTCTTTTTTTTCTCGCAACTTTGTTTAGCTTCTAAAAACCACTAAAAATGTCAATACATTTTTTTTTAACAAACAATGTAAGCATAAACTGTGGGGTTTAAGTTGCTTTTTTATTATTCACCTAAGTTGTTTTTTTAAATATGTGTCAATAGATATAAGGGTGGTCAGTGTCAGTATGAAGAAAATTGGGCCCACCAGATAATTTGATTCTGAGGGCCCACCTTTCTCCCCCACTCAAGAGCTCCATAGTAGCTGCAAGGTTTGCACTATGAACTCTCCTGAAGGAGACAGTAGGGCCCACCGGAGGATTCTCCAGTTCTCTGGTGGGCCAGTCCAACCCTGAAGGTGGTCCTCACCGTCCCATTAAAAGGCCTTTTATTTAAGTTGCATAAAATAGCAGAGGCAGGAGAGTCCTGTGTTGGCCACAGGTATTTTTCAGAAGTGCGGATAAATTTTGCCCTTTCCACATGTTTTTTAAGTATGATTTTTCCGTAAACAAAGGGAAAGCTATGGGAAAATATAAAAAAATGCCACACAAACAGTTTTCTCTGTTTGTAAAAAAAACAAAACAAAAAAATAAAGAGCATGAAAACATAAATAAAAGTCATAATTAAAATACAGCATTTGTATGATTTTTAGTTTTCTTCTATACTTTTAGCTAACATTTGGCAGTGTTTTTTCTGCAAGAAAAAAAAAAACACAGCATAAAAGGCAAGGAAAATAAAAGCAAACCTTCTCTATTGACAGTATTGACTGACTAGTATGTAAAACATATTTTTGCTAACTTATGAAGTGCCAGATTTATGATTACAGTGGAGTAAAGTAGATGAGCAGACAGACAATGCTGGAATATGTCACTGGCTTCTGTCTGCCCCTCCACTTCAAATGAAACCGGCCACGTGATTAATTTCAAGGGTTTCTCTCATGTATGTGGATCGCCCTCGCACCCAGGGCAGCGGGGTACTCGGTACCGGGCCCGTTGGTTTCAATGGGAGTTGTCACGGTAGCTGTGACCCGATCCGTGGCCCTGGGCATCCATTGTAAAAGGGGGGGAATGTTGAACGTGTGGATGATGATTAAAGTTTATTGGTGAATGATTCGTGACGCCACCTGTGGTGTTCGGCAATGAAGATGTTAAGCCGACGCTGCAGACAGATCCTCTGGGACAGATGGTGTGGTGCAGCAATGATGTTGTGACCCTCCACAGGTAGGGCAGTAGTCCCAGGGCAGTGTAGATGGAGAGATAGGGAGGAGACGTAGATGATGCACTGTAAGGCACAGCGATGTAGCAGTGCTGAGTGTGTTGGCACAGGAATAAGTGGAGGACACCAGGGCATGTAGTTCCAAAGCTTTACTCACAGTCTGTTGTGCATACAGGTGCCCGCCACGGTGCTGTGTCCTCGGGGTCAGGGGCTCAGCCAATCTCCAGGCAAGATGAAGTACTCCGTTCCACCACTCCGCCATCATATGTGCCTTTTCTGAATGTCTCCCTTCTAGCGCCTATTTGAAGTACTCAAAGTACTGAGTTACACTGGAGTTCCTCCTTTCAGATGTTCTTAGAACTCTACTTGTACGGCAGACAGCTGTAGCCTGCTTCGGGGACTCCTTGCTACTAAGTCCCGGCTCACTCTCGTTGTTGTTGTGCCCCCAAGTCTTGTGTGGGAATAAAGTGGTGACAACTTCTATTCCTCCGGTGTCTGTCGCAGGACCATTAGTATCCATACAACCTCGGGGACCGGACCCCGGCCATGCACTGAAGACTTGAGGAAGGGCCCTGCTCTAACCCTAATCCTTAGTTCACTTCTTCTCCTTATGTTCCATACAAATCAATCTTTCTTATGAAGAATTAGGCTTTCTAAATATCTCTTTCCTGTGCCAGCAGACCCAGGTCACTGAGGTCTGCTGCAGCACTTTCTTCAATCCATCCCTCTCAGGGGATCTTCTCTCACAGACTGACCTAGTCAGACTGACCTAGTTCTAAAGAACTCCCGCTCTCTTGTGCAGACTAAGCTCCACCCACCTCCCAGCACTCTTCGTGTTCCAAGCAGGGAGCCACCAAAGGTGCTTTACTACACTACTATGTTGTGCGGGATGCAGGTGTTGGAGTGTGGTCAGATGTCTCCACCTTACCTGAATGGTGGGGTACCACACCTCAGGAGGAGGTGCAGTACCTCTGTGGCGACTGAACCCTCAGGGGCGATACATATGCTTGTTCAGGAGCTTGTTTTGTGAGTGAAAATCAAGTTAATGCAGTACAAGACAAGCTCCATTGTATCAAGCACATTATAACCTAACAGTATTTCATAAGATGAACCGTATATCACCAAACAAGCATTATGTTGATAATATGGTGTTGTGGTGATGATGGCTGCTTCAGAGACCGAGCAATGTGACGTCATTTACACAACCATGAAGATTCCTCTGCAAAGAGTGAAATAAGTGTCAGGTTTGCTGCAAAATTCTCACCAAAATGCACATTGTTAACCACCACTCTACATACCCAGGAAATATCTCCTGGTAAACGAAGTATTGTAAAATATTGGGGGTTTCTCGATGAAAAAAATGCAATATTTTTTTTTCCTGTTGATCTGTTGATACCGGACAAGATTTTATCCTGCAATGTGCATGCTTGTGGTAGCAGTAAGTCACGATGCATATCTGCTGTGTTGCTGAAAACTTCTAGCTTTGCAATTTTCACATTTTGTGTAATATCAATACATAATCATGATAAATGGACTATTATATTAATTTATAAGAGTACAGCTATATGTACTGGCCAGAGGCGCCCGCAATGCAGGCAAACGCCGAACCAACAAGTGGTTTTATCAAGAGTGAAGCGACAGGATGTTAAAAGGGAATCTGTCACCATGTTTTCCCAATATAAACTATGCCTACTACCTTTAATATCTATTTTACAGCAGTCTTGCAACATGTATTTTATTCCCCACCACCCTGCAGATCCCAAATAAATCCTTTCATAATTCTCCCCCTATATGGTGGATTTCAGTCCAATGGCCATCACTCTTGATTCAACGCCTTCTCTCTCCCTGCAAACCGATGCCCTTCTGCTTGCTTCACGTGGATGACGCGTCTTACATCATACACACAGCGCCCCCAATATTGCTCTCTGCTGAGGTCAGAGGAAAGTACTGTAATGCGCATGCACCGGAAGAGGCCAAAGAGCGTTGTTGACACAGAAATAAAGCCGATGCATGCGCATTACAGTACTTTGCTCTGCCCCTGACAGGGCATAAAGGAGGGGACTTGCGCAGGAGTCTATGGGGGGGCACTGTGTGGATGACATAATCCACATCATCCACATGAAACAAGATGGAGGACAGCAATGTAATCGCACGCTCCGGTTCCAGTGTCGGCGGCAGTGCCAGGTCTTCATGCGAGAGACACGCACGAGGATCGTGCGAGTCTCTCGCAAGTGAGTATGAGCCCTACATTGGCTGCTATGTGTGTATGTGCCTACAAGATCAAAGCTTCAAATAAAAATTCTAATTTTAGTGAATTTCTATTTCTTTCATTATTTCGCCATTTTATTTTTTACTACAGATTTTGGTTTATTTCAATGCAATCACTCCTTTAGTGGTGAAAAGGTTTTTAACATGAGAAGGTTCAATCCTTCTACAGGAAAAGTGAATGTAGGTAACTAATGGAATAACCTCACTGTGGACAATAAACCATGACTTATACAGTACATTATCTCATACTTAACAGCCAGGCTACATCAGATAAATCTTAAGCTATGATGCTGGAAACTCTACACTTCATATTTTTAAAGAGACAGTTCCAAGAACAAGAAGACAAATTAGTTTAGGGTTATATGGTGAATGATTAGCAAATGTAGCTTTCATTGGAATATTAAAAGCTGTTCTAAGATACAGCAGTACTCTGCTTGGTAAAATTACAATGGGTCAAAGGCAGAAAGGGCGCAAAGAAGCCTTTATTCTAGTGATCTAATTCCTTGGATGGAAGAAGATATAAAAAGAGAATCTGTCATCAAATTAAAGCTTCCCAAACCATCAAATGCATGATCAGATACCGGCTGCACGATTGCAGTTACCATATACAGTGGGGCAAAAAAGTATTTAGTCAGTCAGCAATAGTGCAAGTTCCACCACTTAAAAAGATGAGAGGCATCTGTAATTTACATCATAGGTAGACCTCAACTATGGGAGACAAACTGAGAAAAAAAAATCCAGAAAATCACATTGTCTGTTTTTTTTTCATTTTATTTGCATATTATGGTGGAAAATAAGTATTTGGTCAGAAACAAGCAATCAAGATTTCTGGCTCTCACAGACCTGTAACCTCTTCTTTAAGAGTCTCCTCTTTCCTCCACTCATTACCTGTAGTAATGGCACCTGTTTAAACTTGTTATCAGTATAAAAAGACACCTGTGCACACCCTCAAACAGTCTGACTCCAAACTCCACTATGGTGAAGACCAAAGAGCTGTCAAAGGACACCAGAAACAAAATTGTAGCCCTGCACCAGGCTGGGAAGACTGAATCTGCAATAGCCAACCAGCTTGGAGTGAATAAATCAACTGTGGGAGCAATAATTAGAAAATGGAAGACATACAAGACCACTGATAATCTCCCTCGATCTGGTGCTCCACGCAAAATCCCACCCCGTGGGGTCAGAATGATCACAAGAACGGTGAGCAAAAATCCCAGAACCACGTGGGGGGAACTAGTGAATGAACTGCAGAGAGCTGGGACCAATGTAACAAGGCCTACCATAAGTAACACACTACGCCACCATGGACTCAGATCCTGCAGTGCCAGACGTGTCCCACTGCTTAAGCCTGTACATGTCCGGGCCCGTCTGAAGTTTGCTAGAGAGCATTTGGATGATCCAGAGGAGTTTTGGGAGAATGTCCTTGTTATGCGAGGCTTAGGTCGAAGGAGGCTGACAAAACCCGGGCCCCTGCGGAGTCCCTCAAACTAGGGAAAACCCTGTCTGACCCTCAACCCAGGGTTTTTGCTAAAGGTGCAAATGCCTGAGCCTCCAGCCTCTCCTTATCTCCTGCTCAGCCCTAAGCTGAACCCTCCACCCTCCACCCAGTGAGTTGTCAAACCACCAAAACCCACACAGTAATGACAGACAGGGAGAACTCAAACCACACCGCGCCGCAACCACACAGGACAATACTATAATGTGAACAGGGCAAAACAAAGCACAAATATAGGAAGACGAAAAGGTAACAACGGATCATACGACACCAGCTATGAATTTCTCTCTCCAACACCTCCACTCCAGACCGGAACCACTTGGCACAAAACACAAGCTATAATCGGCGATGCCCACAGGCCAGCACGACTATTTAAAGACCGTGGGCGTGACCAAACATCCCACCTGATTTCCAGCTAGATTAACCCCAGATAACCTGAGTAAAATCAAGCCGGCGCCACTGAGGCTATAGTGGACGGAGATGGAACTACCGCTGCCTGCCGGACGCTGTGGTGTGAACAGCGTCCGACATGACAGTCCTATGATCTGATGAAACCAAACTGGAACTGTTTGGTAGAAACACAACTTGTCGTGTTTGGAGGAAAAAGAATACTGAGTTGCATCCATCAAACACCATACCTACTGTAAAGCATGGTGGTGGAAACATCATGCTTTGGGGCTGTTTCTCTGCAAAGGAGCCAGGACGACTGATCCGGGTACATGAAAGAATGAATGGGGCCATGTATCGTGAGATTTTGAGTGCAAACCTCCTTCCATCAGCAAGGGCATTGAAGATGAAACGTGGCTGGGTCTTTCAACATGACAATGATCCAAAGCACACCACCAGGGCAACGAAGGAGTGGCTTCGTAAGAAGCATTTCAAGGTCCTGGAGTGGCCTAGCCAGTCTCCAGATCTCAACCCTATAGAAAACCTTTGGAGGGAGTTGAAAGTCCGTGTTGCCAAGCGAAAAGCCAAAAACATCACTGCTCTAGAGGAGATCTGCATGGAGGAATGGGCCAACATACCAACAACAGTGTGTGGCAACCTTGTGAAGACTTACAGAAAACATTTGACCTCTGTCATTGCCAACAAAGGATATATCACAAAGTATTGAGATGAAATTTTGTTTCTGACCAAATACTTATTTTCCACCATAATATGCAAATAAAATGAAAAAAAAACAGACAATGTGATTTTCTGGATTTTTTTTCTCAGTTTGTCTCCCATAGTTGAGGTCTACCTATGATGTAAATTACAGACGCCTCTCATCTTTTTAAGTGGTGGAACTTGCACTATTGCTGACTGACTAAATACTTTTTTGCCCCACTGTATATATGTTTTACTATGAAGTACTGCAGCTGAGACTAGCTGTGGCTTTACTTAAGTCAGAAATGTTACTCCAGGCGGGGAATGGAATAAGACTTCTGGTGTGGCACATGGATCAGACGCTACAGATTCATTAAAAGGAATCTGTCACCTATTTTTTCGTATATAAGATGCGGCCCCCGCCATCATGGGCTTATTCTGTAGATAGGTGACAGATTCCCTTTAAGAATCATGAGCTTCTTAACAAATCTGGAGCGTCTGATTCCTACATGCCCCTTTATCAAGACTGAAAGGAAAACTGCTGATCTTGATGAATCAAGGCCACAGTCCCCTTGTTCAGTTTACCCTATTTATACAAGTTAACACCATGATTACATGGAAAGGTGCCGCATGAAACTGACATCGCAGTGGAACATTGCGGCATTGAATACTTCCTATGGTGTTGCATTGCAACCTGCAATCTCCTATGACAAAGTTGCAAATGTTTTCAAATATATAACTTGCCATAGATTTCGATAAAAGTCTCAATCGCCTTTTTTTTGCAGAAAATCATAGCTGTCACGTGACAGCAAGTTTTAGACAAATTGCTCAGATTTTTTTGGTCACGTAACTTTTTTAATTGCTGTCATACAACACGTCCCTGTGTAACCCTAGCCTTATTGTTACTTTTGGTCATTTCACTTCATTTTATCTTCTACATGTACCAGTACCATAAACAAGATTACCATAAATATTTTACAGGAAAAAAAAGGAACGACGTCATTTCTTACCAATAAGCTTAAATTGGTATTGTACAATATGATTGATCATCCAATAACCACATTAAAAGAGTTGTGCCCTAAACAAAAATGATCACCTATCTGTAAAAAAATTACAGTATAATTGCTGGGGAAATCGCTGATCTTGAGAAAGGCACTCCTCCTATATACTGTGAATAGAGCAGTACATGGCCACTCATCCCAGGATGAGCATTTGGTGCATTTCTATTCTGCGTATTTTTGCTTCACATTACTGTATTACAGTTCCAGCAAAGTGTATGGGATTTATATAGATCTCGTGTCCCCTGTGTTTATTTTTTTACACAGTGGAAACTGACCTGGGGAGCGTTTTTGAAATCTGTAATATGTCAATTTCTCTTGTGACAAATATGCATTTTGTTCGAGGATTTTCCTCATAGACTTGAATAATATGAGGAAAATCTGCAGATAAAAAACCCAAATGTGGAAACACAATAAAAATATGTATATGGCTTTATTGATAAAATGTTATCAAAAGTCAAGTAACAGTAAGTATACAAAGCAAAGCACCTTTATTCAAAACATGACATACTGAAAACAGACAGCGAAAGAACGGGATAAAAACACATGTAAAAGACGCACTAAAAAACACTACAGAAAACTACAATAGTTTAACTAATTGGTAAAGAAATACTGCAGAAAACCTGCAATATTAAAAACACACTAAACACTCATCATAGGAAAGTAGACTAATAGTCCATTCACATGTGAACTTATATTCAACATGTGCTCTAATACTCCATTCACAGAGGGGACTTTGCACACCTGTTGTCATGAATGGTAGTGGTCCAAAAGTCGAACCCCCCATGGATCATACATTTATCACCTATCCCGAATGAATGTTGTTTATGGGACAACCACTTTAAAGGAAACCAGACTGCTGATACATGCTGCACTATCCATGGTCAGTATACTGTATATCAGATACTGGCTGCATGATTTCAGCCAAGTATGTTTGACTCTGAAAGGCTGCTGTGCTATCTAGAAAAAATATGCTTTAAAGCAGTTAGGGACCAAGCCGTTTGGGGGACTAGTTGGAATGGTGGATTCTCTCCATCCACTGCCATTGCGTGACAATTCTAACTCTACGTGTATAGCGAGTGTGCTGTCAGTCATTGGCAGTGGGTTGGGAGAAGGTTGGTCCTAGGAGTCTTCTACATATGTTTTCTTCATAGCGCCACAGCATTTCAGAGTCAAACATATGTGAGGAGGTGACGGGGACCCTCAATTGCCTTCTATCTCCTGAATAACGAACACCGGTGTAACGTGCGGCTTCCTGACTTTTTCTAATGTTCTTGCAATGTGTAATGTGCTGTATATGTTCTCTTAATGTTTTACACTGTAAGGGCTCATACTAAGTCGCGAGAGACTCGCACAATTCTTGGGCGAGTCTCTCCCATGAAAAACTGGCACTGCTGCCGGCACTGGGACCAGAGCGTGCGGCTGCATAGAAATACATGTAGCCGCACTCTACGGTCCGAGTGCCGGCGGCACTGCCAGGTTTCCATGAGAGAGACTCGCACGAGAATCATACAAGTCTCTCGCAAGTGAGTATGAGCCCTAATGTGAATGCATTTCTACATGTTTAGCTTAGGGATAGAGTGCTATGGGTTAAATAGTTGAGAGGAGTTAAAAGGGGGAAGGTGCAAAGCCTCTGGACTTAGGGAAAGGACTTCCTGCCTTAAGAGCAGAGCCCAGGCAGGCTTGCCCAGTGCAGGATATTCACCATAGTGAGGACAGAGGATTCTCCGGTCGTGGGGATAAAGGCTGCCCTAGGCTGACGGGCAGCGTGGAAAGACATTAGCTCTACGGGATCGACCCCAGGAAAAATACAGGGTTTGGAACCAGGACAGGAGCTGGTGTCGTGCAGCCTACTGACGTCACAGGGAAATTGAAGGAAACATTGTCTTGTTTGTACCGTGTTCAGTAAAATTTTACTGTTGGAACAGAACTTTGGCTTGTGGTGTTTCCTGAGACCTTGTCCCCTGAAACTGAAGTGAACGTGTGCTGAAGGTAACTGACTGTACCGCAGGACTGGGGCTTCACCTGTCTTTTCATTTGAACGGTGCCGGGGTGCTCACTGACTGTGGCTTAGTAAACTCGCCCATGACTACCACCCCGTGCAACCTTGTTACACATACATGGCTGAGATTATGCTGTCAGTGTCTGTGATTCAGGCAGAATGTATCAGCTGTCAGGTTCTCTTGCAATCAAATTGCAGAACAAAGATGCACAGAAAGATGATTAGAAATAAAAAAAAAAAAATGTATTCATATATTTATCAGTCAAGGTTTTGCTAAATTTGTAACCTACACTCCAAAACATCTCATAGATTATAAATTTCACACAAAAAAAATCCAATTTTGACACAAATGATCCTTTGCTTGATCCGTCTGTTATCTCATGTCATTATTTTCTTATGCATTTTCCTTCACTGTCCGTAGTCAACAATTATTGCAACCTCCTCCGATCTGTAATTGTGAGCAGAGCTCCATGGGGGATGAGAGACATTGTGAGATTAACGACTCCAATACAGAGTGCAATTTATGTCAAAATGAAGTAGTTACCATCTGTAAAGTACCAGTAGCTGCTGACAACCATTCCCAGATAAGACAGAAGAGTATGTGCACATAGATACCTTACGACTACAGAACACTAGAATTAGAAACAAAAATTGCAGACATGGCCCATTCACTGGATAAATCCAGTGGAAGTATACAAATAATGTGCATATTTTGAAATTGTGACTAATTAGTAGAGCTTTTATCATGCTAGCTTTCCCTGCATGACAGATCTGAAAATCAGAATGTGAAATGAGCAAGAAAACTACAACCTTCAGAAAGACTTAGGCATTGAATCAAAATGAATAGGATATCAAGGAAAAAGCTGCATTCTGTATGCTGAAACTGGAAATTTGTGGCGTTGTGTACAGTTTTGTGCATTTGTTATGTACTCTGTATTATCTATTTGTGAAATCTACTCATTTCATAAGTAAGCAAATCTGCTCAAGATAGCATATGTATCACCATGAGAAACAAATCACAAACTTGGTTATGCTCTGTGTGGTTTTTGATAAACAGACTGAATATCTCAGTAATCATGATTTAACAGCTTTCAGATTGCACAAAAAGGAAAAGCAATGCAATAGTCAGCTTAAGGCCAGGATCACACGTGAGACACACGGCCGAGTCTCGCATGTTAATACCCGGCACTGCCGCCGGCACTCGGATCGGAGCGTGCGGCCACATAGCAATACATGGAGTTGAACGCTCTGCTCCCGAGTGCCCGCGGCAGTGCCGGGTATTAACATACGAGACTCGGCCACGTTTCTCGCATGTGTGATCCCGGTCTAACGCATATGTTACCCCCTCCCCCCACAAACATACACAATCAGGTTAGCATGATATGCTGACAATATGACAGTTAATTGCATCCCCTGTTGTTGTTTTTGCATAAATGGAGAAATGCCACTTGCAATGCAAGAAAAAAATGCCGGTAAATTGAGAAAAAAATCTTTAGCTGCTTATTTGCCTGACTGACTTGATTTACAAATGTATGGCAATTTTTCCATTTGCAGTGGAAATTTTCTGTAACTGTTAGAAGAGGTGATAATGCAGTTTATAATCATGTAGTTAAGAGTCATAAGCATATACCTGTTTTTTCATGTACATTCATTTTGTGTTAATAGACATTTGACAGTGATAACAAAAAAAGAACAGAAAACTGTATGGGGACCATTGTAGGGGATCACATATAGCTTCCATATAACAGTACTGTCACAACTCTGTTGTCACTGTCAGGGGCTCATTCTCTGTCTTTGGGCTAATACTCACTTGCGAGAGACTTGTACGATTCTCGCACGAGTCTCTTGCATGAAAACCTGGCACTGCCGCCGGCACTTGGACCGTAGAGTGCGGCTATATGTATTTCTATGCAGCCGCACGCTCCGGTCCCAGTGCCGGCAGCAGTGCCAGGTTTTCATGCAAGAGATTCCTGCGAGTCTCTCGCAAGTGAGTATGAGCCCTTTAACGCTAGCTCGCTCTGTTCCCTGGATTACTTCTGATGGTCAAGAAGCCGTGGCCATATACCTTGCCTTAACTCCTGAATTCGATCTCAGTCTGTATCCTTCCCCAACCCAGGAAAGAGGGGAGTAGTAGTGTGATTTTTTGGATTTTATTTTTGATATTCTATCTCTCAATGTTAAAATTAACCTACCCTTAAAATTATAGACGGTTCGTGTCTTTGTCAGTGGGCAAACTTACAAAATTAGTGAGGAATCAAATACTTATTTCTCGCACTGTACATAGAGTACTGCAACACCCTCCTTTCCAGCCTGCCATGAACTGACCCCTCTCTAATCGTACTTGAACCATGCTGCCATACTCATTCACTTCTTCATGCATTCCTCAAATGACATACATTCTGTTTTTATTCTTTACACTTGTAGCCTATTAAACAGGGAACACAATTTGAAATCCCACCCTGACATCCAAAGCCCTGTTCAGCTTAATTCATATCTAAGTTTCCGCACTAAGCTCCAGATAGTAACCTACACACAACCTTAAGCTTTATGACTTTCTTCTCTTTACCACTCTTAATGCCTTCTTATAGTTTTGCATCCACAGATTATCACACTGATCCTTCATTTATGAATTCCTTTCTGATATCATCAGCCTTTCTGTAATCCAAGCTGGTATAAACATAAGAATATTTATTTTACTTACTTATATAGTGCCCTTAACTCCACAGCACTTTACAGTCATCAGCAATGCTGTCCAGCTTGGGGCTCATAATCTAAATTCCGTATCGTGTCTTTGGAGCGTGGAAGGAAATCAGAACACAAAGGAAACCCACAAAAACACAGGGAGAACATACAAACTCCTTGCAGATGTTGTTCTTGGTGGGATTTGAACCCAGCACCCCACTTATAACCAAAGGTAAGAAATGAAAAAAATGTTCAGAATTGTTTCTTCTTCTCTTGCATTGGGCATTACCTATTTGATGAAACTATTTGTTTGTAATTGGAATAAATGTATAATGTGGTGCTTGAATTCACACTAAAAAATTAAGCGTGAAGTTTCACCTATCCTGTAAATGGGTGAAACACACTTTCAAACAATATTCAAATATCAGCATTAGAGCCCAACAACTGCACAACTGACCAGTATAACCCCTCCCTGCACCCCACTGAGCCAATGCTCCCCCTCCTGAGCCTGCGTAATTAGCAAGCAGAAACAATTATAGTACATATGACAAGATGAACCAGATTTTTTTCATCTGCTGCTGAGAAAAATAGTATAGGTAAGGTTAGTAAAAAAATATGCACTGGCAGAACAGCCATGTTCAATCATAGTTGGACTGCTTCCTTTTTATCATACATACTTTGAGCTCTGAAGCCACTGGACTACTGGGTCAGCAGAGTGGAATAAATTGCCGTGGGAATATTGTCTTGTCTAGCCTTTAGTCTATAGTGAGAAAGGGTTTTCAGCACAGCTGGTGGTTTTATCATGCTTACGTGGACCACATTGTCCTCTGCTAGTGTAGAAAACCATACATTTGTCAAAAATAATCTAGCATGGGTCAATGTGGCTGTAGCATCTTCTCCTGCTTCTCCATCAAGTTATTATCACGGTCACTGTGTGTCTGGACGCAGATGTTACCGCAAGGCGAACCATAACACACGTGACCCTGGATACAGCGCCTCCAGTGGGGCGAATTTAAATAATAAAACGTGCAGATGGATACACCGCCTCCACCTGGCGAATTTAGGTATTACACGTTAATATAAATTCTGGAAACCCCGCCTCCAGCGAATTTAAATAATAAGGGGGACCTGGGACACATTAACAATGGTGGGCCCTGCGATAGGGAATAGGGAAGTGGAGACCACCTGAGCTCCCCTGAGCCAGTGTCCCTGCACTCCTTACGTTCCCTATACAGGCTCCGCACCTGTCGCCGCACGCGAACCTTAAACCCTTGCTCGCCCTGACCCTAAACCCTCACTAGGGAATTGGGCGGTGCGGAGACTAATCCCACCACTGCACTAATAACACTCATTTATAGAGCCCCACACCTGAATCATAATTACAGAGAACTTTAAACTGAAAACCTAAGGTGCGATACCACTAACCACCACCGGGGACAGTCAAGTCACCTTGGCAACTTGCCAAAAGGAAAAAAAGTTCACTCTATGCTTTTAAAACTGTCAGATCACTTCAGATCATGACAGTTATATTTATATTGTTCTGCTGGTCCTACATGGCCAAAATCTCTTTGACTGTTTCAAAATATTCTAAAGTATACGGTTATTGCCGCTGCCACTCCTGATAGCCACACATATTATGCTTTTCCATTGTGTTCTAAAGCTAAACTACACTGTTCCTGAAAACCCTACCCTGCATAAGATAAAAACAACTGAGAATGCTCCCCAAAAGGATAATTTTTGGATGTCTTTTAAAAAAAAAAAAAAAAAAATTGCTTCTTCACTTTCCATACAGCAATCCTCTTGCAGTTGGATTGTTTATTAAAAAGCTATTGTTTCTCCATTTTTCCAAAAGCCAACCTGATGCCGTCGACCTGTGGAATATGTTATGTACCTGCATTACTGGGGGGTAACTTCAACTGAAATGTACCCCGGCTGAGAATGGCTGACACCCAATACGGCCCGATCACCCTAGAACTCCAGGTCCCAGATGCGTACTTCCACTTGATGTTTTTAGTGGACACCCACACGTACTCATTCACACACAGGTCTGGACCTGAAAGTTTATTTCCACGCATACATTTGTCAACAGATGGTAATTTCCTTGAGAAACAGAAAACTGAGGCATCCCCCGGTGTCACCAAACTCATGCCCTCACTACATTCGGAGGGAAGCATAAACCTCCCCTGATCCCTCCTCCTGAGAGGACAGCAAGACTCAGGGTTTACTTGTGCGGGTTGAATCCTGTCCCTATTCCCTGGTAACACCTTATCTGCCTCCACCGAAGAAGGGGTAGGTTTGAGAAGGACGGCAGAGACAGTAGCTGTCATGCAACAGTCTTTACAAGACTGGTCCCAACTCACCATTTTCCTAGACCGCCAATCTATGACCGGATTATGTAGCTTCAGCCAGGGAAAGCCTAAGACGATGGGAGTTTTCACTCCCTCAAAGACGTAGCACGATAGGGACTCTTACGCAGGTTAACATTGCCTATGACTTGGGTCAGACTCTTCTGGCTGAGAGGGACAGAGTCAAATGCATGGATGGAAATGGATCTCGCCAGCATCCTACCGATCAGACCGTGGGTCTGAACAAAGCGAGAATCCACTAGATTGACCCCAGCTCCACTATCCACAAGAACCGGTACTGTCTCAGTCTCCTCACCAACCACCACTTGAACAGAAATGGAAAACTGAGACGTTAAAGTGGAGTAAATATAAACACCCTCGTCACCTCCCTCCAAATGACCAGGAGAACGCGGCTTTGGAGATGAATACTTTAATAATAATAATAATAATAATAATCTTTATTAATATAGTGCCAACATATTCCGCAGCGCTTTACAGTTGAACAGTTTCAAACACAACAGTCATAAGTAACAATGTTAACAATACAATAATTAAAGCAAAATTAGACAACCCTGCTTGTGAGAGCTTACAATCTACAATGAGGTGGGGGAGATACAAAGTATAGGTGTGTATTTAAAATGATGATACAGCCATCTTGAGGGAGTGGTGGATAGATGGGGATAGTGAATGGGCTACACATGCACTTTGGTGCGAGATGGGCAGACATTAATGTAATGATCTGTAAGAACACAGTAGAATCATGCCCCACATCCAACAGTGAACCGCAGGCAACCCAGTTTGAGAAGATAGTCCTCCCACCTGCAAGGTTCGTCTGTCGGTACCAGTGTTTCCTTATCCCTAAAAAGAACAACAGGGGGCAAATTCAGTGTATGTCTCTCCCTGAGGCGTCTATCCACTTGGATAGCAAGGGCCCTGGTGGCTTCCAATGACCCATGAGTAGCACACTGCACCAGAGTATCCTGAAGCCTAGCTGACAGACCCTGACAAAAATGGCTCCTAAGAGCAGGGTCATTCCACTGCATGTCAGTGGCCCATCTCCGAAACTCCAAGCAATACTCCTCAGCCAGCCGGCCCCCTGATAGATTTTATGGAGTCGAGATTCCGCCAGGGAGACGCCATCAGGATCCCCATACACCAGCGCCAATGCCGCAAAAAACTCGGCCAATGACCACAAAAATGGTGAATCAGTTGGCAGGTATAAGGTCCATGATTAGGGATCACCCCTGAGAAGAGAGACTATAATCCCGACACGCTGTTCCTCACTCCCTGAAGAATGAGGGCAAAGCCTGAAATTTAGCTTACAGGCCTCCTAAAAAAACAAAAATTTCTCTCTCCCTCCAGAGAACCTGTCACGGAGAGATATCTTGTGTTCCAGTTGAGCCAAATCATGAGCCAAGACCATGAACCCAGATACCTGCTAAAGCTGCTGTACCACCTGATACTGCAGCTCTGTTAATTCATCCATAAGGGTCTGGATCAGGCGAGCCAAAGCCTCCGCTTGTGCCATAGGTTCACCAAAGGAGTAGTATGGTTGGTGATTATGTCACGACCACAAGGGTCAGTACAGCGGACGGCACAACAAACACCAATGGGATTGGAAAAGGGGGAGGAAGGCCCTAATAGTAGGGAACAAGGGATGGGGCACCTCCTAACTCAGATTGTACCTATCCCTAAGCTCCCCTAATGCCCTATGTGGGTCCTTCCCCCGCCTCCATCACGAATCTGGTCCCTAGCCATCACCTAGCCCATACTGACAAGCACGAGACAGATAGGGAAAAATAGACAAGTAACTTAACTCCAGGCACTGCTGCCAAGCTCCACATCGCAGAGGACACGGAAACAGAACCCCAAACTACAGAAGTAGCTGATACAGCGCTGACACCATAGAGCTGCACACTCCAGGGCTGTGCTACATAGAATAACTATCACCAACAGTCAGCTGATGTGTCAGGGGACTATTTAAAGTATGGTGGGAGTGGTCACCACCCACATCAGCTGACCTAGCAACTCAGCAGCTGCAGCAAGCTGTCAGCATGGAAAACTGACATTAACCCCTGCTAACCTGAAAGGAAAAAGCTACCTTTAAATTATAGTGGAACCATAGCTGCCACGAATCCAAAAATGGATCGTGACACTAAAAAGGACACGTCAGGTTCCCTTTAACCCCTTAACATCCAATAAAGTGCAGAGTCCCTCATAGGGCACCTCCCCTTTTTTGGAATGGGCTCCGGCAATGAGCCCGCACCTTTCCCAGCACGACAGCTGATCCGATCACCTGTCATGTGCCCCTAACAGCCACGGGTGGAATTGCCATCCACCCATGACTGTAAGCATGTTGAATGCTGCTGTCAATCTCTGATCCTTTTTTGATTGTAAAATAATTTACTTGTACTAAATTTACCCAACATGGCTTCCTCCTTTCACATCACAAGGAGCAGAACTAAATATGTAGGCTTACAAATGTCATGTCACAAATAGTTCTGCAACATGTATACATAAATAACAGTATGGCATAATAGAGCAATAGCATCTTATGGCGGTCAAATCAGGCTGAATAGTAAGCCTGGTTAGAGATTAAACATTAAGATAAAAAAAGATATGTCTAGTTTTTTTATAGACTATCTTAACTCTCACGTCTGCTCTACTGTTGAAGCTCTCCTATTTGCTGATCTAAGACTAAGAGCTCATACTCACTCGAGAGAAAATCGAACAAGTGCAATCCAATTAAAAATCGGATTGCACTTTGACCAATGATAGTCAATGGGTGAGATCTCACTTGCGATTTTTTTCCCATCCGAAATCGGACTGAGAAAAAAATCGCAGCATGCTGCGATTTGCTGCGATTTTCACCAATGCAAGTCAATGGGTACGATTAAAAAACGGACCAAAACCGGGCCATCCGTTTTCCATCCATTTTAAACTGATACATCACCATTCTGTGGCATAGAACACTGTAAATGGTCCTGTAAATGACTGTAGAAAAATAGTTGCTGCTAAAAAAAACGGATTGCATACGGATGGAAAGATTAAAAATCGCATAGAAATTGCATGACACTCGCATAGCACTCCACCCTTTTTTACAGTCCAGAAATCGGACCGTTTTTTTATTCGCAAATGGGGATGAGCCCTAATATTCTCTTTTGGCTCCTCAACATGAAGTTAGATATAATGAGGACAAAGCTTAAAGCACAACTATAGAGCGAAATGCATTTGTTCCCAGAATTTAGGTGTTAATGTGAGCCATCTCATGTTGTATAGGTACAGTATGTGTCCTAATACTGCATAATCAGTAGCTTAAAACTTCTTTACAAAATAGGAACTGCTGTAGCTATGTAATCTGGAACAATGAGAGGAACGTGGCAAGAGAGGGAATACTGAAGCACTTCAGATAGGAAATAATCCACTGTCTTCCTCAAGTGACATTACAAAGTCAAACTCACTATAACACATGTGTAAACAAACTCCACAATACAAAAAAGACAATGTATCACATTATATCTAATCAATGTACTCAGTGTGTTTTT
Organism: Dendrobates tinctorius; assembly: GCF_039654945.1. Taxonomy (NCBI): domain Eukaryota; kingdom Metazoa; phylum Chordata; class Amphibia; order Anura; family Dendrobatidae; genus Dendrobates; species Dendrobates tinctorius. The sequence goes on along the minus strand of NW_027361853.1, from coordinate 1,687,933 downwards.
GATACATTTTTTGATACAGGTGGAAAATGTGCAGCATGTTAACTGATTCCACATTTTTTTTTGCAATTTTTCCCCATGAACTTCCATGGGAAGCTTATTTCATGGCTTAAAAACCCATTTAAAATTATTGCCGCATTTACTGAGGAGTTTTACTTGCATTTTAACACTTCAAAGTGCTAAAAAAAAGCCTCACTAAACAAAAAAGAAATGCAACAAAGCATAAGTCGTTGAAAAGAAAGGAACAAAATCCATAATTGATGCAGCATGTTCTTGCGGATTTTCATGAATTTTCCTCCACTTCTTAAGCAAAATAAACATTTAAAACGCATTATTGTAGGAACTGACCCTTAGGCCGGACTCAAATAAATGTGTTTTGTGGTCATATGCCTCTGAGGCTGTCAAGAACAGGTCAGAAGACCCCAGGACCACAAAATATAGATGTGTGAATCCAGCCTTAGGCTATGCTCACACATTGTGTTTTTGATGAGTGTTTTTCAGCAGGCGAAACCTGCTCTCTTGGATTTCTGAAATCTAATAGTCTTTGCTGGTATTGTAAAATGCAGCTGAAAATTTGCATGAAAAAAAGCTGAAAAAAATTAAAAAAAACGCGACATGTGAACATAGCCTTAGGCTGTAAACAGTGCTAGGCTGTAAACAGTGCTAGGTTTACATGGCAGTAGAATGTGGGCAGAAAACACCTAACACATTAGACTGTGCTCATCAAGTAAACCACACCTTAAGAGGGTTGTCCACAACTAGAACAACCCTTTGTTGATCAAAATGTTTGGCACCAATAAAATAAGAAAGCTTATGCTCACCTCCTGTGATGGTGCTATTCCTGCAGTGTTGGCACTTGCTTTCCCGGGGCTCCTGTGCGGTTGTTGTGACACAGGACACTGGCACCCAATCAGCTCTGGTGTCACTGTCTATACCTTCGGATAAATAAAACATAAAGAGGAAGTTCGGGCTGCAGCTGATCACTGGCTTCCTCTTTAGGGCTCATACTCACTGGCGATGAAATCGGATGAATGCAAGCCAATAAAAAATTGGATTGCACTATGTCATCGCACCCTCTGCTGAACGTCACAGCCAGAGCACCCGGGAGACACAGCGGTGCACGGCGATGGAACGGGGACAGGTGAATATTGCTCTGCCCCCTGTCATACTCACCCCTCCTGGCGCACGGTCTTCTCTGCAGCCCCTGCTTCTCCCTCAGTCGTCTTCTTCCTGCGTTCAGCAGTCTAGTGGTACCACTCATTAAAGTCAAGAATATGCGCATATTCATGGCTTTAATGAGCGGTGCCACATAACCCTGAACACAGGTGCAGGAGACCTACGGAGAAGCAGGGGGTGTAGAGACGAGCCAGGAGGGGGTAAGTATGATCTCTGACACCCCCGCTCCCCCTCCCCCGCTGAACCCTGGTATATGACTCGTGTATAAGCCGAGAGGGGGACTTTCAACCTTAAAAAATGGGCTGAAAATCTTGGCTTATACACGAGTATATATGGTAACCTATGATGGACAATCCCTTTTTTTCATAATGTCTTGGTATCCTCACATGAGCATGGATCTTAGTACAGTTTAATTAAATTAGTCACTAAAGGAAACAATGCTTGATCAACTCAGTGTCCCACCAACGTGTAAACGTAAACAATGCCTAATCAATGTGTGAAAGTAAATAATGGTTGACCAACTCAGTGTGCTACAAATGTGTAAAAATAAACAATGCTAAACCAATGTGAGAAAGTAAACATTCTCTGACCAACTCAGAGTCTTGCATTGGTGACCCAACACAGAAAGTAAGAGATGGTACTCCATCTCCTGTTCACTGTAACAGCAGACGGATTGGGAAGTGCAAATCGTTTAGCATCAACTCCATTTGTGTCTTTTACTGCCAACATCTATACTCTCTCTCTGTTGTTAGTGCTAAAAAACACAGCTCGGCTATCGCAGTACTGCATGCTGGAGAAGGATAAGTAAGGCCGGGTTTACATAAGCGTTTGAGTCCGCAGCGTAGTGCTGCAGACTTCTTTTCTTAAGCTCCGCCTACTTCCGCATGCGTCCTGCATACCAATCTTTAACATTGTGTACACAGGGACATGCATTGTATGCGGATGCATCCGCGTGCGCCGTTTTGAAGTACCCTCCGAACGCAACATGTTGCATTTTCTTGCGTTCGGCAGGCACATCAAAACTACGCAAGCGGACGCATCCACGTACAACGCATGTCCCTGCATACACAATGTTAAAGATAGGTACGCAGGATGCATGTGGAAGTAGGTGGAGCTTATGGAAAGAAGTCCGCAGCACCACACTGCGGACTCAAACGCTAATGTGAACCTAGCATAATTCAGCAGCACAGATATACAGCATCCCAGCTGTGTGCAAAAGCAGATCACAGGCTCCAAAATAGGCCAGTGCTGTTGAGCAAGCTGTGCTGCTATAGGGCAGCTTAGTGCCATCAGAGAATAATCGCTGTTCAAGATATCTGTTGAAAAAGTGCCTAATCAAGTTTTGGCCCAACTCATCAGGCTTGTTAGACATATTTCTCTTCCTATAATGCCAGCACATAGCTTTGCATGTATATGGTGCACATTTTGACGTTATTTATGACTTCTCCTAGCAATGCTATTTTTTATTTTCTTTAAAAACTCTTGAGATATGCATTAAAAGGGTCCAAAATATGACATTTAAGAAACTTTTTTGTGTTCATTTTTTCATATTAATCTTCTACAACAATAATTACCTGTAACTGTAATTACTCAATTCTTTAACCATTGTCAATGTTATGCCTACTGGATTTTCTGCATCCATCTGCTTGTGGTGTTTACTCCTGGCATCATACCCAAGAGATTCATTAAAACTAAGAGTTTACAAAGTGTTTAATCCAAATCCTCTTTATATAGCCAAATCTATTTACTGACTGGACATAGCGAATTGGAGACCTAGAGAATGCTGGATATCTGTGTATGAAGTTATGAAAGTTTGTGTCTGTTCTGATAACTGAAGCCTTTAAAGATACATACATAAGCAAATAGAAAAAGCTTCCTCTCTTATGCCTTATGCCCTAACTCAGCTGCCCTCTCATATCTGATGCTCCCCGATAACTCTTTTTCCCCCATTGCCTCAGCTACAAAAAGCAGATGCAGAGAAACAGAGAAGTAATGGTCCCTACTTCTTCAAGTTGTCTACGTTTCAGAAGACCAGGCATCAGCTATTGCAAGAAAAAGTTAAAGAGAACCTACCACCAGAAATAACGCTACTATCCAGTAAATATGTGGTTAATCTGCAGGATAATAGCGTTATTATGCTGCCCAGTGCCTGCAAGTAGCCGATTGCAACATAGAGAAAATGAACTTTATTCTCCCAAGTGAGCCAGCCATTCGGTTTAAATTACGGAGGCGGCGATAACTGACACTGGCTCTGCATTAGGGCCGCTGTCAGTAAGAACCGGGGGCGCAGTTGCAGCCACTGCGCTCTATATCCCAGCCTTGCGCAGGTCTACAACTTTGTCCCTGGTGTCATTATGTAGGGGGGAGGGCCCCCACAGCGTGTCCGGGCCGGAACCAAAGGGACTGCCATCTAGGTTCCTAAGGGAACTGTACCCAGGGAATGGAGGGGGAGAGTGGACTGCTGGGAGTGACAGGACAGCAAGGGGAGGGGCGAGTATAAAAGGGACAGGGAGCGCGCAGGGGACTCAGTTGGCGGAACAGCAGACATGAAGCAAGAGACTGTGGGAGTTTGAGAGGGCCAGAGTGACAGACGGTGACCAAGGAGGAGACCAGCGGCAGAGGGGAGATTTACAGTGGCCTGCGGAGAGGAAGCGCCGAACTTACCGACAAGAGACTGCCGCTTCACTCCAATCCGGGGTCACGACCTGCCTGCGGTCGTCCGCAGCTGTTGCCACTTCACTCCAGCCCGTGGCTGCGGCCTGCCCGCTGCTGCCCCGCTTCAGCTCGCGGCTGCGGCCTGTTCATCACCCGCAGCTGACATCACCCCACTGCAGTTGGCAGTTGGGGTCTACTCCTTGCCTACGGAGAAACTCTTTGCCCAGGCCCAGGCCGTGCACGTGGCCTGTCAACCGCCACTCCTGGTAACTGCGACACAACGCTGCTTGGAGACTGGAGTCTGATTGAACTCTCTAACTAGCGTAATCCTGCTGTTTCTACAGGGGGTTACCTCATCAAAGGACTCCCTCAGGGCCTGTTGTGCCCCAACTCTTCCTTGGCGCAGGGGCGCCCGAAGACTATGATAGATCTTTAGCAGCTGGGCCCAGCAGCTACGACGCCAAAGCAGCTTCATCAGAGATGCCGAAGGACGTCAGGATGGATAAATGACACTATAGGAAATAAGGACCCGTAGTCGGCCATATCGTGGCCCTATAGTAACCGGCCTTTTCCGGGTTAGTCGTGTTCTCTTTAAAAGTGTTTGTTTGTGCTGAGTCCCTGCGAGGACAATATCTGTTACTTTGTTTTGGTTGCTTAGTATAGCCCTAGTGGCTTAAATTTATAAAAGTTTCTCCCTAAAGTACAACTCAGTCTCGCGTCTCATCACTGAATCCTACGTACCTGCTATTACCTACATTTACATACAGTGGGTACAGAAAATATTCAGACCCCTTTACATTTTTCACACTTTGTTTCATTGCAGCCATTTGGTAAATTTAAAAAGTTCATTTTTTCTCATTAATGTACACTCTGCACCCCATTTTGACTGGTAAAAAATCAAAGTATTCAGACCCTTTGCTTAGATATTCATATTTAATTCACATGCTGTCCATTTCCTTGTACTCCTCCTTGAGATGGTTCTACACATTCATTGGAGTCCAGCTGTGTTTAATCAACTTGATTTGTAAAGGCACACACCTGTCTATATAAGTCTAAGTTCATATTGCATTAGAGCAGTGCGTTCAACGCATGCGTTAAACAGACTGAACTAACGCTACTCCTCATTTTTTATTGCGTTATGCGATCGCGCTAGCACAGATGCTCCATCTGCTCTAGCAGTGATGGACCCTCGAACGCTGCAGACCGCATCCAAGAGTCTATCACAGAATGACGGCACATCACTAACACATGCCGATTATGACATGCGTTAGCGATGCGCTACGATATGGCAGTCTATGGGTGCGTTATCACATCCGTTACATAGCGTTAATGCCGCTATGTAACGGATGCATTAAACGCAGCGCCATAGCGCAATTTGAACCTAGCCTAAGACCTCACAGCTCACAGTGCATGTCAGACCAAATTAGAATCAGAAGATCAAAGGAACTGGCCAAGGAGCTCAGAGACAGAATTGTGGCAAGGCACAGATCTGGCCAAGTTTACAAAAGAATTTCCTAAGAGCACAATGGCCTTCATAATCCTGAAATGGAAGAAGTTTTGGACCAGAAGTCTTCCTAGACCTGGCCGTCCAGCCAAACTGAGCAATCGTTTACTGAGCAATTTTTTAATAGCAGCAGCATATGGGGATTATTTATCTATGGAGCATCTTCTTGGACCACCATTAACCCTTGTGCAGCATATGGGGGGTATTTATTTATGGAGCATCTACTTGGGCCACCATTAACCCTTGTGCAGCATATGCGGAGTATTTTATGTATGGAGCATCTACTTGGGCCACCATTAACCCTTGTGCAGCGTATGGGGGGTATTTATGTATGGAGCATCTACTTGGGCCACGATCAACCCTTGTGCAGCATATGGGGGTATTTTATGTATGGAGCATCTACTTGGGCCACCATTAACCCTTGTACAGCATATGGGGGTATTTATGTTTGGAGCATCTACTTGGGACACCATTAACCCTTGTGCAGAAATAGATGGGGGTATTTATCCTTGAAGCATCTTCTTGGGCCACCATTAACCCTTTTGCAGCATTTTATGGGGGTATTTATCTATGGAGCATCTTTTTGGACCACCATTAACCCTTGTGCAGCACCACCCTCGGCTTATACATGAGTCAATAAGTTTTCCAAGTTTTTTTGTGGTAAAATTAGGGGGGGTTGGCTTATACACTGGTCGGCTTATACACGAGTATATACGGTACTTAAAAATCATACAATATGATTTTCTGTTTTTTTAGATTCTGTCTCCCACAACTGAAGTGTACCGACGATAAAAATAACAGACCTCTCCATTCTTTGTAGGTGGGAAAATTTGCACAACTGGCAGTGTATCAAATACTTATCTTCCCCACTATACATGTTTCCGAATATATTCTGTACTTAGGAATTTTTTTTTTTACTTGCTTATATCGCCATTAATTCCACAATGCTATACAGACATGATCATCATAATCTACATTCCCTATCAGTCTTTGGAGTGTGGGAGGAAACCGGAGAACCCAGAAGAAACTCATGCAAACACAGGGAGAACTCCTTCCAGATGTCCTTTGTGGGATTTGAAACTAGGACTCCAGCGCTGCAAAGCAACAGTGCTAACCACCGAGCCACAGTTGTTATAAATTTTCTGATTTCTAAAATATTAAAAAAAATTAGAAGGAAACCAACACTTCAGAGTACAGAGCTCAGATAAAATATTCAAACACTGTAAATGTCAGTCTATACAGGTAAGAATTGTTATGTATTTTACCTGCATATCTGTATGGATAAAATACACAGTGGATTACTATACTAAGAATATGGATGAGATTTTAGAAAATTAAGGGTTAAAAGTTGATCAGCGACCTTATTTTTCAAACAAAATTTACAAAACCAGTTTTTTAGGGACCACCTCACATTTGAATTGTTGGGGGGGGTCAATATAACAGAAAATACCCAAAAGTGACACCATTCTAAAAACTGCACTCCTCAAGGTGCTCAAAACCACACTCAAGAAGTTTATTAATCTTTCAGGTGCTTCACGAGAACTAAAGCAATGTGGAAGGAAAAAATGAACATTTTACTTTTTTCACTAAAATTTACTTTGGAACCAATTTTTTTTTTATTTTCACCAGGGTATCAGGAGAAAGTGGACCACAAAATTTGTTGTGCAATTTATCCTGAGTATGCCAATACCTCGCATGTGGTGGAAAGCCACTGTTTGGGCGAACGGCAGGGCTCAGATGTGAGGGAGCACTATTTGACTTTTTGAACACAAAATTGGCTGGAATTAACAGTGGTGCAATGTCGTGATTGGAGACCCCCTGATGTACCTAAACAGTGGACCCCGCCAATTCTAACTTCAACCCTAACCCTAACACACCCCAAACCCTAATTCCAACCTAACCATAATCCCAGCCATAACCACAACCCTAACCCTAGCTCAACCATAACTTTAGTCCAACCCTAACTTTAGCCAAACCCTAACTCTAACTTTAACCCAACCCTAACTTTAGCCCAACTCTAACCCTAATGGAAAAATGGAAATAATTTTTTTTAAATTATTTTTAGCTAACTAAGGGGGTGATAAAAAGGGGTTTGATTGACTATGTTTTTATTTTGATCAATGTGATAGGGTCTATCACAGTGATCAAAATGAACCAATAGGAAAAATTTCTTATTGTTGCCGGGTGCTGGCCGGCAGATCTCGGCGTGCGCACTGCGCATGTACCCGTCATTTTCTTTCCGGAAGATGCCAGCTGCAGGGGGACTTCACAGGGGGATGCAGGGACTGTGGAGGCACCGGGGGGAATCAGGGAACCCCATTTTTCTCTCCTCTGATGTGCTAGATCACATCAGAAAAGAGAGAAATAAATGGGAAATCAGACTTTTTTGCAATAACCGTTATTCCGTGAATAATGGCGATCGCAGCACCGGGGTTGATAAAAACCGACACAAAGCATGTTCTCTGGAGTCTCAGCTATCTACGGTAGCCGAGATCTCGGAGAAATTCAAACTCTGGGGGGCCCATATCCTCTGTGCTGGGTTGTCTACTAGCAAAAATTCACCTATACACGCCTTATATTAAAGCATTGCGACAGATTTATTAAAAGTGTCTCATTTTTAATCGTTATAAGGTTATATATTTGATGCATCATTAGACAATTTTGTCTAAACAGGAACCTGCCAGCATGTTTCTATACATGGAAAAAGTGATATATCAACAGTTACGTCTAGAAATATTTGGACAGTGACACAAGTTTTGGCATTTCATCTTTTTACTTATATTCAAGATACAGTTATGTAATTAATATGGGTGTAACCTCTTAGTTACCGAGCAAATTTTGCACTTAATGACCAGGCCAAATTTTACAAATCTGACCAGTGTCACTTTATGCATTTCAGTAGGCCAACATTTTAGATTTTAAAATTATTTTTCAAGCTGGTGTTATAAAGTATTCTAATTTACTGAGATAATAACTTTTGGGTTTTCATTGACTGTAAGCCATAATCATTAACAGTAACAGAAATAAACACTTGAAATAGATCACTCTGTTTATAATGACTCTATATGATATAGGAGTTTCACTTTTTGTATTGAAGAACTGAAATACATGAACTTTTTGATGAGATTCCAATTTTGTGAGAAGCACCTGTATACATGGAATTGCCATGTGTATGGTGCTATGACACATTTTATTCTGCAAGTGTCTGAAAAAACACTGACATGCTATGCAACCACTGAGCCCAGTGACTAGCTGTCAGAACAAGCCTGGAAAATAAAAGAAGTTTAATACTACAAAGCCCCTTTAAGACTTCACTCCACATTTTTACACAGTAATAAATATTATATGTTGGTATTTAGATTACCTTCATTATTAAACAACAGCTCATACAAATTATAGGATACATTGCAGATTACTAAAGCCTAGCACATGCCGGTTTCAGTTTCACTAGTAGCAGCAGGTAATGATTTAAGCATTAAACAGGGAACGTTACCATGGATTCCAGCCTCCCACAGGTTACATTAGTATTTACAGGCTTGTAGGCAATAAAATAAATGAGTCGGCACCAGTCTGCAGATTTTACTAGGTCACCTTCCAAAATCGTGCTCCAGAACTAGAAAGTGAAGTACGCTTGATGAAAACTTTCTAAACACTTCTGTTAAAAAGCTGTAAACTCCACTATCTTACAGGGAATCTGTCACATTTGACCTATCTAAACTATTAATATGGGCAAACAGGTTATAGACTGTTGAGGAGAGTGATGCCTGTATGTCTCATATCAGTTGCCTTGTTGATAAATCATCTTTTATCACTTAATGTAAATGATCTCTTCTAGGCCCTGGGGAGGACGCTGCCTGGTAGATCACTCTGCCTCCAGAGTTTATATTGCATAAAGGGGAGTTACCAATGTGGTATGTAATGGCTGCTCTCTGCTCTCCTGATCTCACTGCACAGCTGTGTGTGATTATACCTGATATACATCTGCAGGTTCCTCTCAGCATCAGGTTCCATCTCACAGGAAGACAGTGCTGCAAAATGGTTATAATACAGTAGAGCTCAGAGAGAAGCAAAAATGTGTTTGTAAGAAGACAAAGTTCATTACTGTTGATTTGTGTTAGTTACTTGTTTCACACTGGTAATTCCCCCTTTTATGTAAAATATGCTCTAGAGGCAGAGTTATGTTCCGGGCAGCATCCTCCCAGAGCCTTGAAGAGGTCATTTATATAAAGTGATAAAAGATGATTTCTCAACAACAAGGCATCTGTTATAAGGAATACAGGTAGGACTTTTTTCAGGAGTCTATAACCTGTATGCCCATATTAATAGTTTAGAAAGGTCAAATGTGGTGACAGATTCTCTTCAAGAGAATGTTATCCTATTAGTAAATTACAAGTGATAACATGGAATTTAGGCATTTCTCATGGACAAGCCATTGAGGCAGGGACGTTAAGGAGTCCAAGGTCAAATGCCAGGAGAGTATATCAAAGACAAATAAGACAAAGAAATAGTCAAAGACAAAGTCTGGATTCAGGCAACCAAGGTCAGAGGACGTCAAAGGCAAAAGGGGTGATACAAATGGTTAGTCAAAAAGCAAAATCTGAGGTTGGGCAACAATGATCAGAACACAAAGAACAAACACCACTGAGAAAAGCTATGATTGCGAGGCTGGGCTGGCACTCACAATACTGGTCACCAAGCACGTCCCTGATCCTATAGGGTGGCGGAGCTGTCAGTTAGCATCCTTAGGATATTGAGAGTCATGGAATCGTGACAAAAAAGTTTAGGACGCAAATAAGGGTATTCCATAACATAGAAATACAATTAAACAACAAATTTTAAAGTGGTCGGCCACTTGATCTTTATTATGACAAATGCACTCATAATTTTGTGGCACTTACTAATATAGAAATATTACAACCACTTGTTACCGCGGCTTTCTTCATAGACTGCATAATTCTCTTGTTCACAAAATGACTGCTTATGGAAGAGCATGAGACCGGACCTGTGGTTTGCAACTTCTCCAGGACGTGTGGAAAAGACGAATACTGCCAGGATAACGGCTAAACCTCATCCACAGTGTCTCCATTAGCTTTGTCCAAGTGAATGGTTCTGTTGGGGTTCCTGTTAGAATTCCCGTAAAACTGACCTACAGAGCCCCGACAGAACCATTCACTAAAATAAAGCCGACAGAGTCACTGTGGACAATGTGTACTGGCTGTTGTCTTTCAGACACGCACAAAAATGTGGCAAACCCAATGTATGGTCACATGCTCTATAAGCACTAGAATTCATTTTATGGACAAGAAATGTGTGCAGTCTACAAGGAAAGCTGCAGTATAAAGTGCATAAGGAGAGCATGTAATTCTGATATAAAGTTTTTCGGTGATTCAGATGAAAACTGCAGCTTAATGCTCCACGGAGAGAATATAATAATGCAAAATGGTGATCAACAGTACTTTGTTCAAATAAGGATTGTATAACTTTTTTTGGGGGATATCTGCTTGATTTTCCATAGAACAAAACACTAAAAACCAATGAATGTAGATGTTGCTTTATGAATACTGCCATTGAATACTGCCACTTTTTAATCAGTCAGATTTTCTACAGCTTGACTAAGCCTCACACTAGCATCATGGAATACAGTCAAAGGGTTGGTGTCATGCTCGCTTTGTCTGTCATGTCCACCATGTCTCTTTTGCCTCAAGAACCCCTGGAGCGGTGTGCACGCACATATCATGTCTGCTATCATGTGTGATCCCTGGAGCAGTGTGCACACTTACCTTGTGACTGTTGGGCTGCAAGATGCCTGCGTTTCTGCTCTGCCTCCTGTGATCTTCCCTGCATGTCTGAAAACCCCTGATCATGTGACCTTTCCTAGGATCCAGCACTGTCCGGTTCTGCAATCATCTCTGCATGTCTGAAAACCCCTGATCATGTGACCTTTCCTAGAATACAGCACTGTCTGGTTCGGCAATCATGTGACTGCTCTCTGTTATCCTGAGGATCTGAACCGGAAGTTCTCCCCTGGTCCTGACCCGGAAGTGGAGGTGCCTATGCCCTATATTAGACCGCCACTCCCTATGGTCGGGGCCTGAGTATTGTGTTGCTTCCCTGCATGGCTGCTTGGTCTGCTGGGTCGCTCCCTCTATTCTGTGCCCTTGCACTTTGCTCTGTCGTGCGTCTCTGCACATGCTCCGTGCTCGTACTCCATCTCTTGTCCCGTGCCTTGTCTTATGTTTGTCCGTTGTGCCATGTTCGTCCTTGTCCTGCTTGGACTTGTAGTCCTTCTGTTATTCTCTGCCTTGCATGTTTCTGCCATGTCTTGCCTTCACTATGCTCTGCCTTGCTCCTCCCTGTGGTCTCTGTCTTTATTTGCTCTGCCTCGCTCTCTTCTATGGTGCTCTGTAGTGCTCCGTGGCACACGCACTATTCCTCCTCTCTTACTTTTGGTGCTCTTTTCCATGTCTAGTCCCAAGGTTCTGCCTTGGCCCGGCTCTGGGCTTCGGCCTACGCTCCACTGCTAGACTCTTTCCTATTGTGCTCTCTTGCACGTTTCTAGGCTAGTCCCAAGGCTCCGCTGCTAGCTCTGTTCTTGCTCCGTGTTTCTGCCTATGCTTCCGTTCCTGGTTCCGTACTCTGCCTATGCTCTGCCTGGTTTCTTGTATTGCCTCGCTCTGTTGCTTCGTGTGCCCTTTGCATGCACCTGGCCTTCCTAGCCTCCTGTTTCTGCCTCAGCCGTGCCCACCCTAGGCATGCCTGCCTGCTTGTGCCTCAGTCGTGCTCATCGGTCAGTGACAGCTGTGTCGCCTGCAATGCCTCAGCCGGGTATGCAGGAGTCTTGCCCGTCTGTTAGTGCCGCAGTCCGATCAGCCAGCCAGTGCCCCAGCCGTGCTCTCTGTGCTCCCTTGCACCTCACGCTGTTTCTTCACTGTGCTCTACGTGCTCTCTATAGCACGCGCAGGTCCTCGACTGCCCTTGGCATACCTCCCCGTGCTTCTATAAAAGTACGCGCAGGTTTTGCCATGTATCCTGTCGTGCCCTCTTGCACGCACAGGCCCTAACCCTGTTCTCGTACTCTGTCCCTGGCGTGTCCTTGCACGTGCAGGCCACCGTCCTTGTACCTGTCCCTGGCGTGCCCTCTGCACATGCAGGCCACCATCCTTGTACCTGTCCCTGGCGTGTCCTCGCACGCGCAGGCCACCGTCCATGTACCTGTCCCTGGCATGCCCCTCGGCATGCGCAGGCCTCCGTCCTGTGAACCTGATCCTGGCGTGTCTCCAAGCATGCACCCTGCCTTGAACCCTGGCGTGGCTCCAAGCACGCACCCTGCCTTGAACCCTGGCTTGCCTGCCAGATTCCCGAAACCTGTCGACCGCTGCCAGAAGTCTGGAACCAGATGACTGTGGTCTGATGTCCGGAGCTGATGTCCGCAGCCTGATGCCTGGACCCGGTCGGTCATTGCCAGTAGTCCGGAGTCCGATGCCATCGCACCCTGTCTTGGATCCGGGCGTGTCCTTGCACGCACCCTGCCTTGGACTTTGGCGTGTTTCCTAGCACGCACCTTGTCTTGGACTCTAGCGACTCCTAGCACGCATCCTTCCTAGGAACTCTGGTGTGAACCCTAACAAGTACCCTGCCCTGGACCCTGGTATTTTTTCTGCATGTGTTATGTCTGGAACATTTGGCGTGCCCGTGCATGAACCTTGCCGTGTTTCACCGTTTGTGCCCTGCACCTGATTCCCTGTTTATGCCTTGCACCTAAATAAAGTGTGTAACCACATTTAGCAGAAGAAACCCTGTGACTTCGCTTTGTGTTTCGTATCCTGTCCGTCCTACTGCCAGACACTCAATAGTGTCTTCCTGAGCCGGCCGTCTGGTCCAGCTGCTGTGGTGGCTCACCCCCTTGGTCTTGCCCCTGACACTCCCTGTATAGGGGGTGGATTCTCACTAGGTCAACTCGCCCTAGGTGGGCGGCCCAGAGGGTCCACTCTAAAAAGGAAAACGACTCAGCGTAAGCTAACCCTCGTCACATTTGGTCCCTAGCTTCTCAAGGTATGTTTGCTCTGAAATGTTGCAGCATTTCAGAGAAAAACATATCTGGATGTAATATCATAGACAATATGTGATTAATACTACCCATGGTTTGAGCAGCATGAATCTGACGGCAGGTTTCTTTTAAGTAACAACAGAATCTGTGACGCCTTGACAGATCAGTCATCCAAAGGATCCGAATGGTCGCTGAAAGACCCCATTTAATGAAATCTATTTTGGTTTCCATGATTTTGACAGTAAGACTCTGAATGACAGAGTGTAAGCAAAGCCTTTGCTACATTCTTCCACTTTACAATCTGAGAAAAACTTATGTCCAAATGAGAAATAAACAAACCAGTAAATCTATCATGGAAGGGCAAAAAGAAATGGAAGGCTATTGAATGGGCAACCTAAAGCAGAATCTGAATTCTCTCAAGATGCATTGAGGGGCTTTGATTTAGTTTTATCATTTAAGGGAATATATCTAACTGAACAGCAGAAAAAAATCTTAATTTCAAAGTGTAAAAAAAAAAAAAAAAAAAAAATTAGAGGGAAGCCCATAGCAAAATTGTGATTTTGTTGTTTACAAATGGTTTTTATTATTTTTTAATTGTATTTGTATTAAATCAGTTTTAAATTTATGAGAATATACAGTGGGGAAAAAAAGTATTTAGTCAGTCAGCAATAGTGCAAGTTCCACCACTTAAAAAGATGAGAGGCGTCTGTAATTTATATCATAGGTAGACCTCAAGTATGGGAGACAAACTGAGAAAAAAAAATCCAGAAAATCACATTGTCTGTTTTTTTTTTCATTTTATTTGCATATTATGGTGGAAAATAAGTATTTGGTCAGAAACAAGCAATCAAGATTTCTGGCTCTCACAGACCTGTAACTTCTTCTTTAAGGGTCTCCTCTTTCCTCCACTCATTACCTGTAGTAATGGCACCTGTTTAAACTTGTTATCAGTATAAAAAGACACCTGTGCACACCCTCAAACAGTCTGACTCCAAACTCCACTATTGTGAAGACCAAAGAGCTGTCAAAGGACACCAGAAACAAAATTGTAGCCCTGCACCAGGCTGGGAAGACTGAATCTGCAATAGCCAACTAGCTTGGAGAGAAGAAATCAACTGTGGGAGCAATAATTAGAAAATGGAAGACATACAAGACCACTGATAATCTCCCTCGATCTGGTGCTCCACGCAAAATCCCACCCCGTGGGGTCAGAATGATCACAAGAACGGTGAGCAAAAATCCCAGAACCCCGCGGGGGGACCTATTGAATGAACTGCAGAGAGCTGGGACCAATGTAACAAGGCCTACCATAAGTAACACACTACGCCACCATGGACTCAGATCCTGCAGTGCCAGACGTGTCCCACTGCTTAAGCCTGTACATGTCCGGGCCCATCTGAAGTTTGCTAGAGAGCATTTGGATGATCCAGAGGAGTTTTGGGAGAATGTCCTATGGTCTGATGAAACCAAACTGGAACTGTTTGGTAGAAACACAACTTGTCGTGTTTGGAGGAAAAAGAATACTGAGTTGCATCCATCAAACACCATACCTACTGTAAAGCATGGTGGTGGAAACATCATGCTTTGGGGCTGTTTCTCTGCAAAGAGGCCAGGACGACTGATCCGGGTACATAAAAGAATGAATGGGGCCATGTATCGTGAGATTTTGAGTGCAAACCTCCTTCCATCAGCAAGGGCATTGAAGATGAAACGTGGCTGGGTCTTTCAACATGACAATGATCCAAAGCACACCGCCAGGGCAACGAAGGAGTGGCTTCGTAAGAAGCATTTCAAGGTCCTGGAGTGGCCTAGCCAGTCTCCAGATCTCAACCCTATAGAAAACCTTTGGAGGGAGTTGAAAGTCCGTGTTGCCAAGCGAAAAGCCAAAAACATCACTGCTCTAGAGGAGATCTGCATGGAGGAATGGGCCAACATACCAACAACAGTGTGTGGCAACCTTGTGAAGACTTACAGAAAACGTTTGACCTCTGTCATTGCCAACAAAGGATATATCACAAAGTATTGAGATGAAATTTTGTTTCTGACCAAATACTTATTTTCCACCATAATATGCAAATAAAATGAAAAAAAAAACAGACAATGTGATTTTCTGGATTTTTTTTTCTCAGTTTGTCTCCCATAGTTGAGGTCTACCTATGATGTAAATTACAGACGCCTCTCATCTTTTTAAGTGGTGGAACTTGCACTATTGCTGACTGACTAAATACTTTTTTTCCCCACTGTACTTGTTAATCAGTTTAAAGAACATTCAGTATTATAGTACACCAACATGCATTTGCTATGTACTAATGGATTTGAACAAGACTGCTAAAAAATCTTCTGCAATACGTAAAAGAAAAACATCCAACGTGGAAAGTCCATTTTTGGCGCTTGTTGCTTAATTTCCACTTTACTCAGTTGGAGTGCTAAGAAAATATGGGGCCTGACAGTTTATGCTCCATATTCTTTTTGTAAAGTGCAAGAACCAATAAGTGACACTGCGCATTCATCAATGAGGGAATCAAGCACATTTGTTAAAAAGCTCAAAAGGACACTGGATTACTCCAGAGCTCCACAAGTGGATATTTCAAATGCAAAAACCTATTTGTCCAAAAAAGTGCGTTTATTCAAAAAATTAAAAAAGAGAAAATACAACGCATTTTGTTGTACCTGATGAAGGCTAAGGTACAGATGAAATGCGTTGTATATTTTTCTACATTTTTCCATTAAAACCACTTTTTATGGACAAATAGTGGTCTTACCTACAAAATATCCACTTCTGGAGTGCTGAACTAATCTAGTGACAATTGAGTTTTTTAACACATCCCCACCTTGGGATCTGGTTGGGAGGCGAACCAGGAGTCACCAGGCTGCATACATTCGGACAGGCTGCATACATTCGGATTATTTCTATATATTTCAAGGTTTTGTGCCCTGCCATTGCACAGCCCTATGAAGGGGAGCTTTTCTAGCTACACTTCAATATGATTTATCCATGTGTTCATTATAATGCTTAGATACTGCTGTTGTTGTATCCCCTTTCCTTTTGAAATATATCAAAATACTAACAAGCACGTTTGTTGTTGAAAATATTGCTTAGGGCATTCATAAGACTTACAACACTGGGAAAACTTCTGTCTAGAGATGATGTAAACCATTGCCAAAAATGTAAATTCTGGTCAAATCTATACATAAAAATAAAGCTGACCTTAGTTGTGTTTTATGTCAGATTCCACAATAAGCAGTTAAACCAGCCAGAAAGGACTATACAGCTATTTAATAAATGCATCAACTGATCCTAAAATGAATACATGAAGAACTTTTCCTGTAGGGATCTCAATCATTTAGAATAGCTTTACTTCATATCATTCAGTCACACACAGAGGACAACTGTCTATTCTGTCAATTTTCTGTCATTGAAAGCTTCTTGGTTTCATTAGCGAATCAAATCTAAATTACATTCCCAAAGGGAAGATTATTAACATTCAACAAGAAAATGTGCTCTAATATGTTTATTTAATTACGCAGCTAGAAGAAAGGCGAGAAGGTCAAGAAGGCCAGTCACAGAAGAATTCTCCGGGAGGTAGAATGTAACAAGAAAGATGTTGCCCTTCCTCATTGCAAAAAAAGTTACCGTCCATATCCTCTGTGCTGGGTTGTCTACTAGCAAATTTTCACCTATACTCGCCTTATATAAAAGCATTGCGACAGATTTATTAAAAGTGTCTCATTTTTAATCATCATAAGGTTATGTATTTGATGCATCGTTAGACAATTTTGTCTTAACAGGAACCTGCCAGCATGTTTCTATACATGGAAAAAGTGATATATCAACAGTTAGGTCTATATCACGAAACAATCACTGACCTCAGGGAGACCAGTCAAAGAAAACACTGCGGCAGCCGGCAAAGGCGCTCAATCAGTGAAATCCTAGGTGCAATGCTCCCTGGGAAATACGAATATGCAAATAAAGTCTGTGGAGCCTCATTTAAGAGTCTCAAACATGGGACTAGCCAGATCTTCCTCCAGGGACTTTATTTGCATATTCGTATTTCCCAGGGAGCATTGCACCTAGGATTTCACTGATTGAGCGCCTTTGCCGGCTGCTGCAGTGTTTTCTTTGACTGGTCTCCCTGAGGTCAGTGATTGTTTCGTGATGTTGGTCTACTAGGCATTGCTCCCACCTAGCCAGAATCCTATTCCACACTGATGAGGGGCAACACCCCGAAACAGCTGTCTGTGGATACCTGGCCTTAGTATTTCCCTTGTCATATCTGTAAACTCGTAAAGAGTTGGATATTGACTTAAAGGGCCACTTAACATGGTGGTAATGGTGGTTTCCGAAAGGAACCACCCCTTGGCTGGGTCCTTCCCTGGAGGAAGATCTGGCTAGTCCCGTGTTTGAGACTCTTAAATGAGGCTCCACAGACTTTATTTGCATATTCGTATTTCCCAGGGAGCATTGCACCTAGGATTTCACTGATTGAGCGCCTTTGCCGGCTGCCGCAGTGTTTTCTTTGACTGGTCTCCCTGAGGTCAGTGATTGTTTCGTAATGTTGGTCTACTAGGCATTTCTCCCACCTAGCCAGAATCCTACTCCACACTGATGAGGGGCAACAACCTGAAACAGCTGTCTGTGGATGGATACCTGGCCTTGGTATTTCCATTGTCATATCTGTAAACTCGTAAAGAGCTGGATATTGACTTAAAGGGCCACTTAATATGGTGGTAATGGTGGTTTCCGAAAGGAGCCACCCCTTGGCTGGGTCTTTCCCTGGAGGAAGGTTTGGCTAGTCCCGTGTTTGAGACTCTTAAATGAGGCTCCACGGACTTTATTTGCATAACAGTTAGGTCTAGAAATATTTTGACAGTAACACAAGTTTTGGCATTTCTTCTTTTTACTTATACATATTCAAGATACAGTTATATAATTAATAAGGGCGTAACCTCTTAGTTACCAAGCAAATTTTGCACTTAATGATCAGGCCAAATTTTACAAATCTGACCAGTGTCACTTTATGAGGTAATACCTCCGGAAAGCTTTAACAGATCCCACTGACTCCGAGACTGTTTTTTTGTGACATATTGTACTTCATGATATTGGTAAAATTTGTTATGATATGACTTGCATTTATTTGTGAAAATGTCGCAATTTAGGGGAAAATTTTGAAAAAAAATTGTAATTTTCAAACTTTCCATCTTTATATCCTTAAACCAGTTAGTCATGCTGTGCAAAATAATTAATGAATAACATTTCCCACATGTCTACTTTACATCTGCACCATTTTTCAAAAATCATTTTATTTTGTTAGGATGTTAGAGGGTGTAAAGTTTTAGCAGCAATTTCTAATTTTTTCAACAAATTTACAAAACCTGTTTCTTTAGGGACCTATTCAGATTTCAGATGGACCTTGAGGAACCTATATATTGGAAACTCCCCGAAATGTGATACCATTTTAAAAACCGCACCTCTCAAATACTTCAAAACAGTTGTAAGGAAATTTTTTAGCCCTTCACATGCTACACAGGAATTAATGCAAAGTGGAGTGAAAAAAAATTCTCTCTAAAATGTTGCTTTAGTCCCAATTTTTTCACTTGTGCAAGAGGTAACACCAAAAAGTGGACTCAACAGTTTGTTACACTTTCTTACAAGTGTGGTGATACCACACATGTAGTCAAAAAGTTCTGTTTGGGCAAACGGCAGGGCTCAGAACAGAAGGAACAATATTTGAACTTTGGAACACAAATTAAGAAATAGATTGGGGGTGACATGTCACATTTGCAAGTCCCACTAAACAGCAGAACCCCTCCACCCCACTAGTGACCCCATTTTGGAAACTAAAACCCTCAAGGATTTTATCCAAGGGTACAGTGAGGATTTTTAATCCAAAGGTACTACACACAATTTGCATTGAGCACAAGTGCTTGCTACTCGAGTTTGCATCTGGTGCTTTGGTACGTACCGAATATCGCGGGTGCTCAAGTGAAATGTTTGAGTCCCCACTCCGCATTTTTCCTGGCTGTTAGACAGACAAAAAACAAGCTGGAATTGTCCATGTATGGCAGGCAATCCCCACATGTTTCATTTGACTATTGACTTTAAGGATAACTTCCTTTATTTATTGAATTGATGGCATCCCGTGGTGTCACCACCAACTAGCAGAACAGGATATAAAATTATAGCACGCATCCCATCAACATGTTTCACCACATGCATGGCATTATCAGAGCATGGGACAATGGGATGAATGAAGTGCCGTCAATTGAATAAATATAGTATGTTATCCTTAAAGTAAATAAATTGTAGGCAGATTAGGGGCATCATTTTATCAATACAACTTATATATTTTAATAAACGTTTTATGACTTGCTAGAGAGGGATTTAACCCCTTAAGCCCCAAGGGTGATTTGCACGTTAATGACCAGGCCAATCTTTACAATTCTGACCGCTGTCCGTTTATGAGGTAATAACTCTGAAACGCTTCCATGGATCCTGGTGATTCTGACAATGTTTTCTCGTGACATATTGTACTTTATGCTAGTGGTAAAATTTCATTCAAATAACTTGCGTTTATTTGTGAAAAAAACGGAAATTTGGCGAAAATTTTGAAAATTTCGCAATTTTCCAACTTTGAATTTTTATGCCCTTAAATCACAGAGATACGGCACACAAAAAACTTGATAAGTAACATTTCCCACATGTTTACTTTACATCAGCACAATTTTGGAACCAAAATTTTTTTTTATTAGGAAGTTATAAGGGTTAAAAATTGACCAGCGATTATTCATTTTTGCAACACCATTTTATTTTTACGGACCACATCACATTTGAAGCCACTTTGAGGGGTCTATATGATAGAAAATACCCAAAAGTGACACCATTCTAAAAACTGCACCCCTTAAGGTGCTCAAAACCACATTCAAGAAGTTTATTAACCCTTTAGGTGCGTCACAGGAATTTTTTGAATAATTAAAAAAAATTAACATTTAACTTTTTTTCACTAAAAAAATACTTCAGGTTCAATTTTTTTTATTTTTCCAAGGGAAACAGGAGAAATTGGACTGCAAAAGTTATTGTGCAATTTGTCCTGAGTACGCTGATACCTGATATGTGGGGGGAACCACTGTTTCGGCGCATGGCAGACCTCAGCAGGGACGGAGCGCCGTTTGACTTTTTAAAATGCAAAATTGGCTGGAATTCAGATCGGACGCCATGTCGCGTTTGGAGAGCCCCTGATGTACCTAAACAGTGGAAACCCCCCCAAGTGATCCCATTTTGGAAACTAGACCCCCCCCAAGGATACCTCATATGTGGGAGAAAACTACTGTATGGGCACACGTCGGGGCTCGGAAGGGAAGTAGTGTCGTTTTGGAATGCAGACTTTGATGGAATGGTCTGCGGGTGTCATGTTGCTTTTGGAGAGCCCCTGATGTACCTAAACAGTGGAAACCCCCCACAAGTGACCCCATTTTGGAAACTAGACCCCCTAAGGAACTTATCTAGATTTGTTGTGAGCACTTTGAACCCCCCAGTGCTTCACAGAAGTTTATAATGACCGGGCATGAAAATAAAAATATCGTATTTTTTCAACAAACATCATCTTTTAGTCCCCATTTTTTATTTTCCCAAGGGTAACAGGAGAAATTAGACCCCAAAAGTTGTTGTCCAATTTGTCCTGAGTACACTGACACCCCATATGTGGGAGAAAACTACTGTATGGGCACACGTTGGGGGCTCGGAAGGGAAGTAGTGATGTTTTGGAATGCAGACTTTGATGGAATGGTCTGCGGGTGTCATGTTGCCTTTGGAGAGCCCCTAATGTACCTAAGCAGTGGAAACCTCCCACAAATGACCCCATTTTGGAAACTAGACCCCCTAAGGAACTTATCTAGATGTGTGGTGAGCACTTTGAACCCCCAAGGGCTTCACAGAAGTTTATAATGCCCAGGCATGAAAATAAAAAAATCGTATTTTTTCCACAAACATGATCAATTAGTCTCCAATTTTTTTATTTTCCCCAAGGGTAACAGGAGAAATTGGACCCCAAAAGTTGTTTTGCAATTTGTCCTGAGTACGCTGATACCTCATATGTGGGAGAAAACTACTGTATGGGCACACGTCGGGGCTCGGAAGGGAAGTAGTGACGTTTTGGAATGCACTTTGATGGATTGGTCTGCGGGTGTCATGTGCGTTTGGAGAGCCCCTGATGTACCTAAACTATTGAAACTCCCCACAAGTGACCCCATTTTGGAAACTAGACCCCCCACAGAACTTATCTAGATGTGTGGTGTGCACTTTGAACCCCCAAGTGCTTCACAGAAGTTTATAACGCCTGGGCGTGAAAATAAAAAAATCATTTTTTTCCACAAAAATGATATTTTTGCCCCCAATTTTTTATTTTCCTAAGGGTAACAGGAGAAATTGGACCCCAAAAGTTGTTTTGCAATTTGTCCTGAGTATGCCGATACCCTATATGTGGGGGTAAAACACTGTTTGGGCGCATGGCAGAGCTTGGAAGGGAAGGAGCACCATTTGACTTTTTCAACGCAGAATTGGCTGGAATTGAGATCAGACGCCATGTTGCATTTGGAGAGCACCTGATGTGCCCAAACAGTGGAAACCCCCCAATTATAACACCAACCCTAACCCCAACACACCCCTAACCCTAATCTGAGCCCTAACCCTAGCCCTAACCCTAGCCCTAGCCGCAACCCTAGCGCCAACCCTAACCCTAGCCCTCACCCTAACCCTAATGGGAAAATGGAAATAAATACATTTTTTTTATTTTATTATTTTTCCCTAACTAAGGGGGTGATAATGGGGGGTTTGATTTACTATTTATGGCGGTTTTTATGTTTGGCGGCTGTCACACGCTAAAAGACGCTTTTTATTGTAAAAATAGTTTTTGCATCACCACATATTGAGAGCTATAATTTTTCCATATTTTGACCCACCGAGTCATGTGAGGTCTTATTCTTTGAGGGACGAGTTGACGTTTTTATTGATACCATTTTCGGGCACGTGACATTTTTTGATCGCTTTTTATTCCGATTTTTGGGATGCAGAATGAACAAAAACCAACGTTTCATGAATTTATTTTGGGGGGGTGCGTTTACACCGTTCCGCGTGCGGTAAAATTGATAAAGCGGTTTTATTCTTCGGGTCGGTACGGTTACAGCGATACCTCATTTAGGTCTTTTTTTATGTTTTGTCGGTTTTTTACAATGAAAACAATTTTATATAAAAAATAATTATTTTTGCATCGCTTTATTCTGCGAGCTATAACTTTTTAATTTTTTTGTGGATGACGCTGTATGGCAGCTCGTTTTTTGCGGGACAAGATGACGTTTTCAGCGGTACCATGGATATTTATATGCGCCTTTTTGATCGCGAGTTATTGCACTTTTTGTTCATTGGTATGATAAGAAATCATTATTTTTTGCTTCGTTTTTTATTTTTATTTTTTAAGGGGTTCGCTAAAGGGGTTAACTAATGGGACAGTTTTATAGGGCGGGTCACTACGGACGCGGCGATACCAAATTTGTGTACTTTTATTGTTTTTTTTATTTTCAAAAAATGAATTTATTGGGGAATATTTTGGGTTTTTTTTTCCTAATTTATTTAGCGATTTTTTAAAAATTATTTTTACACTTTTTTTAACTTTATTACATAGTCCCAGGTGGGACATCACTGTCCTGTGACAGATCGCTCATCTGTCACATCACAGATCACTGTGACAGATCAGCAATCTGTCACAGGCAGTTCTGCAGACTTCCTCATGCCTGCGCTTTGCAGGCAGTGAGGAAGTCAGCTCCCTACAGGCCCCCGTCGCCATCTTGGATCTGGGGGCCTGTAGGGAAGGAGTCCACCGCAGCAGCGCTGCACATTGCACTGCCGTGGGGGGCTCAGGGAAGCACGGAGGGAGCCCCCTCCCTGCCGATGCTTCCCTTTAACGCCCGGTACACCGCGATCGTGTTTGATCGCGGTGTACAAGGGGTTAACGTGTCGACACATTATCACAGCTGACACCCGGCACAATCAGCTGACACCCGGCCGCGATCAGCGGCGCTCACCACGTGGGCGCCGCTGATCGCATTAGACGTACTATTCCGTCCTTGGGAATTAAGTCCCAGGCCAGGGCACATGGACGGGAAAGTACATCTAATGGCAGAAAGGGGTTAAACATGGAGTTCTCCCCTTCATGCGAATTCAAAAAATATCCATCCCAAGTTATTCCAATTTCGCCCTTGTTCCATTTTGTTATAATTATTAAAAAATGTTCATTTTTAATACTTTGAAGAGAATCCTTTGCAATGACTGCCTGAAGTCTGGAAGCCATGGATGTTACCCAACACTGGGTTTCCTTCTTTGTAATGCTTTGTCAGGCCTTTACTGCAGCTCTCTTCAGTTGTTGCTTGTTTATGGGTCTTTCTGCCTTAATTTTTGCATTAAACATGTTAAATACATGCTTGATTGCTTGGTGGGGTGGAAATCTGGTGATTGACTATGTAATTGCAGAATATTTCACTTCTTTGCTTTAAACTCCTGGGTTGGTTCACAGAATATTTTGGGTCATTGTCCATCTGTACCGTAAAGCACTGTCCAACCTTGCTGCATTTGGTTGAATTTGAGCAGAAAGTATTTCCCTGTTCAATTCAGAATTCATCTGGCTCCTTCAGTCTTTAGTCATAGCATTAATAAACACTAGTGACCAGTGTGTCATGATCCATGCTGGATCATGACAGATAAAAAGCACATGTAACCTTTTTTTTTTCCTTAAGCTGTGTGCTTGAGTTTGGTTTTGCCCCCGGTGGCCATTAGGATTATTACACAGTGGTGTCTTTTGTTCTAGTTTGCCCCGGTGGTGGTGAGCGTCATTGCACTCTGGTTTCTTTAGTTTAGTGCATGTGATTAAAGCAGGTGTGATTGCTGGCTCTTACCTATAAAAGAGTGTCAGGTGTTGCAATCACTGTTGGTGATAGTGTTCATTTCAACCATCCTTGGTGGAGGAAGGATCTAGAGAGAGGTCCTGGCAGCTCAGTCAGAGCCCTGTTGTGGAAAGAGAGAGGGGATTTCCTTGCAGCTCTGACAGAGCTTGGTGGCAGTTATTCAGGAGGAAAGCTGCATTCTGGTGGTGGACTCTGTTGCTGGGAGCAAGAGCAACAGAGAAAAGCTAAGTGGTGTTTCCCTGTCTGTATTTTTCCTGGTGTGTATTAGTACAGTGGTGGGGCCAGTACCTGCATCACCCAGCTCCCTAGCAAGGGATAGGTGTAGGGTGTGCTAGGGTGACATGTATCCTGATTGGCGCCCGATGCGGAACCGGCCTAGGGAACGTTAGGAGTGCGAGGGACACTGACTCAGGGGAGTGCAGGAGGTATCCACGTCCCCGCTCCCTATCGCAGGGCTCACCGTTGTAACTGTTTTCCCCTTCCCCCATGTCTTGTTGTTTTAGTTACCGGCCTGAGGGCCGTGTCACACAGGACAGTTTCACGTGCCGTGTCTTGTTGCTTCAGTTACCAGCCTGCTGGTCGCGTCACACAGGACGGGTCCACGTGACACAGTGGCATTGGATGCCATGCATGCCCATGCCATCAAACTTCCTCCACCGTGTTTTACAGACGATGTGGTGTGGTTTGAAACATAAGCCGTTTCAAGCCTTCCCCTTATTTTCTTCTTCCCATCATTCTGGTACAGGTTGATCTTAGTTTCATGTGTCAAAAAATATTTTTCCAGAACTGGGCTGACTTCATTAGATGTTTTTTTGGCAAAGTCTAATCTGAAACAGACCTCAAAACTAATCAATGGGATTATATATTCAATAGTAACACCAGAAGCACCAAAAAATAACCCCTAAAATTTAGCTTTTAATTCAATGACTAAAAACATTTAGTGAAAATGACTAAAAAAAGGAGTAGTAGAGGACAAAAAATGAAGGGAAAAAAAAAACTGTTTAAGTTCTCTTCAGTAATCACATAATGGGCCACCGGCTAAATTGCCCTAGTCAGCCCTAGTTTCACCCTTCCTAACCGCGGAGGTTGGCACCCTAGTTGTAGACGATATGGCGCCCCCGCTCAACGTCGGTATCCCTAATAACCCCTACGTCTCCCTACATATACAAAAAGGGACACAAAAAAGGAACACACACACACTTATAATACCGAAAAAATATATATATATAAAGAGACATGAATAGTCTCATAGATAATACTAAATTGCTATGAACTTATCTCGTAGTATTTCTAATAGTATGAGAACCCCAAAAGGAACTTATCTCGGAGTCAAAAAAATGATAGATGGGGTTAATATCCGGCAGCTTAGGGAAGGACTTATCTCGTAGTCACAAAAATGCTAATAAGCTGCAAAATGGCAGACCCAATTACCAGATAACAAACTTAAAAAACAGCTACAAGAAAATTCAATGAAAAGCACATAAACTAATATAATTGTCCGGAACCCCGGACACACATTGAAAAATAGTACAACAATTGCTCATTAGAGGCAGTGAAAAAAGCAGCCTATATAACACATGCGGCAGCCATTGCCTTGCAAGTGAGGGTAAAAATCACCCTAATTCACAGGAATACAATAAAAAAATAAGGCTACCATATTCATCTCTGATTATACAGCGTGGTACAGTATTCAAGTAGCAATGCATACAGAGTCACATAGCATAATTGCTCAGTAGATTAAATCTAAATAGATAGTACCACCGAGGGATCTGCCAAAAATAATGTACAACATTATACTTATCAGCCACTTGATGCATATGGAAACCCGACGCGTTTCCCCCTCTTAGTCCGCTGAGGGTTCATCAGGGGTCAAAAAGTGGGGTCTCGTTACCCCTGGCCGAGAGAGCAATACAGTGTGCGGCTTAACTCCAAGCGCGTTCACCGCCATTGTTTAAAGATTCCGCGCCGATATAGAACGCCCACTTCCGGTTACCACAATCCAAGATGGAGGTCTAAACCGGAAGGGATCATATTGAGGACGGACATGCGGTGCAGCAGCCACCTGGATGACGTAGACGCCGCGCACCTTACTAAAAAGCACTGATAGAAACAGGAATTCACAAAATGGTGCCTGAAACGAAATGATTAAATAGGGTAATGCGTCCTTCTCAATAGAAATGCCATCTCTCGCAGATAATATGCGGCCGATCAATTCAACAGCTTCATTGTTCAGAACACCCAAAACTTCAAGAAAATAGATGACAACAGTCCTCAAAGACATGGAGTGGAATAATTGTATCCCTAAATAGAATAAATGAAAAATAAAATAAAAAAATACCAATAGTAATAATATACCGACCAAATTATCAAAAAACACTATAAAGAGCTGGCTGGGAAAATGTGAGACACACTGATTATAGATAACTACTAAAATTTAGCTGTTCATTAAGGCCTTTTGGACTCTGTGATTCAAGCCAAAAAATCCAGCGTGTCTCACGCTGTAGGATTCTATTATCCCAATCTCCCTGTCTGACTGCGGGCTGCACTCTCTCTATAACACGAAAATTAATATGTTTATCATCACCTCCATGCACCATATTGACATGACGGGCTAAAGGGGTATCTCTTTTGTGTCTAATGTCCCCCAAATGTTTGCCTATGCGGACACGTAATTCACGCTTTGTTTTGCCAACATAGTCAAGGGGGCAAGTACAAGTACACAGATAAACAACTCCAGCGGTTTTACAGTTTGCAAAGCTTTTCATTTCATAAATCCTCTTTGTATAGGCACTGCAGAAAGTATGGGATACACAGATATATTTGCAAAAGTCCCTATTGCTCTATTCCGCAGCCACATTTCCTCTCTCTTCTGCCTCTAATGTGCAATTGTTGTACTATTTTTCAATGTGTGTCCGGGGTTCCGGACAATTATATTAGTTTATGTGCTTTTCATTGAATTTTCTTGTAGCTGTTTTTTAAGTTTGTTATCTGGTAATTGGGTCTGCCATTTTGCAGCTTATTAGCATTTTTGTGACTACGAGATAAGTCCTTCCCTAAGCTGCCGGATATTAACCCCATCTATCATTTTTTTGACTCCGAGATAAGTTCCTTTTGGGGTTCTCATACTATTAGAAATACTACGAGATAAGTTCATAGCAATTTAGTATTATCTATGAGACTATTCATGTCTCTTTATATATATATTTTTTCGGTATTATAAGTGTGTGTGTGTGTTCCTTTTTTGTGTCCCTTTTTGTATATGTAGGGAGACGTAGGGGTTATTAGGGATACCGACGTTGAGCGGGGGCGCTATATCGTCTACAACTAGGGTGCCAACCTCCGCGGTTAGGAAGGGTGAAACTAGGGCTGACTAGGGCAATTTAGCCGGTGGCCCATTATGTGATTACTGAAGAGAACTTAAACAGTTTTTTTTTTCCCTTCATTTTTTGTCCTCTACTACTCCTTTTTTTAGTCATTTTCACTAAATGTTTTTAGTCATTGAATTAAAAGCTAAATTTTAGGGGTTATTTTTTGGTGCTTCTGGTGTTACTATTGAATATATAATCCCATTGATTAGTTTTGAGGTCTGTTTTTGACGAGTATGGCTGGCTTTTTGTCGGGACCCATTGACACAAATAAATGGCTGGATGATGCAAGAGAGGTCTTTTCTGAAGTAGAATCTGACTCTGTCTGCTTTGGGCTCTTCTCTCAAAACACTTTTTTCTGAATTATTGGAGGCATTTAAAGAGAATATTAAGTCTTGGTGGGAGGTACAATCACTGGAAAATTACATTAAACAAAAGATTGTCCCACGTGGTCTAAGGATACCTCTAATACCTGCTCCAAGGTGTAGGACTCCATCTTTACTTGTAAGGTGGGAGGAGGAGGTTACTGCATCATCTGTATGGCTAATGCAGATATTATTGGATGAAGAGAAAATAACTTTAGAGAGGACTTCATTGAGGGTGAAGGAATTGACTGAGGTAACCCTCAAATTGAAAACAGCTGCTGATTTCGTAACAAGGGAAGAAAATCTTAAGAATACTGTTGAGAAATACCAACTTTTTATTAAAGAGAGGAAGCATAAACGATTTGTTAGGGACTCAGCAGAGTTCAGGGAAAAACGGGCATATCCTGCCCTTACCCCGAGGGGTATTCCTGGTGATATCTCATCCTCAGATATTGAATCCTCCGACGCTGAAGGGGGTCCTAAATTATATACCTCTAGGCCATCTAGGCCATACTTTAGAAACAAGGGACGAGGACGTAGGGGTAATTTTAGAAGATGGCAGGACACC
Source organism: Dendrobates tinctorius (assembly GCF_039654945.1). Classification (NCBI taxonomy): domain Eukaryota; kingdom Metazoa; phylum Chordata; class Amphibia; order Anura; family Dendrobatidae; genus Dendrobates; species Dendrobates tinctorius. Next base: position 1,659,306 of record NW_027361853.1, on the reverse strand, counting down.
GAGCGTTACCCTGTGAGGACTTTCCCCAAAAAGCCAGAAACAAACTCTGCAGTGAATATAAATTCCTCCTCCTCCGCAGCCTGCTCCTCAGCCTCTTTTTTAGAAACCAGGGGCCTAGCTCCATACAAATTACGGGAGCGGACAAACAATCAAAAATGAGGGCTCTGGTTGAAAGGGATAATGGCAATCAGATAATTAATTTGTCCTCATATAACTTGTCAGATATAGAAAAGAGGGTTCTTGAGCGGGGGTTATCCTTTGTTCCTACGACGAGGTTTGACCCATTTGTATGGGTTAAGGATATTAATCTATTTACACGAAAACTTAAGTGGAAAAAATTTTTTGCTTTGAATGATAAAAACAAATGTCAACAACTTGGGATAACGGAGGAGGAACTTCCTGATGTAATGCTTCTAGCTGATTTGTCCGAGGAAGGACAGAGAGATGTTGGGGTGGGCCCTTTTTCTGATTTGAAACCAAAAAGTAAAAAGATGCCACCAATTGGTGATACTGGGAGTATTGATATTTTTCAACAGCTTGTCTCAGCAGAGATTTGTAAGATTGACTCCAAGAGAGATAGGGTTCCTCCTAATCTCTCCTTCCGTGAGAGAAAGGCTCTGGAAGAACTTGGTGATAATGATCGGATTGTAGTGAAGCCCTCTGATAAAGGGGGTAATACTGTTATCCTCAACAGAGACGAATATATTCAAATGTGTATGAGGATTCTCTCTGACAAATCAACGTATGAGCTTCTCAGGAGTGATCCGACGAAGGAGTATAGTCTGAAATTGTCAGCATTGCTCAAAAAGGCATTAGACTCGAAGTTGATCTCAAAGAATGAGTTCAACTTCTTATTACCCAAGTGGCCAGTTACAGCTACGTTTTACTCCTTGCCTAAGGGTCATAAGGGGCTCGATCCCCTTAAGGGTAGACCAATCATTTCGGGGATCGATGCCCTTTGTCAGAACTCCAGCAGGTATTTGGATCAATTGTTGAGACCATTTGTGCTATCCATCCCATCATATTTGCGAGATACTATGGACCTTCTTAATAAACTTGAAGGAATCACAGTGGACCCAGGCACGATACTGGCCTCTATTGATGTTGAGGCTTTGTATAGCAGCATTGGCCACACAGAAGGTCTAAAAGCTGTTGAACATTTTCTCAAGGGGAGGGGTATCCATTTTGGAGCACACAACAATTTCCTGTTGGAACTTCTTCAATTTGTATTGTGTCACAACTTCTTCCTATTTAATGGGAGGTACTACCACCAGCTCAGGGGCACAGCGATGGGGAGCCCTTGTGCCCCTACTTATGCTAATTTGCTCCTGGGCTGGTGGGAGGACACTAAGGTCTTTGGGGACGAGGATGTCGTCTGGTCCCCTAAGATATTATTCTGGGGTCGGTACATTGACAACATCCTTGTCCTCTGGGCGGGGTGTGGAGAATCATTTAGATCCTTTGTTGATACCCTTAATAATAATGAGTTGGGTCTTTTCTTCACCCATGAGGTAGGTAGAGATCAGATCACATTCCTGGATGTCAACATTTCTATTTCTTCAGATGGCTTGCTTAAAACCAACCTGCACCGAAAACCAACCTCAACTAACAGTCTCTTAAGGTGGGAAAGTCATCATCCCCCCCCTCTTAAACGAGGTATACCAAGGGGTCAGTTCCTCAGAGTTCGGAGGAACTGCTCTGATTGGAATGATTTTGAAATGCAGTCGAGTGATTTATGGAGGAGGTTCAAGAGCAGGGGATATCCAACAAGGGTGATTGAACCGGCCTATAAGCATGCTAAACAAGTAAGCAGGATGTCATTGTTGACTCCGAGGGTAAGGGAGGACTCTAATACAATTACTAGATTGATAGGTACCTTTGATGACCAATCCGGTAAAGTTATGAACATTCTGGAGAAGTATTGGTCTATCCTGAAAATGGATAATGACATATGTGATTCCATCACGCAGGGTCCATCAGTTACATTTAGGAAGGGTAGGTCAATAAGGGATCGGGTGGTAGGCAGCCACTTGGAACCTCAGAAGAGAGAGGAAACGTGGCTGCGGAATAGAGCAATAGGGACTTTTAGGTGTGGACACTGCAGCTTTTGCAAATATATCTGTGTATCCCATACTTTTTGCAGTGCCTATACAAAGAGGATTTATGAAATGAAAAGCTTTGCAAACTGTAAAACCGCTGGAGTTGTTTATCTGTGTACTTGTACTTGCCCCCTTGACTATGTTGGCAAAACAAAGCGTGAATTACGTGTCCGCATAGGCGAACATTTGGGGGACATTAGACACAAAAGAGATACCCCTTTAGCCCGTCATGTCAATATGGTGCATGGAGGTGATGATAAACATATTAATTTTCGTGTTATAGAGAGAGTGCAGCCCGCAGTCAGACAGGGAGATTGGGATAATAGAATCCTACAGCGTGAGACACGCTGGATTTTTTGGCTTGAATCACAGAGTCCAAAAGGCCTTAATGAACAGCTAAATTTTAGTAGTTATCTATAATCAGTGTGTCTCACATTTTTCCAGCCAGCTCTTTATAGTGTTTTTTGATAATTTGGTCGGTATATTATTACTATTGGTATTTTTTTATTTTATTTTTCATTTATTCTATTTAGGGATACAATTATTCCACTCCATGTCTTTGAGGACTGTTGTCATCTATTTTCTTGAAGTTTTGGGTGTTCTGAACAATGAAGCTGTTGAATTGATCGGCCGCATATTATCTGCGAGAGATGGCATTTCTATTGAGAAGGACGCATTACCCTATTTAATCATTTCGTTTCAGGCACCATTTTGTGAATTCCTGTTTCTATCAGTGCTTTTTAGTAAGGTGCGCGGCGTCTACGTCATCCAGGTGGCTGCTGCACCGCATGTCCGTCCTCAATATGATCCCTTCCGGTTTAGACCTCCATCTTGGATTGTGGTAACCGGAAGTGGGCGTTCTATATCGGGGCGGAATCTTTAAACAATGGCGGTGAACGCGCTTGGAGTTAAGCCGCACACTGTATTGCTCTCTCGGCCAGGGGTAATGAGACCCCACTTTTTGACCCCTGATGAACCCTCAGCGGACTAAGAGGGGGAAACGCGTCGGGTTTCCATATGCATCAAGTGGCTGATAAGTGTAATGTTGTACATTATTTTTGGCAGATCCCTCGGTGGTACTATTTAGATTTAATCTACTGAGCAATTATGCTATGTGACTCTGTATGCATTGCTACATGAATACTGGTGTACCACGCTGTATAATCAGAGATGAATATGGTAGCCTTATTTTTTATTGTATTCCTGTGAATTAGGGTGATTTTTACCCTCACTTGCAAGGCAATGGCTGCCGCATGTGTTATATAGGCTGCTTTTTTCACTGCCTCTAATGTGCAATTGTTGTACTATTTTTCAATGTGTGTCCGGGGTTCCGGACAATTATATTAGTTTATGTGCTTTTCATTGAATTTTCTTGTAGCTGTTTTTTAAGTTTGTTATCTGGTAATTGGGTCTGCCATTTTGCAGCTTATTAGCATTTTTGTGACTACGAGATAAGTCCTTCCCTAAGCTGCCAGATATTAACCCCATCTATCATTTTTTTGACTCCGAGATAAGTTCCTTTTGGGGTTCTCATACTATTAGAAATACTACGAGATAAGTTCATAGCAATTTAGTATTATCTATGAGACTATTCATGTCTCTTTATATATATATTTTTTCGGTATTATAAGTGTGTGTGTGTTCCTTTTTTGTGTCCCTTTTTGTATATGTAGGGAGATGTAGGGGTTATTAGGGATACCGACGTTGAGCGGGGGCGCCATATCGTCTACAACTAGGGTGCCAACCTCCGCGGTTAGGAAGGGTGAAACTAGGGCTGACTAGGGCAATTTAGCCGGTGGCCCATTATGTGATTACTGAAGAGAACTTAAACAGTTTTTTTTTTCCCCTTCATTTTTTGTCCTCTACTACTCCTTTTTTTAGTCATTTTCACTAAATGTTTTTAGTCATTGAATTAAAAGCTAAGTTTTAGGGGTTATTTTTTGGTGCTTCTGGTGTAGCAAAGTCTAATCTGGCCAATTATTTTTAAAGCTGGCTAATGGTTAGCACCTTGTCGTGAACCCTCTGTATTTACTCACATGAAGTCTTCTCTTTATGGGAGACTTAGATTTTGAAACACTTTTCTCGTAGAGTGTTTTTCACTTGCATGGATGTTATGAAGAGGTTTTTCTTCACAATGTATAGGATTCTGTGTTTATCCACCACTATTGGTCTTCCAAATTGTCTTCTTCACCACTGTTGGACATACAGGCCATTTGAGTTCCAAAGTTGAACCATGCATTCTTTTTTTGCAAAATATTCTAAACTGTTAATTTGGCCACTCCAAAAAATTCTACTATCTCTCTGATGGATTTCTTCTTTTTAAAGCCTAATGATTGTCTGTTTCTCTTCCATTGAGAGGTCCTTTGACCACATATTTTGGAGGGTTCACAGCAAAAGCTTCTAAATGCACAGTTGGAATCAGCTCCATACTTTGTATCTGATTAACTGATTATTTATTAATGAGAGAATAGCCCATGCAAACCATTAACCAGCATTTGAGATAATTGCACAATTACCTCTGGTCCCTTTAAAAAGAGGCAGGAATACTTTAAAGAGCTGCAATTCCTAACACTTTACTCCAATTAGGATATGAATATCCTAAAATTAAAGCTGAGAGTCTGTACTTCAAGCCCATATTGATTACCGTATATAACTATCTTGAATATGTTTTAGTAAACAGCTAAAATGCCAAAACTTGTCACTGTCCAAGTATTTCGGGACCTAACTGTACAACTTAATAAATCTCTGGCAAATTTTTCTTAGTTAAACTGTTCATTGTGCAGATTTTGAATGACAAATCTCTTTGGGCACCTACAACTGTTTAGTTTCACAAACAACGCAAGAGGTCTCCAACAGTTTTGACAGTCATCATGGGCCTTACAAATGCTCCACTTTAATGCAACTTTATCCACTGTAGAAACTCTAAAAAAGATTGCTTTTCTTGCACATGAGAAGATCATTATGTGATCTGGGATAAGAATTAGTGGGAGAAGAGAATATCTGGTTTATTAGATGCCAAATAAAAAAAAAAATACAATGTTATTTTTTTATTATTTCCAATAGTCCATACATTCAGTAGTGCTCACATTATAAACTTCTTACTTATGTGAAGGGCTAATAAAAAGACTCGATATACAACCTACACGCCCAATGTTAAGGACTGAATAGTGTTTCCACATACATAAACTGCGACAGATGAGTATGTATACTAAATTTCACAAGCCCAACAAAAGATTCACAACTATTTATTACTCAAAAACTTTTGCTTGCTGTAAAACCTGTAGTCAATACCATAAAAGATAAATTATAGCAAATAATAAAATAATCAACTCAAGTTCCATCTCATCTCGAAATGTATGAAGCTGCATTATTTTATGTAGCTTATCAACACAATATGGATCATGCATATCTAAAAATGCCCAATTCATAGTGGTTTCCGATATTAAGCATCCAGAATTAATTTGATTTTTTAAAATAAAATTATAATAATCAGTAACCTGTTGGAGATGTGGCCATTTTTCTTCTCTATGCCTTCCAAGAGCCATATCTTTTTATGTTGTTTTGAATGGCTCCTACCTCTCTGGTTAAAAAAAAAAAAAAAAAAGTTCTAATAACTATGTTTTATTGGTCAGTATGGTAAAATTAATAGTCTTTTTGCCCCTTTACTTAAAAAAAATAAAAAAATTGTAAAAAACAAAAAGGCTTCAGTTGCCATATTCTTTGAAATATAACTTTTATTTTTAACTTCAGTTGATAGTGATGTAAGGGTTTGTTTTGATAGGCCAAGTTGTAGCTTTCATTGCTGCACACAAGTTGTTTTTTTTTTTTTTTTAAATCTCCATTTACAAAAATTTGGGGGAGGTGACCCGACAAAAAAATTTTTTTTTTATAACAATTCCTCTGTTTACCTTCAGAACTGCCCATTGGTTGTCTCCTGTGGGCATAGTGTTGGCCGCAGTGCAAAGACCCAGCTTTGGTGCCTTTTACAATTTGGAGCTAGAGTGATCAGCTGATGGTTCCAGATTTTAAAAGACATCAATCATTTATAGCTTTCTATTTCTAAAGGTATTTTTTTATGTCTAGGTAAAAACATTTATAATTCAAAATTATATTTTGCTAAATATTAATATTTATCATTTTAAAGGTCACACAGAATTTACTGATTTCAATTGTTACTCAGCATTTAAAAAAAATTACACAAGCAGCTGTGAAGCCAAGATGTTGGGCTATGGTCTTCCATCAGCATTGCTATATTGATAAAAATAACCAACCCTTTAGAAATTGTGTTTCTCAATAATCTGTGCGTGAAAGAGCAGGCAAGGCAGGCAGCAAATAAAACTATGATATAAGTTGTGGGTTCAATCCCCAGGGAGACCAGATCACAAGAAGAAAAAATAGTTTGTGTTTGATATTTGACCCCTTGTGCTCTTTTTTTTCATTAAGGGGTTATGTATTTTTGTTGCAATCATCCATGTGTGACAGGGCTAGTCTACTGTCAAGCCTCCGGTGACACATAACACTTTAAAAGCTGGAGGAGCACTGCAATACAGTATGTCAATGACAAGTTACAACATTAATGAGCAACCTTTCCCAATTCTAGAATTTTGTCTTGTAACATGCCACCATTAGGGTATGTGCACACGTTGTAGATTAGTGTGCGGAATTTTCCGCGTGGAATCTGCTATTTTTAGCAGAATTTGCAGGTCAAAATCCATCCGTTTTACCTGCGGATTTCCTGCGGATTTAGTGCGGATTTGGCCTGCGTTTTTACACCTGCGGATTCCTATAATGGAATGGGTGTAAAAATGCTGAGGAATCCGCACAAAGAATTGACATGCTGCGGAAAATAACCCGCTGCGTTTCTGCGTAGATTTTTCCGCAGCTTGTGCACAGCGGGTTTTAATTCCCATAGATGTAAGCAGTGAAGGGTGTATCAGTTATTAAAAATTATCTTTTTGGACAAGCAGATACGAATGATAACCTGAAAAATACATGAATATAAAAGTGGAAAAATAAAATGCTCACCACCATGGTGAGGAAAGCAATTTATATGAGATTCAACCACCAAAAAGGCTGCATCAGCTGGGAAACAATGAAAGAAAGAATGGAAGAGGCGTTAGCAAAACTGAATGTAGTTCATGAACGGAATCAGAACAAGGGAATAGCACACCAGGGATTAGTGAAAGACGTAGGAATTAGAGACTTTTCATGTCTGGATTCAATAGTTGATGAAAGTGGTCATGGTACAAACCCAGGTCAAAATGTCAAGGTTTGCCATAGGACCCCATAGATACTTGCTAGGGTCCTGCCTAGCCCCTTTCCCAGTATTAGGCCTCTTTCAGAAGTTCGTTTTTAATATATATGTTTGTTTATACATGTTTTTCATGGATAGAATACCCATTATATCACATGTCCAGTTTTGTTCTGAGTCATGGGATCAAAATAACCCCAGTATGTCTATGAGTCTGGGAAAATTACAGACAGCACATGGACTACATCATTACATGTGATGATCGTTATTAACAATGCACTGGGAAGTATAAGCTTTGTAAGAAAAAGAAAATTCATAAGAGAAAATCACTGTTCAAAACATTGTTGGCAAACACAAACACTGACGAAAATCATTCGTAAGTGAAAAAAAACCCAGATGTCTGAATGAGATCTTAGAGAGAGATGACATTGTCATTCACAAGGTCATACATTCGTAAACATGATTCGTCAATTAGAAATGTCTCTTTTATATCATGCAATTTAGTTTTTATGGCATCCGAGTGCGACGGGTACATTACCTTGCAATAGATTCACATTTATATAGTATCTGATGATGTGTCCATAGCGGCATGCTCCTTTGTTGTAGCATATTTTAAATGCTTTTTCTAATACCAATTTCAACAAGGCCATAATGCGGAGTCTGGGTATGTGCGTAGCTGTAGATGTTACACTTGGCTTACTGTACATGCTTTCTGATATGTGCTTTGCAACTGATCTTAAAGGGAACCTGTCAGCTAATTTAGCATGAATCAAAACCTGGCAGCACGAATGCAGCCAGGAATATTTTACTCTAAAGGCCCCGTCACACACAGGCTGATTTTGGACTTGAATTTGCAAAGCTGGACCTTTTTTCTTTTTCCTTGGTTACTGCGTGAAGACTGCACGTGGTCCGGGCTATCCACTACACATGCCTTCAGGTGAGCTGGCCTTTTTTTTCTTCTCTTTTTGATTTTGTGACGCCACAGCGATCTCCGGTCTCCAGGAGACGCGGCTCTTAGATACCCGATGTTTACCTTGGAAACTAGCTGTACGCTGGTTTCCAAGGTAAACAATGGGTATCTAAGAGCCGTGGCTCCTAGATACCCGATGTTTACATTAGAAACCAGCTTGCTCGCTGGAGAGGCTGTCTATGTGACAGCTCACCAGCGATCAGCCTAACGATGTCCCAGCAATCACATCCGTGTCGGATCGTTGGTGGGATCGCTGGGACATCGATATGTGTAACGGGGCCTTAAAACTTTTACAGAAAATAAAGTTAGAATGTTACAAGGTGGCCTGGGGTGGTAGTCCCAGTCACATAGACAGCCTCTCCAGCGATCAGCCTAACGATGTCCCAGCAATCACATCCGTGTCGGATCGTTGGTGGGATCGCTGGGACATCGATATGTGTAACGGGGCCTTAAAACTTTTACAGAAAATAAAGTTAGAATGTTACAAGGTGGCCTGGGGTGGTAGTCCCAGTCAAGTCAACTAAGCCACAGTCAGGACAAACGCATCCCAGACACAGCTGCAGTCCAACAGGGAGAACAATTTTAATAACAGAGATGGAGAAAGTGCAAACACTGGCTTCTTGCTCTCCTTAGCTTTGTCCATGGCCATACCCACAACAGCCACAGTGGCCAGAAGAGGCGGCAGTCCCCACACCGGAATCTGAACACTTGAAGTCCCTTAAGCGGGGCTCTTATATAGTCCTTGTGCCTGTGTTACTGTCCTTAGTCTGGGGCAGCAGATTCTATCCCCCTCCTGGGGTCTGGCAATGCCTGTGTTGCTGTCCTTAATTCAGGGGCAACAGATTCTATCCCCTCCAGGGGTCTGGCAATGCCCCGGCCGTTGATACATCTGCCCAAGGCAAACGTGCCCGGGCTACTGACTGAGGTGCAGGAACTTCCTGCTCCTTCTTGGGGCTGTTAACCCCACCTACCAGGTTAATGCCTGCTATCCCTAACTCTAGTATACAGTATACACCCTATAGGAACACGGAATACAGAAACAGCACTCACGGAATTAATAACACCTTAATACAATAACAGACATTATACATTGCAAACACAGCACATACATTACATTAATACAGTGAAGTGCACATAGGAGAGAGGGGAAGCAATGGGGTTCTCCACCACCTCCTTACAAGAAGATATGGTGAGAAGAAAAAAGTGACGTAACAACACCTCCCCCCTCAAAACTAATTAATCCCTTTCCGACATTGTAGCAGAGGAGATCAAAGTACTGCAGCTTCTAGTCTCCCAGTAGAACAAAAATATTTTCAAAAATATAAAAAAAAAAGTTAAAAAAATATACTGCATAAAAGTTCAAACCACCCCCCTTTCACCCCATTCAAAATAAAACAAAAACAAAATTCAAATATACACATATTTGGTATCACCGCATTAAGAATCGCGCTGTCTATCAATATAAAAAAGAATTAACTTACGCTAAACGTCGAAATGATAAAACAATTTGGGATATTTTTTCAAGACTTAAATAAAAAAGAACCTAGTTATGTTTGCTGTTTATAAACTTATAGTAACCTGGAGAATGATAATGGCAGGTTATTTTTAGCATTTCGTGAACATGGTTAAAAAAAGGAAAAAAAAACAGTAAAATTGCATTTTTTTTGCAATTTCACCACACTGGGATTTTTTTCCCCATTTTTGAGTACATAATATGTTAAAACCAATGGTGTCTTTCAAAAGTACAACTTGTCCAGCAAAAAACAAGCCCTCACATCATGGCCATATTGACCAAAAAATAAAAAAGTAATGGCTCTGGGAAGAAGGGGAGCAAAAAACAAAAATACCTCTGCTCGTGAAGGGGTTAAAGGGGTGGTCTGAAACTAACATTTAGCTTCACTCTAAATGATTATTTACCGTAATAATCTAATCTCTTTTCTAATATACTTTCATTAAAAAAAAGTCCACATAATTCCCTCTCTGCTCTAACTGCTTTTTTTTTTTAAACATAATTCAAGTTTGATGTCATTTCATTTAAGAATCCCCAGTGTACAATGTGATACTCAAACAAGATATAATCAGTGGGCCAATTTGTCATGTACCCGCTTCTCAGCACGTGACTTGGGGTTGCACCTGCAAGGGTTTATCTATCGCCTCTCACTCAGTCCAGCATTCAACCTCTGTTCTATGCTGCAGTGGGAGCATAAATCACACCCCGACACAGACCACACACCCCGCTTCATACACGCTGCCACCCCTCACCGAACACACGGGTGATGAGTCCCAGAAATATTATTACTACTGTCTGCCAATCACCAGGGTCACACACTTTAAGGCAATGGATTCTTTAGAGCATACAAGGTTCAGACTTATTAAAGTTTTAAGCTTTAATAGAAAAGGTACAGTGCTTACAATAAAAAGGATATAAAAATGGAAATTAGAAGTGGCATACAAATATGCAAGAACAGTGAAAAAAGAAAAGGGAGAAAACTTACAGAAATATCAAACTTTGCAGTCTGGTATTCTGTCCCCAAGGGAGGGGGGAATATGAAATGGAGCACATCAGCTTGGCTGCCCCTCACTGTGAACGCAAATGGGATGTCACTTTTGGGGTCGGGTGTTATGATTGGGTCACCGAGAAGGAAAACAAGACCAAGCTAAGCCACAGAAAACCAGAGAGGTTGGTAACTAAGCGGATTGCAGATCCCTGATCCTATCCACACAACTAGCAGTATCAGCACTCTGGCATATCCTGAAAGCAGAGCAAAAAGAGGCCAATCTAATAAGGGACAAAAAACAAACTGGCACAAACAGTAACATAAGGATGGAAATTCAGCACAGCCCTCAGCCGGGGCTGGCTGACCACACAAAACTGAATAGACAAAACCAAATAAAATGTGAACAACAGCAAAGAACACTTAGCTTGAGCATGCAGGGACTGAACTGGAAACTAAGACCTCAGGAGGCAGGAAAAATCGCAAGCAGGGATAGAGGGAGTCGGCTGTCTTAAATCCAGTCAGAGACTCCAGATGTCCAATCGTCGTCCTCATTATCAGGTGGCAGGCCTCTATCAATTAGATTAGCTCCATTACCTCCTGTAACCACCAGAGGGAGCCCGGAAAGAGAACTCATGACTCCTCTGTCAATACAACCAGCTCCACTACCTTCACTAGCAACCAGAGGTAGGCCAGAAAGTGAATTCACAACAGTCGGGGGCAGGTCCTCTCCTTGCAATGCACACTGATTGTGCGCTATCTTTCTGGCTCATCACTTCTCATTAGAGCCAGCAGGGGAGCGCACTGTCACTGTGATTTGAAACTAATATTGCACAGTGACAAGGAAATGTGTACTAAGCATGTGTCAATGTTAATTTTGGACCATAACTTTAATCTGGTCAATATTTACTGTGCTGCAACAATTTTGTAGCATAAATTTGCAAAACAATTTTTGAGGTGCTATTACACTGCAAGATTACAGTGAATGATTGTTTATAGGAACCATTGTTTACCAATAATAATGTAGCGTAAAAAGGCTGCTAAATAAAAAAAATTGCTTGGTTTGTTTAAAATATCCTCTTTCTTGGCAGTGACCTGTGCAGCTGAGAACAATGGTGGCATTTGCACACAGAACGATTTATTACTGATAGTTCTGTTCCCATATTAAATGCAGTCTGCCTGTTAAACAGGCTACTAAGCAATGGCAAATACTGCCAGTCAGGCAGTATGAACCCACCTTTGTAAATGTATGCCCTCAAATCTAATTGGTTAATGATCTCCCATGATACTACAACATGGACAGATGCTCCCTTAACAAAGTAAAACGTTTTTAAGCAAAATTTAGCTACAAAATTTTTAAAAATGTAATACTTGACAGAGCTTTCTGTTCTCAAGGCATTGATAACCTATACTTCAGATAGACCATCAATATAAGAACAGTGGAGGACTAATACCCAGCACCTTCCAACGATCAGCTAATAGCAGCGGTACTCAACATCAGCTCATGTTCAAGAGAATAAGATCTAATCTTCAGTGTGCAGCACCGGATGTTATACATTCAGTGATTATATCCAGCTGTTGCTGGATGTGCTAGTAGCTGATCGGTGGGGTGCCAGGTGTTAGGCCCCCACCAATCTACACTGTTGACCTAACAAAGAGAGGTCATCAATGTCTTGTGATTGGACAACACCAATAAAATAGACTATGTAAGTGTAAGGTTTTTGGAGGAAAAATAGTAAAAATTTGCATTCTGGTGTGTTTAGAGAAGTGTGCTTTCAATCATGTCATAAGTAGAGATGAGCGAATATGTTCGGGTTCCTTCTTATTCGGCAAGCTATAGCGCTTACCGAATAAGCGGTAGAGGGATCCCGGCTTCCTGGATCGTGCCGGCTGATCAGCTGATCGCCACTGCAAGCTGCATGTGTCGCAACTGTGTCACAGTCACAGCACATGCATGGAGAGCCTGTGTGTTGGGCTCTCCATGCATGTGCTGATCAAATTCGAAGATATTCGCTCATCTCTAGTATCAAAATATTAAAGTCAGCTTTATACTTTACCAGGTATCATTCAGATGTCCGGGATTTTTCTCATACCCAAAAAAATTGAGTTATTTTCATCAGTGTTTTGGATGAGATTTTCATCAGCATTTAGTCAGCCCGTCAGTTTTTACCAGTGTTTTATCATGTTTTTTTCTTTGCGTACAAGAAGTTTTCCTAACCTTCTCCCATCAAAAAAATATGAAAATTGTCCAGATGGAATCCGAGTGCTGCCTGGTTTTCTTACTGACCCATACGCTTGCGTTAGTGAATTTGATCATGGATCAGATCAAAATCAGACTTGGGCCGCAAAATAACACAGATTAATGTGCACCAGTTATGTCAATGAAAAACAGGGAGAGACAACGAACGTGAAAAACAGATGTCTGAATGATCCTCCCTAATACTGGTAAGAGATGCAGCTATAGATAGGCCACAGATAAATCGCAGAAAATTTATTGATGAAGTTCTTGAGCAAGGATAGCAATACATGAGAGGCCGTATATTCGTTCTATACATCTGAATGAGTTTTTTTACGTAGCATAAGCATGGATTTTTTTTTCCACAGTTGTATTTTATTCAAAGATTGCATTCTAAAGTGCTACTGACAAACGCAGCTTTGTTTCATAGGTAGCATGTTTTTGCAAAATATTGGCATCACAGCGATATACAGTTACAATTTTTCCTTGAAAAGTTAATATATTCTTTTCCTCTTTGTTCAATTCGCACGGTAAACGATATTGCTTATTCCAAACAGATAATCAAATTGAGAAATTATGCTTTCCCATTCATGCTGACTCATTACAAGCTCCTCTCTAGACATAGCACCTCATATTACAAGGCAACAAGGCACGTAATGCCCAAAGAGATTCTCATGTTATATGTCTAAGTGCAGACGTCCCCTATAAATATTCTGCAGTGGCATAGTTCAGACACTAAAAGCATGCTTGAAGCAGGAGGAATTTAGCAGCTCAGTGCTCTGAATACTGTCATTCACAGTTTCAGAAAACCTAGGTTATCAGAGCATGCAGAAGATTAGCCCCTCTCTTGTCCAGTTAGTCACCTAAATAAACATATTAATAATAGCCATTGCACCTTAAGGCCAACTAACTTGGCACTGTAATGCTGTAACACAATCTCATGGGTTGGGTTCTCCCCAACAGGCATGACATCACCCGGGCCAAGCAATCACTCACAGTATGCCCTCTTCACAGCAAGGAGTTTTTTCTAAATAAAGAATGCCAGCACCCTTGTTGCTCTTTTTTGGATGTAGGTTGCAGTATGGAAAAAATGACCCATAATTCTAAAAAAAAAGTGGACTTCCTTTGCTATCCTTGCAAATTGTTGGTATTTTACAACATTTACAAAGAATAACAAGCGGATTTTGACTTTCCACAATAATATGAAATCGTTTCTAATACCTAGAAAATGGCCAACAGTATGGCTGGGTTCACATTGCGTTAGGTGCCATCCGTTTAACGGATCCGTTACTATGCGGCACTAACGCAATGTAACGGATCCGTTACCGCACCTATTGGCATCTATTATGGTAACACATCCTAACGCATATTCAAATCGGCAAACATTAGCGATGATGTGTTACTTTGTGACGCACCTTCGAACACGGTCTACCGCGTTTTCGGGTGCGTTGGGTCTAACGCACAGAGAACGGACGCGTTCGCTGTGCATAGACCTCTATTGCTAACGCAATGCTACCATGCGTTAGTGCAATCGGTCAAAAAAAGACAAAAAGGACAGCAGCGTTAGCGAATCCATTTAAACCATAGGTTAAACAGATAGCACTAACGTGATGTGAACCTAGCCTAAGATACTAGAGCAAGGAAACTGGAGACTTAGGGCTCCTTCATAAGTTAGTGATTTCTCTCATAGGCAAAAAAGTGTTTCATCAGTGTTTTTGATCAACGTGTGATCAAAGTTCAGTCAGCTTCAACTTTTACCATCAGCTTGATCAGTTTTTCCAAGATTAAAAAAAAACAAAAAACCAAAAAAAAACTGATGAAGGTTTCCAAAGCTTCACCTATCAATAGTTTGTGAGAAACAGACAGAACACAGTTAGCATCTGAACGCAGTCCGATTTTTTTCACGGACCCATAGACTTGCATTGGCAAGTTTGAGCCATCCCTCACATCCATATCGGACAAGTCTCTGTGCTTTTGTGCGGCCCACTCGATCCAAGGAAAAAAAAATCGTCATGTGAACTACCTCACAGACTATCATTGGTATGAGTGCTGTCTGTAAAAAACACTGATAGCACTCGTACATGAAAAACTGATGTCTGAATGAGCCTTCACAAGGAAATGGCAAACAAATCATAATACAATTCTGTAATAAATGATTTTACAGGTGATAAAACAGTAGAAGCTATTTTATATACTGTAGATTCAATTTTACAAGCAGACCATAACTGGATTATCTTCTATGGTGTTATATAATAAAAGAAGACATGTAGAATATTGGCAATTCTGTAGCAAACAAGACAGAGAAATGACATGCACAATGAATTAAAAATTCTACCACTGAATGGCATTTCTAATAAAGCAAACAATATTAGGGTCCATAAAGCCGAGAGGTGTTTCCTTAATCACAGTCTAAAATTGATGTGCTGCAGGGTAGATTGCCCTTTCTAGTTTGATTGTGTATTTAAGTTTCTTGGAAACCAGGAGAAGTGATGGGCGAACCCCTGGATGTTCGGGTTCAGCTGTACATTTAAAAAAAACAGTACCCAAACCCGGACCCCATTCACTTGTTCACTTGAATGGGGGCCCCAAACATCCAGTGTTGGCTTGAGTGGAATTGGGTGATAGGGAAGAATAACTGTGTATGTTATTTTTTTTTAAAAAAGTGTATTTTTTATTTCAATTAAACAGACTTTTTATGTTTTTTGTGTTTATTTAGAATACAACTATAGGATTAGTAATGGAGAGGCCGTGGGCTTCATGGCACCAGACAATACAAAAGTGACATCAACACCACAAATATGAACCCCACTTGCCACCGCTACAGGGCAAGTGGGAAGAGCCGAGAAAAGAGTCAGAATTGAAGCTTCTAATAGATGTGCCTGTTCTAAACGGTTGCGGACTGCTATTTTTAGACTGGGGGGTCAATATCCATGGCCCCTTACCAGCCTGAGAATACCTGCCCCCAGCTGTCTGCTTTAGCTTGACTGGTTGTCAAAAATGAGGGTGACCCCATGTCTTTTTTTTTTAAATTATCTATTTATTTGTTGATAACCAACCTTGCTAAAGATGACAGCTGAGGGTTGCAGTCTGCAGCGGTCAGTTTTACCTGGCTGGTTATCAAATATACAGGGTAATCCAAGCCGTTTTTTTTAAATTATTTAGCGCATGTCACTGGACATTATATTGGCTCAGCAGCTTTAATTCAGGTAATATGTATGGGGGAGGGTTTTGGCAGTTCATTGTCAGCATGCGTAAATAGCTAGTGGCGCATCTATTATTGGAATGAGGGCATTATGCTCTGTAAGGACTTAATCTTCATTGTGCTACACTATCTATACCTGGCGGCCATTGTTTATTTAAGCACTAGATCACTTTGCAGGCGTGACTATTCACAACCTAGAAATTGAATTCATTGCTATTTAATCAGAGGTTTTCTATGTTATTTGCACTATTGTGCTGTATATTGCTGCTATTGGAAGTATTTGAACAGTTTCTATTTCTATTTGGATATTATATATTAACATCATATATTTGAATATTTATGGTATATATATTTGGATATGCTGATAGCAGTATGATCAGAAATAATGATTTGGATCATATTTAAATTGATTTGGGGTATTTGAATAGAGTCTCTGTTTGATACTTTATATTATCATTACATTAATGTATCCAAATGTTTACTGCATATAAAATTTGATATGCTAACTGCAATGTAATTATAAATATCAGTTTGAACCTACATACATTTTCCCTGTTAATTCCAAGTATTGCTGGAGCTGACATTTTGGTGTGCTTATGGGTAGAGGTATCCTATTTTACGTGTATGTTTTAAATATTGATTAAATAAAATAACATTGGTTTTAAAATATTATCTCTAGTTATTCACACTTCTTAATCTTGATGCTAATCCTACTGCTGTAGAGATCAGTATGTATATTTTTCTTAATATGTAAATGAGCTGTTATGAATGGGACATAGATGCCTTCCTGGTAATAAAGCCAGTTGCTGCCTGATATTAAAATGCTCTAGTTTGGTCCATAATTTGAACCTGACAACTGCAGGCTGCAATTTTTTCCTCTTTGCCCCAAAATACGTCTGTCTGAACCTGGCCTAACACTGAAATATTGTAACAAGCTTCACATTTGCTTTAGCAATCAGTGGGATGTATACATTTGTGATGCGCTTAAGGTACTGTCACACTTAGCAATGTACCAGCGATATGACGCGGTCAGGATCGCTGGTACATCGCTAAGTGGTCGCTAGTGAGCTGCCACACAGGCAGCAACATCGCAGGGGTTGGGGGTCGTTACTTACGTGTCAGACGAGGCGATCCTGACGTCCTCCTGCCCGCGTCCACGCGTCGCTCGTCTCCACAGCAGGAAGCCGACGACGAGAAACGGCCCAGGACGTTCTCGCGCAATCAGCGATAACCAGCGGGGGAGCGGTCGGAGGTAAGTATCAGACATAGCGATATCACTAGCAATATCGCTATAATGTCACAAAAACCTGTGGCATTATAGCGATATTGCTAGCGATATCGCTTAGTGTGACAGGCCCTTTAGTCTACTAATAATAATAATCTTTATTTTTATATAGCGCTAACATATTCCGCAGCACTTTACAGTTTTGCACACATTATCATCGCTGTCCCCGATGGGGCTCACAATCTACATTCCCTATCAGTATGTTTTTGGAATGTGGGAGGAAACTGGAGTACCCGGAGGAAACCCACGCAAACACAGGGAGAACATACAAACGCCTTGCAGATGTTGTTGAACCCAGGACCCCAGCACTGCTAGGCTGCAGTGCTATCCACTGAGCCACCATCTACTATCATATTGCTCACATTTATAATGATTGCTGTAAACCAATTATGCAGCATGTAACACCTGTAGGTGGAGGTCATGAAATTGTCCTCTTCCTATCATGTTGCTAAGAAGTCTAAATAGTGTTATATTTAAATCAGGGAAATCTGTGTGTTAGCCACATGTGGCCCGTGATGTGTTGCATTGAGCTGTCCGCTAGCTTGGTGCACTTGCACCAGGTCTAGCAAACAGGTATTAAGAGAGGAAGGTCTCCAGAATATGGAGCCTTGACCAGAAGAGCAAACCAGTATACACATCTACTGGGCCCTAGGGGCAGGCTAAAGTACTATAGTGTGCAGGTGCCGTGATAGGTCAAAAAGCTCCGGCGCTTGCACACTGCAGTTCTTTACTCTGCCCTAGTCAGAACGCAATGCTGGGTGAGACTGTGTGGATGACATAGGGACATGTCATCCAGACGCAGAAGGATGATGGCATAACAAGAAGAGTGGGACAGGATCAAGCCAAACAACACCCCTCAAAGCGGACCGCTCAGCAGGTGAGTATAATTTAAGCTCTTTTTCTTGTCTTGCAGGTCAGGTTGGAGAGTTTTATATACAGCATTATAGAATGACGTATATCAGGCCTGAAAGGTGGTGGCCGTATTACATCCTGGTCAAACTTGGTGAGAGGTTCCCTTTAAAAGGAAATTATCACTAGGATTAACCCTCCTAAGCAGTCTATATGTAGGTCATAGTTAACTGAATAAAGTGACACATTGATATCGGTGATACGGTGTCTTATTCCAGAGAAAATCATAGTTTTCTTATGTGTAAATAAGCTATTCAGGACTATGGGCTGGACATTAATCTCCCTCAGAATCTGCCTCCAGAGCTTAGTTAATAAAATAGGGGGTGTTACCAGTGTGATGTGTAATGGCTGCTCTTTGCGCTCTTGAGCTCACTGCCAAACTGTGTGTGAATATAACTGACACACCTGCAGATTCCTTTTAGTGCTTTAGCTTCCATGTCACAGGCAGACAGTGTTGCAATATAGCAGAGCTGTGAGAGCTGCAACAAATATTTTTGGAAGACAAAGTTCAGTTCTAATGTTCTTTGTTACATGTCTCCCACTGATAATACCCCCTTTTAATAAAATAATCTCTGGAGGCAGATTCTCAGGAAGATCTATGTCTGACCCATAGCCTAGAACAACTCATTTACATGTAAGAAAAACATGGATTTCTCTAGAATAAGATACCAGATTGTAGATATCAAGGAATCATTTTATTCAGCTTCCTATGATCTACATGCCCTTATAAACTGCTTTGCAGGGTTAATCCTGACAGATTCCTTTTAAAGGAGTAATACACTACCATAACAGCAGTGCATCCTTTGCATTCACCTTGTAATACTGGAAGCCACATATTTTACATAAGCTTGGAAACAGCAACATTTTGTTCTGCACTGCTGTATTTTTGTTGATCAGACACAATTTGCTGTTCTGCCAGATATAAATGCTGCTAATCAGGCTGTTGTGCTGCAATAGAGCTCTGCAGAAACAAGAGTAAATGATGAGTATGCTCTCATGCCAGTTTGATTAAGCAGTAAATAGCTACTTGCTATCAATCATAAGGGAACCCACATAACCCAGACAGGGTCTGCTCAATCTGATCCATTACTAACAGCAGAAAGTGCCAAGTTAGCACAATGCTTCCTACAACACATCCAAGATTGTGAATAAAGTCAAATAGAGTAGTTAGAATAAGGGAAACATCTTGACCTGCATAATAATTGAGATAAGATGTACACTACTGAACAGAACATGTAATAATAACTTAAAAAACACAACATATGTGATTCATATTATCAGTTTGCAAATGTTTTACTTTAATAGGGATAATCAAATTAACTGAAAAACTTGAAAATTATATTCTGAGCAATTTTACTGAGATTTTCTTATTACCTGAATTACTTGAAATAAATAAATTAGCATAATCTGACAAGCAGTGAATTTGAATCAACCCCTTCCTGACAATGGACGTACTATTCCGTCCATATGCCCTGGTCCTTAATGACCATGGACGTAATAATACGTCATACGCGATCAGCCGCGCTCACGGGGGGAGCGCGGCCGGGTGTCAGCTGATTCTCATAGCTGACATCCAGCACTAAGTGCCAGGAGCAGTCATGGACTGCTCCCAGCACTTTAACCCCCAAAACACTGCGATCAAACATGATCGCAGCATTCCAGGAGCAGGCAGAGGGGCTGTCAGCTGTGGCAGCCCCTCTGCCTTTGCATCGGAAATCCCGCGGCATGACGTGGGGTCCTGATCGTTCCCATGGTAACCCGATGTCGTCATGATGACATCCAGGTTACCAGAGCTCAGAGACTTCCTGTCATGCGCAGTGCATGTCAGGAAGTCTCTGATGTCAGTGTGCACAGAGTGCAGCGCTGACAGCTTATATGGCATGCAGATCTGCATGCCATATAAGCGATCAGCCTGCACAAAATGAGTGTCCCATAGTGGGACACAGTGTAAAAGTAAGAATGAAATAAAATTAAAAAAAAATTGTAAAATATTAAAAAAATACTAAAAAAATAAATAAAAAAAATCAATATGTATTCTATCATTAAATCAAGGCAAAAAAACAATGCTTTATCATCATACCACCGAACAAAAAGTGAAATAACACGCAATAAAAAGATGGATATAAATAAACGTGGTACAGCTGAAAACGTCATTTTGTCAGAATTGTAAAAATTGGCCTGGTCATTAACATGCAAACCACCGTTGGAGGTAAAAGGGATAATACCCCCTGACCCTTCCCAGTGTGTCTCTAGCTTATGAAACCTTGTAATTTTTAGATACAAAATTAAAGTATGTGCTAAGTTGCCAAGTAATACAAAGCGCAGATACCTTGTATAGACATACAAAGTGCAAATAAACCACCTAGTGAGTGCCTTACGCCAGCCTACTTCCATTTTTTTTCCATGAATCAACATTGTAATTGATAAACTTTGTACTATCTATTTTTGCAGAAAAACAAACTTCTTTCTACATTTGAAAGTTATTTTTTTTTCCTCTACTTTCACAGAGATCTTGTGCCAAACAATCAATCTCAATTGACTAGCAAAACCGATACAAAAACCAGAGAGATGGATTTCCAGCTTCTTTAACAGATTGGGTTACAGCTGCAGCACACAGTCTATGGCAACAGAAGAGAAGGGAGAAGATGCTGACAGAGTTATTATGTATGTATAGAATATATTATGTATATATATATTATATAATATTTTATTATTTTTTTATCTTTACTTGTCCTATTGATTTTTTCATTTAAACTGAGTATATATGTTATGACTGCCATAGCACATTCACGCAGGTAATGTACAAACCAGGGAGACAAATAATTCAGACTAGCAAAAGTCTTCTCTGACCCTGATCTGTCTCTGTCTGACACTGGAGATTGGCACCCTAAGATAATGCAAAGGTGCCCCCCCACTCGACTGCGTATTACCCTTAATGTCCTTAGCAGCTCCTAGGATTGCTAGATTAGCAGTTCCCTAAGGAATAAAGGAATAACTCACAAAACAAATGCAACCAACACAGAGTACAGCACAGTGAATGAATCCCACAAAGACTATCACTAGCAGGAAACACCAGTTGGGGGGGTATTTAAAACTGCACGCAAAAGGTGATAGGACAGATGAAACAGAGTAAATGAAAAACACCTGTTACCCAAAACCGACAGAAACAAATATTACAGCAATAAAGCACCCTTAGAAAAGTTGTAGCTATTGTGGCTCAGCAGAAAGAGACACCAACCACAGAACAAAGAATCAATGGTTCGAATCCATAAGTATGACAATATCCTTCAATTAGTGCTGCTCCATTGATTCTGAAACTTTTTTTATCCTCTGTGCCTCTCCATTCCAAAGTTGTGTCCACCAGTAAAAGTAAAGGTGCAAAGTTTCCTTTCAACCAACTTGACATATACCACTCAGTTTAAATGACCAAAGTCCAGTGAATGGTCCTCTAAAACCAAAATAGCCTGTGTTGAGAGATAAACAGAGCAGTAGCAGCAAGCACATGCGTTCAGAATCTAAACAAAATCTAATTTTGAAACTATTTAAATTAAAATCAAAAGTTATTTAAGAAACTGTTGATTTAGCTCCTAAATGACCAGCCATTTATTTTCCATTTTTGACTCTTTTTTTCAGCAGTAATAACTTTATTTTTTCACTGACATGGATACATATGGCTTTGTTCTACGTGGGAAAAATTGTAGTGTTTTTTTTTTAGAAATACCGTAAATATATAGTTTTGTTATGCAATGCAAATATTGAAACATTTCTGATTTGCTTGGGTATTTTTTATTAGCATTTTTTGTTGTTCATGCTTCACACTAAATAAACACATTAAATTAATTGTACAAGTTTCTCTGGTCATTGTGATTTTCTTCTCACATGAATGTACAATGAATCAACAATTTTTATACAGTGAAAGTAGAAATGGCCAACTCACTGAGCGATAAGGATTCACACTTCATCACAGTAACACATTGTATGCCTATAGAGCATTTAAATGGCTTATAAAATTTGTATAAATGTAGTAAAAGAAGAAAATCTGCTAAAATTATAAAATATCAAAATCATCTTCAGCTACCTACTTTTTACCCCAGTGATTCAGTTCTGACTCTCTTCCAGCAATCCCTTTTGATGTTTACAGATGGGGTGGCACTTGAATGCTGCAGCTAATCAGTGGTTGTCTTGTGCCATGTTAATGGTGTTATAGCTATCTCCTATACCAAACATATCCATAGACTTTTACCAAATTGATAGATTGTCCTACTGGTCTATGTCCTGAAGGTATTGTATTGTATAGGTATCGTAGTGGACAATATTCCATATAAAAAGGAAACTGTGCGAGACTTATACATTGGAAGATTGTCCCCAAAATGCCCCCTCAACTTACATGTTTATGCAGTATGAACAAATCGAGCTCATACAGACATCAGTGCAAATCCATCCGTTCTCAGACCGCAATGTAAAGACTGGTCACAGGTCTCCCAACCAGCGCATGACTGCCTCATAGAAACACTTCAAACTGTCATACTCCGTTAGGGAGACTCAAGGCCAGTTTGTGCATTGTGGTCCGAGATCAGCATGAGCCCTTACATAAATGCAACACAATAGTGAATTTAGCATACATCATAATGACAGATCATATATTAGCCAAAACATTGGTTTGTAGATTTTAAATGGCACTATACATGTCACAAAAGACAGACTAATTCAACAATGATGATTAAAAGCATTAAATAGGGTATCAATGATATGTATGTAATAATTTAGTAATATTGGAAACTACCAGATGCCTTTTAACCCCTTAACGACCGCCGATACGCCTATTAACGGTGGCAGTTAAGGGTACTTATGCCTCATAACTGCTTTTTTACAGCGCTGAGAAATAAGTGTATAGCGCCCCCCAGAGTCAGAATTTCTCCGGGGTCTAGGCTACCGGGGGTAGCTAAGACCCTAGTGAACATGATTCGGGTCGGTTTTTACTGACCCCAGTGTTGTGATCGCCGTTATTAATGGTATAACAGCGACTGCAAAGAAAAAGTCTGATTTTCCGTTTAATTTCTCTCTCATCTGATGTGATCGCACATCAAAGGAGAGAGAAATAGGGTCCCCTGATCCCCCCAGTACCTCAGGTGTCCGGGAAAAAATGGCATGTGCATGTGCAGTGCTCCCGCCGAGATCAACAATAGGAAATTTTTCCTATTGGTTCATTTTAATCACTGTAATAGACACTATCACAGTGATCAAAATAGAAAAAAATTGTAATGCAACCCCCCTTTATCACCCCCTTAGTTAGGCCAAAATAATAAAAAAGAGTATTTATTTCCATTTTTCCATTAGGGTTAGAGTTGGGCTAAAGTGAGTTGGGCTAAAGTTAGTATTAAGGTTGGGCTAAAAATAGGGTTAAGATTGGGCTAAAGTTAGGGTTGGGCTAAAGTTAGGTTGGGGCTAGGGTTGGGGCTAGGGATAGGGTTGGGGCTAAGGTTGGGGCTAGGATTAGGGTTGGGGCTAGGGTTATTGTTGGGGCTATGGTTAGTGTAGGGGCTATGGTTAGGGTTCATGATTAAGCCCGGAGTGTCAAAACTCATTGGTTGATAGCTCTCTGGGAGCTATATGTTGTCCGCATTGTGCCTGTATTTATTAATTTTTTCCATTAAAGACAAAGTTTTATATTTTTCTACGCTGGAGTACCTTTTTTCTTCATTCTTTAGAACTTGCCCAAGTTCAGGTGGCTCCGTGCGTGGAACTCATTCTTGGAAAGAGACTGCACATGGTGAGCTGACTTCTCTCATTCCCCATTCCACTTTTTTCATAAAGTTAGGGTTGGGGCTAGGGTTAGGGTTGGGCTAAAGCTAGGCTTGGGATTAGGGTTAGAGGTGTGTTAAGGTTAGGTTTGTGGCTAGGGTTATGGTTAGGGTTGGGATTAGGGGTGTGTTGAGGTTAGGGTGGGAGTTAGAATTGGGGGTTCCACTGTTTAGATAAATCAGGGGGTCTCCAAATGTGACATGGCACCACCATTAATTACAGCCAATTTTATGTTCAAAAAGTCAAATGGTGCTCCCTCCCTTCTGAGCCCTGCCATGCACCCAAACAGTGGCTTTTCTCCACATATGGGGTATCGGCGTACTCGGGAGAAATTGCACAACACATTTTGTGGTCCATGCTCTCCTGATACCCTTGTGAAAAAAAATTTACTTTGGGACCAATTTTTTTAGTGAAAAAAGTAAAATGTTCATTGTTTCCTTCCACATTGCTTTAGTTCTCGTGAAGCACCTGAAGGGTTAATAAACTTCTTGAATGTGGTTTTGCACACCTTGAGGGGTGCAGTTTTTTAGAATTGTGTCACTTTTGGGCATTTTCTGTTATATTGACCCACCATACTCACTTCACATGTTTGTTGGAAAAATGATAACTCGCTGATCAACTTTTAACTTCACCCTTATAACGTCGCAGCAAAGAAAAATTATGTTTACAAAATTTTGCTGATGTAAAGTAGATATGTGGGAAATGTTATTAACTATTTTGTGCGATATGACTGATTAAGTGTAAAAAAATTAAGTTTGAAAATTGCAAAATTTTAAAAAATGTTGCAAAATTTCCATGTTTTTTCATAAATAAATGCAAGTCATATCAAATAAATTTTACCACTAACATGAAATACAATATGTCATGAAAAAAAACCTCAGAATCAGTGGGATACGTTGAAACGTTCCAGACCTATAACCTCATAAAGTGACAGTGGTCAGAATTGTAAAAATTGGCTTGATCATTAAGTACCAAATTGGATCTGTCACTAAGAGGTTAAGCTGACCTGATACAGAGCAGTACAAAACTACATGAAGCAATTCCCCACTTAGTCTTTTAAAGTTTTGCATGAGAAGTGCTTGTACCCTGTGATACAGGGAGAACATCCAAGTAAAGGTCAGATTTCATCTGAAGATTGTATTTCCAAGTATTAGAAGCCATGTCCCTTCTATGAGCAGCTCTATGATTTTTGGAAATGGTATCCAAAATGCCAGATATGTAGACATATTATGTGCCAACGATGAGTGATGGACTGAACCAATAAGGTATTAGGAAGTGTCTTCAGAAGCCAATATACATACAAATAAAACTAAATGAGATCATATTGATCTATACAGTATGAATGAGGTGATCATGTGGGTTTTTACAGAATTTAAGCTACCGATTGTGGTAAACCACCTCTGCAGGGATGAATAAATAGCCATTATCAAATTGCCCAAAGGAGCAAAAAACCTAAAACTTTTAACTATGTCTATGATAGGGTTTTTTGTCCCTTTGGGCAATTTGTTAATGGGAATTTACAGAATTTAAGGCACACTTAAATAAGCAAAGAATTGGGAATGAGCATTCCTAGAAATGCTTGCTTACCGATTAATTGCTTTTTTAAACAGGTCAACAATCACCCAACAAATAAGAAAATTGCTCATTTGTCGGGTGGGATAAACATAAACATTTTTGACAGAAAATTGGTCTGTATAACATGATGTTCTATGTGCACAGAATGAACGTATCAACAATAGTTCTGTGTGAACAGAAGTGCTGTCGCCGTGTCTACACACTCCAAACAACCACTGATCGGCTTGCATATAGTTGAACAGCAGTTAACGTCCACAGTCAGCCAGTATAAAAAAGCCCTAACTCCATTACTTAAGTGAAATTTTAACAACTTTTTTACAACTCTTAAGTTATAATAGAGAGGATCAAATCAATTTGAATTAGAGTTGAATTTTACAAAATTTGCAGGACCCCACAAATTTGAACAATTTGCTTTTTGATTAGCGCAAATCACCCAAAAAATGCCCATTTTTATACACATTGTAGGAGACTGTACGAGTCACACTAGGTTTACATGATGCCAGGATTCTCAATAAAGCCTTGCAGCTATCACATAGTATAGCGCAGTCACAAAAGAGGGACCATCATAGCATATATAATATCCTAGGAAGGGAATGCAGCAGCCATTTTTGGGATAGTTAATATAGTGAGAGAACATCAGAACTCAAAACTCAGGGATATAGTAGGAGAAAGTTCTAAAACATTGGACAAATACTCCAGACAAGAATGTGTTGCACAATTGCATCAGTAAACAATCGTAGTGTAGTAGTCTGTGAATAATACAGAGATCAAATTAATAGGGGGAGTGTCAGGAACACCGCACTACACTCGCTCACTGAGCCAGTGCATGTGTCCTCAGTACAGAAACAGTGCTAAACGATACCTGTGGAGCAGGGCAGCAGAGGTGACAATGCGTGCTTCAAACTATCTGTGTCAGGATCCTGTCAGCGCCGGAAAGTAAAGATGCACAGGACCTGAGGACACTGAAGTTAGCAAGCTGGCACAGGACCTATGGTCATGTGACTGCAAGGGGGAGGGGCTTAGCGTCCTGCTTTCAGAGATGACAGGACACCATACAACAACTCAGAGTCAGGCAAAACGGAGGTCACACACAGTACGGGCAAACGAGGCACAGGAGGGATAAACAGACGGGTGGTCAAACAAAGCCAAAGGTCATACACAAGAGGGCAACGTGGTACCAAGGGGACGAGCAGAGAGAAGTCGGGTCACAAGCAGAGAGTCATACACGAGAGGTAGCGCAGTATAAGAGGGACAGGCAGAACTCGTAACAGGGACAGAACCAGATCAAAACCAAACAAGCAAGCAAGATATCAGGCACAAGGCACACGTACGCACAAGGTCAACTAACTCAGCCGAGGGCAGGAGTATAACTGACACCGGACCTAGGTCTAGTGAGCATTAAATAGCCTCCCTCTGCCAGAGAGAGGCGGAACAATTAATCCCCAGTCTGATCAGGATGGGCCAAAGCGAAACCCCATCCTGGATCATGACAGGGAGATAGAAGAGGATGCCAGCAGTAGACTCCATGTGATTGATTAGTGATATGGTGTAGCTGACTTCTGTCCTGCTGCATTTGATTTTCAATTAAACTTTTTTATTCATTCCCAACACACAAGCATAGGTTAAAGATAGCACAATAATTTTTGCAGAAAATTCTGAAATCGGTGTCAAAAGACTGTGTGCTTGCTTGTCAAAAATGCTTGTCTTTGAGTTGTTTGTATTTCATGTGCAATCCTTTTTGTGAAGGGGAATAATTGTTTTATTAAATGCAAACGAACATTCCTTAAAATCTAGAATATTAACTGATTGTGCATGTCCCAAACAATTTTTTGGCTTGCATATCTGTTCTATTAGTCATATTTGATATCTGTACATACAACACCAATACAATTTGGCGCTGTATGTAAATTAGTTGTGTCCGGTCCGATGGGCGGTGTTTTGGCTCCTTCTCTCCACCCCTCCTTGGCCACTGTACGCAATATTTCATTTAATTTCCGTAGTTGTTGTCTCCAATCGCGCTTGCGCAGTATGCTTTGCCCAACTGCGGGCAAAGCCGAAAAGCATTAGTGAGCATGCGCCGGTGAACTATGTCCCGGAAGTATTTTGCTGCCATTTGTGTGTTCTGGGACATAGTTAACCGGTGCATGCGCACTAATGCTTTTCGGCTTTGCATGCAGTTGGGCATGCGCGATTGGAGATTGCGATGCAAACTCGCGTAATATGGACAACTATGGTTGGCTGGGGGCCAGGTGTCGGTGTCCTGAGCCCCCGGCACCGGCGATATTCACCTGTCCCTGTTCCAAGCCATCCACCGCTCTGTCTCCTGGCTCTGCAGTGACAGCAGAGGGCGCACACTGACTACGTCATCGTGCCCTCTGCCATCACAGCAGGAGGATCCGGAGACATAGCGGTGCACGGCTTGGAACGGGGACAGGTGAATATTACTCTGCCTCCGTCATACTCACCCCTCCTGGTCTTCTCTGCAGCGGCAGGCCCTGCTTCTCCCTCTGCTTCCTGCATTCAGCTGGTCACGTGGTCCGCTCATTAAACTCATAAATATGCGCATATTCATGAGTTTAATGTGCGGTACCACGTGACCGCTGAATGCAGGAAGCAGACGGCAGAGGGAGAAGCGAGGGGCTGCAGAGAAGTGCCAGGAGAGGTGAGTATGGTCTCTGACACCCTCGCTCCCACCGCCCACCCCCCCGGTATATGACTCGCGTATAAGCCGAGAGGGGGGACTTTCAGCCCCAAAAAATGGGCTGAAAATCTCGGCTTATATACGCGTATATACGGTAATTAAAAATGGC
Source organism: Dendrobates tinctorius (assembly GCF_039654945.1). Taxonomy (NCBI): domain Eukaryota; kingdom Metazoa; phylum Chordata; class Amphibia; order Anura; family Dendrobatidae; genus Dendrobates; species Dendrobates tinctorius. The sequence continues at coordinate 1,630,672 of NW_027361853.1, read as the reverse complement.
AGTTAACAGGAACAGTGAAGGTCAAGATAAGTTCTGAAGAACCAAGCAAAATGTAAGAGAGAGTTGCTCGTAAGAATGCTTTAAGAGGCAAAATAGAACCCTCGCTTGACAGTTAAAAAACCTTCCAAAAGATTTAGCAAACTCTGGAGTTGTGGTTAATTGTTCTACTGTTCAGAGACACCTGCACTAATATGGCCTTCAAGGAAGCATCATCAGAAGAAAACCTCTGCTCTGTCCTCACCATAAAAATGGACAGCAGGAGTATGCATTGAAACAAGCTTGATGAATTTTGGAAATAAGTCCAGTGGACCGATGAGTTTCAAATAGAACCCTTTAGCTACAATTATCAAAGTTATGTGTGTAAAAAAAGACACAGTATTTCAGAAATAGAACATCTTGCCAACTATTAAGCAAGGGGGTGGATCATCATGCTTTGGTGTTGTGTTGCAAACAGTGACACGGGGAACATTTCACGGATAGAGGGAAGAATGGATTCAATGAAATTTCAATAAATTCTTGATGCAAACATAACACCATCTGCAACAAAGCTGAAGTTGAAAAGAGGACGGCTTCTACAACTGGATAATGATCCTAAACACACATCAAAATCTGCAAAAGACTACCTCAAAATGAGCAAGCTGAAGGTTATAAAATGGCCATTGCAGTCCCCTGATCTGAACATCATTGGAAATCTGTGTCTGGACCTCAAAGGGCAGTGCATGCAAGATGACCCATGAATCTCACAGAACTGGAAGAATTTTCCAAGTAAAAATGGATGAAAGTCCCTCAGCGTTTATAAGCTGTGATATTTGCAAAAGGGGGTACTACTAGGTACTAACCAATCAGGGTAACCAAACTTTGACGATATATATTTTTTATTGCCTAAAATACAAAGGAAATGTGTCATCTTTAACTTTAATCTTTTGGGGTAGCCACTTCTCTTGAAATTCAGCACATGGAGACAGATGTCTTGACATTTTGCCTTAGAAATTTCTGTTAAAAATTCATAATGTTTCTCATTTAACCCCTTTAGTGACAAAGCCAATGTTCCATATCTGACATGTCAATTTAGTTTGTTAACTCCTCAGAAATCTCCTTTAGGCTATGTTCACATGTGGTGTTTTGCAGTGTTTTATACTGCAGTCAAAACCTGCTCTTGACAGTAAAAAAAAAAAGCTGAATTCAAAACGCCCCTTTTGTTAGAGTTTGACATGTTTTGTACAGCTTTTATTATGTGTGCATTACAAGTGTGCTTTGTCTATAGAACGTGTTTAACCTCTTCACCTTTTTAATTTTTTCATCAATATAGCAGTATGAGAGCTTGTTTGTTGCAGGACGAGTTATACGTCTGAATGACACCATTGCGTTTACTATATAATCTACTGGAAAAGAGAAAAAAAATTCCAAGTGCATTGAAATTGAAATAAAAAATAGCAATTTCACAATTGTTTTTTATTTTTTTATTTACCATGTTCACTAAATGCTAAAACTGACCTTCCAATATGGTTCTCCAGGTCAGTATGAGTACGCAGATTTCAAATATCTATTTTTTTATTTAAATGGCGAAAAAAAATCCAAAGTTTGTACAAAAAAAATAATGTGGACATTTTCCAAGACCCATACTGTCTCCATTTTTCATCATCTGGGGCTGGGTCAAGGCTTATATAGCATAAATCATGATCTCACATGAACGCCGGCCATGATGATCATGTGACAAGGGTGAAAATGGGTGGGTCTTATGACACGCTCCTGGCAGGTGACTGTTAATTGCCGCTGTCAGAGATTGACAGCGGCATTTAACTTGTTAACTGGTTAATTGCCCCATGTAGATCAGCTTTCATGTGCAGGGAAAGATGCAGGCTCAGCACCACAGCCCGCATCAAAAGCAGGAACACGACTGATGACATACCTATTCCTAAGGGGTTGAAAATGTTTGTTTTATTAACCAAACTGTCAAGGTTAGGACATGGTTAATGTCCTGTTCTCACAGGGTTAACTTTTGCTGGCCTCTCTTTGGATCTGGGAGGGGTATTTATACTCACTCCAGACTAGCATTCTCTGTCAGCTATATTGTTATTCTGGCTGTGTGTCTGACCGACCCCCCTGGTGTGCGTGTACTGCATTGCTTGTTTGATTCCCATGTATGACCCGGCCTGTCCCCTCACTCTGAACTCTGTCTCACATTTTAGGTACTATTGTCTTCTCTGGTTTCTGACCTCCTGGCTTGGCTATTGTTACTCCGCTACCGTTTGCCCCTATTGTACCGTCTATTGCCCGTTCTGGTTTTCTGATCTATTGCTATGTCCTGACTATCCGCTCTGTCTAACCCTTTGGTACTGTTCTGCTATCTCGTGCATTGACCCCAGCTTGAACTGGTTTCTGCCCCTGTCTATGCCCCTTGGTAACATGTCCCGTAGTTACCTTTCTAGGAGTTTCCCTGCAGCTCCTAGCTCTGTGGAGATTAGGCCACGCCCCCAGCAGTCACATGCTTCAGGTCCTGATAGTTTGAAGCACGCATTGTCACCGCTGCTGCCCTACTCAACAGGTATCTTTGAGCACGGTTTTTTGTACTCAGGACATACGCACTGGCTCAGTGAGCGAGTGTAGTGCGGTGTTCCTGACACAAACAAGCAGTAAACACGCTTGTTGTCCTTTTTTTGCAGTTGTTATTCACTTCCTGCATGCTTTCTACAGGTGAAAAAATGCTACAAAAACACTGAAAGAACTGACACCCTGAAGATTTAAAAAACGCTGCCGTTCTCAAATGCTTTCAGGAAAAAAAAACAAGTGTGCTCATGAGTTTTCTGAAATATCACAGCTTTTGCAGGTAGTGTAAAACGCAGCTTTTAATTTGTAAAACAAATCCCTGTAAAAAAACACAATTTGTGCCATGATTCACTTTCACAAATGAGTGTTTTGAAAACCAGACTTTGATAGACTCCTATTCTTTAAATAAAACAAGTCACTTACACCTGATTGTCTTTGACTGAAAACACCAGACAGTAATCTCACCTTAAAATGATCTGCTAATCCGATAGGCTCATATACTTTTGCCACTCAAAGGTGTGATATTTCCTCATTTACATAATTGACAAAGTCTAATTTTTTGACATTTATTTTATTTGGCTTTTTATCTACTTGTAAGACTATGCGTTAAATGTATAGCAACTTATGCTCCGGCTCATTTCTTTGATTTTGGGCTCATACTCACTTGCGAGAGACTCGCACGATTTTGGTACGAGTCTCTCACATAAAAACCTGGCAGTGCCGCCGGCACTGGGACCGGAGCGTGCGGGTACAGAGAAATACATGTACCGCAAGCTCCGGTGCAAGTGCCGGCAGCAGTGCCAGGTTTTCATGTGAGAGACTCGTACGAGAATCGTGCGAGTTTCTCGCAAGTGAGTATGAGCCTTTTGCTGTATTTTCTTGTACTTTGTACAAACGGGCCCTTTCTGAGTTGGGAATTTATCTACATTGCTTCCTGTGGACAGTTAGCTGAACAGTCGTGGCCCCTGTCTTGCTCTTCTCTTATCTACATTGAGGTCAACTGACACAAGGTAAGGTTTTAATACTAGAGACAGGAAAGGACAATCCAGATTGGGTACACCTTGTCACGGTGGGGTGGCTTTTATGATTTTTTTTTTAAATCAAAATAGTACCCTATGTAAGTTATGTGCACTATTTTTCTATACTGATTTACTTACTATATTATATATGCTTAATTTTTTTTCTTCTTGGGTTTTGTCTGTGAAATTGTCACAGTGGGAAACCGCTCATACGCATTGCTCATATATCAACTTATGCTCTGGCTTATTTAATTGGTTTTATTTTTCAGATTTGTGAGAAAATATTACTTATTTTAGGTCAAATTTATGCAGAATTATGGAAATTTCTGAAGGGCTCACAATCTTTCAAGCACCAATCTATACACCACATTATGATTTCCTATTGTAAAACCTTTGTGTATTCTTCTTCTGTGCTAGACAAAACCTGTCCTTAGTATAACGTTTGGCTGTGTCTTGTGCTGCATCAGACTTAGCCTCTTGCACACATCAGTTTTTTTACAATCAGTCGCAATCCGTCAAAGTTTGAAAACAAACGGATCCTGCGCAGATTGTGAAAAACTGATGCGACGGATCTGTTTTTTTGACGGATCCGTCACAGCAGCTGTAGGGGTTAAATTAAAGGAATAGAAATCAGTCCGGGAATGCTCAGTTGTAAAAAAAACGGAATCCGTCGCTGGATTCCGTCTTATGACGGACAGCGACTGATCCTGCGCCCATAGGCTTCCATTATAGCCAACGACGGACAGCGCTGGATCCGTCACTGTCCGACTTTTCGACGGAGACAAAAAACATTACTTTGTCCGTTGTCTCTGGCCGACGGACAAAGAATTTCCGACGGATGAAATGTGCAGCCATCCATTGCAATCTGTTGCTAATACAAGTCTATGAGAAAAAAAAACGGATCCAGCGCCATCAGTGGCTGGATCCGTTTTTTTAAAAAACGACGGATTGTGACTGATGGCAAAAAACTGAGGTGTGAAAGGGGCTGTCAGGATCCTGACAGCGCCAGCGTACAGCCCTCGCTGAGCAGGGACTCACCAGTGCTGTAGGGGTCCCGGGGACAGTAACAGTTGGAAAGTGCAGACGCACAGGACCTGAACGCTGAAATATTAGCAAGCAGGCACGGGACCTACGGTCATGTGACCACAAGGGGGCGGGGCTTAGCATCCTGCTTGCTAAGATGGAAGAACACTCAGAGCCGGGCAAACCAGAGATCATACACAATACGGGCGAACGAGGTACAGGAGGGACAAGCAGATGGGAGGTCAGACGAAGCCAAGAGGGCGGTGCGGTACAAAAGGGATGAGCAGAGAGCAGTCGAGTCACAAGCAGAGGGCCATACACGAGAGGACGGTGCGGTACAAGAGGGTCAGGCAGAACTCGTAACAGGGACAGAACCAGATCACAACCAAACAAGCAACAAGTTATCAGGCACAAGGCACACGTATACAAGAGTATAACTGACACCGGACCCAGGTCCAGTGAACATTAAATAGCCGCCCTCTGCCAGAGAGAGGCAGAAACAATTAACCCCCTGTCTGACCAGGACGGGCCAAAGCGAAACCCCGTCCTGGATCATGACAGGGGCCTTACTGATCATTATACAGGAATGTGCACATTTTCCCTGACAATTACTTGAAAACACTGATTTTAAATTAAAATTATTATAGCATCCCTACAAAGCTCAACAAATAGTAAAATCTCCATACTGTGCTAAGACAACTAATTAAATGTTGTTTCTAGGCAATGTCATGCTCTCAGAATTGTAGCGTGCTTACAATGCTAGAAAAGATTCCAGATTTCCAGGAATCACACACAAAAGCTGGGGATTAGCAAAACCTTCTGTTCATCATGCAGGGACGATAGACAATGTTATTAACTACATCTGCATCAGCCATGCTGAGATTTATTTAAATATGACATAAAGCCTTGTGAGGATTCCATGTGCTAAAAATGAGTGCGTCATTAACAAGTAGTGTACTAGATAGAGTTTTAATTGCTTCTTTCATTTGCTCTGTGCTTTACATTGTAGACACTCATTCCACTACTTCCAGAACAAAATCCCTGATATTTCCTCATTGATGTGATTTTCTAGGTTATAAACAGCTACCTTTGAAATAAGCATTATTGTCATATACATACCACTTAGTTTCAAGGAAGAGATGTATGGGCCGGTGTGACTGCTGTGATCACAAACCGCACGATCAGCACGATCACACACATACGAGGTGCCAATGAGCATGTGTAGCATACTGTGCAGATGATATAGTTAGGAGTCCCCACAAACTAGTTGTATATTTACAATCTGAGCGTTTCCTTTATATATAGCATTGCATAACAGATTTTGTTGTGATGCTGACTGCTAGTGTTGCATTGCTAGATCGTGTGAAGTCATTTTCCATGATGTAATTTTTTTTAGATCCAGGTACTGTCTGGAGATGACACCTTATTCCACTTTGAATGACAGCTGCTGCGGCCACATGGTGTTCATAAGAAACAAATTCCTGCATACAAGATTCCATCATTTGTATCTCATCTACATATTTAGGGAATAAAGATATATGATTCCGCTACAATATTTTAAAATCTGAAGTTTATACTAAGATCTCAGGCATCTGAATATATTAGAAGAGCTACAATAGATCATTTACTTATTATGCTTGTTATAGAGCCGACATTCCAGAGCACTTTACAGGCATTGTTGCCAGTCAATGTAGCCATTGGAGCACACAATCTACATTCCCTATCAGCAAGTCTGTGGAGTGTCGGAGAAAACCAAAGAAGAAGGCTGGAGTCACACACAATGTATAAAAATACGGTCCGTTTTACACAGACAAGAATTGCAGAAAAGTTCCCTGAACAGTGCTCCGTATGGCATCCGTGTGCAATGCAAGGATGCAATTTTCCAGCATCTAAGCTTCTGTGTGGCATCCGTACAATCGCCGGCTTGCAAAATGGACATATAATGGATCCATGGCCTCAAATATTCGTGAAAACATATATAGTCTATATATATATATATATATATATATATATATACACTCACTGGCCACTTTATTAGGTACACCATGCTAGTAACGGGTTGGACCCCCTTTTGCCTTCAGAACTGCCTCAATTCTTCGTGGCAGAGATTCAACAAGGTGCTGGAAGCATTCCTCAGAGATTTTGGACCATATTGACATGATGGCATCACACAGTTGGCGCAGATTTGTCGGCTGCACATCCCTGATGCGAATCTCCCGTTCCACCACATCCCAAAGATGCTCTATTGGATTGAGATCTGGTGACTGAGGAGGCCATTTGAGTACAGTGAACTCATTGTCATGTTCAAGAAACCAATCTGAGATGATTCGAGCTTTATGACATGGCGCATTATCCTGCTGAAAGTAGCCATCAGATGTTGGGTACATTGTGGTCATAAAGGGATGGACATGGTCAGCAACAATACTCAGGTAGGCTGTGGCGTTGCAACGATGCTCAATTGGTACCAAGGGGCCCAAAGAGTGCCAAGAAAAAATTCCCCACACCATGACACCACCACCACCAGCCTGAACCGTTGATACAAGGCTGGATGGATCCATGCTTTCATGTTGTTTACGCCAAATTCTGACCCTACCATCCGAATGTCGCAGCAGAAATCGAGACTCATCAGACCAGGCAACGTTTTTCCAATCTTCTACTGTCCAATTTCGATGAGCTTGTGCAAATTGTAGCCTCAGTTTCCTGTTCTTAGCTGAGAGGAGTGGTACCCAGTGTGGTCTTCTGCTGCTGTAGCCCATCTGCCTCAAAGTTCGACGCACTGTGCGTTCAGAGATGCTCTTCTGCCTACCTTGGTTGTAACGGGTGGCAATTTGAGTCACTGTTGCCTTTCTATCAGCTCGAACCAGTATGCCCATTCTCCTCTGACCTCTGGCATCAACAAGGCATTTCCGGCCACAGAACTGCCGCTCACTGGATTTTTTTTCTTTTTCGGACCATTCTCTGTAAACCCTAGAGATGGTTGTGCGTGAAAATCCCAGTAGATCAGCAGTTTCTGAAATACTCAGACCAGCCCTTCTGGCACCAACAATCATGCCACGTTCAAAGGCACTCAAATCACCTTTCTTCCCCATACTGATGCTCGGTTTGAACTGCAGGAGATTGTCTTGACCATGTCTACATGCCTAAATGCACTGAGTTGCCGCCATGTGATTGGCTGATTAGAAATTAAGTCTTAACACACAGTTGGACAGGTGTACCTAATAAAGTGGCCAGTGAGTGTATATATATATATATATAGCAGTGAGACATATATATATATATATATATACATACAGTATATATACATATATTAGATAGCAGAATAGCCAATAATTGTCGGCTTCTGTAAAATCATTACAAAACCAGACAGGATATGAGACATACCACGGAGGGATGAAGGAAAAGCTGCCTACACAGCCTCCCTGCCTGACCGGAGATGAACTCATTAGCGTGGGAAAGTTTCTGAACTTTTTCCCACGCTGTCAGTTCACCGCGGGTCAGGCGGGGAGTCAGCGCAGCCTAAGTGACATCAGCAGTAGTCACTGACGCTGTGCACACTCCCCACCTGACCCACGGTGAACTTACAGCGTGGGAAAATGTTCAGAAACTTTCCCACGCTAATCAGTTAATCTTTGGTCAGGCGGGAGCTTTTCCTTCTTCTGTGGTTTACAGCCAGGCCGGTTGTATTAGCACCACTCCCGGTTGTAAACTATTTAACCCTTTCACATGGATTGCAGCATGGGACTTGACTGTACGGCGGACAGGTATGGGATATTGTTGCTTTTTTATTTTGGATTTTTTAGAGGAGAACGATGGCTCCGATTAGATTGGGAGTTAAATAAAGATGAAAAAAATGTGTTTATTTATTTCATTAAAAGTCTTTATTCTTAATGTTGGGTGTTTTTTTAACTCATACTATTGGATTAATAATGGATAGGTGTCTTATTGACACCTCTCCATTATTAACCAGGCTTAATGTCACCTTTAGAGTTGAGCGACTTTTGGTTTTTTAGGGTCGCGTTTCGTTTCGTGAAACCCGACTTTTCCAAAAGTCGGGTCGAGCAAGATCGTCCGATTATAGGGAAAAGTCGGGGTCGTCCCGAAACACGAAACCCAATGTAAGTCAATGGGGAATAAAAGTCGGCAGTGAGAGGAGAACAGGAAACACACCTACAGTGCCCATTTGAATGCCAAAAGCATCAATTCTTCTTACTTAAGCTTGTCAACCTTAATTAACTTCATAATACAAGTTACGCACTGAAAAATGGGGGTTATTTGGCTAAAGTTGTGGGGGGGAGGGCTGGCTGCAGGTTTTCATGTGCCCTGGGCGAAAGAGCGCCCCTTTAACACATACCACAATTCATCATGCTCCGATACGGCAGAGAAATAGTGGTATAGTACAATGAAAAATACCTCACTTTTTACATCTCATGACGAGGCCCATCTATTTCTCCATACAAAATCATTGGTCCCATATAATGTTTGAAACAGTATATGATGAGCTCCACATAATGCTACAGTATATGTTGGTCCCCATGGATGAAGCTCCACTGTCTTATGGGCCCAAATAATGCTCCAAACATAATGGGCCCCATTTCTAATGCTCTAGTGTATAATGGGCCCTGTAAATGCTGCTCCAGTGTCTGATGTCCACCTTTGGAATGTTCCAGTGTATGGTGGGCCCCATCTATCATTCTCCAGAGTATAGTGCTCCCCAAAAATTGCTGTCCCAACATTGAAAACAATCAAATAAGTCTCCTCGCTAGGGAATCCCTGTACTTGTCTGAACTCCTCGTCGTCCCCATCTTCCATCTCACTGCACAGTATTTCAACTTTGCAAGTGCTGTGATCCTGAGCAAGCAGGGGGGGCCCACTCGTTGGCGACGGCACTGGCACAGGGCCCCTGATAGTACGGTGGTGTGTCTGATGGCGGGTGGGCCGAACCTGCACTTTCATCTGCAGCTTCCTCTTTGTCACCGTGTAAGATGGAACTGTATATGGGAAGGGTAACCTGAGTTTCATCAGGGTCAGATTCAGGTCGTGTAGCGTGCGAGGGGAATGTAGTGGTCTGGGTCAATGTACCAGCAGATTCATCGAGCAGTGGCTGGGCATCAGTGCACTTGTGTTGCCCCCAGGAGTACGGTCGCCACAGTGGCATTACCTTCTTCCTAGGGAGTGTGATGTCATGCTTGGGAGCAACGAACGATCTCTCTAGCAGGTTAACTGATTGGGCGGCGTTATTCCCACGAGTCATGACCCTCCAAACAGCGTTCATGAAGGCAAAGTGTTTGTTTTACGTGGGCAGTATGGTTGCAAAGCTGAACCTTAAAGGAATGTCCAGAAGGGCACCACCAGGAGTGGAGCCTACGGTTAAATTCGACTCCACCTGGGAAACCTCAACCATGCCAGCTACAGAACAGATGCACACATTGCAAGCTTAATTCCGTTAACGAACGAGACTCCGTCATGCCCCGTGGTCCGAGTCCAGCTTACTAGAGGGACACGTGAGGCTCTGGCACATGAGATTGGCCAATAACTGGTGTGTCATGCCCTTACATGTCCGTGGCTGCATGTGCGCTACACTGAAAAGGCCAGCGTTTGTCGCTTACAGGTGCAGATAACCTGCTGAATAACGTTAGTGATGGGGATCACTGATTACAATTATTACCCGCGAAAAATGATTTCCCAGTAAGTGCAGGTCAACCGCAGTTCCGGAATTAGGCCTAACCGTCATTCCTGAAAAAATGAAAAACTTACGTGTGCAAACCACAGGTGCTGTAGCTTGCTTAACAGCTCGCCAGCCGTTCTCACGCCCAGTATGGATTACACGTGATTGCACAAAGGTGAGAAAGGGTACCGTATCCCCAGATAACATGTATGGATAGCGTACACATTCAAAATATATGTCTATACATCAGGAGGCAGGCTCAGACGGTGTTAGGCCCAGTATGGATTGCACGTGATTGCACAAAGGTTAGAAAGGGTACCGTATCCCCGGATAACATGTATGGATAGCGTACACATTCAAAATATATGTCTATACATCAGGAGGCAGGCTCAGACGGTGTAAGGCCCAGTATGGCTTGCAAGTGATTGCACAAAGGTTAGAAAGGGTACCGTATCCCCAGATAACATGTATGGATAGCGTACACATTCAAAATATATGTCTATACATCAGGAGGCAGGCTCAGACGGTGTTAGGCCCAGTATGGATTGCACGTGATTGCACAAAGGTTAGAAAGGGTACCGTATCCCCGGATAACATGTATGGATAGCGTACACATTCAAAATATATGTCTATACATCAGGAGGCAGGCTCAGACGGTGTAAGGCCCAGTATGGCTTGCAAGTGATTGCACAAAGGTTAGAAAGGGTACCGTATCCCCAGATAACATGTATGGATAGCGTACACATTCAAAATATATGTCTATACATCAGGAGGCAGGCTCAGACGGTGTTAGGCCCAGTATGGATTGCACGTGATTGCACAAAGGTTAGAAAGGGTACCGTATCCCCAGATAACATGTATGGATAGCGTACACATTCAAAATATATGTCTATACATCAGGAGGCAGGAAGACGGTGTTAGGCCCAGTATGGATTGCACGTGATTGCACAAAGGTTAGAAAGGGTACCGTTTCCCCGGATAACATGTATGGATAGCGTACACATTCAAAATATATGTCTATACATCAGGAGGCAGGCTCAGACGGTGTTAGGCCCAGTATGGATTGCACGTGATTGCACAAAGGTTAGAAAGGGTACCGTATCCCCAGATAACATGTATGGATAGCGTACACATTCAAAATATATGTCTATACATCAGGAGGCAGGCTCAGACGGTGTCAGGCACAGTATGGATTTGACGGCCCAGACTACACAGCGGAGGAGCAGGGAGAGGTAAAGATTGCAAATGCTGGGGCCCTGCCCAAGCAAGGGGGGCCCACTCGTGGGCGTCGGTACTGGCACTGGGCACCTCATAGTACGGCGGTGTGTCTGACGGCGGGTGTGCACCACCACCGTCAGAGACACTTGATTGCACTATGAAGGACCCTGTGCCAGTGCCCGCGCCCAAGAGTCAGCCTACCCACCTGTCCAGGGCAACGGCACTCGCACGGTGTCGTGCTCTAGGTGGTGACACCGGCCATGGGGGGGGAGGCAGCACAGTTAGGGAGTATTAGAAAGTGGCATATGTTGATGTTGGACATTCAGCTGATGCAAAAGGTGAAATAGGTCAAGTCCCAGGAAGAGGTGGACCAAAGCAAGCCATTTTTCTGTCACCCTATGTGTCATCAGGGGAAGGTGGGACAAAATCCTTGGAAACCCATGCGTGGTTCATTTTAATGAAGGTTAGATCATCCACATTTTGGGTTGACAGACGGGTCCTTTTTTCTGTCAGGATTGATCCAGCTGCACTGAAGACTCTTTCCGATAGCACACTTGCAGCTGGGCAAGCGAGCTCCTGTAAGGCATATTGTGCCAATTCAGGCCAGGTGTCCAGTTTAGCGGCCCAATAGTCAAAGGGGAATGACCTGTGTGGGAGAACATCGATATGGGAGGAAAAGTAGTTTGTAACCATAGTTGACAACTGCTGTCTCCTGTCACTTTCCATCGATGCAGTATTACCAGTTGTGTGAGCGGTACTTGAAAAATCAGTCCACAACATTGTCATGAAACCCCTGTCTCCAACGCCACTTCTGCTGTGTGCACCACGAACACCTCTGCCAAGCTGCCCCCGGCCCGTACGGCTCGTGTGAGAACCATCACCGCTGCTGTGTGCTGGGAATGCCTCAAGCAACCGATTTACCAGAGTTGCTTGTTTATTAGCCAATATTAGGTCAAGGTTCTCCTGTGGCATGATGTTTTGTAATTTGCCTTTATAGCGTGGATCCAGGATGCTGGCCAACCAGTAGTCGTCATCGTTCATCATTTTGGCAATGCGTGGGTCCCTTTTTAGGATCTGCAAGGCATAATCTGACATGTGGGCCAATGTTCCCGGAGTCAATGATGCACTGCGAGTGCTGGTTAGAGGAGCACTTTCTGGCAAATCCACATCCCTCCAGTCACGCACAAACCCTGTACCAGACCTTGCCACGCCAACATTTTCACTTGCCCCACGAGATGCATCCTCCTCCCCTAAGTAATCATCCCCATCATCCTCCTCCTCCTCCTCTTCTTCCTCCACCTCGTCCAGGAGAGGTCCCTGAGCAGACAATGGCTGAATGTCATCAAGGATTCCCTCCTCCTCTTCCTCCTCATCAACATTGGCTGCAGACGCCTGCTCCTTAAGGTGCGTCAAAGTTTGCATGAGCAGACGCATAAGTGGGATGCTCATGCTTAGGATGGCGTCGTCTGTGCTTACCAGCCGTGTGCATTCCTCAAAACACTGAAGGACTTTACAGAGGTCTTTCAGCTTCGACCACTGCACACCTGTCAACTCCATGTCTGCTCTCAAAGTGCCTGGCCGTGTATCCTCCCACAAATGCATTATGGCCTGCCTCTGCTCGCACAGCCGCTCCACCATGTGCAGGGTGGAGTTCCACCTTGTTGCAATGTCGATAATGAGGCGGTGGTTGGGAAGGTGGAGCAATCGCTGCAGCTTCTGCATACGAACAGAGTGTACAGGCGACCGGCGGTTGTGCGCGCACAGTCTTCGCACCTTCTGGAGCAGGGCTGTTAACTCCAGATAATTTTTGAGGAAGCACTGCACCACCAGGTTCAAGGTGTGAGCCAAGCAAGGTATATGGCTGAGTTTTGAAAGGGCTATGGCTGCCACAAAATTACGGCCGTTATCACTAACTACCTTGCCTGCCTCAAGATGTACACTGCCCAGCCATGACTCAGTTTGTCGCTTCAAGTACTCGGCCAGCACCTCGGCGGTGTGTCTGTTGCCCAAACACATCATCTGCAACACAGCCTGCTGATGCTTTCCACTAGCTGCTCGATAGGGGGACACATCGTGTGCAACAGTGGCAGCTGCAGATGGAGTGCTCGTACGACTGCGCTCTGTGGACGAGCTTTCGCTTCTGGAGGAGGAGGAGGGTCGAACGCCTACAGCCAACTGTTTCCTATACCGTGGGCTAGGCAGCACTGTCCCACCACCGCTGTCCTCTGTCGACCCTGCATCCACCACATTAACCCAGTGCGCAGTGATGGACAAGTAACGGCCCTGGCCATGCCGACTGGACCATGCATCAGTTGTGAGGTGCACCTTTCCGCTCACTGACTGCTTGAGTGCATGGACAATGCGGTCTTTCACATGATGGTGGAGGGCTGGGATGGCTTTGCGAGAGAAGAAGTGGCGACTGGGTAGGTCATAGCGTGGTACTGCATAGGCCATGAGTTCGCGGAAAGCTGCGCTTTCCACCAACCGAAAGGGCATCATCTCAAACGAGATTAGTTTGGCAATGTGGGCGTTCAAACCCAGTGTACGCGGATGAGAGACTGAGTACTTTCTTGACCTACTCATAGTGTCTGGGAGGGTGAGCTGGACTTGAGAGCTGCATATGGTGGAAGTAGCGGTGGACAGGGCGGACTGAGAGAGGGTTGATGATGGTGATGGAGTTGGTGTTATTTCTGATGGCCTAGAATCAGTCTTTCGTTGATATAACAGTGGGATTCCTTGACTGCTGTGGCCTTGCAACGACACCTCAACATTTGCTGCTGTGCTAACCGGTGGGCTTACAGTGGGGGAAACAATGTAGCGTTGCTTACTACCTTCGTTGTGATCAGTTGCACATGTGGCACTTGAGGTTTGGTGTTGTGTCCACGCTTGCAAGTGCATGCTGGTTAAATGTCTAAGCATGCAACTGGTATTCAAATTTTTCAAATTTTTCCCTCGGCTAAAGGTCTTTGCGCACTTCTTACAGATAACCTTGGCCTGATCATGAGGATTTTGGTCAAAAAAGTGCCACACTGCACTCTTCCTACTTTGGCAGACATTTTGCGGCCTAGCACGCTGTGATCTTTTGACCCTCTGGACAAGCTGTCCAGCAACTCTTTTGATGTTTGGAACCTGTCTTTGGAGTGCTCCGGGCCTGCCAGATAACAGCTGTTGCGATGTTGATGTCTGCTGTGGTTGCTCCTCATCTGAGCTATTGGAAGCAGCACCCTCTTCCCCCAATGGATGCCAATCTGGGTCAACAACTGGGTCATCCATCACCTCCTCTTCTATGTCATGTGCACCTTCCTCTGTGTCACCGTGTATGGTGGTATAGTGTGCGGGAAGGGGCACCTGAGTCTCATCAGGGTCAGAATCTGGCTCTGTACACTGCGAGGACAATGTAGTGCTCTGAGTGAATGTACCAGCAGAATCATCCATCAGCGGCTGTGCATCAGTGCACTCCATGTCAGATTCATCTTGGCCTGGGTAATTCACCATTTGACTTGATAATCCAGGCATGGTATGTGAAAACAGCTCCATGGAGTAATCAGTAGTATGGCCTGCGTCATCCTTCAATCTTGGTTGGGGTGAAGGACACAAGGAAAGGTGTGGTTCATGAACATGAGCCTCCAATGACGACTCAGTGCTTTTACTTTTTACAACTGAAGAAGAGGAGGCGATAGAGCTGGAGGCTGAGTCAGCAATGTAAGACAAAACTTTTTCCTGATGCTCTGGCTTTAAAAGCGGTTTGCCAACTCCTAGAAAACTAAGCGTTCGAGGCCTTATGTAGCCAGACGATGACGCAGGCTCAACACCTCCTGCATTCGGTCCTATTTTGCTCTTGCCACTACCATCAGATCCACCACCAACACCATCATTACCAGCTGCCAACCCCCGCCCAATTCCACGGCCTCTTCCACCAGCCTTCCTCATTTTTGGTAGAAATGTAGACAAAATCCAACAAACTACACTCACTGGCCACTTTATTAGGTACACCTGTCCAACTGTGTGTTAAGACTTAATTTCTAATCAGCCAATCACATGGCGGCAACTCAGTGCATTTAGGCATGTAGACATGGTCAAGACAATCTCCTGCAGTTCAAACCGAGCATCAGTATGGGGAAGAAAGGTGATTTGAGTGCCTTTGAACGTGGCATGATTGTTGGTGCCAGAAGGGCTGGTCTGAGAATTTCAGAAACTGCTGATCTACTGGGATTTTCACGCACAACCATCTCTAGGGTTTACAGAGAATGGTCCGAAAAAGAAAAAAAATCCAGTGAGCGGCAGTTCTGTGGCCGGAAATGCCATGTTGATGCCAGAGGTCAGAGGAGAATGGGCAGACTGGTTCGAGCTGATAGAAAGGCAACAGTGACTCAAATTGCCACCCGTTACAACCAAGGTAGGCAGAAGAGCATCTCTGAACGCACAGTGCATCGAACTTTGAGGCAGATGGGCTACAGCAGCAGAAGACCACACTGGGTACCACTCCTCTCAGCTAAGAACAGGAAACTGAGGCTACAATTTGCACAAGCTCATCGAAATTGGACAGTAGAAGATTGGAAAAACGTTGCCTGGTCTGATGAGTCTCGATTTCTGCTGCGACATTCGGATGGTAGGGTCAGAATTTGGCGTAAACAACATGAAAGCATGGATCCATCCTGCCTTGTATCAACGGTTCAGGCTGGTGGTGGTGGTGTCATGGTGTGGGGAATTTTTTCTGGGCACTCTTTGGGCCCCTTGGTACCAATTGAGCATCGTTGCAACGCCACAGCCTACCTGAGTATTGTTGCTGACCATGTCCATCCCTTTATGACCACAATGTACCCAACATCTGATGGCTACTTTCAGCAGGATAATGCGCCATGTCATAAAGCTCGAATCATCTCAGATTGGTTTCTTGAACATGACAATGAGTTTACTGTACTCAAATGGCCTCCTCAGTCACCAGATCTCAATCCAATAGAGCATCTTTGGGATGTGGTGGAACGGGAGATTCGCATCAGGGATGTGCAGCCGACAAATCTGCGCCAACTGTGTGATGCCAACATGTCAATATGGTCCAAAATCTCTGAGGAATGCTTCCAGCACCTTGTTGAATCTCTGCCACGAAGAATTGAGGCAGTTCTGAAGGCAAAAGGGGGTCCAACCCCTTACTAGCATGGTGTACCTAATAAAGTGGCCAGTGAGTGTATATAGTAATGTAAAACAAGGTACAAGGTGTCTATAGGACAGGGGAGATTTTGAATTTCTGCAGACACTTGTGGACACTGGACACTTTTGGATTGTGTGAGGCCCACTGATATCTGAGCGCTATGTCAAAGGCTCGATGGCACAGCTGTGACAAAAGTGACGAGAGGATAAGGGAGATTTTGAATTTCTGCAGACACTTGTGGACACTGGACACTTTTGGATTGTGTGAGGGCCACTGATATCTGAGCGCTATGTCACAGGCTCGATGGCACAGCTGTGACAAAAGTGACGAGAGGATAAGGGAGATTTTGAATTTCTGCAGACACTTGTGGACACTGGACACTTTTGGATTGTGTGAGGCCCACTGATATCTGAGCGCTATGTCACAGGCTCGATGGCACAGCTGTGACAAAAGTGACGAGAGGATAAGGGAGATTTTGAATTTCTGCAGACACTTGTGGACACTGGACACTTTTGGATTGTGTGAGGGCCACTGATATCTGAGCGCTATGTCACAGGCTCGATGGCACAGCTGTGACAAAAGTGACGAGAGGATAAGGGAGATTTTGAATTTCTGCACACACTTGTGGACACTGGACACTTTTGGATTGTGTGAGACCCAATGAATATCTGAGCGCTATGTGACAGGCTCGATGGCACAGCTGTGACCAAAGTGACTAGAGTATAAGGGAGATTTTGAATTTCTGCACACACTTGTGGACACTGGACACTTTTGGATTGTGTGAGGCCCAATGAATATCTGAGCGCTATGTGACAGGCTCGATGGCACAGCTGTGACCAAAGTGACTAGAGGATAAGGGAGATTTTGAATTTCTGCAGACACTTGTGGACACTGGACACTTTTGGATTGTGTGAGGCCCACTGATATCTGAGCGCTATGTCACAGGCTCGATGGCACAGCTGTGACAAAAGTGACGAGAGGATAAGGGAGATTTTGAATTTCTGCACACACTTGTGGACACTGGACACTTTTGGATTGTGTGAGACCCAATGAATATCTGAGCACTATGTGACAGGCTCGATGGCACAGCTGAGACCAAAGTGACTAGAGGATAAGGGAGATTTTGAATTTCTGCACACACTTGTGGACACTGGACACTTTTGGATTGTGTGAGGCCCAATGAATATCTGAGCGCTATGTGACAGGCTTGATGGCACAGCTGTGACCAAAGTGACTAGAGGATAAGGGAGATTTTGAATTTCTGCACACACTTGTGGACACTGGACACTTTTGGATTGTGTGAGGCCCACTGATATCTGAGCGCTATGTCACAGGCTCGATGGCACAGCTGTGACAAAAGTGACGAGAGGATAAGGGAGATTTTGAATTTCTGCACACACTTGTGGACACTGGACACTTTTGGATTGTGTGAGACCCAATGAATATCTGAGCACTATGTGACAGGCTCGATGGCACAGCTGAGACCAAAGTGACTAGAGGATAAGGGAGATTTTGAATTTCTGCACACACTTGTGGACACTGGACACTTTTGGATTGTGTGAGGCCCAATGAATATCTGAGCGCTATGTGACAGGCTCGATGGCACAGCTGTGACCAAAGTGACTAGAGGATAAGGGAGATTTTGAATTTCTGCACACACTTGTGGACACTGGACACTTTTGGATTGTGTGAGCCCCAATGAATATCTGAGCGCTATGTGACAGGCTCGATGGCACAGCTGTGACCAAAGTGACTAGAGGATAAGGGAGATTTTGAATTTCTGCAGACACTTGTGGACACTGGACACTTTTGGATTGTGTGAGGGCCACTGATATCTGAGCGCTATGTCACAGGCTCGATGGCACAGCTGTGACAAAAGTGACGAGAGGATAAGGGAGATTTTGAATTTCTGCAGACACTTGTGGACACTGGATACTTTTGGATTGTGTGAGGCCCACTGATATCTGAGCGCTATGTCACAGGCTCGATGGCACAGCTGTGACAAAAGTGACTAGAGGATAAGGGAGATTGGATTGCTTTTAAAAAAGCAGTTTGCAGAGCAGTGGGTAAACAGCAATGCCAGCCTGTCAGGAAGCCTTAAAAGGCAGCCCAACAACCAACACCACTGATACACCACAATATAGCCTCCCCTTGCACTGCACACACAGTGACTGGTGTGTTGTGCAGGCCAAATCGCTAGCAGCAGAAGCAGTTTTTTTTTCTTCTCAGCAGGACAAAAAAAAAAATTGGGATTGCTTTTAAAAAAGCAGTTTGCGGAGCAGTGGGTAAACAGCAATGCAGGAATGTCAGGAAGCCTTAGAAGGCAGCCCAACAACCAACACCACTGATACACCACTATATAGCCTCCCCTTGCACTGCACACACAGTGACTGGTGTGTTGTACAGGCCAAATCGCTAGCAGCAGAAGCAGTTTTTTTTTCTTCTCAGCAGGACAAAAAAAAAAAATTGGGATTGCTTTTAAAAAAGCAGTTTGAGGAGCAGTGGGTAAACAGCAATGCAGGAATGTCAGGAAGCCTTAGAAGGCAGCCCAACAACCAACACCACTGATACACCACTATATAGCCTCCCCTTGCACTGCACACACAGTGACTGGTGTGTTGTGCAGGCCAAATCGCTAGCAGCAAAAGCAGTTTTTTTGTTTTCTTCCCTGCCTAACGCTCTCCCTACAGAATCAGCAGCAACCTCTCCCTATGCTAAGATCGGCAGAAGTAAGATGGCGGTCGGCGTGCACGCCCTTTTATACCCCCTGTGACGCCCACCAAAGCAAGCCAATCACTTGCATGCCCTTCTGAAAGATGGTGGTGACCCGTGCCTATGTCATCACGTTGCCCACAGTGTCCGTGGATTCTGATTGGCTGAAAAAGAGCGCAAAACAAACTTTTGAAACGCGACTTTGGCGCGTAAGTCGCCGACCTCGTGGCCGACCTCATCCTAGGGTCGGGTTTCGTTTCATGAAACCCGACTTTGCCAAAAGTCGGCGACTTTTGAAATTTTTCGACCCGTTTCGCTCAACTCTAGTCACCTTACTATAGCAAGGTGACATTAACCCCTTATTACCCCATATGCCACCCACTACAGGGCAGTGGGAAGAGAGAAAGGTAAGTGCCAGAACTGGCGCATCTTACAGATGCGCCTTTTCTGGGGTGGCTGGTGGCAGATTTTTTAGCCAGGGGGGCCCAAAACCAATGGTATCCTTCTAGGCTATTAATATCTGCCATCAGTCACTGGCTTGCCCTCTCTGGCGGAGAAAGTTACACTGGAGTCCACGCAATTTTTTTCCATTAATTAATCCATTAATTTAATACCTATAGCTCCAAAATTTTACGCACACACATTACTAATATTATTAGTGAGGGACATGCATAAATTTAGTGGATATGTAATGGTTTACTGTATGTAAACCATGTCTCTAATCCTGTCAGGTTCTGTAATGATTTTACAGATGCCGACAATTGAATTTTCACCTATTCTGCTATCTATAGCTCTATGAAATATATATATATATATATATATATATATATATATATATATACTAGCTGAAGAGCCCGGCGCTGCCCAGGCATAGTAACTAACTGTGGTTAGTTACAGCAAATTATAATTATCCTCCATCCCATAGTCCCGTGCCCATATACCCATCATACATATCCACGATCCCATAGGCCCGTGCCTATATACCCATCATACATATCCTCCATCCCATAGTCGAGTGCCCATATACCCATCACACATCCTCCATCCCATAGTCCCATGCCCATATACCCATCACACATCCTCCATCCCATGCCCATATACCCATCATACATATTCGCCATCCCATAGTCGAGTGCCCATATACCCATCACACATCCTTCATCTCATAGTCCCATGCCCATATACCCATCATACACATCCTCCATCCCATAGTCCCGTGCCCATATACCCATCATACATATCCTCCATCCCATAGTCCAGTGCCCATATACCCATCACACATCCTCCATCCCATAGTCCCGTGCCCATATACCCATCATACATATCCTCCATCCCATAGTCCAGTGCCCATATACCCATCACACATCCTCCATCCCATAGTCAACCATTATGACATCATAATGAGCGGCGGGGCTTGCAACTTATGATGACATCAGCGTCACCATGGCAACCATTATGACATCATAATGATGGGCGGGGCTTGATACACACACACACTTTTTCCTCATTATGTAGATAGGGGCAAAATTGTTTGGTGAATTGGAATGCGCGGGGTTAAAATTTCGCCTCACAACATAGCCTATGACGCTCTCGGGGTCCAGACGTGTGACTGTGCCAAATTTTGTGGCTGTAGCTGCGACGGTGCGGATGCTAATCCCAGACATACACACATACATACATACATACACACTTGAGCTTTATATATTAGATGTGTGTCAATGATATTTACATACAGTATATATATATATATATATATATATATATATAGTGGTGTAGTGACCAGTGTGTCCACTAGGGGGAGCTGTGTGGGTGTCCCAGGAGAGAGGATGAGTGGCAGGATGCTGAATGACCGTTATGTATCTGAAGGTGGGTGGCCTTGGGATGGAAGCTTGAACATGTGTGTTGGTCAGCAGAGGGACTGCTGAGCTTCTGTTACACTGTGTCAGGGAGCGCATTCCAGGTAGCTGGTGAGACGGGCGGTTCCAGGTAGCTGGTGAGACGGGCGGTTCCAGCTACCTACAAATCCACCCAGGGGTGTGTCTAGAACACCATAGTAAAGAATGTATGAATGCTTGTAGGACCTGTGATGAGGTCATAGCCATGTGACCCAGTGGGCGTGGCTACGGACCATATAAGGTGGCCAGGGAACGTCACATGAGAGAATGCTTGGACCCGGTTGGTCCGTTGTGGAAGGTCTCGTCTGGAGGACGGGGCTACTTTCCTGACAGCACACGAAGTGGCTGTGTTTAATGGCTGCAAGTGTCTGACAGTTCCCAGGGAGAGGGAATGAACGCCTGGACTATGAAGCAACCATGCGGTAACACTGACGGGGTGAGAACTGTGAGGCTAGAAAGCCTGCGCAATGGACATTGCATAGCCTGTGTGAGAACAGGCTTAACAGAGTGGAGCTCTGTCATGGACGCTATGCTGTTGATATGAACTTTCTGTGGCTGTTTATGGTTTATGATGCCTGAATAAACCGCATGACCTGATGATGTTTTATGGAAAACCCTTGCCGGATCTGGTTATTTGGCTGCTTAGCGAGTATCCCCTACCTGAATAACAAGCGCTACCTTAGAATATATAGAATACATGAATATACACTCACTGGCCACTTTATTAGGTACACCATGCTAGTAACGGGTTGGACCCCCTTTTGCCTTCAGAACTGCCTCAATTCTTCGTGGCAGAGATTCAACAAGGTGCTGGAAGCATTCCTCAGAGATTTTGGACCATATTGACATGATGGCATCACACAGTTGGCGCAGATTTGTCGGCTGCACATCCCTGATGCGAATCTCCCGTTCCACCACATCCCAAAGATGCTCTATTGGATTGAGATCTGGTGACTGAGGAGGCCATTTGAGTACAGTGAACTCATTGTCATGTTCAAGAAACCAATCTGAGATGATTCGAGCTTTATGACATGGCGCATTATCCTGCTGAAAGTAGCCATCAGATGCCTGTTCTTAGCTGAGAGGAGTGGTACCCAGTGTGGTCTTCTGCTGCTGTAGCCCATCTGCCTCAAAGTTCGACGCACTGTGCGTTCAGAGATGCTCTTCTGCCTACCTTGGTTGTAACGGGTGGCAATTTGAGTCACTGTTGCCTTTCTATCAGCTCGAACCAGTATGCCCATTCTCCTCTGACCTCTGGCATCAACAAGGCATTTCCGGCCACAGAACTGCCGCTCACTGGATTTTTTTTCTTTTTCGGACCATTCTCTGTAAACCCTAGAGATGGTTGTGCGTGAAAATCCCAGTAGATCAGCAGTTTCTGAAATACTCAGACCAGCCCTTCTGGCACCAACAATCATGCCACGTTCAAAGGCACTCAAATCACCTTTCTTCCCCATACTGATGCTCGGTTTGAACTGCAGGAGATTGTCTTGACCATGTCTACATGCCTAAATACACTGAGTTGCCGCCATGTGATTGGCTGATTAGAAATTAAGTCTTAACACACAGTTGGACAGGTGTACCTAATAAAGTGGCCAGTGAGTGTATATATATATATATATATATGTATTTTAACATGTCAGTGTGATTTTACTGTATAGAGCACTGAATTGCCAGTTTTTCTAAAGGACACCGGTGCGTATTTCTTGCAAGTCACATGCATGGTCCGTGTGTAATCCGTATTTTCTCGCACCCATAGACTTGCATTGGCGAGTCTCGGGCGTAATACGGTGCAAATCGCAGCATGCTGAGATTTCACCTGCACGTATAATACGGGAGAGAAAAAAACTCATGATGGGAGCTGCCCTATAGATTAACATTGGTCCGAGTGCTATGCGATTTTTTTTTTTTTTTTTCTTTCTTTCTCACATAGCACTTGTCCGTATTTCTCTCTAGTGTGACTCCGGCCGAAAACATACAAACTACACATGGATGTTGTTCTTCATCGGAATTGAATTCAGGATCTGCAGGACCCGACGGTGGACACTAAACAGTGGGACAGAGTGTTACAATATGTTCATTGTTGTTTGTACTCAGGGTTGCACATCTGACTTTTTATTTTTTTCTGGGCAGCTTGTAAAAAAGAATCACAGACTTTAACGGACACATTAAAAATCATAATAAATCATTATGATTGTCAGTAATACATATCTACAGCCCATAATTCTACTATGGAGATATGAGCTGCATTCACAGTAAAATGATAATCACAGTCAAAATAATCTGTATAATTTTCTTCAGCTTCAAAAGATCACGGAAACCTTACATTTTTTTACTGACAGTGGGAAAAAAAGTGACCAATTTTTACAGACTGTCCTGGAATTTCTACACGTTTGGTAACACTGGTTGTACTCCAGCAGCTGCCAGATCTGCAACCAGCTGATAAGTAATGAGCTATTTCCAGGATAAGTCATCAATATCATAGTACTGGAAAACCCCATTAAAGGGAATCTGTAACTAGAGCCATGTTGCTTGAACCATGGGCAGCATGAATCATAGCCTGGTTATCAGGTTGCAGCAGGAATGTATGTCTTTAAAACACTGTGGTATTTTAGAGAAAACAGTTTAAAAAACAGTCTAAAGACCATGCAAAGAAACCCAACTACTTTGGAGCGACCGGCTCAAGGTAACAGACAGGTCCCTCCCAATATACACACATGGGAGAGAACTGTCAATGAATTGCAAGAGTATGGCGAGAAGCCGGCCGTGCACCATACCATACTAGACAGGCTTTTCCTGTATGGTCATTATCTGACTTGTTTTCTATGAAATATGGTAGTATTTCAGATATACATACCTGGCTGCAATCGCAATCAGCCAGACTCCTATTCATTGCACCTGTGGTTTGGGCAATCTAGTGACATATTCCCTTTAAAATAGGACTCCCATCAAAATTTTTATTCTCTTAATATATTGCAGTCGTCATATTAAATAGCACTGTGTACTTACAATTGCTTATTTTGCCCTTATACCCAGCTAATTCTTCTTTTTTCCATTAAGTTTATGACATGATATTATTAAAAAAAACAGACTAGCTGAATCCTTCCAAGCTCTATATAGAAACAGGAGGTCAATTTTCCCTGTAGGAGTCATAAGTTACTGCAAAACTCCCTGGTGGAGGATTGGGAAAGAGGTTTCAGCCAAGTCAGGAGTTGAAGAGAGGGATGATAAATGCAGGGAAAAGAGACTTTCTGTTTCTACATAGAGCAGAACAAAGAGAAGAATTAGCTGGGTAGAAGAACAAACTGAGCAATTGTAAGTACACAGAGCTATATTATATGATGACTACAATATTTTAAGAGATGAAAAACT
The DNA here is from genome assembly GCF_039654945.1 of Dendrobates tinctorius. Taxonomy (NCBI): domain Eukaryota; kingdom Metazoa; phylum Chordata; class Amphibia; order Anura; family Dendrobatidae; genus Dendrobates; species Dendrobates tinctorius. The sequence goes on along the minus strand of NW_027361853.1, from coordinate 1,606,072 downwards.
TTGATCGTAGTGCTTCTGTAAGTTCAAATGTAGACCTGTTTTATTGAGGTATGATATTGTAGGATTATATTCTATTTGCTGATCCCCTTTTACAGTATATATTCATTGAATAAGGCCCATTTAATCAAAAAGATAAATCATGCTTAAGTAAAATTACGTTTTTTTTTTCATGGTGCACTTGTTCTTTAAAAGGCCTGTATTCTTGACCTTTTCTGCCATAGGGTGGAGTTGTTAGCAGAAAACCTATGCGGTCTACAAGTTTGAGGTCGGGTCATAGCAGCAGTCCTCATAAGGTCATAAACAGATTGGCGGTCATACATCTATAGTCTACTTTACATGGCACATGTATTTTCGTCATGATGCTGCTGAATTGGCAACATATTTTAGCTAAATAGATCTCTACCCACAAGCTTGAAGTCTGCAAAAAGAAGAAATACATTCCTTAAGCAATATACTTTTTTAAATGATGGATACCAATCTAACCTGTCTTACATAAACTGTTCATCATTATTTCAGTGAAACTAAAGTGACCTATTTGAGTTACAAAGTAAGCAAAACGGTAATTTTCAAAAACAACTAATTGTGTCATTGTCAAATATATATATATATATATATATATATATATATATATATATATATATCGTATAAGTCGATGCACCTAATTTTACCACAAAAAACTGGGACAACTTATTGACTTGAGCATAGGCCTGGTATGCATTGTCACCTCATCATCATCCTGGTATGCACGGCCTGTTTATGGACGGCCACCGGGGAAGAAGCGCTACAGTAAGCGCTGTTCCCCGGTGGCTGGTGCTGAACGCGGCTGTCATTCTTCTCTCCTGCTGTGCCCGCAACAGCGAGCAGGAGAGAAAGAATGAATGAAAACTCAACTTGGGGTCCCCCTCTGTTTGTGAAGCAACCTGGCAAAACTCACAGCTGGGGGCTGCTATTCTCAGGCTGGTAAGGGGCCATTGATATTGGCCCCCCAGCCTAAAAACAGCAGCCCGCAGCTGCCTAGAAAAGGCGCATCTATTAGATGCGCCTATTCTGGAGCTTTCACGGGTTCTTCCCACTGCCCTGTAGTGGTGGCAAGTGGGGTTAATACTGGGTTAATGTCACCTTGCTATTGTAAGGTGACATTAAGGCCAGCTTAGGCTGGTTTCACACTAGCGTTTTTTTGCGCTGCGTTTTTGCGCATACATGTGCATGCGTCCTTTTCCCCTATCTTTAACACGGGTGCGCATGGTCTAGAGTTTGCACGCGTTCGTACGCATTTTACGTGTGCATGCGGTTTTTTGTAGTGTGCGCCCAAGCACGCCGGACGCAACCTGTTGCATTTTTGGTCCGTCCGACCTGTCTCAAAAAAACGCATGCGCACGGAATGCGCAAAAAAACACATTACAGTCTATGGGAAGGCAGATGTGCGCATGGATATGCGCACGTCTGCGTTTAAAAACGCATGCGTTTTAAGAGTAAAAATGGCTAAAAAATGGTTAAAACACATGCGCAAAAAAGCAGCAAACGCATACAAAACGCATGATGCGTTTTTTGTATGCGTTTGCACTGAGCAAAAACGCAGCGCAAAAAAACGCTAGTGTGAAACTAGCCTTAGTAATGGAGAGGTATCAATAAGACACCTATCTATTACTAATCCTAGAGTTATTCAAGGGTTAAATAAACACACACACAATAAGAACAAAGTATTTTAATAAAAGAATGTACTACACAGTTTAAAATCTTTATTATACTCCTAATCCCGTATCGAAGCCATTGTTCTCCTGTAAAAAAATCAAAAAATAATAAACCAACAATATCCATACCTGTCTGGTGATCAGTCACATCCCACGGCGTAAATCCATCTCGGGGGGTTAATCAGTTTACAGCTGGAGTGCTGGTAATGCTCCGACTGTATACTACTGGGGAATGAATGGAAGCAGCGCGCACAGGCTCTGTGACATCACCGCTTGTCGCTGAGCATGCGCCAAAGCTGAAAATTAGACTCATCAGAGAAGATTACTTTACTCCTGTCCTATATGGTCCAATCCTTATAGTCTTTGACAAACTTCAGCCTGGCTCTCCTTTGCTTCTCATTGATGAAAGGCTTTTTTCTACCTTTACATGACTTGAGCCCTGCCTCTAGGAGCCTGTTACGAACTGTTCTTGCCATGCACTTCACCCCAGCTGCCATTTGCCATTCCTTTTATAGGTCACTTGATGTCATCCTGCGGTTGCTGAGTGACATTCGAATGAGATAACGGTCATCCCCGTCAGTGGAGAGTTGTTTTCGCCCTCTGCCGGTCTGTAGCTTTGTTGTCCCCAATATCTGCTGTTTGACCTTGTTGTAATGGACTGCCATCTTAGACATTTTGAGGATGGAGGCAACATGACATTCACTGTATCACTCTGCTAGTAAAGCCAGAATTGGGCCCTTCTTTTCCCTCTCTCAAGACTTTTCTTTTCAACTCCTTTGGCGTGGTTAAAAGTTATTTTTTCATTCCTATTTGGGATATTACTAGCACTTGTTTTGCCATATACATGGCACACCGTGTATATATATACACAGAGTGTGTGTGTGTGTGTGTGTGTGTATATATATATATATATATATATCACACCCAAACAAGCAAACACAGTCACACGGTTTGTACAAACAAGTTAGGCTGCTGCAGTGTAAAGGGGGTTTTACACTAAGCGATATCGCTAGCAATATCGCTAAAACGTCACTGGTTTTGTGATGTTATAGCGATATTGCTAGCGATATCGCTATGTGTGATACTTACCAACGACCGGCTCCCCCGCTGTCCATCGCTGATCGCGCGAGAATGTCCGGCTCCATTTCTCGTCGGGCGCTTCCTGCTGAGACTTCCTGCTGTGACGACGAGCGACGCGTGGACGCGGGCGGGAGGACGTCAGGATCGCTGTGTGTGAAAGGTGAGTATCGTGCGCTGCGTCGCTGCTGCATCGCTGTGAGATCTTTCTGTATGAAAGCTCACTAGCGATCATTTAGCGATGCACCAGCGATCCTGACCGGGTCGGATCGCTGGTCGGATCGCTGGTGCATCGCTAAATGTAAAAGGGCCTTAAGAATGCTTTCAAAAACAGAAGTGGTACAAGTTTATATCAATTAATAAAATGCAAAGTAATGTAGACTTGTGCAAATTCTTCTGTCTTTCCATGTTATCCCAGATGGATTTCATTGTGGTGAGATGAAGGATCTGGAGGTGGAAGGGTCATATCATCACTTCGAGGACACAATGTTCTTCATGCTGAAGATACTTCTTCATTTCATTGTCTTTTTGCCCACATTTGTTGGTCCCGGCAGGGCTTACTCTCGGACGCGAAATGGGGCGGACGTGCGGACCACACGAGCCCCCAATTGGTGTACTGCTTCAGGTAAGGAAACTTACAATATGTATCTCTTTGACTGCAAGTGTCAATCTAACACTCTTTGTAATCATGGATACCTTATAGGTTCCTGTTTATAGTTATACTGAGTTCAGCATGTTTCACCTGACACCCATAGTAAGCTATCTATCATGTTGCTGTACCCAGGATTGTACCTATGAATAGTTATATATGGTACACCGCATGTGTAGTTAGTTCTTTGGGATCTCTTATGGTCCAGCGTGCTCCTAGCATATAGTCTGTATGCTGACTTATATGTGTTTGCTCACACCTAACCTTGCCTGTATAAAATATACTTCTATGCACTAGTCTCTATAATGCACCTAAGATTGTCTGTTTTCTGGCCTTCCCCCTTGACAGTATCAGGTTTTGGCACACAAAAAACACAGCAAAACCTGATACCTGCGTTTCTCCTGCAGATTTTCAGTGGTTTTTCACCACCTATTCATGTCAATGGGTGAAAAACGCTGGAAAAAAAAACATGAAAGAAGTGACATGCTCCATTGTGCAAAAACCAGGCAAAGCACAAAATACTGATGACATAAAAAAACAAGGTGTGATCATGAGATTTCTGAAATCTCATAGACATAGCTGGTACTGTAAAACTCAGGCAAGAATTCGAATGAAAAAAAGCATTAAAAAAACACTGAAAAAAAAACGACTAGTGTGAACTTACCCTTAAGTTAAAAGAAAAATATTCACATTCCAGAAATGTAAACTCAGATGTCTATATCAAAGCGAAAAAAGAAGAGGTCTGGAAGTGGATCGCCATAAATAGTGGTCCATAGAGGAAAAAGCTAGAGATGCAGCGCGACAGTGGGAAAAAAGATGGCCGGATGGTGGTCACAGAGGCAGCCATAGAAGCGAGTGATAAAGTGAGTATTGGTAAAAAAAAAATAAAATACCTCTCCGGCCACCGATTATGTTCAGGTCATGGAGGTCATTGGGCATCATAAGACTGCGGCTCACATCTTGACGTCATAAGATTGTGACCTTCCAACACGTAGTGGCGTGGACATGATAGGAAGTTCTGGCTTATCGTGAGAGGCTGGTGATGTGGTGTGCTATGGCAGGAAAAAAGGGGACCAGATGTTGGGCTGTGGGCTGGCTGCAGAAATCAGCAATGAGGTGTTAGGATTTTCTTTGCAGGTTTTATTCCAATTATGTACAAAACCTATAGGACCTATCTAGTTCATAACCCAGGGACTGCATGTACACATTTTCCAGACAATTAGAGGTTTTGCAGTATTGAGATACACATCAAATTTATTAGCTGCAAATTTGGTGAGGAAAATCGTCAAAGCTGGCAAATTCCAATTTCAAAACATCCATTCATTTCTAGTATTCAGTCTCACTGTACCATATTACCTGTGACATGAAGCTGTCTTCCAGAACCTCAACTTTGTAGCAGACTTTGGCTGTACCTCACCCAGTTGTAAGCCTCCCACAAAACTGTTTCTGTTTCAGTCAATTACTTTGTTTCAGTCTACGGGCTCCCTGCCACTTGATATTAAATCAGACAAAAGCAATCCGATTTTGAATCCTAGGTTTGTGTTCTCAGTGGAGTATTTGTTCCTGTTCCGAATAAATTGCGATCGGACAGAAAAAAAACTCCACAGCATGCTGCGGTTGCTTGCAAGATTTGGATCGCACACACCCATATAAATCTATGGGTGAGTGGCAAACATCGCACTGCACTGGGATATCAACCGAGTGCAGTGTGATTCCTGCGGATGCCGGCAACAGAGGAGATGGAGAAATTAATCTCCGTCTCCTCCGCAGCTGTGCTCCAATTCTCTTACGCGAGAGGATCGTAGCACAAATCACTGACACTCGTCTCCCACTCGCAGCAGAGTTGGAGCAGAGTGTGACCATATCGCATCCCATGCTCTCGCATCGGATGTGATGCGCTAATGTGACTCTGGCCTACAAATGATGATTATTATAGATTTTGTTTTGAAGGCAAAGATGGGTCACACAAAATATTGATTTGATTTAGATTTCTCTTTTGTTTATTCACTTAGTATTGTGAGAATTATTCAAAATTAACTATTAACACTTCTATTTTTAAAGCACTTTTACTGCCTAAAACATTTACATAGTAGTGTGTATACTGCAATGCATACAATATTGTATATAGCCACTTTGCATCTATAATTAGCAACACCATTCGCAGCTCCTTTTTATGCCATAGTTAGTAGTGGGAGTGGGACATGCTTGCGTCATGTCAGTTTCTCACAAAATTTCCTTACAGAGTAATAGCATCTCATTCCATTCACTTGCAGGAAGTCTCTTATCTGTAAGATGCGCCACATGCAGCCACTGTATCAATGTCCTGTCATAATGGATCTGCCCACAGTCTCTTAAGCCATGATAAAGTTAATGTAGTTAAGGTCTAGTCCTTCGTCCAGTCTCAGAAAACACCTTAATGCCCTCCAATGTGAATGGAGGCGGAAGAATTTGGAAGATAATCTTGGTGCATCAAAGAGTGGCTCTGTCTCTGCTTTTTACATCAAGAACAACTTTTAGTTTTTCCCTGTATTAGGCTACATGCACAAAGTTGCATTCCACCGGTGTTGTACTTACCAGTGAAACTATAGCCCTATGGTGTACCTTTTTTGCCTTCAATTTTAGATTTTCTTGTGTTATATATGCATATAAAATTAGAAAATAATGTGCATGCAGGATTTGGAGGGATTGTCAGTAAAAATTTTGCACTGCTTTAAAGAGGGTACAAATATTTTTATTAAATGCATGTATCTGAGGTTATTTTTGCAACTGGATTTCTTTGCTGGGTATTGATGTGCGAGATTCGTCCGAGTATCTCGCACGTGAGTATGAGCCCTTAAACTGACTACATCATGAACTAGTGGCCCTAAAGTTGAATTAAAAATGTTTTTTCTTTTAATTTCTCCACTCAATTGCAGAGATATTAGCTTGTAAAGTTTAGGTTATAACTTTTGATAAATTCAACAGGGTCTTACCAGAGATTTGTCTCTGGACTGGGTACTTTTGTCTCCTGCATGGCATCAACCAATCATATACAGGAGAAGCAAAGAAATGAGTCGGAGCATATGTTGTATGTGCAATTCACACTGTGGCCATTTCACAAACTCCAAAGAAAAAAAACAAAATGAGCATATACTCTGTAGTAGGTAAATAATAATAGTACATGGTAAAACGATCAGGGAGACCTGCGCTGTAGAGCAGCCTCTGTGTAGCCCATCAGCACTGGTCTCCCTGATCGTTTTACCATTTTTTTTTTTTAATTGTGGGCTGACACCGATCCGCATTTGACCTAGCAGCTGGGGAATTATTAGTGTTTAATTTTTGGGTAAGCGCTTGTGTGATTTTTTTGTTTAATTAATAATAGTACATGTAAATAACATATGTCAGACTACATGAAGGAAGCAAACAGACAACTAAGGCCTGTTTCACACTTCCGTTTTTCAGCTTAGTCGAAATCTGCTAAAATGGCGGAAAACGGATCCGTAGGCAGATTGAAAGAAACGGGTGGCACCGGACCGTTGTGTTGACAGATCCGTGTAAGGTTGAATTTTAAAGGAACCCGTGCCTGGAGAGAGAGAGCGAGAGAGTCAGCCGCCAGAACGGGATTTAGGGTTAAATTTCGGCAATTCTTCCGGGCAAATGCAGATCGGCCAGCAAAAAAACGTTTCAGTGTCCGTCCAGTCATGTCAGCGGACGCCAAAATTTGGGCGGATCCGTGAAAAAACGGATCCTATGGATGACCATCCGTCAAGATCCGCCGTTAATGGGAAGAAAAACGGATCCGCCAAGAAGAATGGCGGATCCGTTTTTTTTTGCAAAACGGCGGATTTTGACTGATGGTGACAGACGGATGTGTGAAAGAGGCCTTATGGACACACGTCTCCCATAATGATAGTTCTGCTTCACCTCACTTGTCTTATCTATTGCATTATTTTTGTGCTGTATTGTGCATAAATATGTGACTTCAGATTTTGTATTAGTCTATGCCTGATGAAGAGACCTGAGTAGTCTCGAAAGCTTGCAATGTGTTACCATCTTTTCAGTTAGCCATTAAAAGGTATCAACCACTGAGGACTCTCAATTCTGAATATTTTTCCATCTACTGGCTAACACGGTACAAAGATATACATCTTTTCTGTATAGCGATATAGGTACATTTATTAGCGAGGGTAGTGTATTATTTGTATGTAGGTGTAAAGTGGGCCCCTCAAAGTCAATGTTACTGGTGGGCCCTTCGCTCTCCAATCCGACACTGCATGCAGGCCATATTTCTGATCTGTAGAATACTGATTCGTTATACTAATGTGTACATAAGACCTTTTCAGAAACCTAACTTTACCTGCATTGCTCATTACAATGAGTTAAGGATAGGCACATGCATTTTGGTAAAAATTTAGGCCCCTCCAGCTCCTGTAGCATGATTTTATCTGACACAGAAAAGATGATGACCTGTAATGATTATGACTGCTACAGTTTCTATCCAAAGCAAAGGCACTTTGTCATGTGAAATCAGCACAGTCAAATACACTATTGTGGATGATGAAGAAAGTGCAGACTCAGCAGGTCTCAAATAGGGGTGACACCGCTTGAAGCCCAGCCTTTTCCATTAACAATGTGTATGCTACTTCGTTACACCAGCTAACGTAAATGGAGAGGAAAAACATGTACCAAAGCAGTAGTATGTACAGTTCTAAATGGTGGGTTTGTTCCTGGTAATGGCCAAGTGAACAGCATGAAAAGAGATCTGAGTTATTTGGATACAGCATCTGAAATACATAATGTTAAATTAAATATACCAAAAGGCTAGGGCTCCAAGGTGTTATATCACCAGGGACCGTTAAGATTGTTAAAAGTAATTTTTGGCTGACTTTGATTTAATGTGCATCAATGGCCAGCTTAATGGGTATATTGGAACCGTTTATTTTTAATTAGCCAATCAGTTTTGATTTTTAACTGTGCAATTTTTTACTCTCAGAAAAAAAAAAAGCCAGCGTTGCCAACAACAGGAGCCATATTAATAATCATTGGACCATAATGCAAAACTCAGATGTGTAGGCGTTAAGTTGCTATCCCTACAAATGGCTCATACACTCAGCCATATTTCATTTCTTGTTAAAGCACCACTCCAGGGTTTTTTTTTTCAATTTTACTCCTCTAGCGGTGTCACTAATCTAAGTTCCCTGCCACTAGTATTATACTTACCAGCCACCATCTTTATCTATTATTGATGACGCTCCAGTCAGGATTCTTCAGGTTGTGAGCTGCCGGATTGCTCCAGTGGTTGCTGGAATAGCCGGAAGTCACAACTCAATGTAACTCTATGATAGACAGAATAAGGCCAAAACGAAGATCTTATAGACTTACATTGAGAGATTGTGACTGTCACCTCTGACTTCCGGTTAGTCAGAAGTTGCAGTTACAAAACGGTGGATGGAGACCAGAGCGGTGCAGGGAACAGTGGAAGGCAGTGGCGAATAAGTGTAATACTAGAGGAAGGGAACTTAGATTGGTGGCACCTCTTCAGTGCTGAAATATAAAAAAAAATTGCTGGAGTGGCACTTTAAGAATTGCAGGTTGTGTAGTGATTGACTGCCATAACATGATGTCTATTAAAGTCTACAAGGCCATATAATATCTCTAAATACATATAAAGTTGGTTGCCCCATGACAGAGGTATTTTGATCTTGAAGAATTTCTTTCTTGGATAGGATAATTCTACGATAAGGTGTTATACAGTATAGAAAAAAAGTGGTCAGACAATCCGCGCTGCGAATCACTATAAACAATTATTATTTCGAAGTTTCACAGAACTCCTTCCTCAGGAGTGTTTTTTTTTCCTGAGGAAGGAGTTCTGTGAAACTTCAAAACGCGTTGAATAAAGACCACTGTAATAATAATTTTTTTATAGTGATTCGCAGTGCGGATTGTCTGACCACTTTTTTCCTGTTCTGCATCTTCTACGTCGGTCCCTCGTGGATCTGTGGTTCCTGCAGCAGCAAATCCTCCATGCTTATTACAAGCTCCATCTGGTGAGTGTATTATTTCTAAATTGATATACCTACACTGGATAATGCACTATTGCGCTATTTCTCTTCAATAGTATCCCTAGTAAAGTGTTATACAGTGGCACTCAAGGATTCCATGTGCGGCCACACAAGTTGTATGGCATGCACAATGCCTTAAACATTGTATACTGGAATTTAAGTTCAAGAAAGCAGTAAAAGCAATTCAGTGATGGGTCTCCCATCACCTTGCGATCCATACAGTGTAATCATCTGATGGTATATTTACCTCAGCCAAATCACCACTGAAAACCAGATAGAAAAGGGCCCCTATGCAAGAACAGTATATTGTCCCTTTGATGTAAAAAAAAAAATCTCATAATAATGCACAATTCCACCTGCTTTGGAGTTGGATATGGGCCCATGTGAGGATGCACAGGTTGCACCAATGATATGTCCCTGGCCAAATACATCTCTTGCCTCCATATTAATGAACACATATACCTGGGTGTATAGGAAACAAATTTTATTTATTCCAGGACATTAGCTATGATTTCAAAATATAGCCTGGAACATAGAAATCCTTTGTGTGACTGCAAGAATGGCACAGTCTTGACAACACAACACAGTGGTATCATTGCGAGTACTACACCAGAAGATTAAGGCTGCTTTCACACATTCGGCTTTTTGAATCCGGCACGATGCGGCGAAAAGTGTGAAAACCGGATCCGGAATTGGATCCGGTTTTGGCTCATAGAATTTAATGATCGCCGCATCGTGTTGGAAGGACATGCAGCGCCTCCGTTTTAAGCCGGAAACAGCAAACCTGCGCCGTCCGGCGTCAGCAAAAAACGTTGCCTGCAACGTTTTTTTGCAGCGCTGGAACGGCTTTTTCTACAGCGCATGCACGGACACTGTGAGGTTTAACCCACAAGTGCCCGGCGCGCGCGCGTATCTCTCCCTCTCTCTCCCCCCGCATACCGCCGCCTCTCTCATCCCCGGTGTGGCTCCTTTAAATGCTTTCCAAGCAGGATCAGGCGCCGCATCTGCATCCGGTGTCACCGCTGCAGGCCTGATCCGGCGGTCCGGCTTTCCACCGCACGCAGCCGGAACGAAACCACCGGATGTGTGAAAGCAGCCTAAGTGTAATTTTGACAACAAGCATTTCCCCCAAAAAAATTTAAGAGGCTCACTTCTATACTGAAAATGGTACATCTCAGCATGTAAAGCTTTAGGCTCTGTTCACATCAGGCCGAGAGCCTTCCAGTGAGATGTGTCCGGAAGATCTCCTAATGTGTATCTCTGACAGGGCACTGTAATCTATCTTCATCGCGAATAGGCTCCTATTTAGATAGACATGTATATGTCGTGGTTTATTTTCTTTCACTATATTGCTTTATATGGAATAGTGTAGCCTACTATCCTGCAAAAAAAAATAAATGTCAGTGTATATGGGCCCAGCCTACTCCAAAAGTCACTCTTTTGGCCTAGGCCATTTTTTTTAGGGCCATGTGGATATTTGTATGCATTCCTCAAGAATTTTCAAGGGCACATGGCGAATGTAAAGCTAAAATCAGATGTAAACAGGCCTTATCCCCCTTAGGTATTCTATTGAAGTTAATAAAGGAAAAGTGGCACAACATGGACGCTTTAAAAACAGTAAATTAAGTAATGCATGTGTCACTGGGAATTTACATATTTGCTTTCATTAAGATCGCTGGAAATTCTCCCTCTCAGGGTTGCCAACTTGACTTTTCATTTTTTCTGGGCAGCTAATCAAAAAATCACGGACACTCAATATTTTTTGAAGAACAAATTGGAAAACCATTTTCATATTATAGTGATTATAAGTGATCCATGTTTGCAGCCCATAATTCTGATATGAAGGCGTTAGCTGCACTCATTGTAAACTGTAAAATGCTAATTACAGTCAAAATGATCTGTATAAGCCTCCCCAGTTGCAAAAAAAATATAGACACGTAATTTTTTTTTTTTACCGAGAGGGCAAAAAAGTGCCCTCTTTTAATGGACTGTCCTGGAATTTCTGGACGGTTGGCAACACTGGCCCCTGTGTGAATGCAGCGTTAAATCAATCCTTGACTGATTAGGATGAGTAGTAGTATTCTGTCTTGACTACAGTATCAGCAGCTACATGGACAGACCTCACTCAGCACTACTCCCCCTTTCTTTTACTCAAGCATGACAGATTTGTATGAAGCATTATTGACAATACCCAAGCTCGGACTGGTCCATAGGGTAACAGGGGAATCCCCGGTGGGCCCCCAACCCCACTGTATAGGTAGTACTTGGCATAATTCACATGATTTACTCTGTGCAGAAAAAAGCAGCATCTCCACATTCATTAACCAAACTACATAGCTTATTATTATATAGAGATATAGGTACATTTGTGAATGAGGAGAGTGTAATATTTGTATGCAGGTGAAAAGTGGGCCCCTCAAAGTCAATGTTACTGGTGTCCCCTTGACACCCCAGTCCGACACTAACAATACCTGATAAATTACATTAAAAAAACGGTTCAGGCAGATAACATACAAGGATTTATGAGATGCTAAACGTTCTTGTATCACAATTAAAGCAGAAAGCTCAAAGATCAGGGAAGAACAGAATTGTGATATTAAGAAAAACAAAAACTGACAATGATCAATTCTAAGTAGCAAAATCCGGGTTAACTAGACCCATGTGTGCATATATAAAATAGCCTGCAATTCGCTTTATAATAGACACACATCATTAAAAGGGACTAATCGGCTCATAAAAGTGTGATTTAAAGGGCCAGTGTAACTCAAACATCAGTTTATCAAAGTAAGATGAGCTACTGATTTCAATGTATAAAATGTGCTGGAAACTGTATCGGGAGGTTCTCGGTAAATGATCTGTGAGCTAAATTACCAGTCTTCCTATCTGCAATGCCAATGAAAAAAAAAAAAACCACTACAGTCAGCCTCTCCCCTGTCAGAAATGCTAGCTTACAAACAATAGATTGCATAGATCTGCCCAGCCAATGGCCATTACAAAGTCTTCGGGTATCTTGGAGAGCTATTTGCACACCTCCCAATGCGGGATTGTCATCTCCCGGGCTCGTTGGGGTTAATAACAGTATAACAATGCCGTCCAGTGACATGATGTGTGTGTTTTGTAGGGAAAGGGAAGCAGCTCGCTGCAGAGCCGCAGACAACACATCTCATCTCTGCGGAAATGGCCAATGGGGTCTGAATTTTTCCTTCCTTCAGAAAATAAAATATTGGACTGCTCTAATTATTCCGATAATTTTACAAACGCATCTCCTCCGCTTTAACCTCTAATTCACATTTCTTCCCAAGAAAAAAAAAAAAAAAAAAAAAGATTCCTCAGAGTCTTGAGGAAAGGTCATGCGCCTTGTGCGGTGTTGGATATTAGATATTATTAGACAGGGTTCCCTCATCTGCTTCCAAACTATGTGAGAGACCGGTAGAGCAGCACCTGCTACATATGCAACCGCAGTACAGCAAAATCATAATAAACGAGCAGATCCCACATTCCCTGACACACAGGGGGTAATGGCAGCCTATAGAATGGACGTATGCCAGGGGAGAAAGTTTGGGGGTTACTGCCTTGTCATGCATAGATAGCTATGAAATAATAATGATGATGATGATGATGATGAAGAATAAATCCTGTATACATATTCCACAGAGCTTTGCAATAAACATACAAAATAGCAACTAATGACAAACAATGTAATAAAAAGGAGAGATGACCCTTTCAAGCTTTACTGCTGCTGCTTGTGGTTCTTGTGGTCATCCAGATTTGGACTTCTATCTCCCAAGAAGTCTATGCAGTGCATACAGTGTGCCAAGTCTGAGAGATCCATATACTCCAATGAACCCAGATCTTGGGGTACAATGGCTGCATTAGAAATCGTACTTACAGTGCGGAGGAACTGAATCTCATCCTCCACTTCGCCCCCTTCAGCCATGGCTCTTGAGGAGTCAGCTCTGCTAAGACTATGCTTGCCTCCACTGAGGGCTCAGCGTGCTGTGCAGCTCTTCTCCTGGCAATATTAGCATACAGCTAATCCACAGCCATATAGGGAGCAGCAGAGCTACCGTGTACTCACTCTGCTGCACTGCAGACTGTCAACCCCCTCACTGCCAGCAGCACAATCACACACATCACCACACTGATCAGATATCACAGGCTGCCTATATATAAGCAGCCATGAATTTGCATCCTCCACTTTACTTTATATATGCATGTGTATGTCTTTCTGCTTACAGTGAATGCTTAGAAAATATATATATTTTCTATTGATTTTGCAAGATACTAAATCAGATTTTAGCTGACAATTTGCAACCGGGCTAATCCATTTTACCATTCGTATCTCATCTATTTTCAATTATCATATTGCTGTTCTATTTCTCTGATCTGTGTGATTCCTGATAAAAATTACAAAAAAAATCACGATACCGCTATTAAGTATTAAACCATTTATTGTTCCTGTTTTCTTGAGATTAGAAACGAACATGTTTGCAACTTGCAAATGTTGGGTAGCGTCTGTCTGTGAAATCATTGCTTTCCGCTCTGCAGAGCTGTGATGCACTGCGATATGCTGTAATATTTTTATTACCGCTTTCTCATTGGGTTGGCTCCTGGAGTACATACAAGCAATGCTCTGAATGCGGGTCCATCTGAATGCAAAGCTCTGGCCATGGCTACTGTAGCGCCTTTCTTAATGAGATCTATGACAGCCTACAGGGTATAGAGACTGCTGAGCTTAGGACAAAAAACAATCAGTTTAGTATCCAGAGATACAATCTTTGCACCTGCAGTTTTTGTAACCCTACATATAGTCTAGTGTCTTAGTGAGTCTTACCTATAATTACATGAAAATAATGAAATCCAAAGAATGGCAAAAACATGATGAACAGGCCACGGCCAAAGTAAATCCCCAAATGAATTAATTATTAGGAAAATGTATTAGACATGATTGTGATAGTAATAATTTATACACATCTGAGTTCTTTATTTACAATGTAAAGGGGTTATTCTCAATTTTAGGGCAGGTGCAGATGGCCATAGATTCTCTCCAAGTTAATCAGGCTGAATATATGTAATGGCACTCTGCTCAAACTTTGATCATAGTGTGATCAGATTCTCTTGGAAGAGGAGGGATGGAGAAAAAAAATTCTGCATCTTCTCCATTTTGTCAGTCCATGAAAATCAAACTGTACTCAGATATAATCCGAGTGCAGTCCAATGTTTCCAACACATTTATTGACTTGCATAGTCGAATGCGGTCTGAATCAGGGCCGCCATCAGGGCATTACCATCAGGAGGATCTTGCCGCTTTAGTAACTGAATGCGCGTCCTCCGACTCACGTTCTGCTAAAATCTATTGCGGTGTGGGCCTGCCAGGTCAGCTAAAATCTATTGCCTTGCAGGCCCGCTGAGCCGATAGCTGACATCAGCATGCAAATCAGCAATACACGCCACTGGTCAATCACAGACCAGCAACTGATGTCAGCGTTCCCGTAACTGGGGGTGCATTTCAGTGACATCATGCTCCATGAAGGGGATGCCAAAGGGGCTGGTTGTAGAAGAGGACATAAAAGAGGGCACTGTGTAATTAGGGATGGCATCATCAGGCAGGTTGCAGATCGATAAGACGCAGGTTCCACGTTCCTGATGAGCCTTCATCATATTGATGTGGAAGGTCTTTTGCCTACCCCGAGTGTGGTCAAGAGTGACCACGTAGGTGACCAGGTTGAGCTGTTGGTGTATGACATACTAGCCTTCCCAGGCCACCTGAAGCTTGTCAATTGGTACAGGATCCAGCACCCACACCTTCTGACCAATTTGGTAGGTCCGCTCCCAGGCGTTCTGGTCGTTCTGATCATACCAATGCTTCTGGTCAGCCTGGGCCTGCACCATGTTGTCATGCACCAACTGCGTCAAGGTCTGCAACTTGTCATGGAAGCGCTTGACATACTCCACAATGGATATTTCTGGACAGCTTGGTTCTTCTTCCCAGGATTCCCTTACCAACCCAAGGGGCCCCCGGACTCGCCTGGCGTACAGGAGCTCAAAGGGGGAGAACCCCGTCAAGGCCTGCAGAACCTCTTGGTAAACAAATAGCAGGGGTGGGAGGTACCGCTCCCAGTCGTGTCCCTAGGACTTAACCAGCATTTTTAGCATCTGTTTGATGGGTACCGTTGAATCTCTCACACAAACCATTAGTTTGAGGATGATACGCGCTCGATACCAGATGCCACACCTGCATTTTCTTACAGAGAGCCTCCATTAGGCGAGACATGAATTGAGCCCCCTGGTCGGTAAGCATCTCCCTGCAAAATCCTACTAGGGAAAAGATGGCCAACAGGGCATCCACCATCTTATCCTCCCTAGTTGAGGACAGAGCCACTGCCTCCGGACACCCGGTAGCATAGTCTACCACAGTGAGGATGAAAGGCTTTCCAGAGCTGCTGGGAATGGCCAGTGGTCGGACAATGTCCACAGCAATCCTCTTGAAAGGCTCCTCTATCACTGACAAAGAGATCAGGGGAGCTTTGGGAGCAGGCTCTGACTTTCTCACTCTTTGAAATGTGATACAGGAGCGGCAGTAGTTTATTACATCTGTCCCCATTTTGGGCCAATAGAAGTGTTGAGACAGCCAGGCCTTAGTTTTGCTGACCCCCAAGTGTCCAGCAAGTGGAATCTCATGGGCAATCCGTAACAACTCATCCCTAAATTGGTAGGGTACGAGGGTACAACCAGCTGTTTCTCCCTCAACAACATCTGTTGGGGTTTAGAGAGAACTATTTCCCTGTACAACATCCCTTGCTTCCAGAATACCCTCTCAGTCTCAGAGGTGGGCTTCTCGGCGAGGTTCCTCAGTGTCTCCAGGCTAGCATCTGAGTTCAGAGCTGCCTGGAACTCCTGGCTGGAGGCAGTCAAAAGTGATGTTAAGGTCCCGTCCTCACAGGGATCCTCCGGGTCCGTCACTGGGTCAGTCATTCCTCTGACTGAGGAAAGTCCAGAAGGCAGAGCGGTACTTGCATTCTGGGCACTCTGACTGCGGGTGACAGAGGCTATATAGGCCATCTACCTGGGGATTATCATAGTCCCATCATCCTGCTTGGCTATGGCTGCTACCTCCCCATCCCCCCCTATTACCTCAGGAGCAGTGCTAATTATGGGGCAGTTACCATCGGCCAGGTCACCTTCCTTTGTGGCACTGGTCAGTTGCCCGGCATCACCTGATTCATGGTTCCCGTGCCTCTCCCCAGTGTTCTTGAGGCCTACAGTGACAGTGTCACCCACGTTGACTCTCTGCAAATTTTCACATGCCCTCCCAACCGCCCCTCCCAAAAAAAGAACTGCTGCATTAGACCCTGAGGCCTTGGATGGGGGGGATCTTCTTCTGCTTCTCCTGACAAGTTGTGCTGAGGTGTTCAGTCCGACTGCAGACATAACACTTGCGTGCATCAGCTGTTGTCTTGGTGTTGACAAAGAGAACAAGGCCTCAGGAGGGTCGGCTGGCAGGGTCTTCGATGGCTTACCCCCATTACAGCTGGCACTGACCGGTGTCCGCACCTCCAGTTTACGATTGGCCTTGTAGGTGTCAGCGATCTGCGCTGCTTTATCCTCGTCTTTTGGCTCCCAGTCCATCACGAACTGTCTCACCTCAGCCAGACAAAGATGTAGGAACTGGTCTTTCACCATCAGGTCCTGCTGCTGCTCAAAGGAGGTCACTGACAGTCCTTGGACCCACTGCTCAAAAAGGGTTCTCAGCCCATGCACCACATCGCTATAGCTGTCGTGTGGTCCACGATGGAGGTTCCGGAACTTTTTACAGTAGACCTCAGGAGTCAGTTGGTACTTTTTTATCAGGGCCTGATTGATGGCCTGATAGTCTCCATCTTAGTGTTAAGGTAGAGAAGCAAACGCCTCCAGAGCTTTTCCTCTGAGCCCTGGAGTTAAATATCGGGCTCATTTGGTCCTGAGGCAGCTGGTACTGTCTGCAGGCTTTTTTAAACCCCCGCACAGATATGTCCAAGTCCCCATCCTTTTCCTTCACTGGAAGTGCTCTGGCCGAGGTTTAAAGGTTGTTGCATTATTGGACTCACTGCTCCGTGAGGTAGATGATGCTACTTCGAGTCGGGCCATCTCCAGCTCATGGTCTCTCCAAGCTTGGGCCTCTGCTCGACGCTCAGCATCTTCCCGGTCAGATCTCTCAGCCTCTCGGTGTTGCTGGATCAGCTTCAGACATCCCTCATGATTGTCTCATGGAGTTGCTCCAAGGCCATCTGCAGAAGGGGTCCACACTACTCTGGTTGCGAGCAGGGCTGGCATTCACCGGTTGGACCTCTGGATCAGTATCGTCCAGACTTTGGCTGACCCCGGTCTCCGCTGAGCTCTGGAAATGGGCTTCATATGCTTCAAGTAACACCAGTTCAGCGACCATTTGGTCTTTGTTTTTGCTAGGGAGGTCAATGCCTCTGGTCGTACATATTCCAGCAAGAGTGTCCTTTTTTCTGCTGGGCGTACCAGAACTCTCCCATCGCAGCCATAATTACCAAATAAAAGATAGGACACAAAAACGAAGATGGGTAGGGATTAACTGCTACACATATAGTATTGTCTTAGAGCTAATAAACACCGAATTCGATCTTCAAAACTTGTTGTGCAGGGTTCTAGCAAGAACTGTGCAAACTTTTAGTGAGAGGAATGATTGCTCAAACCAGATCACTAATACTCTATGATTCCTCCGCTCTACCACCAATATGTCAGGGAAACCCCTTTTGTTTCCAATTTCAGTTGGGAACTTGAAGCTCTCTGGCACCCCCCTTACCCTCAGGTCAGTCAGGGAACTGCACCTAGGATAAGTAGTCACAAGAAAGGCTGCCCAGTCACGTATTGGCTATTGGGGCGCTCTGCAGTGAGGGCGGTATGTATATTACCAGTCCCAGGCCGGGGATACACATATGAACTTCCTATCCATCACTGCTAGGATCCCCCAATACACCAGAACACTACGCTGCCATCAGTTCCTCGTTTGATACAAGATATGTCCATTACCAAAGCCTATATCGGGTCAGAAACAAACCCCAGGCAGCGGGAATTTGCACGGAGTACGTGTCAGTTCGGTCATAGAGCAAAAAGAACGAAGCAAGTAAATTTATAAGTTTACTCCAGAAAATGTCGGCAGTGTTTACAAAAAATACAAAAGATATTACAAAAAGAGTCAAAATACAATATGCACAACAGAAAATAAAAGGGATGAACATATGAACTTGCTATATCTCAGTCACAGGTATGACAAGTCGATAAAGGGGAGGAGAGACTTTTATGCTTTGCCCACAAACTAGAGACTCCTCCTTCTGCTGACCTCACAGGTGGACTGTGTTCGAGAAGGCATACCTCTTTTGGAAAATTATCAAACACTCCTATTCTCCATATCTTTGGTCAGGAAGCTCACAGGGCGACGATATGGACATTATATTTTCCCCTTCTTTTGAGACCAAACACGGCATGTCTGTGTGTTACTGGGGGGCAGAAATTAATATCCCAGGTTTCTGATGGCCCTAGAAGCCACAAAATGTTGCCATGCATAGCCCTATGTGTCCAGATCCTGGAAATCCAATTTCACATTTCTAGGATTACTGTGAGTTATTAAATTTGACTTTGAGTAGTATGTGGGGATAGAACAAAGAAATTTCCGGCGGGAAACCTTAGAGCCATAAACTGCATTCCCGAGGGAGGGGGAAGAGAGTCAAATTTCAGAGGCAGACCAAGGGGGCTTGCAGCAGCGAGGGGGATGTAGCAGGCTTTTGGTTGTGGAGAAACCAATGGGGGGGAGGGCAGTAAATCAGCTTTGGTTGTGTAATCCGGACAAGGGGAAATGATTCATATTTTCCTGACACTGGTCAATTTAAAAAAGGTGGGGGCTTTGTTCGATATTTTTTTAGCTGTTGACAAGACTGAGGGCCCAGTCATGGTGATGTGGTTTTTTTTGGGCATAGAGATCAATAGAGTAGCCATGGAGTCTAGGCTCCCAGAGGATAAATTGGTGGATTTGCGGCTTGTGGTAGTGGCTGTTACACCCGGTTCTCGTTCTGGCTCTGCGTCCCGGTCTGCCGATGCCTCCCGTTCAGGTCACTCACCTCGCGCCTTGCACGCTGTCCCTGTGCAGCAGCAGGCTCTCTGTGTGTCCCATGCTGCTTCTCAGCGTTCAGCTCCCTCCCCCTCCTCCAGCTCCTGGCATCCGGCCAGCAGCTCTCTAAGCAAAGCTATTAGAGCACGCGTGCGTGTACCCCTGGCTTCTTAAAGGGACAGCGTGCATTTTTCAAAATCTGGTAATTATCCAATGGCAGCGCACTGGCTGCTATTTCTGGCCTCTCCTCCATAGGGAGAGCGCCAGAGCAACGAGTATCAACCATTGCTACATCCGGTTCTGTTGCTAACCTGTCTGCACTGCATTTGCAGCCTCTGTGCATTCTCTCATGCTATCTGTCTCCACAGATTATTTGTATCCTGATAACCCTGGCTATCTCTGCAATCATCTGTGCAAAAGCCATCCCGTTCCGCCAACAGACATCTGAGTCCGAGGACTGTGGCAAGGTTACTGGAGCCAATTGCCCGGATCCTGAACCCGCCTCATTACGGACTCTGCTATTGTTTCTGTTATCTCTTTTGGTCCCGCTGGGACAGTTGCCACGTGTCCGGGGTCTAACTTGAGGTAGCACCTGTGTCCTCTGGGTATTCCATTCTGGTCCTGTCTGAGGGACTTTGCTACGGGTACCCGGAGCTCACTAGTTACGCCCCCTTCAGAGCCCCCCGGACCATGGTCCCGAGGTTCCACATTAAAAATAAAAAATGAATGTGAACTTCACCATCTCTGCCTCCGCTTCCATTCATTACAGTGGCATTGATTCAAGCCAAAAAAAGTGAGGTTAAAAGTAGTAGTCATTTCTAAGTAAGCTTAACGTAACATCATTTTGTTTGCATTTCATAGGAGATCAGGGCTGATCTGGTGGTCTGGGATGCCTTTTAAGGGACTACGGTCGCATGTTGTGTATGGACAAGGTAGTGTCCAATGATTGACAGAAGTTTTTCACAAACGCTGCTGGGTCAGTCGAATTTTGGGCATTTTTTCAGTGACACTGGCGTATTGGGCATTGGCCTCTGAAAAAAGTAGGTTTAGTGAAGAACTTGTCCTTATTGGAAATATTCCCGATGGCTATGGGGTCCGAATTTTTTGGGAAGAAGGTGTACTTTTATTGTGACAATTTGTCGGTGGTTCATGCAATAAACTCACTGTCTGCAAAATTTCTTCAAGAAGTGGCTTACCTGTGTCATTTGGTTTTACGGTGTTTGGAGTGGAATATATGCATAATAGCTAGGCATGTTCCAGATGTATCCAATGAAGAGGCTGATGCTCTCGTTTTCAGTTCGATAGGTTTCATCAGTTTGTACCCTGGGCAGACAACGTGGGAGCAGAATGTCCCAATCTACTGTGGAACGTGGTGAAGGTATAGATTCAGTCAGGAACTGTGGAACCATGGCTCTGTGGAATCGCTATAAAACTGTTTGGACGGAATGGGATAATTTTGGTATGGATACAGATGTAAATTCTGACAAAGACAGGTTATTCTTATTATCCTTTTTAGGATAGGATTTTATTGCCGGGAGATCGGTAGCAGAAGTGTTGCAGCGGCATTGGCGATTTTGTTTAAGTTGGAAGGGGTGAAGGATGTAACAAAGGAATTTTTGGCAAGTCAGACCATGAAAGGTTTCCGAAAAGGGTCAGCAAACCAGGTTAGGAGACTGGTTTCCTTGGAACAGTTGTTTAGGTTGCTAAATTGTTTGAATTTGGTTTGTTATTCTCAATATGAGGTGTTTTTGTTTTCAGCTACTTTTGCCTTTTTGTGAGTTGGATAGGCCTTCACGGTTGGTTGAAGGGAGATTAAATTTGGGTGACATTCGCTTGTTAAGTGACAGGGTGGAATGCGTATTACAATGCTCTAAGGCGGATCAGTATGGTCAAGGTAAGATGGTGGTGTTATATGCAATTTCAGGTCATGAGGCCTGCCCTATTTATGTGGTAAAACCTTTTGTGGAGGTACGGGGTGGTGTTCTAGGATCATTTTTAAGGAATGAAGATGGTTCTTTACTGTCAAAGTAACAGTTCATTGCAGTTTTTAGGCAATGTTTGTTGGATATGGGTGAAAGACCAGAGAAATACGAGTCACATTTGTTCTGCATTGGGGCAGCGACGAAGCCTTCTCTTTGGGGTTTGGGAAATGAGATTGTTTGGCACGTTGGGAGTCTGGATGGTTTTGTTCTGATGTCCGCCCACACCTTGTGGCTGTATGCTGAGCTAGAGGAATAGAACTATTACATTTTATATTTAATCCAGAAATATAGGCAGTGTTTATAAAAATATACAAAAGATTTTACAAAAGGAACAAAACAAAAAGCATATAAAATTACATAAAATAAAAGGTTAGACAAAAGAAACTTACTAAACCTTAAAAAACTGCCTCCCTTTTACCAAAATCTCCCCTCTCCAATCTATCTTGAATGCTGCAGCCAGGATCATATTCCTCACCAATCGTTATACCGATGCCTCTACCTTGTTCCTGTCATTACACTGGTTACCCATCCACTCCAGAATCCAGTACAAACTTATTACCCTCACCCACAAAGCTCTCCATGGCTCAGCACCACCCTACATCTCCTCCCTTGTCTCAGCCTACCACCTTACCTGTGCCCTCCGTTCTGCTAATGACCTGAGGTTAACATCCTCAATAATCAGAACCTCCCACTCCCGACTCCAAGACTTTTTACGTGCTGCACCAATTCTTTGGAATGCTCTACCCAGGTTGATACTATTAATCATCAAGCCCCACAGTTTTAAGCGTGCCCTAAAAACGCATTTGTTCAGACTGGCCTACCGCCTCAACTCATTAACATAATTATCCCTGTGTGGCTCATTCAAAAATATTTTTTACCATATTCAGGTTCCTTGCATCATGTTCTCACATGCTTTATGCATTTAATAGCCCTGTGTGTCTATACTGTTATCATGGGAGGATTAAGGGTAGCCAGGGCCCCGCGCTGTTCAGATTCTGTGGGCCCCCCGGTCATGCGACGGGGTCATGCGACGGGGTCATGCGACGGGGTCATCATATACCTGATAGATTATTCCAGAAAAATAGTTGCTGAGTGAAACTATAACCTGTCAAACATCCATTGATCTAGTCAATTTACCCTTCAGTTAGGAAGAAAAAAAAAAACACTTTAAGCATTCGTATTGAACAGTCCAATTTTAATCTGTAAACAAGACTGTTGCCAATTTTCGCAAGTTTCTCATGAAAAATGCAGCGCGAAACAGTTGAAAAAACATTTAAAGTATCACATTTCCATTACAATACAAACAGTCAAATCAATGACAAAAATGTCAAATGCATCAAACAGGGGGAAAAGGCGACACTCCAAGAGACCAATCCTCACCTGGAGCCAACATGCAAGAGAAATAGAAAACACCTCCAGATTAGGCAAAGCTCGCCTTTTCTATGTAATAGAATCCATGTTGCTGCACAATGTAAAACTCGTTTTTTTCTTATCTCCAGTCAAAAGAAAATTAGATGAGATGTAGCGCATTGAAGCCACAAAGACTGACATTCTGGAATCAGCCTATAATATTTGGGCCTGCTGGATAGACTCCTATCCTGACCCTCTTCTAAACCCCTTCTTAAATATATCACCCTGAATGGTATATATGAAATGACAAGCTGTTATTTTTGATCTTAAGAATAAGCTGTCTGTCTATATCAAGTTATTTACGAGACAAGCTATAATACAGTACACAAAATATACCAAAACTAGATAAAGTGTTTGGTATAAGTGAAAGTAATTGACTAAAAGTCTGATGAAAGACAGTATTCAAATATATTATCAGGATGTTTTTCCAAAAGCAAACATCCCCCTCCATCCTTGTTATTTCTATGCATGGAGGTGGTGGATGGCTCCGGCGGCCGGTGAGTTGGTGCAGACTGAGTAAGGAAGAGGACTGGAGTCTGGAAGGTGCAGCTGCCAAGGAGTGAGCAGGCCTCGGGCGGCAGAATGAGCCGCTCTTATTGGACTGCGCTCCTCTTTGGCAGTGTGAGTAGGCGGGCCGCGCACCCGCGGTGTCAACATCCTCCTGCACGTCTATGTCATGATGTGCGGGAGGAAGAGGGGGGTGGTAGCGCCGCTGTGAGAGTGCGGCAGGCGGCAGCGGTGGCCGGATTAGTCTGCATGTCTGTCAGTGCTGGACTGGGACTAAAATTCAGCCCTGGCATTTGAAGTTACACAGGCCCTCTTGTCACATGGTGACTGTATAATATCTTTGTACACTTGTAGGTTACAAGAAGTGAGGGGAGTGTAACACGACTATATAACATATAGTCACAGCTGTGCCCAGTATTTCAGCTCAGTCCTATTTATTGCTTTTAGTTGCAGTACTCCTCCCAAAGCTCTGTACCCTTTTGTATGCGCGGTGACAGAATTCCTGGCAGAACTGCAATCCATTGGGCAACCAGCCCCCTGGTCTCAGCCACCCCCCTATATCTGCCGTTCAGGTAAGGCTGTATTCACACAACCATGTGTTGCGAGCCCTATTGCTAGTCTCCTGAGCCAAACTGGACAGTCCATGGTTATTCACCCATCCTGAGCCACAAAATAGAAGCCCACAGCCTCCACAGAATTGGCGCATCACATTAGATTTGCCAATTCTGGCACTTTACCCTGCTCATCTTGATGCCCTGCTGTGGTGGCAATTGGGTTAACATATGGTGTTGATGATATGTCAAAAATCACATATTCCATCAAGCCCTGAGGCTAGTAATGGAGAGGTGTTAGTCAGACACCCCCCCATTACTAACCATTGCTACCCTGTAAGGTAAAATCTTTAAAACACACACAGAAAAGTCCTTTATTTTAAAATGAAAACCCACCCTCTTTCACCTATTTATTTTCTAAAAAAACACTTCCGCAAGTCCATTGTAATCCTCATTGCTGTCCCACAATGATCCCCAACTCTACTGCATCTTGAGGATGTGAGGAGCGGTGACATCAGTAACATTACCGCTCACCACGGCTGCTGGAACACACTGAGAGTAGTGCGAGAACCAGCGGCAGTAACAAGCGGAGACGACAGTAAGGTGATCACAGGTCACAGCTGACGATTCTGACGGTAACCTCTGTGTGATCCGTAGATGACAGCGTGTGAGCAGCCAGCTGTGAACTGCGGTAACCTTACTGACGTCACCGCTCATCACTGCCTCTGAATGTAACAGAGTCGGGGATCATAGTGAGACATCGATGTGGATTACAATGGACCTGTGAAGAAGTTTTTTGGAGAAATAATAGGTGAAATATGTTGTCTAGGTTTTTATTTTAAAATAAAGAACTTTTCTGTGTGTGTTTAATATTTTTTTTATTTACAGGGTTAGTAATGGAAGTGTCAGACTGACACCTCTCCATTACTAACCCTTGGACTTGATGGCAGATGTGATTTTTGACAAATCACAGCTGTCATCAAACCCATATATAACCCCAATTGCCACCGCACCAAGGCATTGGGATGACTGGGCAAAGCTCCAGAATTGGCGAATCTGATGTGAGGTGCGAATTCTGGTGCAGCTGTGGGCTTCTAGTTTTTGTCTTGGACAGCCAATAACACTGGACTGTCCCAGCCTGATAATAGAAATGCCCAGCTTTATCTGTACTGTTTTTACATAGTAGGGGGTCCCTGTGCTTTTTTTAAATTTAATTTGTAAAAAAAAGAAAAAACAGTATCCATTTATCTCTGTAATTTCTATGCTACATTTCAAGTCATACAGGTCTCATACACATTAGGCTCCATGCACATTAGGAGCTCCCATACACATTAGGCTCCCACACACATTAGGGCTCCCACACACATTAGGGCTCCCACACACATTAGGAGCTCCCACACACATTAGGGCTCCCACACACATTAGGGCTCCCACTCACATTAGGGCTCCCACTCACATTAGGGCTCCCACTCACATTAGGCCTCCCGCGCACAATAGGGCTCCCGCACACATTAGGCCTCCCGCACACATTAGGCCTCCCACACACATTAGGCCTCCCACACACATTAGGCCTCCCACACACATTAGGCCTCCCGCACACATTAGGGCTCCCGCACACATTAGGGCTCCCGCACACATTAGGCCTCCCGCACACATTAGGCCTCCCGCACACATTAGGCCTCCCGCACACATTAGGGCTCCCACTCACATTAGGGCTCCCACTCACATTAGGGCTCCCACACACATTAGGCCTCCCACACACATTAGGCCTCCCACACACATTAGGCCTCCCACACACATTAGGCCTCCCACACACATTAGGCCCCATACACATTAGGCCCCATACACATTATGGCTCCCACTCACATTAGGCCCCATGCACTTTAGGCTACGTACACATTAGGCTCCCATGCACATTAGGCTCCCACGCCCATAAGGCTCCATTCAAATTAAGCTCCGTGCACATTAGGCTCCCACGCACATTAGGCCCCATACACATTAGGGCTCCAACACACATTAGGCCCCATACCATACACATTATGGCTTTCACATGTTCAATTTTAACACCCAATACTTTAGTACAGTTTACTGTCTTGTTCCGACACATGCACAGGGCTCCCTGTTACCTGTAGTTCCCCACAGCTCCTCGCATTACACGTCAGGGTATGGCAGTCACTATTGCGGTGTGGCACCTCACACACCTGTCCGGCGCTGTCTGAAACGTTATTCGCTCTGTTGGGTGACCTTATCCCACCGATTTAGTGGCAGGGGGACTTGCATAACATTTTGATGAAATCAAGCCCCTCCACACTGAGGACCATGGGGGGGCTCAGCGATTGCAGCAGGGGAATACAAATGATCTGTGCAACTGACAGCCGTGGGCAGCATCACAACAAATGTTCACAGATTTCCACAGCATAAAAAGACAAAATACCCAAATAATGGTGCATGAAAGCTAGAAATTCTGCACAAAGGACTTCCTAGGAGTGAGTTCACAAGCCCCACATGGAGTTCCACCTGGGTGCTGAGGTGACAGTGCCCTGCCAAGGGCTGCCATGCTGTCATAATTGTCATGATCTCAGTGCGGGTTTGACTCGCACACGTGGGGTTAATGTCTGGAACCAGTGCTGATGACTGGCATTTCTGTTGTGATCCCGATGCAGGCTAAGGCTGGTTTCACATTCGCGCTTTTTAAGCGCACGCACGGCCGGGGGTAGCTCCGCCCCCGAGCCGGCTCTCTGCCCGGCGTGCCCGCCCCTTCCTTGTAGCGCCGCCTCCTAGCGCACAGCGGCGCCTGCGATCGGCGCACCCTATCTTTAGCATAGGGTGCGCAGATCGTGCGCTAGTTGCGCTTTGACCTGCGCTGCGCACTTTTGACGGTGCGCCGTGCGCGCCAAAATCCGAAAAGTTTGATTTGGCTTAAAAAGCGCGAATGTGAAACCAGCCTTACCTCCACACCTGGGGCTATGATTGTGGCCTCTCCCTGGTTCTGGGGAAGCTTCTTATAGCCTCAGGATGCTCCCATCCCCGTCAGTTATACTTTCGCCCTTGGCATAGTGTGGTGACCCCTGAGTGTGTTAGTGCTGTGTTCTGGTTACTTGATTCCCTGTGTATGACTCGGTCTGTTCTCTGGATATCGCTTTGGATTCTGCCTGGTACCTCCTATGTCTGTTTGGTTTTGATCTCTGCTTGGCCCTGATTATCCGCTCTGTCTCCTTCCTGGTACTGTACTGATATCTTGTGTATGACCTTTTGCTTTGTCTGACCTCCCGTCTGTTTGTACTTCGCTGGTCTGTACTGTGCATGACTTCTGCTTTGCCATAATCTGAGTTCTCTGGCTTCTCTGACGCTAAGCCCCGCCCCCTTGCAGTCACATGACCGTTCACATGACCATAGGTCCTGTACAAGCTTGCTCATTTTCAGTGTCCGCAGGTCCCGTGCCTCTTTATTTTCCAGCGCTGACTGGACCCTGACACTATTAGCTTGAAGCACGCTTTGTCACCTCTGCTGCCCTGCTCCCCAGGTAACTCTTAGCACTGCTTCTGTACTCAGGACACGCGCACTGGCTCTATGAGCAAGTGTAGTGCGGTGTCTCTGACAATAATGCTGCTGCATAAGTTGTGGTGGGGTAAGGGTCCAACTGAGATATCCCCATCCCCTGGATGAGGATATAGGCTAAGGGGGGCTGCAGTCCTGGGCTGGGCCATCATGTGCAGTTACAGGGGATCATGTAGCCGGGGTTTCCAGTAGAGGGGTGAGTTTGACCCCCACTGGCAGCTGCCACCACTCCCGGGACTGCTCCCCTACCGGACTGTGGTTGCCCCAAAGGGGACGCATAGGGGAGAGAGGAAGAGCTGGACGTGATCTCTGCCATTTTTGAGCTCAGGTCAAATAGTGAGTAGGGACTAGAAGCACTGCCATGCTGCCGCCGCTGCTGGTGGTGGGAAGAAGACCCGCGCTGCCACTGCCTTCTCCTGGTTGGACAGTACTGAGCACCTCTGTAGGGTGCAGGCCGGCCACTTTCAGCGTGTCATGGTCCCCGGACAGGCCATACGGCATAGGGAAGGCGAACTTGTCCTTCTTCAGGAGAGTTTCTTGGGCTTCTATTTGGGCTGGTACTTGTAGTCCAGGAGCTCCTTCATGTGCATGGCGTGCAGCCTCTTGGCCTCGTCTATGAAGGCATAATGAGCACTCATGCCCCCTCGTGGTCGGGTGACCGCAGCGCCATGTCATCACTCTGCGACACCTGAGCTGCCTGTCTGCGTGGGGACAGCCACTCTCCATGCACAATACAGAGGCATATGTGACGTCATTGCAGGAGGGGGACCCCGTAGTTGCGTGGGGTGCCCCAGAAACAGGAACAGAACGAGCGGCCCACTACATGCACCGACCCTTCTGGCATTTTCCAGAAGTGCCCGATGCTCAGTCTGGCTCTGCTGTCTGTCACACTTTATAATGGGGCAATTTACCCTGGGCTGGTGGGCCCCCCACACCACTGGGCCCTGGGCTACCGCCCAGATTGACCTCATTATTATCCGCCACAGACTGTTATGTACTTAGGCTGTTAACTGGTTCATGCAGCAGTACAAGAACACCCGATTCGTACACTATGTCTGGTCCGAACAATGAAAGCAATTGTTATCATCTACCTTTCGTGTCTCCCCTTTTTCCTAAGGCTATGTTCACACGTAGTTTTAGGTGCTGCGGATTTTTCCTGGCGGATTTGGAAAAATCCGCAGGTAAATTCTTAGGTCAAAAGACCTGCGGTTTAGCCCTGCGGTTTCACACCTCTACAATGGAGAAGGTGTCAAACCGCTGTGGATTCCGCACAAAGAATTGACATGCTGTGGATCTGAACCCGCAGCAAATCCGCACGGAACATGTGCACAGCGTTTTTCAGTTTACCATTGAAAACCATGGTACTGTACAACGCAGCTAAATCTGCTGCGGACCCACAGAGCCTGAAATGCTGCGGATCCGCAGCAGAATCCGCAACGTGTGCACATGGCCTTATTGATTGTAAGCTTGCGAGCAGGGCCCTCATTCCTCTTTTTATCTGTTTTGATCTGTTTTTATTGTTATGCTGTAAAGTCTATTGTTTGTCCAAGTCCCCTCTATAATGTAAAGTGCTGCGCAGGGGCGTACTGTCAATAGTAGCAGACCACGCAGCTGCTATGGGGCCCGGAGAGGTGAGGGGCCCAGATGGGTGAGTGGGCCCGCGACAGCCGCTGCGGTTTGGCAGCTGTGCTGACACAGTACTATCTCCTTTAATTAAATGTAAGCGACGGCCGACGGCCGCTGTATACCCCCCCTGGTTGGGCCCCTTGATTAGCTGCCCTTTCCTTGTTTCCTGGTCAGCAGTTGGATGAAGTCTCTGGCTGGATTTGCATAAGAACGCCACGCCTCCTGGCAGCCAGAGAGGGAGCAGCGTGCATTGCAGGAAGCAGAAAACATTCATCATGAGCCTCTCTCACTCAGGGACAGGGACACACACAAGACGGTGACTCGGTGAGCCCGGCTGGGGGTGGATTTTTTTTGTTAAGTGTGTCCCCTCACTGTTCTGTGTGCGATATACAGCGTCCTGTGTGCGATATACAGCGTCTTGTGTTCGATATACAGCGTCTTGTGTGCGATACACAGGGTCCTGTGTGCGAAATACAGCGTCCTGTGTGCGAAATACAGCGTCCTGTGTATGATATACAGCGTCCTGTGTATGATATACAGCGTCCTGTGTGCATTATACAGCGTCCTGTGTGCATTATACAGCGTCTTGTGTGCGATACACAGTGTCCTGTGTGCGATATACAGCGTCCTGTGTGTGATATACAGCGTCCTGTGTGTGATATACAGCGTCCTGTGTGTGATATACAGCGTCCTGTGTGCGATATACAGCGTCGTGTGTTCGATATTCGGCGTCTGCTGGCAGCCTGGCACTTTACATTTACAATGGCTCTGGCACTTTAGGGAGGGGGCCCGGCTGCACACACTGTGGAGGGTGGAGGGGGCCCTGCATGCACTGCAGGTGTGTGTGTGTGTGTATATATATATATATACCACTGAGCCACCAATGATTTATTCTGCCTTGCTAAATGTCTGTGTTATATATATATATATATATATATATCAGCTACTTGTTGGCCAATAGCTGATAGCCCATTTTGGCATTTCTTATGCTCACAGGATGATCAGTATAGATTGTTTTGTGTGCATAGATTATTATTCTCAGCAGCACATACATGCGGAGAACTGAAAAAAAATCAAAGACTAGCTATAAAATTAATCGTTTGACCTATAACATGCATGCCTGGAGTTAAGAGCACCCGTTGATTTTTTTTTTGGGAGGGGGGGGGCCCATTCAGACTTTTACTATGGGGCCCCATGATTTCTATGTACGCCCCTGGTGCTGCGGAATATGTTAGCACTATAGAAATAAAATTATTATTATTAACTGCAATTGCTTCAGATTTATGGAGGAAGGTACTCCATAAAGAAAACGACCGGACCCACTGTTAGCTTCAACTCCAAGGACTGACAATGACCAATATTTAGCATTTACCTTTTATTAACACAAGTTACCTCCCCTCTGGTGACTCATTACAGGGCTGGTCATGGGATGTTGCTTCAATTTCAGAAAATTATGAGATTCCCAACTTCCAGGATATCCCCACCCTTGAGGGCCACAGGTGGGAGGTAACATCATCTTTCTTATCATGATTTTATTTGTTTATACATAGGACCATGGCATGGCTATTTTCAGCTATCTGACAAATATTAATTTTAGCCTGATAGGCATGTCTCACAGTTATGAAAAAGTATACCTGTTCTTCCCCTCTTAGTTCCAAATTTGAAAATGTATATCCCATCAATATTGGATAAATACAGAACTCAATATTCCTATGTGGATAATGAAGCCGGGCTGGCTACCACAGATTCTTTCATGATTGAAGTTCATCCTGGAGAACACAGTTCTCCTCCCTGGAACAAAGGAACCCATGCTTCTTGAATATACAACCTTTAGGCAGTGTGCACACGGTGCATTTTTGTGGCTTTTTTCCACGTGGAACTGACCCAGAGACACTAGGGAATCCTTATGCCAAAAAAGTCAGTGAGAATACTAAAGTGCTGGGCATATGATCAGTAATTTAATTTTTGTTTCCAGATTTGTGCTGCTTTTAAGTCTGCAGCATGTCAATTCTTTGTGCATTTTTGCCTTGCTTTTCACCCATTTGCTTCCATTGAGTCAGTCAAATACGCAGGTAAAAAAATGTATGCAGATTTGCTGCGGATTTGCTGAGTTTTTGCTCGCATTTTTATGGACTTCCTATGGCATTTCCCACGCTGTCTTCAATGTGACAGCACGAGAAACACCTGCTCGGTGGTTCTGATCGGTGGTAATGTTACCGCCGGTAGATATTTAACGTCGGTCAAAGCGCTGCAAGGTCATGGTGTCAGATGTTAGTGTGACCCCGCAGATGTGACTGTGACCCGTGGTAAAAAGCTTCCCACTCATCACAAGCGTCAGCTGATGAGAGACTACTACTACCACCATCAGCCGATGACTGCTGTCACTGATAATAACGGGAGCAGGTGACAGCTGATGGGCATAGTCATCAGCAGGCGCCTATGCTCAAAGTAAAAAAAAAAAAATAAAATAAAGAAATATTGAGATAAAATCACAGTATATACTCATCTTACACCTAATCAATAAAGCCCATTGTCTCCTGTAAAAAATAAAAAAATTTAAAAATAAAATATACTCACCTTAACCCCGATATCCATTCCATCTGGAAAAGAGAATAAATAATAGACCACCATATCCCTTATCTATACGCCGTAGTCCATAATGTCCCATGACAACTCGGATAACTTGTAGAGCAGTCTCATCAGCTGATGTGACTGCTTTACTTGGCAACCTACGACAGACTGATAGGAGCATGTAATCACTCCTGCAGTGTGGTTAGAAAGTTCACCGAAAGTTCTTATGCAGCAGAGATGCCGTGAGATTACCGGGGATCATCAGCTGATGAACTCCAGTAAATTTTCTCACCACACTGCAGGAGTGATAATGTAAATGCAGGCACGCGGGATGCAGTGACGAAACGGGAGACGGGATGAACTTTAAGATGGAACTTTTATATGTATATAGATGTCTATAGGGGCTATCTCGAGCAAGCAAACACGCTAACAGCAGTGTCCTCGCAGGGATCAAAACAAGAATACACTGGTATCACAAACACGACTAACCCGGCAAAGACTGGTCACTATAGGGCTGCGGTATGGCGGACTATGGGTCCTGAAAGTTAACTACAACGTGTCACTTATCCTCTCTGACGTCTGGCAGAGTGCTGATCGGCGATGCTTCGGCATTTCACCCTCTGGGCCCAGCTGACGAGGATCTGGCTAAGATTTTGGACGTTCCTGGAGGCCCCTGGAGAGTTCCTCTGGGTTGTGCCTCCCGGCAGAGGCGGCACGGCGTTGTCCGAGGACCGGACAATGGAAGCCACAGCCACAAAATCGGGACGGGCTGCGGTGAACAGGCCGCAGCCGCAGGCCGGAGCCGAGCTGCGGGGACCGCGGGCGGCAGCGGACAGGCTGCAGCAGCGGGCTGGAGTGAGGTGGCGGCGGCCGCAGCCGCGGGCTGGAGTCAGGCGTGGCGGGTGGTAGCGGACAGGCCACAAAGGCGGGCTGGAGTGATGCGGTGGCAGCCGCGGGCAGGCCACCACCGCAGGCTGGAGTGAGGCAGTGGTGGCCGCGGGTGGCAGCGGACAGGCCACAACCGCGGGCTGGAGTTGGGCGGTGGCGGCCGCTAGGAGCGCAGACGGACGGTCGTTCCGCTGCTGGATGGCTCGGTGCTGTCTCCCTTCTGTCCATGGTGAGTCTCCCTTCAGTCTCTCCAGTCGCTGCTCTCCTCTCTTGTCTCTGGCTCTGGCTCTCGCTCTCTGGTGCCCTCTAGCTTCCTTGCTCCTTCTCTCCTGCCTCGTCGACTGCCCTCTGCTGGCATCCTCAGCCCCTTTTATACTAGCTCCTCCCCCAACCTTTCTAGAGCTCTCTGTGATCCGTCTCCTAATTATGTCCCCGGGAAACAGTCTCCCTAGGAACTTTGGTGACAGTTCCCTTGGTTCTGGTCCGGGCACACAGCGGGGACTCCTCCTACACTCCTCCATCCTGTATGCTCGTCAGTCCTCGGGCAAGGGCTTGGGAAGGCCTGGGCCGGTTTCTTGAGATGAAAGTTTCTTCTGCCATACGAACTGACCCTGTTCGTAGCATTCGGGGGGTTTGCCAGCTATTGACCACTCGGAGCACCGGGTGTCAGGAACACCGCACTGCACTTGCTCACTGAGCCAGTGCGCGTGTCCTGAGTAAGACAACCTGTGCTCAGAGATACCTGTGGAGTGGGCAGCAGCAGAGAAGATGCGTGCTTCAGACCCACAGGACCTGAAGCATGTGACTGCTGGGGGTGTGGCCTAAACTCCAGAGAGTTAGGAGCTGCAGGAAAACTCCTAGAATGGTAACTACGGAACAAAGTTACTAATAGGCATAGACAGGGAAATAAACCAGATCAGGCCGGGGTCAAAGCACGAGATAGCACCACAATTACCAAAGGGCAAGACAGAATGGATAGTCAAGACGTAGCCAAGAAGTCAGAAACCACTGGAGGACTTGCGCTCCCCGCACCAACAGCTGGAAGACCCGCCCTTGGGGCGTGCAGGAGCCCCACTGGCTCAGAGTCTCTTATATGGGCTCATTGAGGAGTAGGCTGCCGAACTCTTGCAGTATTTTCATACCCAGGGTAACCGGATGTTTGTCATTTGCATCTCCCTGGGTCAGGATCACTCCTCGGCGGCCGAGTGTTTTGCCGCATAACGAAATTTGCATCCAGACTACTCCAACGATGGGAACCGGTAGCTGGTTGGCGGCTACTAACTTTATCACAGACCCCCACTGAGGTCTCACTGCTTCACGAAAATGCTGCCAAAAATAAGTCTCTGGCATGGTCGTTACTTGTGACCCGGTATCTACTAGGCATCGTACGGCACGGCCTTCGACCTCTGCCCATATCACTGGACACTTCGCAATAAGATCTTAGGGACTTCCACCACCCCACGTCGTGGTTTCTTGCTCCGAACGGCGTCCCCCCAGCTCAGAGCCCTCTAATTTAATGGCTGATGGGGTGGGTATCTCCCATGCCGTTGGCATTCTAGAGTGAGGTGGCCAGGTTCTCCACATTCATAACATTCCCGAGGTCGTGGGAACCAGCCACCCCTGGTATTGCGAGGACCCCAGGGCCCCGGGCCTGCGCCAGGCCGTTCACTGGTGGCCTCGGCCCTTCTCTTCACCTCGGCCAGCTCGCCCCTGATGTTCTTCAGCTCCCTCTTCATCTCTTCCACCCATTGGGTAGGGGCTCTGCGATGGCACTGTTCCTGCTCCCGTGCACGCGCCTGACTCCCCACCTCGGAGAAAGCCATACATGGGTTTACCCGGACTTGCTCCCTTTAATGCCTGCTTAGTCAGGGAGTTTCGGAGTCTGGTCACTAATAGGTCGCGTAGGGTGATGTCGATGGGTCCCACACCTACGCCATCCTTCCGCTCAATGGCCATATACAATTCCTGAAGGATGTTCATATATTGGGTGACCATCTCCCCTTCCCCCTACATACAACTGAACAACTGGGTTCTCAGATCCCCCACATTCGTCGGATCCCTATGAGTCTCCTTCAATATCTGTAAGACCCTAGCGAAGTTGTTGCGGTGTCCTGGTGGTCGAAACATCACGGAGTCCCAGGCCTCCCCGTCCAAGGCCAAAAGGGCCACCTCTGCCTCTAAGTCGGGGGTCATCGGATGCATTCTAATAGCCCTCGCATACGTTCAATCCAGCTCCACAGCATGGTGTTGGTGCCGGTGGACCTGGGCAGGTTGCTCAGCATGGCCCCCAAGGATATACTGGACCAGGGGCCATCGTTGCCCACCGAGTCCATGGCCCCTCATTGATCTGCAGGATCTCCGCTCGCGCTCGGAGACTGCATCCTGCCGACTACGCCAAATGTAGTAATCTAATAAAATACAATTGTGGTACACATGTTACATGTGGGAACTTGATTACATAATAAGGTAATTCAAAGAATCATGGAATATAAACCACATATACAGTTGTGGCCAAAAGTATTGACACCCCTGCAATTCTGTCAGATAATACTCAGTTTCTTCCTGAAAATGATTCAAACACAAATTCTTTGGTATTATTTTCATTTAATTTGTCTTAAATGAAAAAACACAAAAATAATTGTCCTAAAGCCAAATTGGATATAATTCCACACCAAACATAAAAAAGAGGCTGGACAAAAGTATTGGCACTGTTCGAAAAATCATGTGATGCTTCTATAATTTGTGTAAATAACAGCACCTGTAACTTACCTGTGGCACCTGACAGGTGTTGGCAATAACTAAATCACACTTGCAGCCAGTTGACATGGATTAAAGTTGACTCAACCTCTGTCCTGTGTCCTTGTGTGTACCACATTGAGCATGAAGAAAAGAAAGAAGACCAAAGAACTGTCTGAGGACTTGAGAAACCAAATTGTGAGGAAGCATGAGCATTCTCAAGGCTACAAGTCCATCTCCAAAGACCTGAATGTTCTTGTGTCTACCGTGCGCAGTGTCATCAAGAAGTTTAAAGCCCATGGCTCTGTGGCTAACCTCCCTAGATGTGGACGGAAAAGAAAAATTGCATGAGAGTTCAACGCAAGATTGTGCGGATGTTGGATAAAGAACCTCGACTAACATCCAAACAAGTTCAAGCTGCCCTGCAGTCCGAGGGTACAACAGTGTCAACCCGTACTATCCGTCCGCGTCTGAATGAAAAGGGACTGTATGGTAGGAGATCCAGGAAGACCCCACTTCTTACCCCGAGAAATAAAAAAGCCAGGCTGGAGTTTGGCAAAACTTACCTGAAAAAGCCTAAAATGTTTTGGAAGAATGTTCTCTGGTCAGATGAGACAAAAGTAGAGCTTTTTGGGCAAAGACATCAACATAGAGTTTACAGGAGAAAAAAAGAGGCATTCAAAGAAAAGAACACGGTCCCTACAGTCAAACATGGCGGAGGTTCCCTGATGTTTTGGGGTTGCTTTGCTGCCTCTGGCACTGGACTGCTTGACCGTGTGCATGGCATTATGAAGTCTGAAGACTACCAACAAATTTTGCAGCATAATGTAGGGCCCAGTGTGAGAAAGCTGGGTCTCCCCCAGAGGTCATGGGTCTTCCAGCAGGACAATGACCCAAAACACACTTGAAAAAGCACTAGAAAATGGTTTGAGAGAAAGCACTGGAGAATTCTAAGGTGGCCAGCAATGAGTCCAGACCTGAATCCCATAGAACACCTGTGGAGAGATCTAAAAATGGCAGTTTGGAGAAGGCACCCTTCAAATATCAGGGACCTGGAGCAGTTTGCCAAAGAAGAATGGTCTAAAATTCCAGCAGAGCATTGTAAGAAACTCATTGATGGTTACCGGAAGCGGTTGGTCGCAGTTATTTTGGCTAAAGGTTGTGCAACTAAGTATTAGGCTGAGGGTGCCAATACTTTTGTCTGGCCCATTTTTGGAGTTTTGTGTGAAATGATCAATGTTTTGCTTTTTGCTTCATTCTCTTTTTTGTGTTTTTTCATTTAAGACAAATTAAATGAAGATGATGATAATAATACCAAAGAATTTGTGTTTGCAATCATTTTCAGGAAGAAACTGAGTATTATCTGACAGAATTGCAGGGGTGTCAATACTTTTGGCCACAACTGTAAGTTTGGTATATAGGACATATGAGGACAACTGCAATTCATAAAGAAAGCAACCAACACACAAGCAGTCAAAAAGTCCCATAAAATAGAATTGTATTCAATAATGCATGATAAAAACATGGACACTGAAGTACATGGAAACAGGGGGGAGAGAAAAGACAGCGTGCACAAATGGCATATATAAGCCGGATACAACGCCCACACAGACCCAGATTTACCCACCTTATAGAATATCATAAACCGTTGTAAGGTACAAACATATATGAATGGAGGGTCAAGAGGCACATATAGCAGAAACCGGTAATTGCAATGTTACAGTGACATTTGCCTTTAAGGCAAATATAGAGCAAATGCTCATATCCACAACCGGTATCTAAAGAGCCTTAAAAATGTAACATGGAGCAATCATAAAGCAAGTGCTGATGTTAAATCAAAATGAAAAGGTCTTTTAGCATACAGCGTTACCTGGGCACTGTGGGAGCGGGGTACTGCCGGCCTACCCCGACGCGCATTTCGGAGCGCTAAGCTCCTTCCTCAGGGGGCGTGGATCAGAGGCGCATAATGCATATATTTATATCGCACCTACCGGAAGTCCTGCGGACGCGCCGACTGCCAGTCAAGTCCCAAAGCAGTGCCTCCCCTGTGACGAAACCGGAAACACGCGGGCCCCACGTGACCCGGCGTCATGCAACAGGAGGAGTCCACCGCCGGGCTGACATGCGCACGCGGGCTGTCTAACCAGGGATGCACCATCAGCCATATTAGAAAAGGGCAAAGATAAGGGAAATGGCAAAACAAGAAACATAATAAAAAATAAGAAATTGCGCCGTATATACAAATAAAGTAGCCGCATAATAGATGCAGAGAATGCACAAGTTATCACTTTACGAGATCATATATGTAAATGTTCTTATGTGCATGCACACATGCATAAATAAGCATATGGCAACACATTACATTAAAGTGGCAGAGGTGAAACAGCCAAAATTACATAAAAAAGGGGGCTAACCACAAAGCCACATAGATCGCCATTTTCAAAAGCAAGCATATACATACAAGTAGAGATGAGCGACTTTTCCTTTTTTCGGGTCGAGTCAGGTTTCATGAAACCCGACTTTCTTAAAAGTCGGGTCGAACGAAATCAGCCGACTATAAGGAAAAGTCAGGGTCCGGCTGAAACACGAAACCCAATGCAAGTCAATGGGGAAGCAAAGTCGTCAGGGAGTGAAGGACAGTAAACAAACCTACAGTGCCCATTTCAATGCCAACAACATCAATTCTTATTACTTAAACTTGGCAACCTTAATTTACTTTATAATAATAGTTAGGCATTGAAAACTGGGGGTTATTTGGGTCAATTTGTGGGGGGGGGGGTAGGGCTGGCGGCAGGTTTTCATCTGAAGAGCTAAAGAGTGTCAGTGCGCCCTTTTAACACATGCCACAATTCATAATGCTCCGATACGGCACAGAAATATAGGTATAGTACAATGAAAAATACTTCACTGCTTACATGACATGACTGATATCTATTTTAAATTCTACAATAGCTCAAAAAACGGACAGTATATTACTCCATACAGTATTATGGCCACCACCTAGTGCGCCATACAGAATAATGAGCTCCATATATTTCTCCATACAGAATCATTGGTCCCATATAATGTTCCATACAGTATATGATGAGCTCCACATAATGCTACAGTATATGTTGGTCCCCATGGATGATGCTCCACTGTCTTATGGGCCAAATAATGCTCCATAGAGTCCATATATAATGGGCTCCATTTCTATTGCTCCAGTGTATAATGGGCCCCGTAAATGCTGCTCCAGTGTCTGATGTCCCCCATTTGGAATGCTCCAGTATATGTTGGTCCCCATGGACAATGCTCCAGTGTGTTATGGGCCCAAATTATGCTCTATATATAATGGTCCCCATTTCTAATGATCCGGTGTATAATGGGCCCCGTAAATGCTGCTCCAGTGTCTGATGTCCCCCATTTGGAATGCTCAAGTATATGTTGGTCCCCATGGACGATGCTCCAGTGTGTTATGGGCACAAATTATGCTCCATATATAATGGGCCCCATTTCTAATGATCCAGTGTATAATGGGCCCTGTAAATGCTGCTCCAGTGTCTGATGTCCCCCATTTGGAATGCTCCAGTATATGATGGGCCAAATGGATGATGCTCCAGTGTATGATGGGCCCCATATATCGTTCTCCAGTGTATATTGCTCCCTAAAAAATGCTCCCAACATTTAAAAAAAAATTAAATACCTCCCCTCGCTGGGCACTGCTCTACTCTGTACTCCTCAGCATTGCCATTTTAAAGCTCTCCGCACTGGTACTCTTTCGGTAGAGGGCATACAGACGTGATGTCATCATGCTCTGTAACCTGAATGTCACTGTCAGGAAAGGCGAAAGACGTCACGGCGGTGGAGCAGGGAGAGGTAAGTATTGCAAGTGCTGTGGCCTTGAGCAAACATGGGGGTCCCACTCGTGAATGACTGCACTGGCACAGGGCCCCTCATAGTATGACGGTATGTCTGACGGCGAGTGGGCCCTCCCACGTGCAGAGACACTTTTGCGTACTATGAGGGGCCCTGTGCCACTGCCATCGCCCACGAGTAGGACCCCCCTCCTGCTCAGGGAACCGGCACTTTCATGTGCCCCTTCCTCTGTGTCACCGTGTAAGGTGGTATAGTATGCGGGAAAGGGCACTTGAGTTTCATCAGTGTCACATTCTGGCTCTGTAGAGTGCGAGGGGAATGTAGTGCTGTCGGTCAATGTACCAGCAGAATCATCTAGCAGTGGCTGTGCATCAGTGCACTCCATCTCCGATTCATGTTGGACTGGGAAATTCAGAATTTCACTTGATAGCAAAAGAACTCCATGGAGTAATCTGAAGTGTGGGCTGCCGCATCCTTCACTTTTAGTGGGGGTGAAGGAAACAAGGAAAGGGGTGGTTCATATCCAGAAGCCTGCACTGCCGACTCAGTGCTTGCACTTTTTTAAACTTCAGAAGAGGAGACGATAGAGCTGGAGGCTTTTTCGGCAATGTAAGGTAAAACCAGTTCCTGATGCTCCGGCTTTAAAAGCAGTTTACCTACTCCCAGAAAAGGGAGCCTTAAAGGCCTTCTTGTGCCAGCTGATGACGCAGGCTCAACACCTCCAGCCTTAGCTGCTATTGTGCTTTTGGCACTACCAGCAGATGCACCACCACCACCATCAGTACCAGCTGGCCCCCCCACACCCACGTCCTCGGCCTCTTCCACCATACGTAATAATTTTTTGTGAAAATGGACTCAAAATACCAGCAGATATATGGTACTGTTTCAGAAGCGGACAGCTCTATACAGTCTAGGGATAATTGTAAATCTCCGTATATATTTCATGAGTCAGACACAGATGGTCACAGGCTGAGTATGGATTAGACAATAATATAAAAATTTGCATAAGGGTACAGTGTTGTGAGTTCATTTTTCCCTTCACCATTGAGGTCTGATGAACTCCCTCCTCTAGTGAAGGAAGGTAGTGAGACTGATTACCAAACACCTGGGCAGCTAGATGATGACTGGGTGGCTGGAATTGAGGACTGGATATAAGGCTGCCGATGCCCTTCTTCCTGGCTGGTGATTTTCCTGCTGGATTCTTGGAGACCAGTCTGATTCCTGCATCTCAAAGCTAAGTTTTTCTGCTCTGCTCTGTACTCTTCAGTTTTGTTTTTGTTTTGCCTTGTTTTTTGGGAGTTCTGCCATCCCCGGCCGGTGGTGAGCTGAATTCCATTTTTGTCTCTGATCTGTTGATATTTTGCTCTGTCTTCAGAATATACCTGAGGGCTGATATAGTCTTTTGAAGCCTAGCGACTTCAGGGCCTGTTTTTTCCTATCAGTCGGTTGGCTCATTTTGATAGGGTTTTTTGTGGATGGCAGACAGCAGCTTTCCTATCCTGTCCTATGTAGTTAGCTTGGGCCCCATCATTTGCTCAACCTATCTTTCTATCTGTGTTAGTGTTTTCATCTTGCTTCACCATCATTATATGTTGGGGGCTGCCTATTGCTTTGGGGTCTGCTCTGGGGCAGTTTAGTTTTTCCCCTTTCTGTCTTTAGGCTATATAGTTCTCCGGCTGTGATCGAGGGGTCTAGGGTACCGTAGGAACCCCCCACGGCTACTGCTAGTTGTTGTGGATAGGTTCAGGGGTCTGCAGTCCGATAGCTGCCAACCTCTCTGGTTTTTCTGGACTTAGCTGGTATTTTGTTTTTTCCTCCTTCGGTGACTCATCATAACAGTACAGTATCACTAGATACAAGGTATATATAGTATAGTTTAAACATACTGAATCTCCATATACATTTCAGGAGGCAAACACAGACGCTCTCAGGCCCAGTATGGATCCGACAACCATATAGAAAGTTGAGAAAGGGTACTATGGCGCCCCTAAGTGTACGGTCACCACAGAGGTACTGCACCTCATCCAAAGATGTGGTATCCCACCCTAAGGTAAGGAGGGATCACCACTCAGGACTCCTAACCCTGCACTCGGCGCACACACACTAGTTAGTCAGTGCTTTCTGGGTGTACCCGGCGGGAGGATGGCCTCATCCCAGACAGACTAGGAAAGGGTGTTGGGGGTTAGTGTGGAAGGTAGGTCCAGTGGGAGGAGCTTAGATAGTGGAGTGATTGTGGGCATCCAATCAGAGAGATCAAGCTGACAGTTGATGGGTGGAGCTTGTCTGAGGTAAATGGATCTTTCTAGAGAGTTGTCAGTCGGTAACAGGACAGAGTAAGAGCAGGATTGCTGTTAGAGGGCTGAGGGTAAGAGAAGAGAGAAAAATCTTGTCCAAGCTCCTAGACTGGAAGCAAGTGGTCCTTGGGGCACGGGAAGTGCAATAAGCCACCTGTGAAGCCCGTTTCTGGAGAAGGAAGGACCAGGCCTCGTTGGGGAATGTGGCTCCTGAAGGTAGTTGAGAAATACAGGGCTCAGCTAGAAAGACGGAGGCTGAGGTAACTTTAAGTGCCTCAGTCGCAGCTGCATTCAATACTCAAAAAGGCAGCAGTTGGAATAAAGGACCCTGGAGCCTGACCCACGTCGCCTGATGTGATCCGTGGCTGCCGGCTTGGGACACTGTTTGCGAAGGCGCACAGCAGGAAGGAAGGGAGAGATAAGCGCAGAGACACGGCCTAGAAAGGATACACATGAAGGAGTCTTGAACAGGTGTTCCTGATCTACCTTGGAGTTTGCCGGACCCCTCCCTCGGATGACACAGTACCAATCGGGTCATCTGGTGCACAAAACTTTTGTGGAAAAACTCAGAAAATGCACCCAAGTGTGTCCTTGGTGTCTTTTACAACTCGCCTGCTACACTCAACCTTACCGACAACAGCTCACAGGCACCATCTCAACTGCCCTGGGATACAGCTCTGCCCGTGGAGAGCTTCATCATCTTGGCTGCTTTAACCCCGGCCCAGAGGATCTGCATTGTAGCGTCGGCTACCTTAGCCAAGTACCACGGGTGGCGTCACGATCCCCCTTTTCCAAATTAATTATCGTACCATCTTCCCCCTCATCTGAACTGTCATCTTCTTTATTGTACACCCAGGGCCATGGACCGGGACCCAATCACCACCGTGACATACTTCCCCCTTAAAAGAGCCTGAAAAGCCCGGTACTGAGTAACCGCCGGCCCTGCGTGGCGTTTCTTTTTAACACCAGATAACAGGGATATATTGTATAGTTTCAACATTATAAATCTACGTATATATTTGAGGAGACAGACACAGACGCTCTGAGGCCCAGTATGGATTACACAACAGTATAAAAAGCAGTAAAAGGGGTATGGATCCCAAGCGTACTGCTGTATACAGTGTTGTGATCATGTGGCGATCTACATATATATTTCAAGAGTAACACATAGCCTCTCACAGGCTCAGTATGGATCACATCACAATATAAAAAGATCCACAAGAAATAATCACACATGTGGGCCAATGTTCCAGGTGCCAATGATGCACTTTGAGTGGTGAGTGGAGGATGAATTTCGGGCACAAAGGGTACTGGATCAACAGATACAAGGTATATATAGTATACTTAAAATACACAAAAATCTCTATGTACTTTAGGAGGCAGACACATATGCTCACACGCTCAGTATGGATTTGACAATAATGTAACAAGTTGAAAAAGGGTACAGTATGACCAGATACAAGGTATACATAGTATAGCTTAAACATTCTAAATTTCCGTAGACATTTCATGAGACAGACACAGACGCTCT
The DNA here is from genome assembly GCF_039654945.1 of Dendrobates tinctorius. Classification (NCBI taxonomy): domain Eukaryota; kingdom Metazoa; phylum Chordata; class Amphibia; order Anura; family Dendrobatidae; genus Dendrobates; species Dendrobates tinctorius. The sequence goes on along the minus strand of NW_027361853.1, from coordinate 1,562,991 downwards.
CAGTCCCAGTATGCATTAGCCAAGAATATAAAAAGTATACAAAGGTTACTGTATCACCAGATACAAGGTACATATAGTATTGTTTAAACATTGTAAATCTCCTTATTTATTTCAGGAGGCAGACACAGACGCTCTCAGGGTCAGTATGGATTACACAATATAAAAAGCAGCAAAAAGGTAAAGGATCAGAAGCGTACAGCTGTATACAGTGTAGGGGGCATTGTAAATCTCAGTATATATTTCCAGAGTCAGAAACAGACTCTCACTGGCTCAGTATGGATTACACCCCAATATAAAAATGAGAAAAAAGGGAAATGTATTCGAAACGTACACCAGTATAAAGTGTTGGAGTACTTTGAAATCTTCGTTTATATTTCAGTGTCAGTCAGCCAGTCCAGACTCTCCGCTAGAGGAAGGTAGATGGATAAAAGTACAGATGTAAAGTCGAGTGATTTTTAGATATTTTGGAATTAGTAATGACGGGAAAACCTCCCGGGAGAATTCGCAGAGGCGATGCTGACCCTCAATAGCTTTAACTCGATACAGCTAAAACGCAAATTAGTGAAGAAAGGGTTGCTGTATCACAGTAGCGTCGATCCCATCACCGTAACTCGTCTCCATCAAATTGTGATCACAGGGAGAGCTGTAGACATGGTCCTCACTGCCTATCATGATCTGTCTGGTCACTTTGGAGTGCAAAACACACAAGCCACAGGCCGTAGGGGATTCTATTGGATAGCCATGAGAGGAGACATTGAAAAATGGTGGCAGGAATGTCATACGTCTGTGACTATGAAAAATGTGTAAGGTGATCATAAAGCACCACTGCATCTGATTGGGAGTTGACGTCCATTACAAATGGTAACCTTGGTAATCTGAAGGTAGAGGACAGCAGGACAGGACATAGCTACATCTTAACCATCATCGATCAGTACACCAAATTTGTAGTGGCCATCCCTGTGACAGATTTAACTGGCCAGACTACACAGCGGTGGAGCAGGGAGAGGTAAGTATTGCAAGTGCTGTGTCCCTGAGTAAGCAGGGGGTACCCACTCATGGGTGCCGGTACTGGCACAGGGCCCCTCATAGTACGCCAGTGTGTCTGACGGCAAGTGGGCACCCCCCCACTGCCAGAGACACTCTATTATGAGAGGCCCTGTGCCAGTGCAGTTGCCCAAGGGTGTCCCACACACCTGTTCAGGGCAACAGCACTAGCCCGGGTGTGGCAGGTGTTGACCCCGGTCCTGGGTTGGGGGGCAGCCCATTTAGGATGGTTTAAAAAAACGGCATATGTTGATGTGTAGGCCTTTCAGCTGCTGCAAATGGAGGAATTGGAGAAGTCAGAGGAAGAGGAGGACAAAAGCAAGCCATTTTTCTGGCAACCTATGTGTCATCAAGGGAAGGTGGGACAAAATCCTTGGAAACCCATGCATGGTTCATTTTAATGAAGGTTAGATCATCCACATTTTGGGTTGACAGACGGGTCCTTTTTTCTGTCAGGATTGATCCAGCTGCACTGAAGACTCTTTCCAATAGCACACTTGCAGCTGGGCAAGCGAGCTCCTGTAAGGCATATTGTGCCAATTCAGGCCAGGTGTCCAGTTTAGCGGCCCAATAGTCAACGGGGAATGACCTGTGCGGGAGAACATCGATATGGGAGGAGAAGTAGTTTGTAACCATAGTTGACAACTGCTGTCTCCTGTCACTTTCCATCGATGCAGTATTACCAGTTGTGTGAGCGGTACTTGAAAAATCAGTCCACAACATTGTCATGAAACCCCTGTCTCCAACGCCACTTCTGCTGTGTGCACCACGAACACCTCTGCCAAGCTGCCCCTGGCCCGTACGGCTCATGTGAGAACCATCACCGCTGCTGTGTGCTGGGAATGCCTCAACCAACCGGTTTACCAGAGTTGCTTGTTTATTAGCCAATATTAGGTCTAGGTTCTTCTGTGGCATGATGTTTTTTAATTTGCCTTTATAGCGTGGATCCAGGATGCTGGCCAACCAGTAGTCATCATCGTTCATCATTTTGGCAATGCGGGGGTCCCTTTTTAGGATCTGCAAGGCATAATCTGACATGTGGGCCAATGTTCCCGGTGTCAATGATGAACTGCGAGTGCTGGTTGGAGGAGCACTTTCTGGCAAATCCACATCCCTCCAGTCACGCACAAACCCTGTACCAGACCTTGCCACGCCAATATTTTCACTTGCCCCACGAGATGCATCCTCCTCCCTTAAGTAATCATCCCCATCATCATCCTCCTACTCTTCTTCCTCCACCTCGTCCAGGAGAGGTCCCTGAGCAGACAATGGCTGAATGTCATCAAGGATTCCCTCCTCCTCTTCCTCCTCGTCAACAATGGCTGCAGACGCCTGCTCCTTAAGGTGCGTCAAAGTTTGCATGAGCAGACGCATAAGTGGGATGCTCATGCTTAGGATGGCGTCATCTGCGCTTACCAGCCGTGTGCATTCCTCAAAACACTGAAGGACTTTACAGAGGTCTTTCAGCTTCGACCACTGCACACCTATCAACTCCATGTCTGCTCTCAAAGTGCCTGGCCGTGTATCCTCCCACAAATGCATTATGACCTGCCTCTGTTCGCACAGCCGCTCAACCATGTGCAGGGTGGAGTTCCACCTTGTTGCAATGTCGATAATGAGGCGGTGGTTGGGAAGGTGGAACAATCGCTGCAGCTTCTGCATACGAATGGAGTGTACAGGCGACCGGCGCATGTGCGCGCACAGTCTTCGCACCTTCTGGAGCAGGGCTGTTAACTCCGGATAATTTTTGAGGAAGCACTGCACCACCAGATTCAAGGTGTGAGCCAAGCAAGGTACGTGGCTGAGTTTTGAAAGGGCTATGGCTGCCACAAAATTACGGCCGTTATCACTAACTACCTTGCCTGCCTCAAGATGTATACTGCCCAGCCATGACTCATTTTGTCGCTGAAAGTACTCGGCCAGCACCTCCGCGGTGTGTCTGTTGCCCAAACACATCATCTGCAACACAGCCTGCTGACTCTTTCCACTAGCTGCTCGATAGGGGGACACCTCGTGTGCAACAGTGGCAGCTGCAGATGGAGTGCTCGTACAACTGCGCTCTGTGGACGAGCTTTCGCTTCTGGAGGAGGAGGAGGAGGGTCAAACGCGTACAGCCAACTGTTTCCTATACCGTGGGCTAGGCAGCACTGTCCCACCACCGCTGTCCCCTGTGGACCCTGCATCCACCACATTAACCCAGTGCGCAGTGATGTACACGTAACGGCCCTGGCCATGCCGTCTGGACCATGCATCTGTTGTGAGGTGCACCTTTCCACTCACTGACTGCTTGAGTGCATGGACAATGCGGTCTTTCACATGATGGTGGAGGGCTGGGATGGCTTTGCGAGAGAAGAAGTGGCGACTGGGTAGGTCATAGCGTGGTACTGCATAGGCCATAAGTTCGCAGAAAGCTACGCTTTCCACCAACCGATAGGGCATCATCTCTAACGAGATTAGTTTGGCAATGTGGGCGTTCAAACCCAGTGTACGCGGATGAGAGACTGAGTACTTTCTTGACCTACTCATAGTCTTTGGGAGGGTGAGCTGGACTTGAGAGCTGCATATGGTGGAACTAGCGGTGGACAGGGCGGACTGAGAGAGGGTTGATGATGGTGATGGAGTTGGTGTTCTTTCTGATGGCCTAGATTCAGTCTTTCGTTGATATAACAGTGGGATTCCCTGACTGCTGTGGTCTTGCAACGACACCTCAACATTTGCTGCTGTGCTAACCGGTGGGCTTACAGTGGGGGAAACAATGTAGCGTTGCTGACTACCTTCTTTGTGATCAGTTGCACATGTGGTACTTGAGGTTTGGTGTTGTGTCCACGCTTGCAAGTGCATGCTGGTTAAATGTCTAAGCATGCAACTGGTATTCAAATTTTTCAGATTTTTCCCTCGGCTAAAGGTCTTTGCACACTTCTTACAGATAACCTTGGCCTGATCATGAGGATTTTGTTCGAAAAAGTGCCACACTGCACTCTTCCTACTTTGGAAGACATTTTGCGGCCTAGCACGCTGTGCTATTTTGACCGTCTGGACAAGCTGTCCAGCAACTCTTTTGATTTTGGAACCTGTCTTTGGAGTGCTCCGGGCCTGCCAGATAACAGCTGTTGCGATGTCGATGTCTGCTGTGGATGCTCCTCCTCCTCATCTGAGCTATTGGAAGCAGCACCCTCTTCCCCCAATGGATGCCAATCTGGGTCAACAACTGGGTCATCCATCACCTCCTCTTCAATGTCATGTGCACCTTCATCTGTGTCACCGTGTATGGTGGTATAGTATGCGGGAAGGGGCACCTGAGTCTCATCAAGGTCAGAATCTGGCTCATTACACTGCGAGGACAATGTAGTGCTCTGAGTGAATGTACCAGCAGAATCATCTATCAATGGCTGTGCATCAGTGCACTCCATGTCAGATTCATCTTGGCCTGGGTAATTCACCATTTCACTTGATAACCCAGGCATGGTATGTGAAAACAGCTCCATGGAGTAATCAGTTGTATGGCCTGCATCATCCTTCAATCTTTGTTGGGGTGAAGGACACAAGGAAAGGTGTGGTTCATGAACATGAGCCTCCAATGACGACTCAGTGCTTTTATTTTTTACAACTTCAGAAGAGGAGGCGATAGAGCTGGAGGCTGAGTCAGCAATGTTAGCCAAAACTTTTCCTGAAGCTCTGGCTTTAAAAGCGGTTTGCCAACTCCTAGAAAACTAAGCCTTCGAGGCCTTGTGGAGCCAGATGATGACGCAGGCTCAACACCTCCTGCATTCCGTCCTATTTTGCTTTTGCCACTACCATCAGATCCATAATCAACACCATCATTACCAGCTGGCAACCCCCGCCCAATTCCATGGCCTCTTCCACCAGCCTTCCTCATTTTTGGTAAAAATGTACAGAAAATCCCACAAACTATATAGTAATGTAAAAAAAGGTACAAGGTGTATATAGGACAGGGGAGATGTAGAATTTCTGAACACACTTGTGGACACTGTTGGATTGTGTGAGGCCTAGTTAATATCACACCGCTATGTCACAGGCTCAATGTCGCAGGTGTGAAAAATGTCACTATAGGACAGGGGAGATGTAGGATTTCTGAACACACTTGTGGACACTGTTGGATTGTGTGAGGCCCAGTGAATATCACACCGCTATGTCACAGGCTCAATGTCGTAGGTGTGAAAAATGTCACTATAGGACAGGGGAGATGTAGAATTTCTTAACACACTTGTTGACACTGTTGGATTGTGTGAGGCCCAGTGAATATCACACCGCTATGTCACAGGCTCAATGTCGCAGGTGTGAAAAATGTCACTATAGGACAGGGGAGATGTAGAATTTCTGAACACACTTGTGGACACTGTTGGATTGTGTGAGGCCCAGTGAATATCACACCACTATGTCACAGGCTCAATGTCGCAGGTGTGAAAAATGTCACTATAGGACAGGGGAGATGTAGAATTTCTGAACACACTTGTGGACACTGTTGGATTGTGTGAGGCCCAGTGAATATCACACCGCTATGTCACAGGCAGAAATTGGCTAGTGTATGACAAACTACAAGGTGTATATAGAATTGGGCAGAATAGGAATCTCCCTAGAATGTAGGTCTGTAAGAACGGAACAAGTCCTTGACTTATCCTTACAGAGTCAAACACAGATAGCTTCACTGTGGCCGTGATAACAGCCATTACACGGTACTGAGAGAGGAGCGTGCATGTACACCGCTGTCCGGTGTCCGTAAAATTGTCAAGCTCTGTGTTTTTTAAGTATACGGACTGACACACGCTGTCTCTCTAAAGTTTTGAATGTGATCAACCAGCAAATATACTTAACTGTTTGAAAACCAGACAAAACTAGAAGGTGGAGGTCTGTAAGAACGGAACATGTCCTCGACTTATCTTTACAGAGTCACACACAGATAGCTTCACTGTGGCCGTGATAACAGCCGTTACACGGTACTGTGTGAAGAGCGTACACCGCTGTATGGTGTGAAAAAATGCACGCTCAGTACCTCACCAGGACAAAAAAAAAAATTTTGGATTGCTTTTAAAAAAGCAGTTTGCAGAGCAGTGGGAAAACAGCAATGCAGCTATCAGGAAGCCTTATAAGGCAGCCTAACAACCAACACAGCTGATCCAGCAAAATATAGCCTCCACTTGCACTGCACTCACAGTGACTGGTGTGTTGTACAGGCAAAATCGCTAGAAGCAGAAGCAGTTTTTGGTGTCTTCTTCCCTACCTAACGTTCTCCCTACAGAATCAGCAGCAGCAGCAGCTCTCCCTATTCTGAGATCAGCATGAGTAACATGGCGGTCGGCGTGCACGCCCTTTTACACCCCCTGTGACGCCCCCCAAAGCAAGCCAATCACTTGCATGCCCTTCTCAAAGATGGTGGTGACCCCTGCCTTTGTCATCACGTTGCCCACAGTGTCCGTGGATCCTGATTGGCTGAAAAGGGGTGGAAAACAAACTTTTGAAACTCGACTTTGGCGCTAAAGTCGCCGAGCTCGTGGCCGACCTCACCCTAGGGTCGGGTTTCGTATCATGAAACCCGACTTTCCCAAAAGTCGGAGACTTTTGAAATTTTTCGACCCGTTTCGCTCAACTCTACTGCTAACTATTTTTCCAGCTTAGATCTCACTAGTGGGTATTGGCAGGTTCCCGTGGCAGAGGCAGACAAGGAGAAAACAGCATTTACCACCCCAATGGGTCTCTGTGAGTTCAACTATATGCCATTCGGGCTCTGCACTGCCCCAGGAGCATTTCAATGGCTGATGGAGTGCTGCCTGGGACACAAGAACTTCGAGACAGTCCTGTTGTACCTTGATGATGTCACTGTTTTGTCCAAGACTTATGAAGACCATCTGAAGCGACTAGCTGAGGTGTTTGAAGCCTTGTCCAACTTTGGCCTGAAGGTGAAGCCTTCCAAATGCCACCTCCTGAAGCCCAAGGTCCAGTACCTCGGTCATGTAATGAGTGCAGAAGGTGTGGCAACGGATCCTGACAAAGTCACAGTCATCCGGGTCTGGCAGAAGCCCAGCAACCTCCATGAAGTACGTCAATTCCTCGGGCTGGTAGGCTACTACCGAAGGTTCATCAAAGGCTTCACTGAGATAGCCACTCCTATGCAAAATCTTCTGGTGGGTCAGCTCAAGAAGGCCAGAAAGCAGAGTCCTACATTCTAATGGAATGAGGAGCTGGAGAGGTCCTTCACTCGACTGAAGATGGCACTCACAGGAGATGAAGTTCTGTCCTACCCAGATTATGACAAACCCTTTGTGTTGTATACTGATGCCAGCAACGTGGGACTTGGAGCAGTACTGTCACAGGTACAGAATGGCAAAGAAAGAGTGATCTCCTATGCCAGCAGGAAGCTTCGTCCCACTGAAAGGAACCCTGACAACTACAGTTACTTCGAGCTGGAGTTCCTCGCCATAGTCTGGGCTGTGACTGAATGATTCAAGCATTACATAGCTTCAGCCAAGTTTACCATCTTCACAGACAACCACCCGTTGACTCACTTGGAAACTGCAAAACTAGGTGCACTGGAGCAGCGATGGATGACTCGACTGTCTACCTATGAATTCACCATCAAGTACCGAGCGGGGCACAAGAACGCCAATGCTGATGCACTGTCCAGAATGCCTAATCTGCCAGATGTAGGAGAAGACCCTGAGGCACTTGAAGAAATCGAGTTACCTGCCTTCCACCGGCCAATTGCGGCCCAACGTGCCCATGGAGTGAGAAACAGACGGTCTGGCTTGAAAGAGGCCACCCTAAATCCATTGCCTCATCATGACTGGGCAGAAATGCAGTATAATGACCCCGCAGTATGCCTGGTGAAGGAGCTACTGTCACAAGCTGACTCACACCCAGAGTCGGATGCTCCTGAAGAAACCCAGCAGTTGTGGAAGGAAAGAAGCAGGCTGTTCATCTATGAAGGAAAGCTGTGTCGGAGGAGTATCGATGCCCGCACTCATGAGTTGGTCTGGCAGGTGGCAGTCCCGAAGAGAGAGGCATCAATGGTCTTGGAAGCATACCCCAATGGAGCTGGACACTTCGGATGGAAGATGTTGGAGGCCTTGCTCCGAGAGAGATTCTACTGGGCTGGTATGAGGAAGGCTATTGAAAATTGGTGCCGGGAGTGTGGACAATGCAATCTGTGCAGAAAGGACCTTAACAGCCAGCGAGCTCCTTTGAAGCCAATAATAACCAAACAGCCACTTGAGTTGGTCGCTCTGGACCATGTGAAGCTGGTCCCAAGCCGTTCAGGCTACATTTATCCTCTTACCATCGTTGAACACTACTCAAGATTCTTGGTAGTTGTGCCTGTCAAGGATCAAACAGCCAGGACAGCAGCCAGAGCCTTCCAACGGCACTTTTGTCGACCACACAGATACCTCGAGCGAGTGCTTACAGATCAAGGTCCAGCCTTTGAGGTGGAAGTGTTCCAGGAATTCTGTAACTTGTACGGTTGCAAGAAGATCAGGACAACACCGTACCATCCACAGACAAATGGCATGTGCGAAAAGATGAACCAGGTGGTGATCGACTTACTGAAGGCCTTGCCTTTGGAGGAGAGGAATCTGTGGCCAGAAAAGTTGCCAGATCTGGTAGACCTCTACAATCACATTCCTGTCAATTCCACCAACTGCACTCCAGCCTACCTAATGAGAGCGAGGCCTGGTAAGATGCCTATTGATTTGGATATGGGAGTCCTTACACCTGAGGTGACATCCCCAGATGCTGACTGGGATACAGAACGGCAGCAGCAGTAGAGTACAAGAGTGTGTTGAAAAGAGTCTAGCTCAAGCAAGACAAAAACAAGAGAACTACAATCAACATGCACCTGTAGTTCCCTTGTCACCAGGAGAACAAGTCCTAAAGAGGAAAAGGAGGATGCATAAATTAGATGACCAATGGGAAGCTGAACCCTACACCATGTTACCATCAAACTTCGATAACATCAAGGTGTGCCTTATCAGTAAGGATGAGGGAGAAACCTCAGCAGAAGTATCAAGGGATCATTTGAAACTGTGCCCTGACCAGTTAAGAGAGAGAATGAAAGAGCAAAACAACATCCAACCCATAGAGGAAGAAGAAAAGGTCAGCACTGTACTTAGAGAATTCCCTGTAAATTGGACTAGAGCAAATAATGCCATAGTGGTGCCAGTTTTGACCTTTCCCCAACTGGTAGTACAAGAAGAAGTGACTCAAGAGAACTCTGAAAATCAGGAAGTTCAGGTAGCAGATGCCACACCAGCAGTGGTGCCAGAGAATCCTCGCCTTGCCATTGGTGAATCTGTCATGCCCATGGTGAGTCTAAGAGTTCGCAGACAGCTACTACCCAGTTTACCTACAGTGAGTAGAAGTGGTCCTAGGAAATTTAGTATCCCTGTGCTACGCAGAACCACCAGTATTGTGGCCAGTACAGTACACACTACCCCAGTGATTAGCACCAGTCAACCAGTGAGATCCCCAACAACACCAGTGCTACGCAGGTCTGTCTGTAGTACCCAAGGTATTCCACCCCTCAGATATCGTGTATAAATCAGTTAATGTAAATGTTAAATTGTCTGTACGTATATATGCAACGTTTCAAGTTTTGTACCTACAGAGACTCTGTAAGTACTCTTTTTGAACAATCTGTTTGTTTTGATGGACAATTGGGCCACAGGACTAGGTGTGGTCAAAAACTTCTTTTGTACATAGTTACCATTTGCCCAGGAATGGACCATGGACATTGACGCATGGACTAATCATCACAGGACTATTTTTGGAGCTTTTGGTTTTTTGTATTTTTCATTTTTTTTCTAAGTCTTGTACATTTATAATTGTTAATCTGTTTTTATGTTTCCTTGTTTTCATCAGTCCAGGAGTACTGAATTGCACTAGGGGGGGAATGTGGCGCCCCATGAGTATGGTCGCCACACTGGCATTGCCTTCCTCCAGGGAGGGTGATGTCAGGCTTGGAAGCAATGAAGGGTCTCTCTGGCAGTTAACCATAACATGCAACACAGTTCCCACTCCAGGCCAGCAGAGGGGGCACTGAACCAGAATTTGGGGGAGGAGTGCTCTCTGGTGGCCGGGAGGGGGAAAGGGTAGTTAGTGTGAGGAGGCCGAAGTGTGTAAACGTGGAGAGAGAAGCTGGAGGTTGAGCGGAGAATAGAGAGCTCACTCCTAGTGATAGCGCATGATCTGGAGCCTGGTCTCCAAGGTTGTATGGATACTGATGTTCCTGCAACAGAAACCAGAGGAATCGGAAGCTGAAAAATGCTCTATTCCCACATAAGACTCGGAGGCACAACAGCGATGGGTGAGCCAAAAGAAGAGATAGAAGGCTACAGCTGTCTGCCATACGAGGTAGATCTGAGAAGGAACAGGAAGGAGGAACTTCAGTGTAACACAGTACTGCATGTACCTCAAGTAAGCGCTAGGAAGGAGACTACCACAGGGCTCTGTCCTGGGCCCTGTATTGTTCAACATCTTTATCAACGATTTAGATGAAGGAATTGAGGGTAAACTGATTAAATTTGCTGATGACACAAAGCTAGGAGGGATAGCTAATACTAGAGAAGAGAGAGAGATCTAAAAGGAAACAAGAAGGAGGAACTTCAGTGTAAAACAGTGCTGCATGTCCCTCAAGTAAGCACTAGGAAGGAGACTACACAACTCATCTGCACAGAGAGATTCCTGAGTTGCTTCCAGGCTAACCAGCTCCTGTACCATCTGTAATCTGGACCTGGACTGCATTTACCAAGCAAAGTAAAGGTAAAGAAACTGCACCCTGTTGTGTCCTTGCCTCCTTCCTGCAACATCTTCAGCACTGCTACATCTCTGTGCCAGACACTGCACCCTCTTCCTAAACACCTATCCTCACTGCCCTGGGACTACAGCCCTGCCTGTGGAGGGCTACAACATCATTGCTGCACCACACCATCTGTCCCAGAGGATCTGTTTGCAGCGTCGGCTTAACACCTTCCTTGCTGAACACCACAGGTGGTGTCACGAATCATCCACTCACAAACTTTATTTCCATCACTTTCACCCTTTTACATGGGTGCCCAGGGCCACGGACCGGGTCATCGCTGCTGTGACATTCCCCTCTGAGAGACCAGCCTGGTACCGCCCTGGGAGGGCGACCCATTTTCTCTCTGCTCTCTCCAGCTGGACTGAAAATGAAACTGGATAGACTACTATGGCAATTGTCTACTGATAAGATAAAATAAAACACCCCCACCCTTTAGGATAAGAGCTCAGAGTAAAGCAAACACACTTTTCAGACAAAATTTATTAGTACTCTTTCAGGTTAGCATTTCACAGGAATTAGATCAGGGAACACAAGTAAAAAAAGAGAATATGTTCATTTACAATATGAAATGTTGAGAACTGAATTGAACTATTTTACATGAACAGCAGGGTAAAAATATTTGGCACATAACTATACTGGAAGGTAATCCATCAGCAGTATTGTAATGAGAAAATGTATGTATGTGTAAGGCTACTTTCACACATCAGGTTTTCGGCGTCAGGCGCGATCCGGCGTCGTGCCGGAACGCCGGATCCGGCAAATGTTTCGTAAAACCGGATGTGACGGATCCGGTTTTCTGCCGGATCCGTCTTTTTCTTGACAGACAAAACCGGATCCGTCTCATCCGGTTCATCCGTTTTTCTATCCATTTTTCGACGGATTACGCCGGATCCGGTTTTTAAAATTGACCCTTGTGGCCTTCCGAACGGGATTGGCTACTGGAAAACTATATATAGCATGTTCCTACAGCCCTTCTTTGACAGGTTGTAGAGGAGAAAGTGCAGGTTGGAGAGAAGAGCAAGTTACTGGCGAAGATGGATGTTGTCATTGGAAATATTTTGAAGAATTTGGCGGAGGCGAATCGTTTAAGGGTGATTGTTCTGGAGAAGGAGAGAGCGAGACAGCAGCGCATCAGGCATCGTAGACGACGTTTGTGGATCCACCCCATCACAGCCAAGAGAATGACGCGTGGGGTCTATTCTACACTCTAAATTTTTTCGATATGTTAGGATGAAAATGGAGAATTTTGATTACTTGGTGGAGCGCATTGCACACCTCATAAGAAAAGCGGACACCTATTGCCGCTTCTCTGTTTCACCCGCTGAGCGTCTGATGGTGACTTTAAGGTAAGCCACATTTATTGGATATGCTCGCATCAGAGCACACTTTCACTGCAATCTTGTTGGTGGTAGTTTGTATCTCCAAGTGTTATAGGTCAGTTTTGGTATGTAATGCTGTGATTTAAAACTAATTTATTGTTTTTTAATTCCCCACAGATTTCTTGCAACTGGAGAATCCCTTTCGTCACTGCATTTCCAGTACAGACTCGGGATTTCCACCATATCTGGAATTGTGAAGTACACATGCCGTGCACTGTGGGACTCCTTAGCTGAAGAGTTTTTACCAGAGCCCACAACAGAGAGGTGGATTGAAATTGCTGACAAGTTTCAACAGATATGTCAGTTTCCCAACTGCTTGGGCGCTGTGGACGGGAAACATATCCGCATTGTAAAGCCAGCTGGATCGGGATCGGAATATTTCAATTACAAGAAATATTTTTCAATTGTCCTCATGGCCATCGCTGACGCGGAATACAAATTTATTGCGGTTGATATTGGGGCCTATGGCCGCTCCAATGACTCTCAAGTTTTCAAACTGTCTGCCATGGGGCGTAAACTGTATGGAAACACCTTCCAGTTCCCACCACCTAGACCGCTGCCGCAAACATCTGGTCCACCTATGCCATTTGTCTGTGTAGGGGATGAAGCCTTCCAGCTGTCAGAACACCTTTTGAAACCGTACTCTAGCAGAGGATTGACAAGACCAAAACGCATTTTTAATTACCGCCTCACAAGAGCAAGAAGAATGGTTGAATATACCTTTGGTATTCTGACAGCCAAATGGCGGGTCCTATTGACTGCGATCAACCTCAAGACAGAAACTGTGGACGAGGTGATCAAAGCGTGCGTGGTACTCCACAATTTTGTTATCTGCAAGGAACCCATTTCCATTGAGGACACCTCTGAAGAAACCACCTTGCAAGATTACCATGACATTACCACTAGAAGTTCTGTGACGGTTTCAGTAATGAGGGACAATTTTGCACTATACTTTATGTCACCTCAAGGCAGAGTACACTGGCAGGATGACAGAGTGTGAAAGATTTGTGCCCTAACCAAACTTGTGTACCTTCTGGACCAACAGTATATACCTTTGCCAACCAAAGTTGGCTATCTTGTCATGGTCTTACTATTTTTAGCTTTAGGCCACAGGTGTGTACCTGGTTGTGTTTTATGCAAAGTATTTCACCTTTTAACAAAAGTTGTGTACATTGTTAGGAAATCACCAACAATAAACACAACTTTTTAGGTGAAATACTTTGCTTCAAACACAACCAGGAACACAACTGTGGCAAAAAGCTAAAATTTACCCACAGTTATATACCTAGTTTTGAATACCATTTCACCTTTTAAATACCCTGTATTTAACCTTTTTCGCCGCAGAAAGAAATGACAGACAACCAGTGTAAAATAATTTAACTTTTATTGAAAAATGTTTTTTTTAGTAAACTTGTTTAATAAAGCTTTGAAACCATAAAACTGGTCATTTTTATTTAAATACACACATTATAAATCTGTGTAGTGTGTGGTGGAAATACTGCTGGAGGGGCTGCGGGACACTTCGACACTGGGAGTGTGGAGAGAGGACTGGGATCGTGGTGGGGAAGGAACAGTTAGAGGTGAAGGTGTGGAAAAAACTACAGAATGGGTGGACATGTGGGAAGCAGAAGAGGTGGTGGGTGGTGGAGTGGAGGGTTGGGCAGGGACTGTAGGAGCAGATGATGTTGATGGCAAGTTGTATGGGGAAGGAGTTTGGTACGGGGCAGGTTGCTGGAAGTGGGGAGATGTCTGGTACGGGGCAGGTTGCTGGAAGTGGGGAGATGTCTGGTACGGGGCAGGTTGCTGGAAGTGGGGAGATGTCTGGTACTGGGGAGGTTGCTGGTACTGGGGAGGTTGCTGGTACTGGGGAGGTTGCTGGTACTGGGGAGGTTGCTGGTACTGGGGAGGTTGCTGGTGCTGGGGAGGTTGCTGGTGCTGGGGAGGTTGCTGGTGCTGGGGAGGTTGCTGGTGCTGGGGAGGTTGCTGGTATGTAATAGGAGGGGGAGGATGGAAAGTGGCTGGAGGGGGTGTAGATGTAATAGGAGGGGGAGGATGGAAAGTGGCTGGAGGGGGTGTAGATGTAATAGGAGGGGGAGGATGGAAAGTGGCTGGAGGGGGGTGCAGGTGGAGGAACTACTGTGGTGGGAGGAGGAGGTTGGGAGGTAACTTGCTGGAGAGCAGCGTGGCATGAATGCATTACATGCATCTGCTGGGCAGGAGAGAGCTTTTCCATGCGCTCCACAACAGACCTGAAAAAGGTGTGGTTTGGCGAAGATCTTGCTTCTGAATGCATGGTTTGCAGAAGTGTCTTCACCTCCAGAATGCTGGAGTTGATCTGCTGATAGCCTGCGGAGATTTGCTCTGACAAGACTTTTAGACAGTTCTGGAAAGATGCATTCAGATGCAAGAACTCTGGCGCATAAGTCTTTTCCTGACCCCTCTGCCGCTGCCGCCCAGTACCCGCAGGTGTACTAGAGGTGGCAGGGGCAGAAGGGTGGGGTAAAGGGAAAGCGATCTCCTCACCAGCAGCTTCATGTAATGTAGGCGGCCACGATGCTCCTGTGCTGGTGGATGGGACAGATGGGTCGAATGTGTGGGAAGGCTGGGAAGGTGCAGATGTACCGGGGCGGTCGAAGTGTCCCTCGTTGCCGGTCTCCTCAGGGATCGCCTCAGAAGGGTCCAATCGTGCAGGCTCCCGAGTGCTGCTCACCGTGCTGTGGAATAAAGAGAAAAAAAAAACAATTAAAATACTGACATGGTATGGCCCTGGCTGAAAAAAATTTTTTACATCTAACATTTTTTTTCACATGTGGTGTGTAATATTTACCTTCTAGTGACCATTGTTTCCCGGAGGAACGACAGGGCTTCTGCGTACTTGTACTTGCTCCTGCGTCCTCCAGATCCACTCGGGGCCTGCATCTCTTTATTGAACTCCTTCTTGAAACGATCCCTCACAGACCGCCACCGATTCACAATTCTGTTCCCTGAAACGAGAAAGGACAAAGTGGTTAGTATACAACATCAGTGTTTCCCAAACTCCAGTCCTCATGGTCCCCAGGGGTCATGTTTTCAGGATTTCCATAGTAAATAGAAATCCTGAACACATGATCCGTGGGGACCACGAGGACTGGAGTTCGTGAAACACTGGTTTACATCAAGCAACCGGTACTGTATATACTTACGCTCTTTAATCTGGGCCCGAACATCGAGGTCCTCCCAGCGGCCCACAAGGAGCGAACAGATTTCCTCCCAGATTCGTCGGGTAACGATAAGGTCAGCGTGGCGGCGGTCAGCCATATTCCAGAGCGGCTCCCTTTCTCTGACGAGATCGATGAGGTGGTCCACATCGAGTCCTCCATCCTCACCGTCAGAGTCGGGAGCACGCTGTGAAGGCTGTTAAAGAAAAAGACAAAAATAACATAATTGGCCTCCACAAAAGAAATGAAATAAAAAGTGCAAAAAAACAAAGCAAAAATATTTATACTTACACGCTGGTGACCGCGGCGTTGCTGTTGCCGACGACCCTGGGAGGCACTGCGAGGACCTCTTGGCCGAGCACCAGATTGGGAAGACTAGAGAAGAAAACAAAAAATGTTATGTCTTTGGATGTAGGCATTTGTTTGCTGTGTGTGGTCTGCAGAACATTGTTTTCTATGTGTTGTGTGTAGTGTGATGTTGTGTTTCTGCGTTTGATGCAAAAAACTTACCAATTGTGAGCCCACTCCAGGTGTCTGTCCACCCCTTCCTTCTTCTTCTGGGAGCTCCTCTTCATCTTGTGAATCCTGTTTTGAAATAAAAGGCAATAAATAGACATATATTACAGAGATGATGGATTTTGGAAATAAAAACTTACCGTCAAACGCTGACGATGCGAGGGAGGGCTCCCAGAAGATGATGTGCTGTCTTCCTGGTGGACACACTCCATGCCTGTGGGTGGTGTTCCAGCTGCTGCCATTGCTGCTGCTGCATCTATTGGGCGGCTGTTGAATAAAGAGAAACAAAGGGCCAATGAATATCTTGATATTCAATAGCCCTAGTTTGGAGGAATGGGGGATTTGATAATTACCGTCTCTCATCTGCTGCTGGCCTCCCCTCCTCAGCATGTTCCATTTGCTGCTCCATTTGGGGTGGTGGTGGTGCTGATGGTGCTGCAGTGGTCTCCTGCCTTCTCCTGCTGCGCTTGGTTGCTTTCTTGGGTGGCATGTTGGGTGTGGCTGTGGGTCCCACTGTCTTGCTTTTATATATGTCTTGTGGGCAGAGCTACTGAGCATGCTCAGACCAAAAAAACCGGATCCGGCGCATTGCGGCGCTCATAGGCTTTCATTGTGTGAAAAAGCCGGACGCGCCGGATCCGGCGTGTCCGGCTTTTACGCCGGAGACAAAAAACGTTACAGTAGCCGTTTTTTCCAGACGCCGGATCGCGACACATTGCCGGATCCGGCGAAAACCGGATGAAACGCATGGCCATCCGGCGCAAATGCAAGTCAATGGGGGGGAAACCGGATCCGGCATTGCATTTCGCCGGATCCGGTTTCTGTCAAAAGCGCCGGATCGCGCTTGACGGCGAAAACCTGATGTATGAAAGAGGCCTTAATCTGCATGGACCAAAAGGACCTAAATAAATTGATAAATAGTAGTAGACGTAATATATAGTCCAAAATGAGATAATAGCTCCTTTATTTTACTCATAAAATGGCTGGAGATCACTATAAAAGGCTATCGGTCATTTTTGACTGAACAGTACAAGTGTATAAAAAATTGTGGAGCAAAAAGTACCCATGGTAAGAACCCCTCAAATGGGGAAAAGTCAATCAACCACAAGTTTCAGAACCGCATCTTGAATATTTTAAAAAATATTAAAGTTCAAAATCGGTCGTTTATGACCGAACATAACAGCAGGGTTAAAATTACCTCAGCCTCCGTCTTTCTAGCTGAGCCCTGTATTTCTCCACTACCTTCAGGAGCCACCTTCCCCAATGAGGCCTGGTCCTTCCTTCTCCAGAAACGGGCTTCACAGGTGGCTTATTGCACTTCCCGTGCCCAAAGAACCAATTCCTTCCAGTCTAGGAGCTTGGACAAGATTTTTCTCTCTTCTCTGACCCTCAGCCCTCTCACAGCAATCCTGCTCTTACTCTGTCCTGTCACCGACTGACAACTCTGTAGAAAGATCCATTTACCTCAGACTAGCTCCACCCATCAACTGTCAGCTTGCTCTCTGATTGGATGCCCACAATCACTCCACTACCTAAGCTCCTCCCACTGTACCTACCTTCCACACTAACCCCCAACACCCTTTCCTAGTCAGTCTGGGATGAGGCCTTCCTTCCGTCGGGTACACCCAGAAAGCACTGACTAAGTAGTGTGTGTGCTGAGTGCAGGGTTAGGAGTCCTGAGTGATGATCCCTCCTTACCTGAGGGTGGGATACCACACCTTTGGATGAGGTGCAGTACCTCTGTGGCGACCGTACCCTCAGGGGCGCCATAGTACCCTTTCTCAACTTTCTATATAGTTGTCGGATCCATACTGGGCCTGAGAGCGTCTGTGTTTGCCTCCTGAAATGTATACGGAGATTCAGTATGTTTAATCTATACTACATATACCTTGTATCTAGTGATACTGTACCCTTTTGAAAATTTTTATATTATTGTCTAATCCATACTCAGCCTGTGACCATCTGTCTGACTCATTAAATATATACGGAGATTTACAATTATCCCTAGACTGTATAGAGCTGTCTGCTTCTGAAACAGTACCATATATCTTCTGGTATTTTGAGTCCATTTTCACAAAAATTATTACGTATGGTGGAAGAGGCCGCGGATGTGGGTGTGGGGGGGCCAGCTGGTACTGATGGTGGTGGTGCATCTGCTGGTAGTGCCAAAAGCACAATAGCAGCTAAGGCTGGAGGTGTTAAGCCTGCGTCATCATCTGGCACAAGAAGGCCATTAAGGCTCCCTTTTCTGGGAGTAGGTAAACTGCTTTTAAAGCCGGAGCATCAGGAACTGGTTTTGCCTTACATTGCCGAAAAAGCTTCCAGCTCTATCGCCTCCTCTTCTGAAGTTTAAAAAAATGCAAGCACGGTGTCATCAGTGCAGGCTTCTGGTCAGGAACCACCCCTTTCCTTGTCTCCTTCACCCCACTAAAAGTGAAGGATGCCGCACCCACACTTCAGATTACTCCATGGAGCTCTTTTCACAGGCCATGCCTGTGTTATCAAGTGAAATTCTGAATTCCCCAGTCCAACATGAATCGGAGATGGAGTGCACTGATGCACAGCCACTGCTAGAAGATTCTGCTGGTACATTCACCCACAGCACTACATTCCCCTCGCACTCTACAGAGCCAGAATGTGACACTGATGAAACTCAGGTGCCCCTTCCCGCATACTATACCACCTTACACGGTGACACAGGAAGGTGCAGATGAAAGTGCTGGCTCATTGAGCAGGTGGGGGGTCCTACTCGTGGGCGACAGCAGTGGCACAGGGCCCATCATAGTATGCAAAAGTGTCTCTGCCGGTGGGAGGGCCCACTCGCCTTCAGACATACCATCATACTATAAGGGACCCTGTGCCAGTGCCGTCGTCCACGAGTGGGCCCCCCATGCTTGCTCAGGGCCACAGCACTTGCAATACTTACCTCTCCCTACTCCACTGCTGTGACGTCTTCTGCCTTTCCTGACAGTGACATTAGGTTAAAGAGCGCAATGACATCACGTCTGTATGCCCTCTTCCGAAACAGTACAAGTGCAGAGAGCTTTAAAATGGCAATGCTGAGGAGTCCAGAGTAGAGCAGTGCCCAACGAGGAGAGGTATTTAATTTTTTTAAATGTTGGTAGCATTTTTTAGGGAGCAATATACACTGGAGAATGATATATGGGGCCCATCATACACTGGAGCATCATCCATTTGGCCCATCATATACTGGAGCATTCCAAATGGGGGACATCAGACACTGGAGCAGCATTTACGGCCCCATTATACACTGGAGCATTAGAAATGGGGCCCATTATATATGGAGTATAATTTGGGCCCATAACACACTGGAGCATTGTCCATGGGGACCAACATATACTGGAGCATTCCAAATGGGGGACATCAGACACTGGAGCAGCATTTACGGGGACCATTATATACTGGAGCATTAGAAATGGGGCCCATTATATGGACTCTATGGAGCATTATTTAGGCCCATAAGACAGTGGAGCATCATCCATGGGATCCAACATATACTGTAGCATTATGTGGAGCTCATCATATACTGTATGGAACATTATATGGGACCAATTATTCTGTATGGAGAAATATATGGGGCTCATTATTCTGTATGGCGCACTAGGTGGTGGCCATAATACTGTATGGAGTAATATACTGTTCGGTTTTTGAGCTATTGTAGAATTTAAAATAGATATCAGTCATGTCATGTAAGCAGTGAAGTATTTTTCATTGTACTATACCTATATTTCTGTGCCGTATCGGAGCATTATGGGCGCACTGACACTATTAGGCCCAGAGCACACGAAAACCTGCCGCCAGCCCTACCCCCCCACAACTTCAGCCAAATAACTCCCAGTTTTCAATGCCTAACTATTATTAGGAAGTAAATTAAGGTTGCCAAGCTTAAGTAATAAGAATTGATGTTGTTGGCATTGAAATGGGCACTGTAGGTGTGTTTACTGTCCTCCACTCCCTGCCAACTTTGCTTCCCCATTGACTTGCATTGGGTTTCGTGTTTCAGTCGGACCCCGACTTTTCCCTATAGTCGGCCGATTTCGTTCAACCCGACTTTTAAGAAAGTCAGGTGTCATGAAACCCGACAAGGCAAAGGTGCAAGTAACATTCTCAGATATTGCATTTAATGTGGTGTCTAGTGTTGAGCATTCCGATGCCGCAAGTATCGGGTATCGGCCGATATTCGCTGTATCGGAATTCCGATACTTAGTTCCGATACTTTTTTCATATCGAATACCGGAATCAGAAGTTCCCATAATGCTAGGAGCCCGCTCGATTTGATTCAGCCAATGGGGATCCTCAGAAGTGTGGGCACATCCTGTTAGGCATGTAGGCATGTTAACTACTGGCATGGCTGTGATTGGCTGCTGAAATGATGTCATGATGCACTATAAAAACTGCAGCAGCCGCCATTTCGGGTTCACTCTGCTGTGAATTCAGTTAGGGACAGGCTGCTGTTGAAGACTGTGAGGGACAGTTAGAAATGGCGAACATCAAACATATCTATTGCTCTACCCAGGCTACATAATCCACCACTGTAGCATTTTTGTAGCCCAGCATCGCTGTTTTAATAGCTGTCTCCAAGGGCTGTGTGAGTGCAGACCCACGCTGTGTAGTGTGTCCTGCAGGCACGTCTGCTTGTAGGCCGCCCAGCGTGTGTCTCGGCCTCATACACATTTTTCTTTTATTGCTGCTTTTTTTTTCTCCTGTATAGTGTGCTTCCATACGTATCCATATACGTTGGTTGCAAACACTAAAGGAGTAGACAGCGGAGCCTTTCAGCAGCCTTTCAGTGCTATAGCCCATTTCTCTGCACTGTTTTTGGCTGTCTGATAGGTCTCTCTGTGTGTGAGTGCAGCTCACGTTGCAGTGTGTTCTACAGCCACCGCTGGTTGTAGTCCGCTCAGCGTGCGTCACTGCCTCATACATAGTCCTTTTTTTGCAGCTAATTTGTCCAGATTTTTGCTCCTATATTAGTGTGCTTCCATCCGTATCCATTGTCATTGGTTGGTTGCAAACACTATATAGGATTAGATAGAGGAGCCTTTTTGCTGGCTTCAGGGCCAGCAAGACTAGTATCACCCTATTTTTTTGGAGCCTCATCAATTGCATTGTAGGTTAGCTTCCTGCATTGTAATCGCTCCAAAAAGTTTGTGATACTATAGCTTTCAAACTTTGGTCACATCCTTTTATTCCCCCCCCCCCCAAAAAAAAAAAAGGTAATAAAGTTCACCAAACACTCCACTTTAGAGTTGTGTAGGCCACATTAGATCATATTAAAGTGTAGTACACACACTCTTAGCAAAATTAGTGTTTCTTATACTGGTTAGCAGGTGTTCAGGAATAAGAACACTAAGCCCCCCTTTTTCACTTTTCTGCCTATCTTTATCAGTCTACCAAGATGAAGAAGGCAGGGAGTAAGGCACGTGGTCGTGGCCGTGGAGTTTCAGGGAGAGGACGGGGAGATTCAGCAGGGAGAGGACGTGGGGATTCGGTGTCTGCTGCGGCCACCAGTGACCCGGCATCCCCCACTTTTGCCAGGCAACAGTCCTTCATGCGCAGCTTTGTAGGACCTCGCTGTACCCCACTGCTGCGTGATGAACAAATTGAAGCCGTTGTCGGATGGATGGCAGCTAATGCACCCACTTCAATGACTTCCGCATCCTCCCAGGGCCAGAGCACTGAAGAGCAACCATCTGTCTCTTCACCACCTGCCAAATTGCCCAGGCAGTCTGAGAGCCCTGGACAGAAGCCATCTCAATCTTTACTTCTGTTCTCAGAATCTGTTGGCTTGGAAAGAGGTGGCCAGCCAAGCAGCATTCTAGAGCGTGAAGAAGAGGGAATATGCAGTGATGCGCAACTGCTTTGTCCCTCTGAATCTGAAGAGGTGGGTGGGCCAGTGCCTATTGTCAGCACACCTCAGTACTCATCTGATGATGATGATGAGACTCAGTTGCCAATTTCTGGTGCGTACGGTGCTGGCCAGACAACCCAGGACCAGCCGGTGCTTGAAGAGGGGAGTGGAGATGATGAGGTCCTTGACCCATCATGGCGTCAGCCACAGGAAGGTGGTGGGAGCAGCTCTGAGGAAGAGATTCCCCGAACGGCCAAAAGAGGAGGGAGAGGGCGGGGGCAGACTTGGTTGCCTGTAGCCTCCACTTTGGCACCCTTGAGGAGCAATCCTCTTCCAAAACAGAAAACGTGCACTCCCAGGACTTGCAGTGCGTGGTCTTTTTTTGACACAGTTGCAGATGACATTTGCTTTGTCAAATGCAAGCTGTGTCATCAGAAAGTTAAACGAGGGAAAAATGTGAGCAACCTCAATACCACAAATATGTGGAAACATGTGCGTACCAAGCACGAGGTGGAGTTACACAGACACACTGAAGATGTAGGCCAACCTTCAGCAGCACCTACTACCTCTTCAGCTCGTGTTGGGGCCTCTTCCTCCAGCTCACACACAGCTGGTTCGGCTTCCTCACTGGAACGCCATGGAAGAACCTCTGCCACTGTTGTCCAGAGACCCAGTGAAATTCCACCCACTCAACCACGTTCTCAGTCATCAGCACACTCCCAGGCCACTCACCAGCAATTGGTAGCACAGGCATGGGA
The DNA here is from genome assembly GCF_039654945.1 of Dendrobates tinctorius. Classification (NCBI taxonomy): domain Eukaryota; kingdom Metazoa; phylum Chordata; class Amphibia; order Anura; family Dendrobatidae; genus Dendrobates; species Dendrobates tinctorius. Next base: position 1,540,414 of record NW_027361853.1, on the reverse strand, counting down.
GAAAAAGCGGCCATACTCGGTAAACCATCCCCGAGCACTGGCTCTGAATGCCGGCATTGCCAAACTACTGGCCCTTGAGATGCTGTCATTCAGGCTGGTGGAGACTGACACCTTCCGGAACTTGATGTCATTGGCAGTTCCACAATACAATGTGCCCAGCCGCTTTTATTTCAGCAGGCAAGCCGTCCCTACCCTGCAAAAGCATGTGGAGGTAAAAATTAAAAATGCGCTACTAAACGCCGTCAGTAGCAAGGTCCACCTGACCACCGATGCGTGGACCAGTAGCCATGGACAGGGACGATACCTTTCCCTCACTGCCCATTGGGTCAATGTTGTGGAGCCGGGTACAGATCTGGAGAGTGGCTCTGTACGTATTCTGCCAACTCCAAGGATTGCAGGAATGCAGTCTGTACATATTGAGTCCTCCTCCTACTCTAGTTCCTCAGAATCAGCACTGCATGAGCCTGTTAGGCCAGATATGAGCACAGGTGTGGCCAAACGTCAACAGGCCGTCTTTAAATTAATTTCTTTGGGGAATCGGAGCCACACAGCACAGGAGCTCTGGAATGCCATCAAGCAGGAGAGCGATGTGTGGTTTGTGCCAGCGAATCTCCAGCCAGGTTTGATAGTGAGTGACAATGGCCGAAATCTAGTGGCAGCTCTGGGCGTAGGCAACCTCACTCACATACCATGTCTGGCACACGTGCTCAATTTGGTCATGCAGAGCTTTCTGAGGGACTATCCGGATCTTGATGCACTGCTGCACAAGGTTCGCCTAGAGTGTGCTCACTTGCGGCGTTCCAGCATGGCAAGATCGCGCATTGCATCTCTGCAACGCCGATTCCGTCTGCCAGAACATCGCATCATATGTGACCTCCCCACCAGGTGGAATTCAACTTTACATATGTTGGAGCGGTTGTGTGAGCAGCAGGCAGCAGTAATGGAGTACCAGCTGCATCAGGCGCAAACAAGTCGCACTGTGCGCTGGACACACTTCACCACCACTGAGTGGGCCACTATGAGGGACATCTGCCAAGTTTTGCGTGCCTTCGATGACTCCACGCGGATGGCAAGTGCAGATGATGCACTAGTCAGCATGACTGTCCCCCTTATCTGTCTGCTTCAAAAAACCTTACAAGCACTAAGTGAGGAGGTTTTTGAAGAGGTCGAGGATGAGGAGTCAGAAATGCCATCTGCTTCTGGCAAGTCTGCGCAACGTGCTTCCACGAAAAGGCCCAGGCAGGGGACACTTAGTGAGGAGGATGACGAGGAGTCAATGGAGGAGGAGGAACAGATCTCTCCAGAGGAGGGAGGTACACAAGGCTCTAATAGTCAGTGTGTACAGCGAGGGTGGGGTGATGCTGAGCAGGCTGAGATGCTGCCTCAAGCTGGGGACAGCGTTTCCGGTCCAGTTGGCAGTCTGCAGCACATGGTTGATTTCATGCTGCAGTGCTTGTTAAATGACCGCCGCATCGCCAACATTCTCCACACGGCTGATTATTGGGTGTACACCCTCCTAGATCCTCGCTACCGGGACAACTTACAAAGCCTCATACCACAGTTGTACCGGGAGCGTAAAATGCGGGAGTACCAAGAAACACTTGTGCAGGCCATCATGTTCTCCATTCCCCCGGCAAGTGTTGCTGGTAGTGCTTTTCAAAGCAGCCATGTGGGTAGAGGCAGTGGAGGAAGCTCTGCACAAAGAGGTAGCAGAGGCAGTGCCACAGGACAAGGCAAGGCCAGTATGGCCCAAATGTGGAATAGTTTTGTGGGACCGCCACAAACGGCTACACCATCACAGACGGCTCCAGTCAGCAGGAGGCAACATTTCCGTCAGATGGTGACAGACTACTTGTCTTGCCCTGTTAGTGTACTCCCAGACGGCTCTTCCCCGTACAAGTATTGGGTCTCTAAGCTGGATACATGGCCAGAGCTTAGCCAGTATGCATTGGAGGTGCTGGCTTGCCCTGCTGCCAGTGTATTATCGGAACGTGTCTTTAGTGCTGCAGGTGGTGTGGTAACAGACCGTCGCACGCGACTATCCGCCGATAATGTTGACCGGCTTACTTTTCTGAAAATGAACAAGGCCTGGATCTCACCTGAATTTGCCAGTCCTCTTCCAGAATAAATAATTGGCTGGCAACAGGATCCAGGTCTCCTGTTGTGTTCATGTTTCTATGACCTGAACTTTATTTCCTGGGCTACAGCAACGCCCGTTGTTGCTCAGAAGTGCTGTCCACACAGACAAAACACTCGCTCATGTGTAAGTGGGGTTCGGTAACGTCAGCTGATCCCCTGCTGTGTGTATGGCAAAGTGTCCTGCTCCCTCCACAGTCAAACAACCTCAGATTTACACCTGGCTCCAAGTAGGCCTCAGCCTACTACCTGATTTTCCCTGGGCTCCGACACCGCCAGTTGGTGCTCAGAAGTGCTGTACGCACAGACAAAACACTCGCCCATGTGTAAGTGGGGTTCGGTAACGTCAGCTGATCCCCTGCTGTGTCTACGGCAAACTCTCCTGCTGCCTACAACTTCTGACTACCTCTGATTTAATATGTTCTCTGATTTGCCCTCTGTCTCCACTCTGTTTTGAGTATTTCCTCCGGCCTACAACACCGCCTGTTTCTGCTGTCAAGTGCCGTCTGCACAATCCAAACTTGTTCCTGTGGTACCTGGGTCCTGTAACATCTGCTCATCTCCAGAGGTGAGTCCGGCAATGTCTCCTGCTTTGTCTACATTCCCACTACTTGTAGTGGAAAAGTGGACAGAGCAGGAGACATTGCCTGACTCACCTCTAGGGAGAAGCTGCTGTTACAGAACCCCAGTAACACAAGAACAAGTGTGGGTTGTGCATACGGCATTTCAGAGCAGCAACTGGCGTAGTTGGAAGCCAGATGAAATACTCGAAACAGAGTGAAGACAGAGGCCTAATTGGAGTACGTTGACAGTTAGTAGTAGTCTAGAAACAATCAAACTGCCACCAACTAGGCCTCAGCCTACTACCTGATTTTCCCTGGGCTCCGACACCGCCAGTTGGTGCTCAGAAGTGCTGTCCGCACAGACAAAACACTCGCTCATGTGAAAGTGGGGTTCGGTAATGTCAGCTGATCCCCTGCTGTGTGTATGGCAAAGTGTCCTGCTCCCTCCACAGTCAAACAACCTCAGATTTACACCTGGCTCAAATTAGTCCTCGGCATACTACCTGATTTTCCCTGGGCTACGACACCGCCAGTTGGTGCTCAGAAGTGCTGTCGCACAGACAAAACACTCGCTCATGTGTAAGTGGGGGTCAGTAACGTCAGCTGATCCCCTGCTGTGTGGAGGGCAAACTGCTGCTGCCTCCAAATTGTAACTACTTCAGATTTAAACATCCTCTGATTTGGCCTCTGTCTCCACTCTGTCTCTAGTATTTCCCCTGACCTCCAAAACCGCCAGTTCCTGCTCACAGTTGCCATCCACGCATTCCACACTTGTTCCTGTGTTCCTGGTGTTCTGTTATGTGAGCAGATCCCCCAATGTGTGCCCGGCACTGTCTCCTGCGCTGTCCACCTTCCCACTGCAAGCGGTGGGAATGTGGACAGAGCAGGAGACAGTGGCAGACACACATCAGGGGATCTGCTGACATTACAGAACCCCAGTAACACAGGAACACGTGTGGATTGGGCAGACGGCTGCTGTATGCATAAACTGGCGGTGTTGGTGGTCACGTGAAATCCTGGAAACAGAGTGGAGACAGATGCCTAATTGGAACACGTTGACAGTCTGTTGTAGCCTACAAACAATCTAAAACTGCCACCAAGTAGGCCTCGGCCTACACCATAATTGTCCCTGGGCTCCAACAACGCCAGTTGGTGCTCGGAAGTGCTGTCCACACAGAAAAACACACTTTTTCATGTGAAAGTGGGGTTCGGTAACGTCTCCTGATCCCCTGCTGTGTGTACGGCAAACGCTCTTGCTGCCTCCAGAGTCAAAATACCTCCGATTTACACCTGGCTCGTAGTAGGCCTCGGCCTGCACCATGATTGTCCCTGGGCTCCAACAACGCCAGTTGGTGCTCAGAAGTTCTGTCCACACAGAAAAAAACACTCGTTCATGTGAAAGTGGGGTTCGGTAACGTCAGCTGATCCCCTGCTGTGTGGAGGGCAAAGTGTCCTGCTCCCTCCAAAGTCAAAATACCTCCAATTTACACCTGGCTCCTAGTAGGCCTCGGCCTGCACCATGATTGTCCCTGGGCTCCAACAACGCCAGTTGGTGCTCGGAAGTGCTGTCCACACAGAAAAAAACACTCGTTCATGTGAAAGTGGGATTCGGTAACGTCAGCTGATCCCCTGCTGTGTGGAGGGCAAACTGCTGCTGCCTCCAAATTGTAACTACTTCAGATTTAAACATTCTCTGATTTGGCCTCTGTCTCCACTCTGCCTCAGTCTGTTGTAGCCTACAAACAATCTAAAACTACCACCAAGTAGGCCTCGGCCTTCACCATGATTGTCCCTGGGTTCCAACAACGCCAGTTGGTGCTCGGCAGTGTCTTTGGCACGGGTACTCCCTGTTCCCCAGCCTGGTTCCAGCACGCCAGCTGTTTCCGGGTAGTGTCAAGGTCACTATGCCACCAATCCGTTGTCCTGTCGTCTTGCGGCCGGGTTAGCCGACTCTACGGTGCCTGCAGTTTAGGTGACTCCTATGTGGGCTGCGGGAACTGTCACTGAAGGCTGGATTCGTAGTGCCAATGGGACATGGACCTCCTGTAGGACTGTGGGTTTTGGTAACTGCGGGCGGCTTGTGGCCTGGCTACTTTGCTTTGGATGGATACCTTCTGCTACCCACCCGGGTTCCAGCACTGTCAGCTGGTTCCCGCCAGAGCCTTTGGCCTAGGTGCCTCCATCTCGGTATCCGAAGGTCCAGCACCGTCAGCTCTTCCTTGGTAGTGCTTTCTAGCACAGGTACCTCCTGCCTAGTAACCGTGGTCCAGCAACGTCAGCTGTTCCTCGGTAGTGCCATTGGCTCTTGTAGCTTTTGCTACTGATCTGGGTTCCAGCACCGTCAGCTGGTTCTCGGCAGTGTCTTTGGCACGGGTACTCCCTGTTGCCCAGCCTGGTTCCAGCACGCCAGCTGTTTCCGGGTAGTGTCAAGGTCACTATGCCACCAATCCGTTGTCCAGTCGTCTTGCGGCCGGGTTAGCCGACTATACGGTGCCTGCAGTTTAGGTGACTCCTATGTGGGCTGCGGGAACTGGCACTGAAGGCTGGATCCGTAGTGCCAATGGGACATGGACCCCCTGTAGGACTGTGGGTTTCGGTAACTGCGGGCGGCTTGCGGCCTGGCTACTTTGCTTTGGCTGGGTACCTTCTGCTACCCACCCGGGTTCCAGCACTGTCAGCTGGTTCTCGCCAGAGCCTTTGGCCTAGGTGCCTCCATCTCGGTATCCGAAGGCCCAGCACCGTCAGCTGGTCCTTGGTAGTGCTTTATAGCACAGGTACCTCCTGCCTAGTAACCGTGGTCCAGCAACGTCAGCTGTTCCTCGGTAGTGCCATTGGCTCTTGTAGCTTTTGCTACTGATCTGGGTTCCAGCACCGTCAGCTGGTTCTCGGCAGTGTCTTTGGCATGGGTACTCCCTGTTGCCCAGCCTGGTTCCAGCACGCCAGCTGTTTCCGGGTAGTGTCAAGGTCACTATGCCACCAATCCGTTGTCGTGTCGTCTTGCGGCTGGGTTAGCCGACTCTACGGTGCCTGCAGTTTAGGTGACTCCTATGTGGGCTGCGGGAATTGGCACTGAAGGCTGGATCCGTAGTGCCAATGGGACATGGACCCCCTGTAGGACTGTGGGTTTCGGTAACTGCGTGGCTACTTTGCTTTGGATGGGTACCTTCTGCTACCCACCCGGGTTCCAGCACTGTCAGCTGGTTCTCGCCAGAGCCTTTGGCCTAGGTGCCTCCATCTCGGTATCCGAGGTCCAGCACCGTCAGCTGGTCCTTGGTAGTGCTTTTTAGCACAGGTACCTTCTGCTTAGTAACCATGGTCCATCACCGTCAGTTGGTCCTCGGTAGTGCCATTGGCTCTTGTTCCTTCTGCTACCCATCCGGGTTCCAGCACTGTCTGCTGGTTCTCGCCAGAGCCTTTGGCTTAGGTGCCTCCATCTCGGTATCCGAGGTCCAGCAACGTCAGCTGGTCCTTGGTAGTGGTTTCTAGCACAGGTACCTCCTGCACAGTAACCGGGGTCCAGCACCGTCAGCTGTTCCTCAGTAGTGCCATTGGCTATTGTTCCTTCTGCTGCCACTAGGGGTTCCAGTACTGTCAGCTGGTTCTCACCAGTTTCTCAGCCTTCTTGTACCTTCTGCTACATTTCCAAGATCAAGCTTTTTGAAATTGTCTTTGGTAATCCTTATTGATCTCCATGACGACGACCCTGATGACGACGACCCTGAAGACCACACCAAAGAAGACCAGAAATATGACCCTAAATAATAAGACCAAGAGGACAAAGAACATGAAGACAACCACCAAGATACAGAACAAAAGACAGACGAACAAGAAGCAGAAGAAGCAAAAGCAGAAGAACAGAAAGCAGAAGAACATTAAGCATAAGACTAAAAATCAGCATAGAAGAAATCAAAATTATAAGCAGAAGAAGACTAAGCAGTAAATGGGGGTGAGTCCGTTCCTCCTCGTGGTGCCCCTGGAAAATGCATGCTGCTGCAGGCCAAACTGAACGCGGACAAATCCTGTTGTAAATCTTTTGTGACAGGCAGAACGTAAGGTGTAATCTTATAACTTTTATAGATAAGTACTACAGGAATGCCTGCACCATAAGAAAATGAAGAAAAAGAAGAATAGGAAGAAGATGAAGAAATAGCATATGAAAATTAATAATAGCTGAATAAGAAGAATATGAAGAATGGAAAAAAAAAATTAATGGGAAGAAGGTGAAGAAGATGAATAAGGTGAAGAAAAAGTTGATGGAAAAAAATGCTACTGCTGCGGATCATGAAGGAGAAAGTGTGGGAGAAGTACAAAAGAAGGTGAAGAGCATGGAAGTTGTGAAACATACATATCTGACAAAATATAAAAAAGTTAACATAGTCAATATCTTTTTAACTCCGAACGTCTTGAAAAAAAAAATTGGAATTAATGCTATGCCATGTGATTTGAATAAACCACTATGCCTTTAATGTCTCCTCCACCTCCCACAATACATTCTACATGATTCTTATTTGTTTTCAATTACGTAGAATTAGCCAACAAGGAAATAAAGGGCTTTTTTAAATTCCGATACCTTAAGTCCCATTGACTTGAATGGGACTTCCGGTATCGGAATCGGCGATACCCGATATTTTTTTCGTATCGGGCGATACCATCCGATACGATATTTTTGGGTATCGAACGGTATCGCTCAGCACTAGTGGTGTCTCACGCACTGATTAATCAGTTATAAGACACGATATTTTGCCTCAAACTGTTCGCTCCTGATTTATGAAGAGTCGTCCTTCTGTAGATCGTAGAGGAAAAAAATCCCAGTGGGGAAAAACTCGATGAAACATGCTGGAAGGACTACCCTTCATGTGGGCACAGGTCTTTGGTATATTTAGGTCTTTCAGTATTTTTGATGCTCTTCCATAAATATGTCCCGAATAAAGTGACCAGCGATGATGATTACATGATGATGATGACTGACGATCCAGATGACGACACCGTTATTATCGATGGTGAAGAGGATGATGTGGTGGATGAAAATAAATGCTGTGAGTGAAGAAAAAAGGAAAAGTTAAAAACACATCAGTGAAAAAAGCACTATGCCTAAAAGTGTCTTCTTAAAGAAGTTGTCAAGGCTGACATGGAAAGTCTGCAATCCCTTTATGGCTCAGTAGAAGAGAATTGAAGGAGCCCAGATGAGTTTTATCGACACATTACAGCAAGTTTACAAATGGCATACGTCTGGTAACGTGGCCATGCATAGATAAGGTTCCCTCAGTTCTCTTCTACTGAGACAAAGTGGGATTGCACTTACACATTAGATAGCTGTCAGACAAATGATTGTCAGCCGACTGACAATCTTTGAGATTCTAGGAAGAGTGGGTGCCATTATCTAGGGTTTGAAGACTCACGTTATCTATTGGGGCTCCTTGGACAGAAGATCTGGAGGAAACAGGTGTTGTTCTCTGGCTGGAGATCTTTCCACCTGCTTCCAACACTGCTGAAGTCGATGAAATGCTGCTGATCCTCCGGTGTTATTGGAGGCCCTCGTGGTTTTCTCGTGTTCAGCATGGCCACGACAGGAATGATGTCATCCTGCACTGGTGTCTGTGACAAGAAAGTCTGGAGTCAGAGTTCAGTAATGTCCAGAGTAAAATTACAACTTCCCGCAAGAAGCCTGGAGGACTCGTACCAAAACTTACACCTACATTAGATGATGCAAATGTGCAATGCTATGGGTGTACCCCAACCATAGAGGCAGCATGGGCAGCTGCTATACTGCGTCCTGCATGAGTACGGAGGTAGGGCTGTCACCAACACATGAATGGGACATGACTCTAGTCCATGTCAATTATTGCTCTCAGTCATCTCCCAAAAATTCCCCAATGACTCTAGTCCATTTCAATTATTGCTCTCAGTCATCTCCCAAAAATTCCCCAGGGTGTTAGGTACCTACCGGCTCCATGAGAATTGGTGGAGAGCGTTCTCCAGATTCTAACGCCCCCCAGTCAGTTTTCTGGAACATCGAATGTGTCCTCAGTTGTTCCTTAACAAATAACCGTCGCATGTCAGCAGACTTACAGAGAAGCTGAGGAATAAATACAGAAAGAAAGAATCCATCATTCCGAGTGACTGACATTCATCCATCATGTCTCCTAGACCTAACCCTAGACAGAACCCTCATCGTAGATCTAACCCTAATAATATACAGAACCCTAATCCTAGCCCTAAACCTAATGCTAGCCCTAGCCATAACCCCTGCCAACCCTATTCTTAGCTTTAATCCTAGGTCTGTAACTAATCCTAGTCCTGATACTAAGGAACCCTAGTCCTAGCCTAATCCAATATATATGACCACTCACGTTGTTTATCAGGTCCTTTATGTCGGTATTGAGGTCTTGTGGATAGATGGGGTCATCATACAAAATGGACATTTTTAGTGTCTTTCTGTCATTCCCTTTGTAGAATGGATATTTTCCACTTGACATTTCGTACACGATGACTCCAAGTGAAAACCAATCTACTGCTCCGTCATACTTTTCTAAAAGGAAAACCTGTGCGTACACAGAGGAGGAAGAGATGGAAACAGTCAGTGAGTTGGGCGTGTTCTCTGTCTCTGACTCTGGTCACAGGAACTTTTCATTATGGAATCTTTAGAATGAGTCGTGTCTCTGCAAACACCAATCAGTGTTGGGACGTTGCTTAGCAAAATGCCACACAAGCAGCAGGGGAGTACAACAGATCTCTGTACACTACACTATGGCGGTCCGAAGGGGGCAAGACTCATATCAGAAGTGGGTGCAGTGTAGTGGAGGAGAGTGGGGATCTGTTGTAGCCTGTAGGGATCCATCAGTGTATGGGAGGCATCTGTGTAGCATGTATCCTGTATGCAGGAGGTAAGTGTGTGCTATCTGTCCAGCATGCAGGAGGTTAGTGTGCGCTACATGTCTAGCATACAGGAGTTAAGTTTGTGCTATGGGTCCAGCATTCAGTGGGTAAGTGTTTGTTATGTATGCGGATGCAGGAGGTAAGTGTCTGCTATGTGTCATTCATGCTGGAGGTAACTGTAAATTAAGTGTACAGCATGTAGGATGTGTGTGCTATATGTCCAACAGACTGATTGTAAGTGTGTGCTATGTGTCCAGCACACATGAGGTGTTTGCTATGTTTCCAGCATGCAGGAGGTAAATGTGCGCTATGTGTTCAGCATGCAGGAGGTAAATGTGCACTATGTGTCCAGCATGTAGGAGGTAAATATACGCTATGTGTCCAGCATGCAGGAGGTAAATGTGCGCTATGTGCCCAGCATGTAGGAGATAAATGTGTGGTGTGTATCCAGCATGCAGGAGGTAAATGTGCGCTATGTGCCCAGCATGTAGGAGGTAAATGTGTGCTATGTGTCCAGCATGTAGGAGGTAAATGTGCGCTATGTGTCCAGCATGCAGGAGGTAAATGTGTGGTGTGTATCCAGCATGCAGGAGGTAAATGTGCGCTATGTGCCCAGCATGTAGGAAGTAAGTGTGTGCTATGTGTCCAGCATTGGAGAGGTAAATGTGTGGTGTGTATCCAGCATTCAGTAGCTAAGTGTTTGTTGTGTATGCGGATGCAGGAGGTAAGTGTCTGCTATGTGTCCGGCATGCTGGAGGTAACTGTATGCTATGTGTCCAACATGCTGGAGGTAACTGTGTGATAAGTGTACAGCATGTAGGATGTGTGTGCTATGTGTCCAGCATACATGAGGTGTTTGCTATGTTTCTAGCATGCAGGAGGTAAATGTGCGCTATGTGTCCAGAATGTGGGAGGTAAGTGTGTGCTATGTGTCCAGAATGCAGGAGGTAAATGTGTGCTATATGTCCAGCATGATGGAGGTAAATGTGCACTATGTGTCCAACATGTAGGAGGTAAGTGTGTGTGATGGAGGTAAATGTATGCTATGTGTCCAGCATGCAGGAGGTAAATGTGCGTTATCTGTCCAGTATGTAGGAGGTGTGTGCTATGTGCCCAGCATGTAGAAGGTATATGTGTGCTATGTGTCCAGCATGCAGCAGATAAATGTGCGCTATGTGTCCAGTATGTAGGAGGTAACTGTGCGCTATGTGTCCAGCATGTAGAAGGTAAGTGTGTGCTATGTGTGCAGCATGTAGGAGGTAAGTGTTTGTTATGTGTCCAGCATGTAGGAGGTAAGTGTGTGCTATGTGTCCACCATGTAGGAGGCAAGTGTGTGCTATGTGTCCACCATGTAGGAGGCAAGTGTGTGCTATGTGTCCACCATGTAGGAGGCAAGTGTGTGCTATGTGTCCAGCATGTAGGAGGTAAGTGTGTGCTATGTGTCCAGCATGTAGGAGGTAAGTGTGTAGGGTTCGAGCAGGCTCACAGGATGCAGTGACGAGACACGAGACTGAATGTGGGGTGAAATAAACTTTTATAAGTTTAAAGCCGATAGGGCTAAACTGCTTCAATCAAACAAAGGGGCAACACCTATTTGTCCTCGCAGGGACTCGTAAAACAACATTAAAACAAAAAAAAAGTCCTTATTTTTTCTATAATACACTTAGCCTTCCGGGCGTCGCTCGAGTTCACGACCACTCAGGGGTTGCAGATGTGGCTGCCTTGTAATCCACGATTTCCCGGAAGGACTTGTGCTTGTCCGGCCCTGAAGAGACCAGAACGATGGGGCGCAGCAGGCCCTGAAGAAACTGGACGGTGGGGCGCAACGGGCCCTGAAGAAACCGGAACGATGGGGCGCAACAGGCCCGGAAGAAACCAGAACGATGGGGCGCAACAGGCCCTGAAGAAACCAGAACGATGCGGCGCAACAGGCCCTGAAGAAACTGGACGGTGGGGCGCAACGGGCCCTGAAGAAATGGGGTCGGTGGGGCACAACAGGCCCTGAAGAAGCTGGAACGGTGGGGCACAACAGGCCCTGAAGAAATTTGGAACGGTGGGGCACAACAGGCCCTGAAGAAATGGGAACGGTGGGGCACAACAGGCCCTGAAGAGACTGTTTGGGGGTAAATCTCCCAGGCGTCCGTTTAGAGGCGCTCGTTCCCCAGCCAGGTCATGACGCAGTTTCAAAAACATAAACGTTAACAAATTCTGCTCAGTGTCCCCTCAGTAACCGGGACGGGGCTCTGCGGCCGCCTATAGCGAGGTGGCGTCCCCTGAGGTCGGTGATGACGGGGCCGCAGCTGTGGGTGAAGACCGGGGGGCAGTGTCCTGGCCACTGTACCGGATTGCTGTGTCGTCGCAGCGGTCGCCTGAGATCCCGGTCCTGTCACACCACCGAGGGAATCAGCGGCCGTCACTTTATCTGAATGTTTGGGGGGGGAAACTCCCGGGGAGAGTCTCTTACGCGTCAACCTTCGGTCAGTCTCCAATTTTCCTTTTACAGTCTCCTGCCTGTCACTCTTTTCCACACCGTCAGTTGCCACAGTCCTCCCTCTGCCGCACGGCTCTCTCCTTGTCAGGCTCCCTACCAACTGCCACCTCAGCGCGCTCCCTGCTCCTTTTTCCCTCGCCCAACCCCCTGTTGCCCTGACAACTTCAATCGCATGTCTCCCTTTGTAATTCCCCTGATGTGATTTCTTCAATAACCCTGATGGCGGTCCCCCTGGTTCCGGCCCTATCACTATATGGGGGTCCTCCTCCCCACAAGTGTGTGCTATGTGACCAGTATGTAGGAAGTAAATGTGCGCTATGTGTCCAGCATGCATCAGGTAAGTGTGTGCTATGCGTCCAGTATATAGGAGGTAAGTGTGTGCTATGTGCCCAGCATGTAGGAGGTAAGTGTGTGCTATGTGTCCAGCATGTAGGAGGTAAGTGTGTGCTATGTGTCCAGTATGCAGCAGGTAAGTGTGTGCTATGTGCCCAGCATGTAGCAGGTAAGTGTGTGCTATGTGTCCAGAATGTAGGAGGTAAGTGTGTGATATGTGTCCAGTATGCAGCAGGTAAGTGTGTGCTATGTGTCCAGCATTCAGCAGGTAAGTGTGTGCTATGTGCCCAGCATATAGGAGGTAAGTGTGTGCTATGTGCCCAGCATGTAGGAGGTAAGTGTGTGCTATGTGTCCAGCATGTAGGAGGTAAGTGTGTGCTATGTGCCCAGCATGTAGCAGGTAAGTGTGTGCTATGTGCCCAGCATGCAGGAGGTAAGTGTGTGGTGTTTGTGTCTCCCGTCTATGGGTGCCACTGATGCCCCTGTATAAAGTGTGGTCGTGAGTGGAACGTCTGTGATCTTATCCTGATGATCTGGTATTAATAATAGACAGTACAGTAATCACTATGTGATATGATGACGTGTTCCTTACTTCAGGAGCCATGTACTTGCGGGTTCCTGCGTATCCAGAAACTTTGTGATCTTCATAAACATCGATTTTTGAGAGGCCAAAGTCCCCGATCTTAGCGTGGCTGTCGTCATCTATAAAGATGTTCATCGGCTTCAGGTCACTGGAAGGGAATAAAATGAAGTTACCAGAAAGAAAGAATGTGGATAAATTGATAGAAATATTGTGACTGTATACAGCTGTAATTATAGGTGTGTATCTGGATATACAGGTGTATGTATATATAGGTGTCAGTATCCGTATATATAGGTGTCAGTATCCGTATATATATAGGTGTGTATCTGTATATATAGGTGTGTGTCTGTATATATAGGTGTGTGTCTGTATATATAGGTGTGTATCTGTATATACAGGTGTGTGTATCTGTATATACAGGTGTGTGTATCTGTATATACAGGTGTTTGTGTATATAGGTGCATATCTGTATATACAGGTGTGTGTATCCGTGTATATATATAGGTGTGTATCTGTATATATAGAGGTGTGTATCTGCATATATAGGGGTGTGTATCTGCATATACAGGTGTGTGTATCTGTATATAAAGGTGTGTGTATATATAGGTGTCAGTATCCGTATATATAGAGGTGTGTATCTGTATATACAGGTATGTGTATATATAGGTGTGAGTATCCGTATATATAGAGGTATGTATCTGTATATACAGGTGTGTGTATATATAGGTGTGAGTATCTGTATATATAGAGGTGTGTATCTGTATATATAGGTGTGTACAAAGATGTTTTTTTTTTTTTACAAAGTCCTGAATATTATTTTTAAGTGCTAAAATAGGAAAAATGAAAAATAAAAAGAATGAGATTTGCCTGGTCGGGAAGGGGTAAGTCTCGCACCCACAATACCCCCAGGAATAACCCGCACAATGACCTCCGTTACATGAGAACAGTAGAGAATTCATTACCGGTGTATAATGCCTCTTGAATGCAGGAACTGGAGGCCGCAGGCCAGTTCAGCCGTGTACATCCTGGTAGAAAAGAGAGAAAAACATTTCAATTGTCCCCGTTTCTCATCCGTCATATGGAGGACATATTGCTGCAGATGTGTTCTATTCCGGAGCCAGTGCCGGGTGGATGACAGTGGCCGCCATATTGGATGTCATCAATCTTCCTATCCAAACAAGTGTATAACTGATATGGAGCAGTTTTATAACCCTTGTACGCCCCAATATGCTCACCCTATAGACCTCCAACCAATCTTACCTGGTGGTCTCAATATCAAATGGGGCTTTGCGCTTAATCAATAGATAGAGGTCTCCTCCGGCCATGTAATCCATCACATAGAATAGATAATCCTGGGGGAGAAGGAGATGATGACGTTACATATGTAGAGACCATACAAAACATCCCAGGAGCCCCCATTTGGGGCCATGTCTATAACCCCCTGTGCAGACATCGGACAGGTGCTGTTCTTCACATAATCCTTCATCATATAATACTATAATTGTGCTGATTACATGTAAAAGGGCTCAGAGGTGAGAGGAGTCAATGATAGAAGCGCCAGCTCTTACCGATGTCTGGAACGTGGCAAATGAGGCACAAAGGAAGGGGCTCCGCTCTGCAATTTGCAACACTAGCTTTTCGTTTATTGCTGCAGTTGACCTCCTTTCCTTTAATAGCTGTTTCTTTTTCAATATCTTAATTGCCAGCCGATGTCCGCTGACTTTTTCCGAGGCTAATAGCACCTGAAGGAAGAGAAGAAATTAGATATTTGGGGTAAGAATCTGCAAGACTATGGTACATCCATACCGGAAACCCAACCCAGCATGTACCCACCATGGCCTCTTCATATCTGGACTGGTGGAAGGGACTCAGGGAATGCGAATGCTCCATGGTTTAGGGGGCACAAAATTCCGTCCTAGTCCTGGGCAGCTTACAGTATGCCACTGATCCAGAGGCAGAGAATGGCTATTAAGAGCATTTCTGGCTCTGGAGGACCAAGCACATCTGTGCATTATACACTAAGTCCATCATGTTCAATCAAAACCATGTAATGCTGCGTTTCACATGTGGTATTAAACATTTGACATTGGCTTCCCTATAACTACAGAACATTATGGGAGTTCAAACAGTAAATACCTTCGAACCAATTTAAAATTGGTTGTCCAGGAGCACAAATATATAGCTGCTTTCTTCCTTAACAGCGCCACATGTGTCTACAGGTTGTGCACTTCAATGGAGGCTGGCTGGAATACCAGACACAACCTATTGACATGAGTGGTGTTGTTTTTGAGGGAAGACTGTAACAAGGCTGGGGATCGCCTCTGTCATGATCCAGTTTGGATCTGACAGTTTAAATTCACAAAGTGAACTTTTTTTCCTTTGGCTTGGTGCCAAAGTGATGTGATTGCCCCCGGTGGCCATTAGAATTATTACACGTGGTGTCGTTCATCCGGTGGTGGTGAGCGGTAGTGCACTTTAGTTTCTTTGGTTTAATGTGCACTTAATTACAAATCAGGTGTTAGGCTCTATAAAAGAGAGTCAGGTGTGTTCAATCACGGTTGGTGATATTGTGTGTTAGTCATTCACAAGGAAGCCTGGGTGAAAGAAGGAGCTGAACATGAGTCCTGCGCAACCCTGCCAGAGGGGACGAGTGAAAGCTATGTTGTCTGCAAGAAGGGCTGGCATGGCGTGGTGGAGTCACAGTTTATGGTGTCGGCAGGAAGTGCTTACATGGCTTGGTGGAGTGGCGACTATGGAGAGAGTTGCACTCAGCATGCGGGACTTGGTTGCTGAGAGCTGGACTCAAGCATGCTTGACTTTTTGGGCAGGAGCTGAACTCATCTTTGGGACTCTGTTACTGGACTTCTGCAATTGGTGGTGGACTCTGCTCCAAGGCTGCACACTGGTGAAGGATCCAGTTATGGTGATAGATCCGGGTGGAGGAGAAGATGCACGCAGGTGGTGGGCTCTGTTGCTAGGAGCGTACGCAACAGAGCAAAGCTAAGTGGTGTTTTCCCTGTTTTGTCATTTTTCCTGTGTGTTTTAGTGCAGTGGTGGGATTAGTTTCCGCACCGACCAATTCCCTAGTGAGGGTTTAGGTCAGGGCGAGCTAGGGTTTTTAGGTTCCTGTGCGCTCCCGGTGCGGAACCGGCATAGGGAACGTTAGGAGTGCAGGGACACTGGCTCAGGGGAGCTCAGGAGGTCTCCATTTCCCTATTCCCTATCGCAGGGCCCACCATTGTTAATGTTACCCAGGTTCCCCCTTTATTATTTAAATTCGCCTTACTGGAGGCGGGGTTTCCAGACTTGTACATACGTGTAATATCTAAATTCGCCAGTTGGAGGTGGCGTATCCAGCTGCACGTGTTATTATTTAAATTCGCCCCACTGGAGGCAGTGTATCCAGGGTCACGTGTGTCATATGGGTTCGCCTTGCGGTTCTCGCTGCGTCCAAACACACGTGACCGTGACAGATCCCTTTAAGAGACCCTGGGGTCAGAACTACAGAGCTGAGTGGAACGGTCCTAACCTCCATACCGGAGATCCCTTTAAGAGAGGCCTGGGGTCAAAACCAAAGCACTGGATGGATTTGCTCTGACTTCCATACCAATGATCCCTATAAGCGGGAAGATGTTACTATGAGATGGAGGATGTGTGATGGGGATATGGGCAGGGAGGGGGGATTCATTTCTGTCATGTACTCACTGCTCCTTTCAGGGGGGCAGACAATGGCTGGAGCTTATGTTCCCGGGGATGCTAGATTTCTCCCACCATGTCAGTGTCTGCTGAGGTGTTGTCAAATGGGAAAACTTGCTCATAGCAACCAATCACAGCTCAGCTTCTTTTGAACAGCTCTGGTGAAATGAAAGATGCTTCGTGATTGGTTGGTGATACACACACACATACATACATACATACATTTACTTTTATATAGAGAGATATTGTATACATTTTTGGCTACAATAAATATTTTTCTTGTTCATCTAGCTTGTATGCAATTTCATGCTTAATTTGTTCAAAATCCATATGTAATGATAAAATTAGAAGTATTTTTTTTTAAATCAGGGCATAAGAAATCAAAATTTTGCACACCTGTATTATAAATATTATGTCATTGTCCACCTACCGTACTTCCGGACCCAACTGTGAACATATTTGAACAAATGTCTGCTCTTTTCTCTATGCCCTTAACTGTTCCTCCAATAGCTTGTCATGCCCCAGCTGGTAGTAAATA
Source organism: Dendrobates tinctorius (assembly GCF_039654945.1). Lineage (NCBI taxonomy): Eukaryota > Metazoa > Chordata > Amphibia > Anura > Dendrobatidae > Dendrobates > Dendrobates tinctorius. Next base: position 1,523,198 of record NW_027361853.1, on the reverse strand, counting down.
ACAAGACTGACTGGCACATCCAAGCTAGTCTGAATAGGTGCATACCAGGAGCAGCTACCTCCATATACAATGTACAAAAAGGTTGCACTCTATCATGCTAAAACACGTCAATGTGAAATATATGAAATATGAATAGCAATACGGCTTTTGAGTATTAGGAAAAAATGATATTCTTTGCACACAATTTGGCCAAATCATGCCTGCCCATTAACCAACGTCAAGGTGGTCCCAAAAACTGATTGGTCCCTAACCATGTGAATACCTTTCTAAGGCCGGCGTCACACTAGAGAGAAATACGGATGAGTGAGAGGCATAAAAACATTGCAATAAACACGGACCAATGATTCTCTATGGGGCAGCTCCCAACAGCCGTATATTTCTCGGCCGTATTTTACGGGCCGAGACAATTGCAGCATGCTGCGATTGTCAGCGTATTATGGCAGACCAGACAGGCAAATCAGGCCGCTTCCCCCTGAGGGAGGCGCCTGATCATTGTGTTTTCTAGCACACTGGGCCTCGCTTCTTCTTGTGCTCTCTGCAGTCTCACAGTCCCGTTCTCGTGTGCTCCCTGCAGCAGCCTCGCAGTCCAGCTATCCGTGTCCCCTGCTGTACTCCAGTCCTGCCTTCGGTGTTCCTGTTCCATCCTGCTCCAATCCTGCCGTCCTACTCCAGTCCTGCCTCCGGTGTTCCTGTTCCATCCTGCTCCAGTCCTTCCATCCTACTGCAGTCCTGCCTCCGGTGTTCCAGTTCCATCCTGCTCCTGTCCTTCCGTTCTCCTCTAATCCTGTCTCCTGTGTTCCTGCTCCAGCCATCCCTCCACATTCCAGTCTACTGTCTTACTCTACTCCTGTCTCCTGTGTTCCAGCTCTGTTCTGTCATCTACACTTCAGTCCCACACTCCTACTCCAGTCCATACTGAGCCGCCCCTCTCGGTACCGGCTACCGTTACTCGAACCCCTGGGCCTGCTCCTAATGGTCCCTGTATAGGGGTCGGTTCCACCTGGCAGCTCGCCCGGGGCCCCTCGGTGCCATGGCCCAGAGGGTCCACTCCTGGAGATTCCAGCTCCAGACCAGCCACGCTAACAGATGCTAATCGTTTTGGTCCAGGAAAGGCCTGAAATTTGGGACCAAGGGAATGCACATTATTCCGACTGGGCCAGAAAAGAGGCGGCATGGAGGCGCATCTGTGGGCAGATGTTTCCTGACTTTGTGGACCGTCCATGTAAGGAGCAGCAACAAATCAGTAAATTTGCACATTTTTTATCAGTTATCTTAACCCATTTCTGACATCAGATGTACTATCCCGTCCATGGGACCCGGGCCCCTATGCCCATGGACGGGATAATACGTCTAGCGCGATCAGCGGCGCCCACGTGGTGAGCGCTGCTGATCGCGGCCGGGTGTCAGCGGATTATCACAGCTGTCACCCGGCACTATGTGTCAGGGGCGGTCACGGACCGCCCCCCGACACGTTAACCCCCTTGCACACCGCGATCAAACACGATCGCGGTGTATCGGGGGTTAAAGGGAAGCATCGGCAGGGAGGGGGATCCCTCCGTGCTTCCCTGAGCCCCCCACAGCAGCGCAATGTGCAGCGCTGCTGCGGGGGGCTCTTTCCCTGCAGGTCCCCGGATCAAAGATGGCGACGGGGACCTTCGGGGGCCTGCAGGGAGCTGGCTTCCTCAGTGCCTGCAAAGCGTAGGCATGAGGAAGCCTTCTGCACTGCCTGTGACAAATTGCTGATCTGTCACAGTGATCTGTGATGTGACAGATCAGCGATCTGTCACAGGACAGTGATGGCCCTCCTGGGACAACCTAATAAACTAAAAAAAAAAGGTGTAAAAATAATTTTTAAAAAATCGCTAAATAAATTAAAAAAAAAAAAAAATATTCCCTAATAAATTCATTTTTTGGAAATAAAAAATCAAAACAATAAAAGTACACATATTTGGTATCACCGCGTCCGTAATGACCTGCCCTATAAAACTGTCCCATTAGTTAACCCTTTTAGCGAACCCCTTAAAAAATAAAAATAAAAAACGAAGCAAAAAATAATTATTTATTATCATACCACCGAACAAAAAGTGCAATAACGCGCGATCAAAATGACGCATATAAATATCCATGGTACCGCTGAAAACGTCATCTTGTCCCGCAAAAAACGAGCCACCATGCAGCATCATCAGAGAAAAAATAAAAGTTATAGCTCGCAGAATAAAGCGATGCAAAAATAATTATTTTTTATATAAAATTGTTTTTATTGCATAAAAGCGCCAAAACATAAAAAAAGACATAAATGAGGTATCACTGTAACCGTACTGACCCGAAGAATAAAACCGCTTTATCAATTTTACCGCACGCGGAACGGTGTAAACGCACCCCCCCAAAAGAAATTCATGAAACGCTGGTTTTTGTTCATTCTGCGTCCCAAAAATCAGAATAAAAAGCGATCTAAAAATGTCACGTGCCCGAACATAATACCAATAAAAATGTCAACTTGTTCCGCAAAAAATAAGACCTCACATGACTCAGTGGGTCAAAATATGGAAAAATTATAGCTCTCAATATGTGGTGATGCAAAAACTATTTTTACAATAAAAAGCGTCTTTTAGCGTGTGACAGCTGCCAAAAATAAAAACCGCCATAAATTGTAAATCAAACTCCCCATTATCACCCTCTTAGTTAGGGAAAAATAATAAAATTTAAAAAATGTATTTATTTCCATTTTCCCGCTAGGGTTAGGGCTGAGATTAGGGTTAGGGGTGTGTTGGGGTTAGGGTTGGAGTTAGAATTGGGGGGGTTTCCACTGTTTGGGCACATCAGGTGCTCTCCAAATGCAGAATATCATTTTTGTGGGAAAAAAATGATTTTTTTTATTTTCACGCCCAGGCGTTATAAACTTCTGTGAAGCCCTTGGGGGTTCAAAGTGCTCACCACACTTCTAGATAAGTTTCGTGGGGGGTCTAGTTTCCAAAATGGGGTCACTTCTGGAGAGTTTCCACTGTTTAAGTACATTACGGGCTCTCCAAAGGCAACATGACACCTGCAGACCATTCCATCAAAGTCTGCATTCCAAAACGTCACTACTTCCCTTCCGAGCCCCGACGTGGGCCCATACAGTAGTTTTCTCCCACATATGGGGTATCAGTGTACTCAGGACAAATTGGACAACAACTTTTGGAGTCCATTTTCTTCTGGTATCCTTGGGAAAATAAAAAAATTGGGGACTAAATGATCATGTTTGTAGAAAAAATACGATTTTTTATTTTCACGCCCGGGCATTATAAACTTCTGTGAAGCCCTTGGGGGTTCAAAGTGCTCACCACACATCTAGATAAGTTCCTTAGGGGGTCTAGTTTCCAAAATGGTGTCATTTGCGGGGGGTTTCCACTGTTTAGGTACATTAGGGGCTCTCCAAAGGCAACATAACACCCGCAGACCATTCCATCAAAGTCTGCATTCCAAAACGTCACTACTTTTCTTCCGAGCCCCGACGTGTGCCCATACAGTAGTTTTCTCCCACATATGGGGTATCAGTGTACTCAGGACAAATTGGACAACAACTTTTGGGGTCCATTTTCTCCTGGTAGCCTTGGGAAAATTAAAAAAAAATGGGGACTAAATAAGATAAGATAAGATAATCCTTTAATCGTCCCACCATGGGGAAATTCAGAGCATTACAGCAGCAAGGCAGGAACAAGTACAGATACAGATGCATAAAGGCATTACATTGACAGTAGGTACATATACGGAAAGAAAAAAAAAATTTAACCGGACTGTCACAACTTTGGATCTATCAGTTCTCTGTTTGGGTCGTTCTCCGTTTTAGACAGTGCTGGTTATACAGCCTAACTGCAGCAGGAAGGAAGGACTTTCGATAGCGCTCCCTCTCATATTTAGGATGAAGTAGCCGGTCACTGACAGTACTGCACATCTTTGTCACGGTCTCATGCATGGGATGGGAATCATTCCGCACCATGTAGCTTACCTTGTCCAGTATCCTCCTGTCGCCTACTTCCTGAACTGGATCAAGGGGGCATCCCAGGACAGAGCTGGCCCTTCTAATCAGTTTGTCCAGCCTATTCCTGTCCCTGGTTGATATGCCACTACCCCAGCACGCCACACCAAAGAAGATGACTGATGCCACAACAGAGTTGAAGAAGGATGCAAGGAGTGCCCCTCTAACTCCGAAGGCTCTCAGCCTTCTGAGCAGATAAAGCCTGCTTTGGCCCTTCCTGTACACTGCATCCAAGTGATGGGCCCAGTCAAGCTTATTATTGAGGATCACACCAAGGTACTTACAGGTGTCGACTATCTCAATGTCATTTCCCTGAATGTTTACCACTACTGGTGGATTTTTGCCCTTGCGAAAGTCCACCACCAATTCCTTGGTCTTCCCGGAATTAATCCTAAGGTGGTTCCTCTGACACCACTCCACAAAAGTTTGGTTAGTGTCTCTGTACTCTTTCATCTCCTCCTGTGATGAGTCCTACTATTGCAGAGTCATCAGAATACGTCTGCAAGTAGCAGCTAGATGAGTTGCCCCTTTTCTCTTCACACTGTACACTGCAGATTTTAGGTGCAAGAACTGTACCTTGAGGTGCTCCTGTATTGCAGATCATCGTGTCTGACACACTGTCCCGAACCTTTACAAACTGAGGTCGGTTCGTGAGGTAGTTAAGGATCCAGGTGGAGAGTTGGAGGTCCACACCAACAAGGCCCAGCTTGTCTCTCAGTAGACCTGGCTGTATGGTGTTAAAAGCACTAGAGAAATCGAAGAACATTATTCTCACAGTGTTCCCAGGTTTCTCCAGGTGAGAGAGAGTCCTATCTAGAAGGTGGATAATGGCATCATCCACACCAATGCCCGGCCTGTAGGCAAACTGGAGAGGGTCCATATCCGAGCTCACTAGAGGACGGAGATGTGTGAGAACCAATCTCTCTAATACCTTCATCAGGTGTGATGTCAATGCTACAGGTCTATAGTCATTAAGGTCTTTCGGATAATGATCATGTTTGTGGAAAAAATATGATTTTTTTATTTTCATGCCCTGGCGTTATAAACTTCTGTGAAGCACTGGGGGAGTTCTCACCGGATCCTTGTTTTCTCACCGGATCTTTTGTTCCACAGAAAGAGTGATCGCCTGGTGTTACAGCGTCTTCGGGAGAATGGCTTGTGCGCTAAGATAGAGAAATCATTCATGAAAGGACTACCAGAGAGTCATTTATAAGTCCAAATATCAGTAATACAAAGGTACATATAATTAAAGACAGATATAGATAAAAAATCAATGTCTTTATTAGAGTTGAGCGACTTTTGGTTTTTTATGGTCGAGTTTCGTTTCGTGAAACCCGACTTTTCCAAAAGTCGGGTCGAGCAAGATCGGCCGATTATAGGGAAAAGTCGGGGTCGTCCCGAAACACGAAACCCAATGTAAGTCAATGGGGAATAAAAGTCGGCAGTGAGAGGACAGGAAACACACCTACAGTGCTCATTTGAATGCCAAAAGCATCAATTCTTCTTACTTAAGCTGGTCAACCTTAATTAACTTCATAATACAAGTTACGCACTGAAAAATGGGGGTTATTTGGCTAAAGTTGTGGGGGGGTAGGGCTGGCTCCAGGTTTTCATGTGCCCTGGGCGAAAGAGCTCCCCTTTAACACATACCACAACTCATCATGCTCCGATACGGCAGAGAAATAGCGGTATAGTACAATGAAAAATACTTTGACTTTTTACTGTCCCAACATTGAAAACAATCAAATAAGTCTCCTTGCTAGGGAATCCCTGTACTAGTCTGGACTCCTCGTCGTCCCCATCTTCCATCTCACTGCACAGTATTTCAACCTTGCAAGTGCTGTGATCCTGAGCAAGCAGGGGGGGCCCACTCGTTGGCGACGGCACTGGCACAGGGCCCCTGATAGTACGGTGGTGTGTCTGATGGCGGGTGGGCCGAACCTGCACTTTCATCTGCAGCTTCCTCTTTGTCACCGTGTAAGATGGAACTGTATATGGGAAGGGTAACCTGAGTTTCATCAGGGTCAGATTCAGGCCGGGTAGCGTGCGAGGGGAATGTAGTGGTCTGGGTCAATGTACCAGCAGATTCATCGAGCAGTGGCTGGGCATCAGTGCACTTTTGTCACCCCCAGGAGTACGGTCGCCACAGTGGCATTACCTTCCTCCTAGGGAGTGTGATGTCATCCTTGGGAGCAACGAAGGATCTCTCTAGCAGGTTAACTGATTGGGCGGCGTTATTCCCACGAGTCATGACCCTCCAAACAGCGTTCATGAAGGCAAAGTGTTTTTTTTACGTGGGCAGTATGGTTGCAAAGCTGAACCTTAAAGGAATGTCCAGAAGGGCACCACCAGGAGTGGAGCCTACGGCGTAATTTGACTCAACACGGGCAACCTCAACCATGCCAGCTACAGAACAGATGCACACATTGCAAGCTTAATTCCGTTAACGAACGAGACTCCGTCATGCACCGCGGTCCGAGTCCGGCTTACTAGAGGGACACGTGAGGCTCTGGCACATGAGATTGGCCAATAACTGGTGTGTCATGCCCTTACATGTCCGTGGCTGCATGTGCGCTACACTGAAAAGGCCAGCGTTTGTCGCTTACAGGTGCAGATAACCCGCTGAACAACGTTAGTGATGGGGATCACTGATTACAATTATTACTCGCGAACGATGACTTCCCAGTAAGTGCAGGTCAACCGCAGTTCCGGAATTAGGCGTAACCGTCATTCCTGAAAAAAATGAAAAACTTACGTGTGCAAACCACAGGTGCTGTAGCTTGCTTAACAGCTCGCCAGCCGTTCTCACGCCCAGTATGGGTTACACGTGATTGCACAAAGGTGAGAAAGGGTACCGTATCCCCGGATAACATGTATGGATAGCGTACACATTCAAAATATATGTCTATACATCAGGAGGCAGGCTCAGACGGTGTTAGGCCCAGTATGGATTGCACATGATTGCACAAAGGTGAGAAAGGGTACCGTATCCCCGGATAACATGTATGGATAGCGTACACATTCAAAAGATATGTCTATACATCAGGAGGCAGGCTCAGACGGTGTCAGGCACAGTATGGATTTGACGGCCCAGACTACACAGCGGAGGAGCAGGGAGAGGTAAAGATTGCAAATGCTGGGGCCCTGCCCAAGCAAGGGGGGCCCACTCGTGGGTGTCGGTACTGGCACTGGGCCCCTCATAGTAGGGCGGTGTGTCTGACGGCGGGTGTGCACCACCACCGTCAGAGACACTTGATTGCACTATGAAGGACCCTGTACCAGTGCCCGCGCCCAAGAGTCGGCCTACCCACCTGTCCAGGGCAACGGCACTCGCACGGTGTCGTGCGCTAGGTGGTGACCCCGGCCATGGGGGGGGAGGCAGCACAGTTAGGGAGTTTTAGAAAGTGGCATATGTTGATGTTGGACATTCAGCTGATGCAAAAGGTGAAATAGGTCAAGTCCCAGGAAGAGGTGGACCAAAGCAAGCCATTTTTCTGTCACCCTATGTGTCATCAGAGGAAGGTGGGACAAAATCCTTGGAAACCCATGCGTGGTTCATTTTAATGAAGGTTAGATCATCCACATTTTGGGTTGACAGACGGGTCCTTTTTTCTGTCAGGATTGATCCAGCTGCACTGAAGACTCTTTCCGATAGCACACTTGCAGCTGGGCAAGCGAGCTCCTGTAAGGCATATTGTGCCAATTCAGGCCAGGTGTCCAGTTTAGCGGCCCAATAGTCAAAGGGGAATGACCTGTGTGGGAGAACATCGATATGGGAGGAAAAGTAGTTTGTAACCATAGTTGACAACTGCTGTCTCCTGTCACTTTCCATCGATGCAGTATTACCAGTTGTGTGAGCGGTACTTTAAAAGTCACTCCACAACATTGTCATGAAACCCCTGTCTCCAACGCCACTTCTGCTGTGTGCACCACGAACACCTCTGCCAAGCTGCCCCCGGCCCGTACGGCTCGTGTGAGAACCATCACCGCTGCTGTGTGCTGGGAATGCCTCAAGCAACCGATTTACCAGAGTTGCTTGTTTATTAGCCAATATTAGGTCAAGGTTCTCCTGTGGCATGATGTTTTGTAATTTGCCTTTATAGCGTGGATCCAGGATGCTGGCCAACCAGTAGTCGTCATCGTTCATCATTTTGGCAATGCGTGGGTCCCTTTTTAGGATCTGCAAGGCATAATCTGACATGTGGGCCAATGTTCCCGGTGTCAATGATGCACTGAGAGTGCTGGTTGGAGGAGCACTTTCTGGCAAATCCACATCCTTCCAGTCACGCACAAACCCTGTACCAGACCTTGCCACGCCAACATTTTCACTTGCCCCACGAGATGCATCCTCCTCCCCTAAGTAATCATCCCCATCATCCTCCTCCTCCTCCTCTTCTTCCTCCACCTCGTCCAGGAGAGGTCCCTGAGCAGACAATGGCTGAATGTCATCAAGGATTCCCTCCTCCTCTTCCTCCTCATCAACATTGGCTGCAGACGCCTGCTCCTTAAGGTGCGTCAAAGTTTGCTTGAGCAGACGCATAAGTGGGATGCTCATGCTTAGGATGGCGTCGTCTGCGCTTACCAGCCGTGTGCATTCCTCAAAACACTGAAGGACTTTACAGAGGTCTTTCAGCTTCGACCACTGCACACCTGTCAACTCCATGTCTGCTCTCAAAGTGCCTGGCCGTGTATCCTCCCACAAATGCATTATGGCCTGCCTCTGCTCGCACAGCCGCTCCACCATGTGCAGGGTGGAGTTCCACCTTGTTGCAATGTCGATAATGAGGCGGTGGTTGGGAAGGTGGAGCAATCGCTGCAGCTTCTGCATACGAACGGAGTGTACAGGCGACCGGCGGATGTGCGCGCTCAGTCTTCGCACCTTCTGGAGCAGGAATGTTAACTCCGGATAATTTTTGAGGAAGCACTGCACCACCAGGTTCAAGGTGTGAGCCAAGCAAGGTATATGGCTGAGTTTTGAAAGGGCTATGGCTGCCACAAAATTACGGCCGTTATCACTAACTACCTTGCCTGCCTCAAGATGTACACTGCCCAGCCATGACTCAGTTTGTCGCTTCAAGTACTCGGCCAGCACCTCGGCGGTGTGTCTGTTGCCCAAACACATCATCTGCAACACAGCCTGCTGACGCTTTCCACTAGCTGCTCGATAGGGGGACACATCGTGTGCAACAGTGTCAGCTGCAGATGGAGTGCTCGTACGACCGCGCTCTGTGGACGAGCTTTCGCTTCTGGAGGAGGAGGAGGAGGGTCGAACGTCTACAGCCAACTGTTTCCTATACCGTGGGCTAGGCAGCACTGTCCCACCACCGCTGTCCCCTGTGGACCCTGCATCCACCACATTAACCCAGTGCGCAGTGATGGACACGTAACGGCCCTGGCCATGCCGACTGGACCATGCATCAGTTGTGAGGTGCACCTTTCCGCTCACTGACTGCTTGAGTGCATGGACAATGCGGTCTTTCACATGATGGTGGAGGGCTGGGATGGCTTTGCGAGAGAAGAAGTGGCGACTGGGTAGGTCATAGCGTGGTACTGCATAGGCCATGAGTTCGCGGAAAGCTGTGCTTTCCACCAACCGAAAGGGCATCATCTCAAACGAGATTAGTTTGGCAATGTGGGCGTTCAAACCCAGTGTACGCGGATGAGAGACTGAGTACTTTCTTGACCTACTCATAGTGTCTGGGAGGGTGAGCTGGACTTGAGAGCTGCATATGGTGGAAGTAGCGGTGGACAGGGCGGACTGAGAGAGGGTTGATGATGGTGATGGAGTTGGTGTTCTTTCTGATGGCCTAGAATCAGTCTTTCGTTGATATAACAGTGGGATTCCCTGACTGCTGTGGCCTTGCAACGACACCTCAACATTTGCTGCTGTGCTAACCGGTGGGCTTACAGTGGGGGAAACAATGTAGCGTTGCTGACTACCTTCTTTGTGATCAGTTGCACATGTGGTACTTGAGGTTTGGTGTTGTGTCCACGCTTGCAAGTGCATGCTGGTTAAATGTCTAAGCATGCAACTGGTATTCAACTTTTTCAGATTTTTCCCTCGGCTAAAGGTCTTTGCGCACTTCTTACAGATAACCTTGGCCTGATCATGAGGATTTTGTTCAAAAAAGTGCCACACTGCACTCTTCCTACTTTGGCAGACATTTTGCAGCCTAGCACGCTGTGTTCTTTTGACCCTCTGGACAAGCTGTCCAGCAACTCTTTTGATGTTTGGAACCTGTCTTTGGACTGCTTCTGGCCTGCCAGATAACAGCTGTTGCGATGTCGATGTCTGCTGTGGATGCTCCTCATCTGAGCTATTGGAAGCAGCACCCTCTTCCCCCAATGGATGCCAATCTGGGTCAACAACTGGGTCATCCATCACCTCCTCTTCTATGTCATGTGCACCTTCCTCTGTGTCACCGTGTATGGTGGTATAGTGTGCGGGAAGGGGCACCCGAGTCTCATCAGGGTCAGAATCTGGCTCTGTACACTGCGAGGACAATGTAGTGCTCTGAGTGAATGTACCAGCAGAATCATCCATCAGCGGCTGTGCATCAGTGCACTCCATGTCAGATTCATCTTGGCCTGGGTAATTCACCATTTGACTTGATAATCCAGGCATGGTATGTGAAAACAGCTCCATGGAGTAATCAGTAGTATGGCCTGTGTCATCCTTCAATCTTGGTTGGGGTGAAGGACACAAGGAAAGGTGTGGTTCATGAACATGAGCCTCCAATGACGACTCAGTGCTTTTACTTTTTACAACTGAAGAAGAGGAGGCGATAGAGCTGGAGGCTGAGTCAGCAATGTAAGACAAAACTTTTTCCTGATGCTCTGGCTTTAAAAGCGGTTTGCCAACTCCTAGAAAACTAAGCGTTCGAGGCCTTATGTAGCCAGACGATGACGCAGGCTCAACACCTCCTGCATTCGGTCCTATTTTGCTCTTGCCACTACCATCAGATCCACCACCAACACCATCATTACCAGCTGCCAACCCCCGCCCAATTCCACGGCCTCTTCCACCAGCCTTCCTCATTTTTGGTAGAAATGTAGACAAAATCCAACAAACTATATAGTAATGTAAAACAAGGTACAAGGTGTCTATAGGACAGGGGAGATTTTGAATTTCTGCAGACACTTGTGGACACTGGACACTTTTGGATTGTGTGAGGCCCACTGATATCTGAGCGCTATGTGACAGGCTCGATGGCACAGCTGTGACCAAAGTGACTAGAGGATAAGGGAGATTTTGAATCTCTGCACACACTTTTGGACACTGGACACTTTTGGATTGTGTGAGGCCCACTGATATCTGAGCGCTATGTGACAGGCTCGATGGCACAGCTGTGACCAAAGTGACTAGAGGATAAGGGAGATTTTGAATCTCTGCACACACTTTTGGACACTGGACACTTTTGGATTGTGTGAGGCCCAATGAATATCTGAGCGCTATGTGACAGGCTCGATGGCACAGCTGTGACCAAAGTGACTAGAGGATAAGGGAGATTTTGAATCTCTGCACACGCTTTTGGACACTGGACACTTTTGGATTGTGTGAGGCCCAATGAATATCTGAGCGCTATGTGACAGGCTCGATGGCACAGCTGTGACCAAAGTGACTAGAGGATAAGGGAGATTTTGAATCTCTGCACACACTTTTGGACACTGGACACGTTTGGATTGTGTGAGGCCCAATGAATATCTGAGCGCTATGTGACAGGCTCGATGGCACAGCTGTGACCAAAGTGACTAGAGGATAAGGGAGATTTTGAATCTCTGCACACACTTTTGGACACTGGACACTTTTGGATTGTGTGAGGCCCAATGAATATCTGAGCGCTATGTGACAGGCTCGATGGCACAGCTGTGACCAAAGTGACTAGAGGATAAGGGAGATTTTGAATCTCTGCACACACTTTTGGACACTGGACACTGTGACAATTCTGGTCTAATACGTCCAAGAGTGGACCCTCTGGGTCGTGGATCAGGAGCCCCTGGGCCGAGCACACCTGGTGAAGACCGACCCCTGTACAGGGATCGTCAGGGGCAGGACCGCAGGGGGCAGAACCGCGACAGCCGGTACCAGGAGGGACGGCTCGATGGACAGGCAGGCAGAACAAGGATAGCAGGACGGGATAGCGGAAAATACTGGGCAGGAGTCCACAGGAGGAGGATCGGAGAGGGGGAAACAGGGCAGAGACAGACAGATGGAAGTGGAGCAGGGCACAGAGCACACAGGGGAAAACAGAAGAAGGACAGGCAGGATTCACTAGAGTAGATATGGGGCCGATGAGTGCAGGGAAGTCACACACAATCACCAGGCGCCCTCAGAATAGAGCGGACGCCTGATATATCCAGAACCCGGAAGTACGTCCTACAGACCCGCCCCTCAGCGACGCCCCCTACTAGCAGAAGAGAGCGGGGGAACGCGCGTGCGCGGCCTAAGGCCGGCGCGGTTACCCGCAGCAGAGCGGAGACCAGAGCGGAAGTGCGCATGGACAGGAGGGCGCAGGTGAGGGGACGCTGCGGCGGGCACCGCCGCTGAAGGGGCATCGGCGGGCACGGCCGCCGATGTCACAGACACTTTTGGATTGTGTGAGGCCCAATGAATATCTGAGCGCTATGTGACAGGCTCGATGGCACAGCTGTGACCAAAGTGACTAGAGGATAAGGGAGATTTTGAATCTCTGCACACACTTTTGGACACTGGACACTTTTGGATTGTGTGAGGCCCACTGATATCTGAGCGCTATGTGACAGGCTCGATGGCACAGCTGTGACAAAAGTGACTAGAGGATAAGGGAGATTGGATTGCTTTTAAAAAAGCAGTTTGCAGAGCAGTGGGTAAACAGCAATGCCAGCCTGTCAGGAAGCCTTAAAAGGCAGCCCAACAACCAACACCACTGATACACCACAATATAGCCTCCCCTTGCACTGCACACACAGTGACTGGTGTGTTGTGCAGGCCAAATTGCTAGCAGCAGAAGCAGTTTTTTTTTCTTCTCAGCAGGACAAAAAAAAAAATTGGGATTGCTTTTAAAAAAGCAGTTTGCGGAGCAGTGGGTAAACAGCAATTCAGGAATGTCAGGAAGCCTTAGAAGGCAGCCCAACAACCAACACCACTGATACACCACTATATAGCCTCCCCTTGCACTGCACACACAGTGACTGGTGTGTTGTGCAGGCCAAATCGCTAGCAGCAGAAGCAGTTTTTTTGTCTTCTTCCCTGCCTAACGCTCTCCCTACAGAATCAGCAGCAACCTCTCCCTATACTGAGATCGGCAGAAGTAAGATGGCGGTCGGCGTGCACGCCCTTTTATACCCCCTGTGACGCCCACCAAAGCAAGCCAATCACTTGCATGCCCTTCTGAAAGATGGTGGTGACCCCTGCCTATGTCATCACGTTGCCCACAGTGTCCGTGGATCCTGATTGGCTGAAAAAGAGCGCAAAACAAACTTTTGAAACGCGACTTTGGCGCGTAAGTCGCCGACCTCGTGGCCGACCTCATCCTAGGGTCGGGTTTCGTTTCATGAAACCCGACTTTGCCAAAAGTCGGCGACTTTTGAAATTTTTCGACCCGTTTCGCTCAACTCTAGGAATGACCTGTGTGGGAGAACATCGATATGAGAGGAAAAGTAGTTTGTAACCATAGTTGACAACTGCTGTCTCCTGTCACTTTCCATCGATGCTGTATTACCAGTTGTGTGAGCGGTACTTGAAAAATCAGTCCACAACATTGTCATGAAACCCCTGTCTCCAACGCCACTTCTGCTGTGTGCACCATGAACACCTCTGCCAAGCTGCCCCCGGCCCGTACGGCTCGTGTGAGAACCATCACCGCTGCTGTGTGCTGGGAATGCCTCAAGCAACCGATTTACCAGAGTTGCTTGTTTATTAGCCAATATTAGGTCAAGGTTCCCCTGTGGCATGATGTTTTGTAATTTGCCTTTATAGTGTGGATCCAGGATGCTGGCCAACCAGTAGTCGTCATCGTTCATCATTTTGGCAATGCGGGGGTCCCTTTTTAGGATCCGCAAGGCATAATCTGACATGTGGGCCAATGTTCCCGGTGTCAATGATGCACTGCGAGTGCTGGTTGGAGGAGCACTTTCTGGCAGATCCACATCCCTCCAGTCACGCACAAACCCTGTACCAGACCTTGCCACGCCAACATTTTCACTTGCCCCACAAGATGCATCCTCCTCCCCTAAGTAATCATCCCCATCATCATCCTCCTCCTCCTCTTCTTCCTCCAACTCGTCCAGGAGAGGTCCCTGAGCAGACAATGGCTGAATGTCATCAAGGATTCCCTCCACCTCTTCCTCCTCGTCAACATTGGCTGCAGACGCCTGCTCCTTAAGGTGCGTCAAAGTTTGCATGAGCAGACGCATAAGTGGGATGCTCATGCTTAGGATGGCGTCGTCTGCGCTTACCAGCCGTGTGCATTCCTCAAAACACTGAAGGACTTTACAGAGGTCTTTCAGCTTCGACCACTGCACACCTGTCAACTCCATGTCTGCTCTCAAAGTGCCTGGCCGTGTATCCTCCCACAAATGCATTATGGCCTGCCTCTGCTCGCACAGCCGCTCCACCATGTGCAGGGTGGAGTTCCACCTTGTTGCAATGTCGATAATGAGGCGGTGGTTGGGAAGGTGGAGCAATCGCTGCAGCTTCTGCATACGAACGGAGTGTACAGGCTACCGGCGGATGTGCGCGCACAGTCTTCGCACCTTATGGAGCAGGGCTGTTAACTCCGGATAATTTTTGAGGAAGCACTGCACCACCAGGTTCAAGGTGTGAGCCAAGCAAGGTATGTGGCTGAGTTTTGAAAGGGCTATGGCTGCCACAAAATTACGGCCGTTATCACTAACTACCTTGCCTTCCTCAAGATGTACACTGCCCAGCCATGACTCAGTTTGTCGCTTCAAGTACTCGGCCAGCACCTCGGCGGTGTGTCTGTCGCCCAAACACATCATCTGCAACACAGCCTGCTGACGCTTTCCACTAGCTGCTCGATAGGGGGACACCTCATGTGCAACAGTGGCAGCTGCAGATGGAGTGCTCGTACGACTGCGCTCTGTGGACGAGCTTTCGCTTCTGGAGGAGGAGGAGGAGGGTGGAACGCCTACAGCCAACTGTTTCCTATACCGTGGGCTAGGCAGCACTGTCCCACCACCGCTGTCCCCTGTGGACCCTGCATCCACCACATTAACCCAGTGCGCAGTGATGGACACGTAACGGCCCTGGCCATGCCGACTGGACCATGCATCAGTTGTGAGGTGCACCTTTCCACTCACTGACTGCTTGAGTGCATGGACAGTGCGGTCTTTCACATGATGGTGGAGGGCTGGGATGGCTTTGCGAGAGAAGAAGTGGCGACTGGGTAGGTCATAGTGTGGTACTGCATAGGCCATGAGTTCGCGGAAAGCTGCGCTTTCCACCAACCGATAGGGCATCATCTCAAACGAGATTAGTTTGGCAATGTGGGCGTTCAAACCCAGTGTACGCGGATGAGAGACTGAGTACTTTCTTGACCTACTCATAGTGTCTGGGAGGGTGAGCTGGACTTGAGAGCTGCATATGGTGGAAGTAGCGGTGGACAGGGCGGACTGAGAGAGGGTTGATGATGGTGATGGAGTTGGTGTTCTTTCTGATGGCCTAGAATCAGTATTTTGTTGATATAGCAGTGGGATTCCCTGACTGCTGTGGTCTTGCAACGACACCTCAACATTTGCTGCTGTGCTAACCGGTGGGCTTACAGTGGGGGAAACAATGTAGCGTTGCTGACTACCTTCTTTGTGATCAGTTGCACATGTGGCACTTGAGGTTTGGTGTTGTGTCCACGCTTGCAAGTGCATGCTGGTTAAATGTCTAAGCATGCAACTGGTATTCAAATTTTTCAGATTTTTCCCTCGGCTAAAGGTCTTTGCGCACTTCTTACAGATAACCTTGGCCTGATCATGAGGATTTTGTTCAAGAAAGTGCCACACTGCACTCTTCCTACTTTGGCAGACATTTTGCGGCCTAGCACGCTGTGATGTTTTGACCCTCTGGACAAGCTGTCCAGCAACTCTTTTGATTTTTGGAACCTGTCTTTGGAGTGCTCCGGGCCTGCCAGATAACAGCTGTTGCGATGTTGATGTCTGCTGTGGATGCTCCTCATCTGAGCTATTGGAAGCAGCACCCTCTTCCCCCAATGGATGCCAATCTGTGTCAACAACTGGGTCATCCATCACCTCCTCTTCAATGTCATGTGCACCTTCCTCTGTGTCACCGTGTATGGTGGTATAGTGTGCGGGAAGGGGCACCTGAGTCTCATCAGGGTCAGAATCTGGCTCTGTACACTGCGAGGACAATGTAGTGCTCTGAGTGAATGTACCAGCAGAATCATCTATCAGCGGCTGTGCATCAGTGCACTCCATGTCAGATTCATCTTGGCCTGGGTAATTCACCATTTCACTTGATAATCCAGGCATGGTATGTGAAAACAGCTCCATGGAGTAATCAGTAGTATGGCCTGCGTCATCCTTCAATCTTGGTTGTGGTGAAGGACACAAGGAAAGGTGTGGTTCATGAACATGAGCCTCCAATGACGACTCAGTGCTTTTACTTTTTACAACTTCAGAAGAGGAGGCGATAGAGCTGGAGGCTGAGTCAGCAATGTAAGACAAAATTTTTTCCTGATGCTCTGGCGTTAAAAGCGGTTTGCCAACTCCTAGAAAACTAAGCCTTCGAAGCCTTATGGAGCCAGACGATGACGCAGGCTCAACACCTCCTGCATTCGGTCCTATTTTGCTTTTGCCACTACCATCAGATCCACCACCAACACCATCATTACCAGCTGCCAACCCCCGCCCAATTCCACGGCCTCTTCCACCAGCCTTCCTCATTTTTGGTAGAAATGTAGACAAAATCCAACAAACTATATAATAATGTAAAACAAGGTACAAGGTGTCTATAGGACAGGGGAGATTTAGATTTTCTGCACACACTAGTGGACACTGGACACTTTTGGATTGTGTGAGGCCCACTGAATATCAGAGCGCTATGTCACAGGCTCGATGGCACAGGTGTGAAAAAAGTGACTACAGGATAAGGGAGATTTTGAATTTCTGTGAGATTTTGAATTTCTGCAGACACTGGTGGACACTGGACACTTGGATTATGTGAGAGGCCAACTGAATATCACAGCGCTATGTCACAGGCTCGATGGCACAGGTGTGAAAAAAGTGACTACAGGATAAGGGAGATTTTGAATTTCTGCAGACACTTGTGGACACTGGACATTTGGATTGTGTGAGGCCCACTGAATATCACAGCGCTATTTCACAGGCTCGATGGCACAGGTGTGAAAAACGTGACTACAGGATAAGGGAGATTTTGAATTTCTGCAGACACTTGTGGACACTGGACACTTGGATTGTGTGAGGCCCACTGAATATCACAGTGCTATGTCACAGGCTCGATGGCACAGGTGTGAAAAAAGTGACTACAGGATAAGGGAGATTTTGAATTTCTGCAGACACTTGTGGACACTGGACACTTGGATTGTGTGAGGCCCACTGAATATCACAGCGCTATGTCACAGGCTCGATGGCACAGGTGTGAAAAAAGTGACTACAGGATAAGGGAGATTTTGAATTTCTGCAGACACTTGTGGACACTGGACACTTTTGGATTGTGTGAGGCCCAATGAATATCAGAGCGCTATGTCACAGGCTCGATGCAGCAGGTGTGAAAAAAGTGACTACAGAATAAGGGAGATTTTGAATTTCTGCAGACACTGGACACTTTTGGATTGTGTGAGGCCCAATGAATATCAGAGCGCTATGTCACAGGCTCGATGCAGCAGGTGTGAAAAAAGTGACTACAGGATAAGGGAGATTTTGAATTTCTGCAGACACTTGTGGACACTGGACACTTTTGGATTGTGTGAGGCCCACTGAATATCAGAGCGCTATGTCACAGGCTTGATGGCACAGGTGTGAAAAAAGTGAATTGTAGAATTGGGCAGAATAGGAATCTCCCTAGAGTGTAGGTCTGTAAGAACGGAACAAGTCCTCCACAGTGACACACAGATAGCTTCACTGTGGCTGTGATAACAGCCGTTACACGGTACTGTGTGAGGAACGTACACCGCTGTATGGTGTGAATAAATGCACGCTCAGTACCTTAGCAGGACAAAAAAAAAATTGGGATTGCTTTTAAAAAAGCAGTTTGCAGAGCAGTGGGGAAACAGCAATGCAGCTGTCAGGAAGCCTTAGAAGGCAGCCTAACAACCAACACCGCTGATCCACCACAATATAGCCTCCCCTTGCACTGCACACACAGTGACTGGTGTGTTGCACAGGCAAAATCGCTAGCAGCAGAAGCAGTTTTTTTTTCTTCTTCCCTGCCTAACGCTCTCCCTACAGAATCAGCAACCTCTCCCTATGCTAAGATCGGCAGAAGTAAGATGGCGGTCGGCGTGCACGCCCTTTTTTAACCCCTGTGACGCCCACCAAAGCAAGCCAATCACTTGCATGCCCTTCTGAAAGATGGTGGCGACCCCTGCCTATGTCATCACGTTGCCCACAGTGTCCGTGGATCCTGATTGGCTGAAAAAGAGCGCTAAACAAACAAACCCTCATCCTAGGGTCGGGTTTTGTTTCATGAAACCCGACTTTGCCAAAAGTCGGCGACTTTTGAAATTGTTCGACCCGTTTCGCTCAACTCTAGTCTTTATTCAAAATTGCATAAGTACAAAAAACAATCCACAAAGTGGTAAAAGTGCACAGTACGTTAAATAACAGGCGGGCAGCTTCATAACCATGCAACAATGGTTAGCATCATCACAATGGACTAATCAATTGTCCATTTACAATGAAATAGCGTGAGTTATAGTAAAAGTGCATAGTGCAATCCATTGTAAATAGCAATGATATATTTATATAACACGTGTCCATATAGGCAAAGCATAGAGGACAGAAAATCACAACAACTGCACCATTTAGACTAAATACATACAATGATCCCCATAATGTGCCTATCAGACAATAGTCAAACAGTGCAGAGTTTACAAATCAATAGTCACTGAACAGCCTCATGCAGCGCTTACCCATGGTAGATGCGTAACCATAGTGCAAGTGCCCCAATGCGCGTTTCGCTGTGGCTTCCTTGGGGGGCAGTGCACATTGTGTTGATAGCGCCATCTTTAAATTTACCACCCAAAACATGGACATCCAATGAGCAAGCGGTCTCCAGCTGCATCATGTGAGCATACAAAGTAAGGACCTCCCAAATATGACGCCATGTCCGGTGCCCAGGAGCGCAGTATAATGAACAAACTGAGCGATGTTGATTTCTTTCTTCAGCCTTTGGTCTCCATCTTACATTCATATGTCAAGGATACCTCACATTTATTGGTTTTGTTGAAAGATTTGATCATTCCCCCTGACACTTTTTTAGTTACCCTGGATGTTGAATCCTTGTACACCAATATCCGACACGATTTGGGGATTCAAGAGGTAGCTTTTTTTCTGGAGCAACACTCCACGGGTGATCGACATCATGATTCCTTTATAGTGGATTTATTGCACTTCATTTTGGATAAAAACTATTTTGAGTTTGATCGGGTATTTTAAAGATCATGTCTTTAGATGGTGGCGCTATATTGATGATGTCCTGTTGCTATGGACGGGACCTTTGGATAAGTGTAAGGAATTTGTAGATGGCCTTAATGACAACACTTTAAACATACATCTTACGGCTAATTTTGCAGGTTTGGCGACAGAATTTTTGGATTTAAATTTGGTTATTGAGGGATCGTCTATCACAACTACTTTATATCGGAAGCTGACCTCTACTAACAGTATTTTACACTATACGAGTTTCCATCCAGAACATCTGAGAAACGGAATTCCGAAAGGACAATTCTTCAGATTAAAAAGAAATTGTTCAAAACAGCAAGATTTTTTGCTACAAGCCAAGGATCTGACAAGACGCTTTCAAAACAGGGGATACCCACGTAAGGTAATATCTCGTGCCTTCCAGTCAGCCAGAGATAGGGATCGTGTAGACCTACTTGGTCCTTGACTTCCTAAAGTTAACAAAACCCTGGGTCTGATAACCACTTACAATAATCAGTGGCGTGACTTACGGGGCTATTTTGACCAAATATTGGGGTATGCTGGTCAATGAGCCTAAACTTGCACCCCATTTAGCGCCATATCCCACTCTTATTGCTAGAAAGGCCCAATCTCTTAAAGATTCTTTGTGCCACAACCATTTTAAGCGACCTGTATGCAATCTCAACAGGGGTGTACGTGTGCTTGGAACCTTTGCTTGTGGCCATTGCAACATCTGTCATCTAACTGCAGGCAGTGTAGGGGTTAATATCCCTACTCTAAATTTTCCTGTAGTTTCTAAGGCATTCTTTAATTGTAGGTCCAGGAATCTTGTGTATGCTCTTATTTGCCAATGTCCGAAAATCTATGTAGGACAAACTACACAAGAATTACGGAAGAGGATCCAACAGCACCTTACGAATATTAATACTGCAAGAGCAGATCGTGAAAAAGGTAAACCCCTCACTTCAGTAGCCATGCATTTTTTGTGCGAACACAATGGCCGCTGTACTGGCATTAGAGTTTTGGGTCTTGAGGCAGTACAGACTAACATAAGAGGGGGAATATTTCATTGGAATTACTGAGGCGTGAATCTAGGTGGATTTATGATCTTCGGAGTCGATCCCCTTTGGGATTAAATGAGGAGCTTTTATTCACTGGCTATTATAAACAAATCTGACCGATTGGATAATTAAGTTCCTCTTCCCTTCTTTTTCCATTTGTAGGTTGATCGACTCATTTCTTTTTGAACATTGTAGCTTGGATCTCCATTTTTTGGCAGCTTCTCAAGGTCTGGCTTGTCCACTATGGGAGTCTACTTCTCTAGCGACTTTTGGAATAGTCTATTCTTGGATCTCCTACCTTGGATTTCATCCTTCACTCTATCCCTGGCTGGACTCAAATAATAAAACAGTACCCTGGAAGATATTTGGATCTTAACATGGACTTAGATTTGATTTTTTTGTTCCAATTTCTGGATTTGCTTTATGTTCTATCCATGTTGTATGTTTATATCAGTAAAAATCATTTATCTATAATGGCCACATTTTTGAAGTCCAGTGGACCCTGAGGTGGAGCTTGTGGAGTTTTAATTAATTTTTTCCATCCATCTTTCTAATATATTAAAATACTTAGCTATAGTGCATACTTAATTAGTGGTGATGCTTGTGGAGCGTTATCTTCCTTCGCTTGGTTTATTTACCAACTGGGGAAGAAATTTCGTTAGTATAACCACTAATATAAAGCTGCAATCCACTTTTTTTTTTTTTTTTTTTTTTTTAGGGTATTGTTTGTATTTGTCCAATTCCCAGGTCTATGCAAATATATCTGTTGTAGGATCTAATTCCGGCATGTCTCATAACTTTTTTGGACCTTTTTGCTGCCCGTTACCTTGTCTACGTCGGCACAGTGGTTAGAGTGATGTTCACACTGCTCCAAACCTTGAAATTTCCATGTATATCTTTTTGTTTGTTTTTTTTTTTTTTGCTTTTTTTGCTTTATTTTTGGTACATTACATGTTCCTTCTGCGTCTTCAATACCAAATTTAACCAATTCTGGCATCAGTATTCCACTGTGTTCAGTGGGTGCGCTTGCACAGTGTGATTACGTGTCTGCGGGCTGATATCATTTTATATCTCTATTTCGCTATGAGCCATGCGTGCTTGCATCTATATAGTATCTATTGATATGGTACACAGTTTTGTATCAGTTGCGCTCATTTTGTATGTTTTATAATATCTACTTGTTGAGATTGTGATAATCAGTGCCGCGGAGCTTACATATGGGGATTCATTATATCATACGTCTCCCTTTGATGCTCTCTATTCATTTATAGGTATGCCTGCACACATGCTAAATGACAGGTTATATAGTAGAATCGTTTTTTTTTTTTGTTTTTTTTTCTGCGCCTATGTGTTATTTATTACTGAGACCGCGCTTGCGCATTTGGTATTTACTGTGTTACACAACTTTTTTGGCCTAACCCGGAAATCAGTATATACTATCTGATTAGATTTTTTTTTTTTTTTTTTTGTCTGCACAGGCTTGATTTTTCTGGCCTGTTTCAATACTATCTTATTCAATCAGTGGATTTAAAATGGTATATTGTTTGTTCCCTTTGTGTTTGCAACACTAAATTTGACCTAATTCCGTTACCAGTATTATACTGTGTTTAGTTGGTGCGTTTAGCATAGTGCGATCTGACATTGCATATAGCCATATACTCTGTAAGGGCTGCGTGTCCGCGGGCTGGGAGCACTGTATATCTTTACTTGGTTATGGGTGCATAGTCTGTATTAGTTGCACTCATTTTTACACTTTGTGAAATTTTCATTTGTTGAGACTGTGATAATCAGTGCCACGGCGCCTACATATGGGGATTTATTATAGCATATGTTTCCCTTTGATGTACTTTACTCACTTATATGTTTAGGTATGCCCGCTTATATGCTAAATGACTTGGCACACAGTGGAATCGCGCTTATCTTGCGCCTACCGTGCTTGCGCATTTGGCATTCATTACGTCACACAACCTTTTTGTATTTCGTTACTTTGTTTGCATTGGTGCAGTGGGCGGTGTGACGTTCACACTGCTCTAAACCTGGAATTCACTATGTATTATGTGATGAGTAGAGTTGAGCGATACCGTCCGATACTTCAAAGTATCGGATCGGAATGGATCGGCCGATCTTAAAAAAAAAAGTATCGGTATCGCCGATTCCGATACCGGAAGTCCCATTCAAGTCTATGGGACTTCCGGTATCGGAATAAGAAAAATCCTGTTTTTCCCTTGTACAGCCTCTCTGGGGTCTGTACGGGCCTTTCGGGGGGCTGTGCCGGCCTGCCAGGGGGTCTGTGCAGGCTCCGGTGGTCTGTGCCGGCCTGCCGGGGGGCTGTGCCGGCCTGCCAGGGGGGGCTGTGCAGGCTCCGGTGGGCTGTGCCGGCCTGCCGGGGGGCTGTGCAGGCTCCGAGGGGCTGTGCCGGCCTGCCGGGGGGCTGTGCAGGCTTCGGGGGTCTGTGCAGGCATCGTCCGATGGGACTACAAGTCATAGAATCATAGAATCGTAGAGTTGGAAGGGACCTCCTGGGCCATCTGGTCCAACCCCCTGCTCAAAGCAGGATTCGCTAAATCATCCCAGTCAGATGTCTGTCCAGCCTCTGTTTGAAGACTTCCATTGAAGGAGAACTCACCACCTCTCGTGGCAGCCTGTTCCACTCATTGATCACTCTAACTGTCAAAAAGTTTTTTCTAATATCTAATCTGTGTCTCTTCCCATTCAGTTTCATCCCATTGCTTCTAGTCTTTCCTTGTGCAAATGAGAATAAAGTTGATCCTTCTACAATGTGACAGCCCTTTAGATATTTGTAGACAGCTATTAAGTCTCCTCTCAGTCTTCTCTTTTGCAAACTAGTCCCATCGGGCGATGCCTGCTACCATGACAGTGATTGACACATTAGCCAATGATGGGACAGTAGTAGTCCCATCATCCGGCTAATGTGTTGAATGTAAAAAAAAAAATAAAAAAAAATTACATGCTACATACATACAACATGCATACTACATACATGCTACATTCATACTACATACTACATACATGCTACATTCATACTACATATATACTACATGCAACATACATACTACATACATACTACATGCAACATACATACTACATATATACTACATGCATGCAACATATATGCTACATACATACTACATATATACTACATGCATGCTACATACATACTACATACATACTACATGCTACATACATACTACATATGTACTACATGCATGCTACATACATACTACATGCTACATACATACTACATATATACTACATACATACCACATACATACTACATACATACTACATGCTACATACATACTACATATATACTACATGCATGCTACATACATACTACATGCTACATACATACTACATATATACTACATACATACTACATACATACTACATGCATGCTACATACATACTACATATATACTACATGCATGCTACATACATACTACATGCTACATACATACTACATATATACTAAATACATACTACATACATACTACATGCATGCTACATACATACTACATGCTACATACATACTACATATATACTACATACATACTACATACATACTACATGCATGCTACATACATACTATATGCTACATACATACTACATATATACTACATGCATGCTACATACATACTACATGCTACATACATACTACATATATACTACATACATACTACATACATACTACATGCATGCTACATACATACTACATGCTACATACATACTACATATATACTACATACATACTACATACATACTACATGCATGCTACATACATACTACATGCTACATACATACTACATATATACTACATGCATGCTACATAATACTGCATGCTACATGCATGCTACATACATACTACATGCATGCTACATACATACTGCATGCTACATGCATGCTACATACATACTACATACATACTACATGCTACATACATACCACATATATACTACATACATACTACATACAATACATTCATACAATACATACATAGACATACAGTACATATAAGATAGAGTAACATACTTACCAATACTTGTCACATTGTTCCCCGAAGCCATTGTCTTTTACGGAATAAATATTAACATAACAAACCACAAAAATACTCACCCACGATCTGAAGCAGTCCACGAGTGTGTCCCACGACGATCTTGGGTAGAGAACTGCAGCATCAGCTGTTGCTGCCGTTCTCTACGGGCTGCAGGAATCCAATGACGGAAGGTAGGTATCCTTCCGCACTGTATTCCTCCGCCACTTAAAAAAAAAAAGTCCCTAGTCTCACTTTATGCCATTGCTGTGTGGGAAATTCCCACACAGCAATGGCATAAAGTGAGACTAGGGACTTTTTTTTTTTTTAAGTGGCGGAGGAATACAGTGCGGAAGGATACCCACCTTCCGTCATTGGATTCCTGCAGCCCGTAGAGAACAGCAGCAACAGCTGATGCTGCAGTTCTCTACCCAAGATCGTCGTGGGACACACTCGTGGACTGCTTCGGATCGTGGGTGAGTATTTTTGTGGTTTGTTATGTTAATATTTATTCCGTAAAAGACAATGGCTTCGGGGAACAATGTGACAAGTATTGGTAAGTATGTTATATGTACTGTATGTCTATGTATGTATTGTATGAATGTATTGTATGTAGTATGTATGTAGTATATATGTGGTATGTATGTAGCATGTAGTATGTATGTAGTATGTATGTAGCATGCATGTAGCATGCAGTATGTATGTAGCATGCATGTAGTATATATGTAGTATGTATGTAGCATGTAGTATGTATGTAGCATGCATGTAGTATATATGTAGTATGTAGCATGTAGTATGTATGTAGTATGTATGTAGTATGTATGTAGTATATATGTAGTATGTATGTAGTATATATGTAGTATGTATGTAGCATGTATGTAGCATGTATGTAGCATGTATGTAGCATGTAGTATGTATGTAGCATGTATGTAGCATGTATGTAGTATGTATGTAGTATGTATGTAGTATATATGTGGTATGTATGTAGTATGTATGTAGTATGTATGTAGCATGTAGTATGTATGTAGCATGTATGTAGCATGTAGTATGTATGTAGTATGTATGTAGTATGTATGTAGTATGTATGTAGTATATATGTGTTATGTATGTGGTATGTATGTAGTATGTATGTAGTATGTATGTAGCATGGAGTATGTATGTAGCATGCATGTAGTATGTATGTAGTATTTTTTTTTTTTTTTTTAACATTTAACACATTAGCCGGATGATGGGACTACTACTGTCCCATCATTGGCTAATGTGTCAATCACTGTCATGGTAGCAGGCATCGCCAGATGGGACTTGTAGTCCCATCGGACGATGCTTGCACAGACCCCCGGACATCAGCACAGCCCCCCGGCAGGCCGGTACAGACCCCCACAGGGTGCACAGCCCCCCGGCAGGCCGGCACAGCCCCCCGGCAGGCCGGTACAGACCCCCACAGGGTGCACAGACCACCGGCAGGCCGGCACAGCCCCCCGGCAGGCCGGTACAGACCCCGGGCAGTCCACACAGCCCCCCGGCAGGCCGGCACAGCCCCCCGGCAGGCCGGCAGATACCCCCGGAAGGCCCGAAATGACGGCGCATCATGATGCGCACACACCGCGCATCATGATGACGTCAGGCTGTCAATCAACTTTGAACTTCCGATTCCGATGCCGACTTCCGATATTGAAAAAATATCGGAAGTCGGTATCGGAATTCCGATACAGCAAGTATCGGCCGATACCCGATACTTGCGGTATTGGAATGCTCAACACTAGTGATGAGTCATTCCTGTCTGCACCTGCGCAGTGTGTAGTGTTTCATCACACTGCTCCAAACCCGGAAATAACCTGTGAGTTATGGATCATTCTCTTTCCTCTGGTGTGCATGTGTATCCAGGCCTCCATTGCAGCTAATTGGGTACGTCGCTGCAGCTGCCGCACATATGTACTGATTGTTTAGCATATTTAAACAAGTGTAACAAACTGACTCTCCAGCCCCCCCTGATGAAGCCACCTTTTGGTGTGTGGCACGCGTAGGGCACTCCACAAACTCCCCCTTTGTAAGTGGCATTATATAGGGATTATGCAGGCAGGATTTAATCTTGGTCATTTTAGCCTCTTGGCTACACCATGATTACTATACTTTTCATCTATGCTCAGTACCCTATGGTGTTTATTCTCATGGCTCAGTTGCTTACATTTGTTATTACTTGCATTCATTATTGTACCATAGTCTATTTGGATGGATTATTCAGTGGATCATTATGTTTAGTATTACATCTCTGAACATTTCTTCATTGCAGGCATGCTATTGTATGTGATATATTCTAGAGCCTTTTTTATGTATGTCCACTTACTGGAGGGAGCTCTTTGGGCTTTATTATAAGCCTTTGTGATAGTTTCATGTCACTGTATGACTTTTTAAATGTTTTTATATGGATGTTGTCTTTTTGTTACCAATAAAATTTGTAATTTTGCAGTGATCCCTGCATTTTGGTCAGTAGCTTTTTCTCCATTTTCTCAGTTTGTGTTTATACTGACTGCTGGTTGATCCGCATATCTTATTCAGTAGTGCCCTCCTGAGTTTTTACATATGGACCTCCCAAATATGACGCCATGTCCGGCGCCCAGGAGCGCAGTATAATGAACAAACTGAGCGAACCATATATTTGGGTGATTCACCGCGCTATGCTGAGCAGATGTATACAAAAAAAAAAAAATGGGGAAACAAATACTTAACAGCAGTTATACAGTACGTACTTACTTAAAAATGAAGTTGATGTCGAATATTCTGTGTAAGTTGAGATGTCTACGTGGCAAGTAGTTTGCAGGTTATCTGATGGTAGAGATCTCGTTTTTGATAGCTGCTGATGCTATTGGAACAATGATATATTAAGGTACCAATAAAACATACAAAAGGTCACACCACTCCTTGCATGTCCACCATACTCACTGGTTGTATCTTAATGTTTATATTCTCTTCGGGGTGTTCCCTTTATGGTGGATCAATTGATACAATACTTACTTCTGGTAATTGCTCTGTCGCAGTCTGGCTGAGGCAGCAGCTGCTGATAGAGTGATAAGCGATGCAGTGTAAGGCCTCTTTCACACATCAGGTTTTCGCCGTCAGGCGCGATCCGGCGCTTTTGACAGAAACCGGATCCGGCGAAATGCAATGCCGGATCCGGTTTCCCCCCCATTGACTTGCATTTGCGCCGGATCGCGCCGGATGGCCATGCGTTTCATCCGGTTTTCGCCGGATCCGGCAATGTGTCGCGATCCGGCGTCTGGAAAAAACGGCTACTGTAACGTTTTTTGTCTCCGGCGAAAAAGCCGGACACGCCGCATCCGGCGCGTCCGTCTTTTTCACACAATGAAAGCCTATGAGCGCCGCAATGCGCCTGATCCGGCGAAAGCCGGATCCGGTGGCCGGATCCGGTTTTTTTGGTCTGAGCATGCTCAGTAGCTCTGCCCACTACAACCTGTCAAAGAAGGGCTGTAGGAACATGCTATATATAGTTTTCCAGTAGCCAATCCCGTTCGGAAGGCCACAAGGGTCAATTTTAAAAACCAGATCCGGCGTAATCCGTCGAAAAACGGATAGAAAAACGGATGAACCGGATGAGACGGATCAAGTTTTGTCTGTCAAGAACAAGACGGATCCGGCAGAAAACCGGATCCGGCACATCAGGTTTTACAAAACATTTGCCGGATCCGGCATTCCGGCACGACGCCGGATCGCGCCTGACGCCGAAAACCTGATGTGTGAAAGTAGCCTAAGGAGGGATCCACTAGACACCCTAATTATGCTAGCGTTCCAATAATCAGTTAGTCCTAATAGGACTTCTATGCACTTACTTCTGGTGATTTCTCTGGCGCAATCTGGCTGAGGCAGTGGCTGAGGCAGCGGCTCTGGCTGAGGCAGCAGCTGCTGATGGAGCGATAAGCTATGCAGGTGCTGGCGTCTACCCACTCCCCTACTACACGCTGCATAGCTTATCGCTCCATCAGCAGCCGCTACCTCAGCCAGAGCCACTGCCTCAGCCAGATTGCGCCAGAGCAATCACCAGAAGTAAGTGCATAGAAGTCCTATTAGGACTTAGAGTGATAAGCGATGCAGTGTAAGTCCTAATAGGACTTCTATGCACTTACTTCTGGTGATTGCTCTGGCGCAATCTGGCTGAGGCAGTGGCTGAGGCAGTGGCTCTGGCTGAGGTAGCGGCTGCTGATGGAGCGATAAGCTATGCAGCGTGTAGTAGGGGAGCGGGTAGACGCCAGCACCTGCATAGCTTATCGCTCCATCAGCAGCTGCTGCCTCAGCCAGAGCCGCTGCCTCAGCCACTGCCTCAGCCAGATTGCGCCAGAGCAATCACCAGAAGTAAGTGCATAGAAGTCCTATTAGGACTAACTGATTATTGGAACGCTAGCATAATTAGGGTGTCTAGTGGATCCCTCCTTACACTGCATCGCTTATCACTCTATCAGTAGCTGCTGCCTCAGCCAGACTGCGACAGAGCAACTACCAGAAGTAAGTGCTTAGAAGTCCTACCAGGACTAACTGGCTACTGGAACACTAGCATTATTTGTGGGTTTAGTGGATCCCTCCTTACCCGCACTTTGTCATTTTTTTCAACAGTGGATATCGTCCCTGCACCGGCTCTAAATAAAGCCAACAAAGACCATTATTGAGAGTCTATCAGGATTTACACCTGGGTAGCATAACAAATCTAACACAAGTAAGTGCATATGTACCCCAGGAACTGGGACTGAATATCAAGGTTGTGGTCACTGTTAGTAATTGAAATTCTCTTCATATTTAGTATTGTATCAATTGATCCACCATAAAGGGAACACCTTGTAGTTTGGCATACACTAGCCAATTTCTGCCTGTGACATAGCGGTGTGATATTCACTGGGCCTCACAAAACAGAGTCCACAAGTGTGTTCAGAAATTCTACATCTCCCCTGTCCTATAGTGACATTTTTCACACCTCCGACATTGAGCCTGTGACATAGCGGTGTGATATTAACTGGGCCTCACACAATCCAACAGTGTCCACAAGTGTGTTCAGAAATTCGACGTCTCCCCTGTCCTATATACACCTTGTACCTTGTTTTACATTACTATATAGTTTGTGGGATTTTGTGTACATTTTTACCAAAAATGAGGAAGGCTGGTGGAAGAGGCCGTGGAATTGGGCGGGGGTTGCCAGCTGGTGTTGGATCTGATGGTAGTGGCAAAATAGGACCGAATGCAGGAGGTGTTGAGCTTGCATCATCGTCTGGCTCCACAAGGCCTCGAAGGCTTAGTTTTCTAGGAGTTGGCAAACCACTTTTAAAGCCAGAGCATCAGGAAAAAGTTTTGGCTTACATTGCTGACTCAGCCTCCAGCTCTATCGCCTCCTCTTCTGAAGTTGTAAAAAATAAAAGCACTGAGTCGTCATTGGAGGGTCATGTTCATGAACCACACCTTTCCTTGTGTCCTTCACCCCAACCAAGATTGAAGGATGACGCAGGCCATTCTACTGATTACTCCATGGAGCTGTTTTCACATACCATGCCTGGGTTATCAAGTGAAATGGTGAATTACCCAGGCCAAGATGAATCTGATATGGAGTGCCCTGATGCACATCCACTGATAGATGATTCTGCTGGTACATTCAGTCAGAGCACTACATTGTCCTCGCAGTGTAATGAGCCAGATTCTGACCCTGATGAGACTCAGGTGCCCCTTCGTGCATACTATACCACCATACACGGTGACACAGAGGAAGGTGCACATGACATTGAAGAGGAGGTGATGGATGACCCAGTTGTTGACCCAGATTGGCATCCATTGGGGGAAGAGGGTGCTGCTTCCAATAGCTCAGATGAGGAGGAGGAGCATCCACAGCAGACATCGACATTGCAACAGCTGTTATCTGGCAGGCCCAGAGCACTCCAAAGACAGGTTCCAAAAATCAAATGAGTTGCTGGACAGCTTGTCCAGACGGTCAAAATAGCACAGCGTGCTAGGCCGCAAAATGTCTTCCAAAGTAGGAAGAGTGCAGTGTGGCACTTTTTTGAACAAAATCTTCATGATCAGGCCAAGCTTATCTGTAAGAAGTGCGCAAAGACCTTTAGCCGAGGGAAAAATCTGAAAAATTTGAATACCAGTTGCATGCTTAGACATTTAACCAGCATGCACTTGCAAGCGTGGACACAGCAAATGTTGAGGTGTCGTTGCAAGGCCAAAGCAGTCAGGGAATCCCACTGTTATATCAACGAAAGACTGAATCTAGGCCATCAGAAAGAACACCAACTCCATCACCATCATCAACCCTCTCTCAGTCCGCCCTGTCCACCGCTAGTTCCACCATATGCAGCTCTCAAGTCCAGCTCACCCTCCCAGAGACTATGAGTAGGTCAAGAAAGTACTCAGTCTCTCATCCGCATACACTGGGTTTGAACGCCCACATTACCAAACTAATCTCGTTAGAGATGATGCCCTATCGGTTGGTGGAAAGCGCAGCTTTCCGCGAACTCATGTCCTATGCAGTACCACGCTATGACCTACCCAGTCGCCACTTCTTCTCTCGCAAAGCCATCCCAGCCCTCCACCATCATGTGAAAGACCGCATTGTCCATGCACTCAAGCAGTCAGTGAGTGGAAAGGTGCACCTCACAACAGATGAATGGTCCAGTTGGCATGGCCAGGGCCGTTACGTGTCCATCAATGCGCACTGGGTTAATGTGGTGGATGCAGGGTCCACAGGGGACAGCGGTGGTGGGACAGTGCTGCCTAGCCCATGATATAGGAAACAGTTGGCTGTAGGCGTTCGACCCTCCTCCTCCTCCAGAAGCGAAAGCTCGTCCACAGAGCGCAGTCGTACGAGCACTCCATCTGCAGCTGCCACTGTTGCACACGAGGTGTCCCCCTATCGAGCAGCTAGTGGAAAGCGTCAGCAGGCTGTGTTGCAGATGATGTGTTTGGGCGACAGACACACCGCGGAGGTGCTGGCCGAGTACTTTCAGCGACAAACTGAGTCATGGCTGGGCAGTATACATCCTGAGGCAGGCAAGGTAGTTAGTGATAATGGCCGTAATTTTGTGGCAGCCATAGCCCTTTCAAAACTCAGCCACATACCTTGCTTGGCTCACACCTTGAACCTGGTGGTGCAGTGCTTCCTCAACAATTATCCGGCGTTAACAGCCCTGCTCCAGAAGGTGCGAATACTGTGCGCGCACATCCGCCGGTCGCCTGTACACTCCATTTGTATGCAGAAGCTGCAGCGATTGCTCCACCTTCCCAACCACCGCCTCATTATCGACATTGCAACAAGGTGGAACTCCACCCTGCACATGGTTGAGCGGCTGTGCGAACAGAGGCAGGCCATAATGCATTTGTGGGAGGATACACGGCCAGGCACTTTGAGAGCAGACATGGAGTTGACAGGTGTGCAGTGGTCGAAGCTGAAAGACCTCTGTAAAGTCCTTCAGTGTTTTGAGGAATGCACGCGGCTGGTAAGCGCAGACGACGCCATCCTAAGCATGAGCATCCCACTTATGCATCTGCTCATGCAAACTTTGACGCACCTTAAGGAGCAGGCGTCTGCAGCCAATGTTGACGAGGAGGAAGAGGAGGAGGGAATCCTTGATGACATTCAGCCATTGTCTGCTCAGGGACCTCTCCTGGACGAGGTGGAGGAAGAAGAGGAGGAGGAGGATGATGATGGGGATGATTACTTAGGGGAGAAGGATGCATCTCGTGGGGCAAGTGAAAATGTTGGCGTGGCAAGGTCTGGTACAGGGTTTGTGCGTGACTGGTGGGATGTGGATTTGCCAGAAAGTGCTCCTGCCACCCGCACTTGCAGTGCATCATTGACACGGGGAACATTGGCCCACATGTCAGATTATGCCTTGCAGATCCTAAAAAGGGACCCCCGCATTGCCAAAATGATGAACAATGACGACTACTGGTTGGCCAGCATCCTGGATCCACGCTATAAAGGCAAATTACAAAACATCATGCCACAGGAGAACCTTGACCTAATATGGGCTAATAAACAAGCAACTCTGGTAAACCGGTTGGTTGAGGCATTCCCAGCACACAGCAGCGGTGATGGTTCTCACACGAGCCGTACGGGCCGGGGGCAGCTTGGCAGAGGTGTTCGTGGCGCACACAGCAGAAGTGGCGTTGGAGACAGGGGTTTCATGACAATGTTGTGGACTGATTTTTCAAGCACCGCTCACACAACTGGTAATACTGCATCGATGGAAAGTGACAGGAGACAGCAGTTGTCAACTATGGTTACAAACTACTTTTCCTCCCATATCGATGTTCTCCCGCACAGGTCATTCCCCTTTGACTATTGGGCCGCTAAACTGGACACCTGGCCTGAATTGGCACAATATGCCTTACAGGAGCTCGCTTGCCCAGCTGCAAGTGTGCTATCGTAAAGAGTCTTCAGTGCAGCTGGATCAATCCTGACAGAAAAAAGGACCCGTCTGTCAACCCAAAATGTGGATGATCTAACCTTCATTAAAATGAACCATGCATGGGTTTCCAAGGATTTTGTCCCACCTTCCCCTGATGACACATAGGGTGACAGAAAAATGGCTTGCTTTGGTCCTCCTCTTCCTGGGACTTGAACAATTTCGCCTTTTGCATCAGCTGAATGTCCAACATCAACATATGCCACTTTCTAAAACTCCCTAACTGTGCTGCCTCCCCCCCCCATGGCCGGGGTCACCACCTAGCGCACGAAACCGTGCGAGTGCCGTTGCCCTGGACAGGTGGGTAGGCCGACTCTTGGGCGCGGGCACTGGCACAGGGTCCCTCATAGTGCAATCAAGTGTCTCTGACGGTGGTGGTGCACACCCGCCATCAGACACACCGCCGTACTATGATGGGCCCAGTGCCAGTACTGACGCCCACGAGTGAGCCCCCCTTGCTTGGGCAGGGCCCCAGCATTTGCAATCTTTACCTCTCCCTGCTCCTCCGCTGTGTAGTCTGGGCCGTCAAATCCATACTGGGCCTGACATCGTCTGAGCCTGCCTCCTGATCTATAGACATATATTTTGAATGTGTACACTATGCTATCCATACATGTTATACGGGGATACGGTACCCTTTCTCACCTTTGTGCAATCACGTGTAATCCATACTGGGCGTGAGAACGGCTGGCGAGCTGTAAAGCAAGCTACAGCACCTGTGGTTTGCACACGTAAGTTTTTCATTTTTTCAGGAATGACGGTTAGGCCTAATTCCGGAACTGCGGTTGACCTGCACTTACTGGGAAATCATCGTTCGCGGGTAATAATTGTAATCCCAGATCCCCATCACTAACGTTCAGCGGGTTATCTGCACCTGTAAGCGACAAACGCTGGCCTTTTCAGTGTAGTGCACATGCAGCCACGGACATGTAAAGGCATGACACACCAGTTATTGGCCAATCTCACGTGTCAGAGCCTCGCGTGTCCCTCTAGTAAGCCGGACTCGGACCGCGGGGCATGACAGAGTCTCGTTCATTAACGGAATTAAGCTTGCAATGTGTGCATCTTTTTTGTGGCTGGATGGTTGAGGTTGCTCATGTTGATTCAAATTACGCCGTAGGCTCCACTCCTGGTGGTGCCCTTCTGGACATTCCTTTAAGGTTCAGCTTTGCAACCATACTGCCCACGTAAAACAAACACTTTGCCTTCATGAACGCTGTTTGGAGGGTCGTGACTCGTGGGAATAACGCCGCCCAATCAGTTAACCTGCTAGAGAGATCCTTCGTTGCTCCCAAGCATGACATCACACTCCCTAGGAGGAAGGTAATGCCACTGTGGCGACCGTACTCCTGGGGGCGACACAAGTGCACTGATGCCCAGCCACTGCTCGATGAATCTGCTGGTACATTGACCCAGACCACTACATTCCCCTCGCACGCTACACGGCCTGAATCTGACCCTGATGAAATTCAGGTTACCCTTCCCATATACAGTTCCATCTTACACGGTGACAAAGAGGAAGCTGCAGATGAAAGTGCAGGTTCGGCCCACCCGCCGTCAGACACACCACCGCACTATCAGGGGCCCTGTGCCAGTGCCGTCGCCAACGAGTGGGCCCCCCCTGCTTGCTCAGGATCACAGCACTTGCAAGGTTGAAATACTGTGCAGTGAGATGGAAGATGGGGACGACGAGGAGTCCAGACTAGTACAGGGATTCCCTAGCGAGGAGACTTATTTCATTGTTTTAAATGTTGGGACAGCAATTTTTGGGGAGCACTATACTCTGGAGAATGATAGATGGGGCCCACCATACACTGGAACATTCCAAAGGTGGACATCAGACACTGGAGCAGCATTTACAGGGCCCATTATACACTAGATACACTAGAGCATTAGAAATGGGGCCCATTATGTTTGGAGCATTATTTGGGCCCATAAGACAGTGGAGCTTCATCCATGGGGACCAACATATACTGTAGCATTATGTGGAGCTCATCATATACTGTTTCAAACATTATATGGGACCAATGATTCTGTATGGAGAAATAAATGGGCCTCGTCATGAGATGTAAAAAGTGAGGTATTTTTCATTGTACTATACCGCTATTTCTCTGCCGTATCGGAGCATCATGAGTTGTGGTATGTGTTAAAGGGGCACTCTTTTGCCCAGAACACATGAAAACCTGGAGCCAGCCCTACCCCCCCACAACTTTAGCCAAATAACCCCCATTTTTCAGTGTGTAACTAGTATTATGAAGTTAATTAAGGTTGACAAGCTTAAGTAAGAAGAATTGATGCTTTTGGCATTCAAATGGGCACTGTAGGTGTGTTTCCTGCCCTCCTCTCACTGCCGACTTTAATTACCCATTGACTTACATTGGGTTTCGTGTTTCGGTCGGACCCCCGACTTTTCCCTATAGTCGGCCGATTTTGCTCGACCCGACTTTTGGAACAGTCGGGTTTCATGAAACGAAACTCGACCCTAAAAAGCAAAAGTCGCTCAACTCTACTGTTAAGTATGTATTTCCCCCTTTTTTTTTTTTTTGTATACATCTGCTCAGCATAGCGCGGTGAATCACACAAATATACGGTTCGCTCAGACTTTATAACAGGAGCCGACACAGTCCTGTCTCTTCACCAGCTGCATCTGAGTTTTTTGGATAGGTAGCGCCCGTGTTACTTTACCGTAATAATGAACAAACTATTCAACATATCGTACCAGTGTAAGGAGGCGGAACAACCCGAGCCCGACGTCACATCCCACAAGGGAGACCCGGTATGATGGACAGACTTCACACCACATCCAATGAGTGTGTGGAGGCAGGACATCCGGAGAGCGACATCACATCCAGCGTGAGGAGGTGGTGGATGGGGAAATTAGTATTCCACCCATCACACTTAAAATCCGCCCCCTACTGATGTAATCAGTGACTCACACAACAGGACGGCCGTCGGCACACACTACCCGCGGTGCGATAGAGTGCCCAGTACACCAATAAAAAGTGCTCATATCCCCATCTTACTTGTGGGCAAGGAAAAAGGGCAAATAAGATAATCAATAATTCTATTACAAGACATGTACATATATGTATATAATTAAAACAATATATTATTGAATATCCATTAAACATTATCACTTAAACATCATTGGATATATAAATGCATGCTTTATCCATTAGAAGTATTAATTCCAAAGCCCATGGTGGTGGTTGAGCAAGAGGTCCATAGATGTCAGAACTATAATTAGATGCATAGATGCATCCTTCGTCCATTAAGAATATTAAACCAACGGCTCAGAAGATTGATCGGACACAAGATCCAAGGATGTCAGGATGACCATATCGTGTGTGGAGATTCAAAACACGCAGGTTAATGCTGAGATAACATCCGCTACTGGAAAATAATTAAAAAACACATAAATTAAAATATATTTAAAAAAAACCAAAAGGGCAAATGAACTACATTGAAAATGGAAGGGGAGGGCCATGCACAAAGAGATATATCATAAAAATGATGAGAAACTCAATTTTTCGTTAAGACCCAAAGGGGTCATAGTATTGAGTCTAATGATCCACTTACACTCAAGCTGCGCCAACCTGCGCTTCAGATCCCCTCCTCTAATACCACCATGTATTCGATCAATACCTCTTATCTTAAGGAGATCGGAGTCACAAGCATGGCGCAGCCTCAAATGGCGAGAAATTGTCTTTAGGGACGCCACATCTGCCACAGTTTGAGCCGCCTTAATATCCCTAACATGTTCCCTAACGCGGACGCGCAGTTCTCTCGATGTTAGTCCTACATAAATTAATTTGCAGGGACATGTTGCATAGTAAACAACAAAGTCACTACTGCATGAAATGTATTCTCTGATTTGAAAGACCCTAGTACCATCAGATGTACTATAATCTTTAGCACGTACCAAATTACGACAAGCCAGGCATGACCCACAGGGGAAACAACCTTGATTTGGTTTGCCAGTGCTGAAAGGGAAAGAAGACCTAGCCACATAGTGGCTCTTAACTAACATGTCCCTAAGATTACTGCTTCTTCTGGCAGTCATAAGTGGTCTAGCGGGAAGTGATTCACCAAAAACCGGTTCTGTTTTTAGTATCGGCCAATGATTATTTAGGATGCCACTAATCGTATTCCACCTATTATTATAGGTTGAGATGAAAAAATCTGATTAGAGTCACCCTTAGGTCTGTATGGGCTAGATAAGAGCTGGCCACGGCTTGATGTCTTAGCCCGAAGATATCCTTTTTTCACACAACGTTTACTGTATCCACGTGTATACAATCTATCCCGTAGGTCCAGTGCCTGCTTCTCAAAACATTCCTCTGTAGAACAGAGGCATCTGATCCGCAGAAACTGCCCCACCTGGATAGCTCTTACCGTGGATGGCGTGTGAGCGGATGAAGCGTGTAGCAGGGCATTCACCGACGTCTCCTTCCGGAAAACGTCAGTTTGTACCCTACCATCATTACCCACAAGAACCTGGATGTCCAAAAAATGCATCTTTTGTCTATGAAATTTAAACCCATACAGACCTAAGGGTGACTCTAATCAGATTTTTTTCATCTCAACCTATAATAATAGGTGGAATACGATTTGTATTACTGATATTTGGACTTATAAATGACTCTCTGGTAGTCCTTCCATGAATGATCTAGCATTTTTGAGAGTATACTTGTAGTAAGGAATATGTATTTTACAACCCGATTTTCCCTAAATGTATTTCTAAGATAGAGAAATGTCTCTTTGAGCAAACCTCTCTGCCGCTTCTGGGCTACATTATCTCCGACGCTGGATTAAGGATGGATCCCGAGAAACTGACTGCCATCCTCAAATGGCCTCGTCCCTTCGGGGTAAAAGCTATACAACGGTTTCTTGGATTTGCCAATTACTACAGGCAATTTATTCCCCATCTTTCCGCAATAACTAAGCCTATTTCCACTCTCAACCGAAAGGGGACGAGTCCCAATTCTTGGACTACGGAGGCAGAAGAAGCCTTTCAGACTTTAAAACAGGCTTTCTCAACGGCCTCGGTGTTGCAACGCCCCGAAAGCAACCGACCCTTTGTGCTTGAAGTGGTCGCTTCCTCAACAGGTGCCAGGGCAGTACTGTCCCAGAGATCCGCTTCCGGCCGACTACGTCCCTGTGGCTTCTTTTCGAAGGCTTTCTCTCCATCCAAGTGCAACTACTCGATTGGCGACCGCGAACTGTTGGCCATAAAATTGGCCCTGGAAGAATGGCGTCATCTTCTGGAGATGGCTGTCCACCCCTTTGTAATCTTCTCTGACCACAAAAACTTGGCCTATCTCCAGTCTGCCCAGAGACTCAATCCCCGACAGGCCAGATGGTCCTTATTTTTCGCCCGTTTTGATTTCGATCTCCGTTTTCACACTGGCAGCAAGAACACTAAAGCTGATGCCTTATTCAGTGTCTTCCAGCCGACCGAGACAGTAGAGGAACCTTCACACATTATTGAGCCCACTAGAATCATCACTGTGGCTCTGGTGAAATGACTTTCTCCATCTCCAGGCAAGACCCTTGTGTCTGAGAATCTCAAGAGAAAGGTCCTACTATGGGGTCAATCCTCCAAATTGGCTGGTCATGCCGGATCCAAGAAGATGCTCGCCCTCATCATGCATCACTATTGGTGGCCTACGCTTTGCCAAGATGTGGTTGATTTCGTGGCCTCTTGCCTCTCCTGCGCTAAGAACAAAGTGCCACGATGACTTCCATCCGGCTTATTGCTTCCTTTGCCAGTCACTGCGGTTCCCTGGGAACACAACACCATGGATTCCATCACCGATTTGCCCCGTTCTTCCTGTTGTACAGTAATCCCGGTGGTGGTGGTGGACCATTTCTCCAAGATGACCCATCTGATTCCTCTGTCCAGTCCCCCTTCGGCTCCTGAGTTAGCCAAAGTTTTTATCCATCAGATCTTCAGACTCCATGGACTACCTCAACGTATCGTGTCTGACCGGGGAGTTCAGTTCACCTCCAAGTTCTGGCGGGCACTTTGTAAGCTCATGAATGTTTCTTTTGACTTCTCCTCTGCTTATCATCCACAGTCCAATGGGCAGGTGGAGCGAACCAACCAGACGTTGACTGGGTACCTACGCCATTTTTCCAACGCTCACCAAAACGAGTGGGCTGACCTGCTTCCCTGGGCAGAGTTCGCCTACAGCAACCATAC
The DNA here is from genome assembly GCF_039654945.1 of Dendrobates tinctorius. Lineage (NCBI taxonomy): Eukaryota > Metazoa > Chordata > Amphibia > Anura > Dendrobatidae > Dendrobates > Dendrobates tinctorius. The sequence goes on along the minus strand of NW_027361853.1, from coordinate 1,483,789 downwards.
TGGTGAATCCTCAACCAAGTCTCCGTTTTTCATTGTATTTGGCAGACATGCCGGTGTTCCCCTTCCTGTAACCCCAGCCTCCGAGGTACCCACGGCCAACTCCTTGTCCTCTAAATTTTCCAAAATCTGGGCCGAGACCAACACATCACTCAAGAAGGCCGGTGATCGGATGAAAAATTATGCCGACAAGAAGAGATTGGATCCTCCACCGTATCATACCGGGGACAAAGTCTGACTCTCGTCCAAATATATTCGGTAGAGTTGAGCGAAACGGGTCGAAAAAATTCAAAAGTCACCGACTTTCGCCAAAGTCGGGTTTCATGAAACGAAACCCAACCTTAGCGTGTGGTCGGCCACGAGGTCGGCGACCATCGCGCCAAAGTCGCGTTTCAAAAGATGCTTTTGCGCACTTTTTCAGCCAATCAGGAAGAACTGACACTGTTGGCAACGTGAAGACATAGGCAGCGGTTACCACCATGTTTGTGAGGGGCATGCAAGTGATTGGCTTGCTTTGTGTGGCGTCACAGGGGGTATAAAAGGGCGTGCATGCCAACCGCCATGTTACTTATGCTGATCTCAGAATAGGGAGAGCTGCTGCTGCTGCTGATTCTGTAGGAAGAGCGTTAGGCAGGGAAGAAGATACCAAAAACTAATTCTGCTGCCAGCGATTTTGCCTGTACAACACACCAGTTACTGTGCAGTGCAAGGGGAGGCTATATTTCGGTGCATCAGCTCTGTTGGTTATTAGGCTGGCTTTTAAGGCTCCCTGATAGCTACATTGCTGTTTTCACACTGCTGAGCAAACTGCTTTTTTCAAAGCAATCCAAATTTTATTGTTTTGTCCTGGTGAGTTACTGAGCGTTCATTTTTTCACACACCGTACAGCGGTGTACGCTCCTCACACAGTACCATGTACCGGCTGTTATCACGGCCAAATTGAAGCTATCTACGTGTGTGACTCTGTAAGGAAAAGTCGAGGAGTTTGTCCATTCTTATAGACCTACACCTTATAGTTTTGTCCATTTTTCAAACAGTTTAGTATATTTGCTGTTTGATTACATTCAAAACTAGAGAGAGACAGCGTGTGTCAGTCCGTATACAAAAACACGGAGCTTGACAATTTTACATACACCATACAGCGGTGTACGTGCACGCTCCTCTCTCAGTACCGTGTAACGGCTGTTATCACGGCCAAATTGAAGCTATCTACGTGTATGGAAGACATTTTGCGTCCTTGCACGCTGTGCTATTTTGACCGTCTGGCCAAGCAGTCCAGCAACTTTTTGGCTTTTTGTAACCCGTTTTTGGACTGCTCCGTGCCTGCCAGATAACAACTGTTGCACTGTCGATGCCTGCTGCGGATGCTCCTCCTCCTCTTCTGAGCTATTGGCAGCGGCACCCTCTTCCCCCAATCTGGGTCAACAACTGGGTCATCCATCACCTCCTCTTCAATGTCATGTGCACCTTCCTCTGTGTCACCGTGTACGGTGGTATAGTATGCGGGAAGGGGCACCTGAGTTTCATCAGGGTCAGAATCTGGCTCAGTACACTGCGAGGACAATGTTGTGCTCTGAGTAAATGTACCAGCAGAATCATCTATCAGTGACTGTGCATCAGTGCACTCCATGTCAGATTCATCTTGGCCTGGGTAATTCACCATTTCACTTGATAACCCAGGCATGGTATGTGAAAACAGCTCCATGGAGTAATCTGTTGTGTGGCCTGCCGCATCCTTCAATTTTGGTTGGGGTGAAGGACACAAAGAAAGGTGTGGTTCATGACCATGAGCCTCCAAAGACGACTCAGTGCTTTTATTTTTTACAAGTTCAGAAGAGGAGGCAATAGAGCTGGAGGCCGTGTCAGCAATGTAGGCCAAAACTTGTTCCTGAAGCTCCGGCTTTAAAAGCGGTTTACCTACTCCCAGAAAAGGGAGCCTTCGAGGCCTTGTGGAGCCAGACAATGACGCAGGCTTAACACCTCCTGCATTAGGTGTTATTTTGCTTTTGCCACTACCAGCAGATCCAACACCAACACCATCATTAACAGCTGGCAACCCCCGCCCACTAACACGGCCTCTTATACCACACTTCCTCATTTTTTTGAAAATGTACCCACAATTCCACCAACGATATGGAACTGTAAAACAAGGTACAAGGTGTATATAGGACAGGGGAGAATTTAATTCTCCTACCACTTCTAGACACTGATGTATTGTGTCAGGCCAGTGTATATCACACCACTGTATGACAGGCTGAATTTGGCTGGTGTGTAAAATGTGATATATGATGGGAGAAATGGAATGTCCTTACACACTTCTGGACACTGATGTATTGTGTGAGGCCCAATGTATATCACACCGCTGTATGACAGGCTGAATTTGGCTGGTGTGAAAAATGTGACATAGGACGGCAGAAATGGATTGTCCTTACACACTTCTGGACACTGATGTATTGTGTGAGGCCCAATGTATATCACACCACTGTATGACAGGCTGAATTTGGCTGGTGTGAAAAATGTGACATAGGACGGCAGAAATGGATTGTCCTTACACACTTCTGGACACTGATGTATTGTGTCAGGCCAGTGTATATCACACCGCTGTATGACAGGATGAATTTGGCAGGTGTGAAAAATGTTATATAGGACGGGAGAAATAGAATGTCCTTACACACTTCTGGACACTGATGTAATGTGTCAGGCACAGTGCATATCACACTGCTGTTTGACAGGATGAATTTGGCAGGTGTGAAAAATGTTATATAGGACAGGGCAGGATTGGAATCTCCCTAGAGTGTAGGTCTGTAAGAACGGAACAACTCCTCGACTTATCCTTACAGAGTCACACCCTTAGCTTCACTGTGGCCGTGATAACAGCCGTTACACGGTACTGAGAGAGCAGCGTGCACGTACACCGCTGTCCGGTGTATGTTAAATTGTCAAGCTCCTTGTTTTTTTAGTATACGGACTGACACACGCTGTCTCTGTATAGTTTTGAATGTAATCAAACAGCAAATAGACTAGACTGCTTGAAAAACAGACAAAACTAGAAGGTGGAGGTCTGTAAGAACGGAACAACTCCTCGACTTATCCTTACAGAGTCACACCCTTAGCTTCACTGTGGCTGTGATAACAGCCGTTACACGGTACTGAGAGAGCAGCGTACACCGCTGTACGGTGTGAAAAAATGCACGCTCAGTATCTCACCAGGACAAAAAAAGAAAAGGATTGCTTTTAAAAAATCAGTTTGCAAAGCAGTGTGAAACCAGCAATGCAGCTATCAGGTAGTCTTATAAGGCAGCCTAACAACCAACAGAGCTGATCCACCAAAATATAGCCTCCCCTTGCACTGCACAGTGACTGGTGTGTTGTACAGGCAAAATCGCTAGCAGCAGCAGCTGATTTTTTTTCTTCTTCCCTGCCTAACGCTCTCCCTACAGAATCTGCAGCAGCAGCATCTCTCCCTATACTGAGATCAGCAGAAGTAAGATGGCGGTCGGCGTGCACGCCCTTTTATACCCCCTGTGACGCCCCCCAAAGCAAGCCAATCACTTGCATGCCCTTCTCAAAAATGGTGGGGACCGCTGCCTATGTCATCACGTTGCCCACAGTGTCCGTTCTTCCTCATTGGCTGAAAAAGGGCGCTGAAGCATGTTTTGAAACGCGACTTTGGCGCTAAAGTCGCCGACCTCACGCTGAGGTCGGGTTTCGTTTCATGAAACCCGACTTTGGCGAAAGTCGGCGACTTTTGAATTTTTTCGACCCGTTTCGCTCAACTCTAATTCTCACCAATACTCTATACAGCTTTTGCCTTCTCATACACCAGACAATTTCTGCCTGTCACATTGCGGTGTAATCTATACTGGGCCTGAGACAATAGTTCAGCGTCCTCCAATCTACATTGAGATTCAAATTCTCACCAATACTCTATACAGCTTTTGCCTTCTTATACCCCAGCCAATTTCTGCCTGTCACATTGCGGTGTAATCTATACTGGGCCTGAGACAATAGTTCAGCGTCCTCCAATCTACATTGAGGTTCAAATTCTCACCAATACTCTATACAGCTTCTGCCTTCTCATACACCAGACAATTTCTGCCTGTCACATAGCGGGTAATCTATACTGGGCCTGAGACAACAGTTCAGCGTCCTCCAATCTACAGTGAGATTCAAATTCTCACCAATACTCTATACAGATTCTGCCTTCTCATACACCAGACAATTTCTGCCTGTCACATTGCGGTGTAATCTATACTGGGCCTGAGACAATAGTTCAGCTTCCTCCAATCTACATTGAGATTCAAATTCTCACCAATACTCTATACAGCTTTTACCTTCTCATACACCAGCCAATTTCTGCCTGTCACATTGCGGTGTAATCTATACTGAGCCTGAGACAATAGTTCAGCGTCCTCCAATCTACATTGAGAGTCAAATTCTCACCAATACTCTATACAGCTTTTGCCTTCTCATACACCAGACAATTTCTGCCCGTCACATTGCGGTGTAATCTATACTGGGCCTGAGACAATAGTTCAGCGTCCTCCAATCTACATTGAGATTCAAATTCTCACCAATACTCTATAGACCCTTTACCATGTTTTACAGTACCATATAGCTGTTGTTATTTTGGGTACCTTTTTCAAAAAAATGTAGAAGTATGGTGGAAGAAGCCGTGGAAGTGTGCGGGGGTTGCCAGCTGGTCCTGATGGTGGTGTTGGTGCTTCTGCTGGTTGTGGCAGAAGCACAATAGCACCTAAGGCAGGAGGTGGTGAGCCGGCGTCATTGTCTCGCTCCACAAGGCCTCGTAGGCTCCATTTTCTGGGAGTAGGTAAACCGCTTTTAAAGCCGGAGCTTCAGGAACAAGTTTTGGCTTATGTTGCTGACACAGCCTCCAGCTCTATCGCCTCCTCTTCTGAAGTTTCAAAAAATAAAAGCACTGCATCGTCAGTGGAGGCTCCTGGTCAGGAACAACACCTTTCCTTGTGTCCTTCACCCCTACCAAAAGTGAAGGATGCGGTAGGCCACACTGCCGATTACTCCATGGAGCTCTTTTCACATACCATGCCTGGGTTAGCAAGTCAAATCGTGAATTCCCCAGTCCAAGATGAATCTGACATGGAGTGCACTGATGCACAGCCACTGCTAGATTTATCTGCTGATACATTCACTCAGAGCACTACATTGTCCTCGCAGTGTACTGAGCCAGAATCTGACCCTGATGAAACTCAGGTGCCCCTTCCCGCATACTATACCACCATACACGGTGACACAGAGGAAGGTGCACATGACATTGAAGAGGAGGTGATGGATGACCCTGTTGTTGACCCAGATTGTCATCCATTGGGGGAAGAGGGTGCCGCTGCCAATAGCTCAGAAGAGGAGGAGGAACATTCGCAGCAGGCATCGACATCGCAACAGCTGTTATCTGGCAGGCCCGGAGCAGTCCAAAAACGGGTTACAAAAAGCAAAAGAGTTGCAGGACAGCTTGGCCAGACAGTCAAAATAGCACAGCGTGCAAGGCCTCAAAATGTCTTCCATAGTACGAAGAATGCAGTGTGGCACTTATTTGAACAAAATCCTAATGATCAGGCAAAGGTTATCTGTAAGAAGTGCGCAAAGACCATTAGCCGAGGGAAAAATCTGAGAAATTTGAATACCAGTTGCATGCTTAGCCATTTAACCACCATGCACTTGCAAGCGTGGACGGACTACCAAACCTCACGTACCACATGTGCAACTGCTCCCAAAGAAGTTAGTCATCAACGTTACATTTGTTTCCCCCACTGTAAGCCCACCGTTTAGCACACCACCAGCAGCAAATGTTGAGGTCTCTTCGCAAGGCCAAAGCAGTCAGGGAATCACAATGTTATATCAACGAAAGACTGAATCTAGGCCATCAGAACATCAACTCCATCACCATCATCAACCCTCTCTCAGTCCGCCATGTCCACTGCTAGTTCCACCATATGCAGCTCTCAAGTCCAGCTCACCTTACCAGAGACTATGAGTAGGACAAGAAAGTACTCATCCGCGTACACTGGGTTTGAACGCCCACATTGCCAAACTAATCTCGTTAGAGATGATCCCCCACCGGTTGGTTGAAAGCGCAGCTTTCCGCGAACTCATTGCCTACGCAGTACCACGCTATGACCTACCCAGTCGCCACTTCTTTTCTCACAAAGCCATCCCAGCCCTCCACCTTCATGTGAAAGACCGCATTGTCCATGCACTCAAGCAATCAGTGAGTAGAAAGGTGCACCTCACAACTGATGCATGGTCCAGTAGGCATGGCCAGGGCCGTTACATGTCCATCACTGCGCATTGGGTTAATGTGGTGGATGCAGGGTCCACAGGGGACAGTGGTGGTGGGACAGTGCTGCCTAGCCCACGGTATAGGAAACAGTTGACTGTAGGCATTCGACCCTCCTCCTCCTCCAGAAGCGAATGCTCGTCCACAGAGCGCAGTCGCACGAGCACTCCATCCGCAGCTGTCAGTGTTGCACACGAGGTGTCCCTCTATCAATCAGCTAGTGGAAAGCGTCAGCAGGCTGTGTTGAAGATGATGAGTTTGGGCGACAGACACACCGCGGAGGTACTGGCCGACTACTTTCAGCGACAAACTGAGTCATGGCTGGGCAGTCTACATCTTGAGGCAGGCAAGGTAGTTAGTGATAACGGCCGGAATTTTGTGGCAGCCATAGCACTTTCAAAACTCAGACACATACCTTGCTTTGCTCACACCTTGAACCTGGTGGTGCAGTACTTCCTCAATAATTATCCGGAGTTAACAGGCCTGCTCCAGAAGGTCCAAAGACTGTGCTCGTACATCCGCCGGTCACCGGTACACTCCAGTCATATGCAGAAGCTGCAGCGATTGCTCCACCTTCCCAAGCACCGCCTAATTATCGATGTTGCAACAAGGTGGAACTCCACCCTGCACATGGTTGAGCGGCTGTGCGAACAGAGGCAGGCCGTAATGCATTTGTGGGAGGATACATGGGCAGGCACTTTGAGGGCAGACATGGAGGTGACAGGTGTGCAGTGGTCGAAGCTGAAAGACCTCTGTAAAGTCCTTCAGTGTTTTGAGGAATGCACACGGCTGGTAAGCGCAGACGACGCCATCATAAGCATGAGCATCCCACTTATGCGTCTGCTCATGCAAACTTTGACGCACATTAAGGAGCAGGCGTCTACAGCCGAGGTTGATGAGGAGGAAGAGGAGGAGGGAAGCCTTGATGACAGTCAGCCATTGTCTGCTCCGGGACCTCTCCTGGACGAGGTGGAGGAAGAAGAGGAGGAGGAGGATGATGATGGGGATGATTATTTAGGGGAGGAGGATGCTTCTTGTAAGGCAAGAGAAAATGTTGGCGTGGCAAGGTCTGGTACAGGCTTTGTGTGTGACTAGAGGGATGTGGATTTGCCAGAAAGTGCTCCTCCACCCAGCACTCGCAGTGCATCATTGTCACTGGGAACATTGGCCCACATGTCAGATTATGCCTTGCAGATCCTAAAAAGGGACCCCCGCATTGCCAAAATGATGAACGATGACGACTACTGGTTGGCCAGCATCCTGGATCCACGCTATAAAGGCAAATTCCAAAACATCATGCCATAGGAGAACCTTGACCTTATATTGGCTAACAAACAAGCAACTCTGGTAAACCGGTTGGTTGAGGCATTCCCAGCACACAGCAGCGTTGATGGTTCTCACACGAGCCGTAGGGCCGGGGCCAACTTGAAAGAGGTGTTGGTGGTGCACACATCAGAAGTGGCGTTGCAGACAGGGGTTTCATGACCATGTTGTGGACTGATTTTTTAAGTCCCGCTCACACGACTGGTAATACTGCATCGATTGAAAGTGACAGGAGACAGCACTTGTCAACTATGGTTACAAACTACTTCTCGTCCCATATCGATGTTCTCCCTCACAGGTCATTCCCATTTGACTATTGGGCCGCTAATCTGGACACCTGGCCTGAATTGGCACAATATGCCTAACAGGAGCTCGCTTGCCCAGCTGCAAGTGTGCTATCGGAAAGAGTTTTCAGTGCTGCTGGATCAATCCTCACAGAAAAAAGGACCTGTCTCTCGACCCAAAATGTGGATGATCTAACCTTCATTAAAATGAACCATGCCTGGGTTTCCAAGATTTTGTCACACCTTACCCTGATCCTGATGACACATAGGTTGCCAGAAAAATGGCTTTCTTTGGTACTCCTCTTCCTGGGACTTGACCAATTTCGCCTTTAGCAGCAGGTGAATGTCCCACATCAACATATGCCATTTTGTAAACCTCCCTTACTGGGCTGCCTCCTCCCCCCATGGCCGGGGTCATCACCTAGTGCACGCAACCCTGCGAGTGCCGTTGCCCTGGACAGGTGGATGGGCCGGCTCTTGGGCGCAGGCACTGGCACAGGGTCCCTCATAGTGCAATCAAGTGTCTCTGACTGTGGTGGTGCACACCTGCCATCAGACACACCGCCGTACTATGAATGAGGGGCCCAGTGCCAGTACCGACGCCCACGAGTGTGCCCCACTTGCTTGGGCAGGGCCCCAGCATTTGCAATGTTTACCTCTCCCTGCTCCTCTGCTGTGTAGTCTGGGCTGTCAAATCCTTCACTGGGACTGCCACTACAAATTTGGTGAACTGATAGAAGATGATGGTTAAGACGTAGCTAAGCCCTGTCCCGCTGGCCGGGATCTAGCTTCAGATGATCAACGGCTTCCATTTCTTATGGACGTCGACTCACAATGAGATGCAGTGGTGGTTTCTCATCAGCTTTAACAGTTTTCCTACCCACAGACGTGTGACATTCCAGCGCACATTTTTAAATGTGCCCTCCATCTCTCATGCCAATCCAATTGAATCGCCTACGGCCTGTGGCTTCTGTGTTTTGCACTCCAAAGTTACGTGACAGATCATGATAGGCAGTGAGCACCATGTTTACATCTCTCCCTGTGATCAAAATTGGATGGATATGAGTAACGGCGATGGGATCAATGGTACTGCGATACAGCAACACTTTCTTCACAAAGAAAGGTTTTTGCTGACTCCACACACTAATTAATTGAGGGTCAGCATCGCTTTTGAGAATTGTGACAGAAGTTTTTCCCGTGAATAGTAATTCCTAGATTTCTGCAATCACTAGACTTTGTGTCAGTAATTGTATGCATCTCATTTCCTATTGCGGAGAGTCTGGACTGTCTTACTGAGACAGAAATATAAATGAAGATTAAAAAATACCACCAAAAGTGTATACTGGTCTACGCTTCAAATACATTTCCTTTTTTCGACTTTTTAGATTGTTGTCTAATCCATACTGAGAACACGGAGATTTTAAATGTTTAAACTATGCTATATATACCTGCTGTCCAGTGATAATGTACCCTTTCTTAACTTTGTACAATCTGGTCAAATCCATACTGGGCCTGAGAACGTCTGAGCCTGCCTCCTGATCTATACACATAGGTTTTTAATGTGTAAACTATGCTATACATACCTGTTATCCAGTGATACGGTACCCTTTCTCACCTTTGTCCAATCATGTCTAATCCATACTGGGCCTGAGACCATCTGAGCCTGCCTCCTGATCTATACACATAGATTTTTAATGTGTAAACTATGCTACATATATACGTGTTATCCGGTGAAACTGAACCCTTTATCAACTTTCTAGAATCTTGTCGAATCCATACTGGGCCTGAGAACGGCTGCCGAGCTGATAAGCAAACTACAGCTCCTGTGGTTTGGACACGTAATGTTTTGCTTTTTTTCTGGAATGCCGGTTAAGCCTAATTCAGGAATTGCTGTTGACCTGCACTTACAGGGAAATCATCGTTCGCGGGGAATAATTGGAATCACAGATCCCCATCACTAACGGTGTTCAGCGGGTTATCAGCACCTGTAAGCGACAAAAGCTGGTCCTTTCAGTGTAGCGCGCATGCAGCTCCGGACATGTAAGGCCATGATAGACCTGATATTGCTCCATCTCGCGTGCCAGAGCCTCGCGTATCCCTCTAGTAAGCTTGATGCGTACCGCGGGGGCATGCCGGAGTCTCGTTCGTTAACGGAATAAACCTGACAAATCGCTAGCACCTGATCTTCATGTTTCATAGCACATTAGGCCCCTGTGGCCCCTGTTGCTTCCATTGCTTATCACCTTTGCCACACTTGTCTCCCACAGCCCTACTCCGGTCCTGTCTTCCGTGACCCGGCTCCATCCTGTTGTCCGTGGTCCAGTCCCGCAGTCCTACTCCGGTCCTGTCTTCCGTATCCCTGCTCTGTCCTGCTGTCCGTGGTCCAGTCCCGCAGTCCTACTCCGGTCCTGTCTTCCATGTCCCTGCTCCATCTTGCTGTCCCTGGTCGAGTTCTGCGGGCCTACTCCGGTCCTGTCTCCTGTAGTCCCGTGGTCTTACTTCAGTCCGTTCTGAGCCGAGCCTCTCGGTATCGGCTATCGTGGTACCCGAATCCCTGGGCCTGCTTCTAACTATCTGTGTATAGGGGTCAGCTCCACCTGGCGGGTTGCATGGGGCCCCCCGGTGCCACGATCCAGAGGGTTCACTCCTGGAGACGTTCCTCACCTGACCATCCTGCTAACAAGAATGAACACATATCCCATAAAAACAGGTGTATATAATATTCACAGAGCTTTATAGGTGGGGAATGAACATGTAATATATGTAGATAATAGGAGAATGAACACATATCCCACATAAACAGGTGTATATTAAATTTCCTGGGCTATATAGGTGGGAAACGAACATGAAATATATGTAGATAATAGAGGAATGAACACATATCCCATATAAACCGGTGTATATTATATTCCTGAAGCTTTATAGGTGGGGTATGAACATGAAATATATGTAGATAATAGAGGAATGAACACATATCCCGAAAAAAAGGGGTATATTATATTCCCTGTGCATTATAGGTAGGGAATGAACATGGAATATATATATATAATAGGAGAATGAACCCATATCCAATATAAACAGGTGTATCTTATATTCCCTGTGCTTTATAGGTGGGGAATGAATATGAAATATATGTAGATAATAGGAGAATGAACCCATATCCAATATAAACAGGTGTATCTTATATTCCCTGTGCTTTATAGGTAGGGAATGAACATTAAATATATGTAGATAATAGAGGAATGAACACATATCCCATGTAAACAGGTGCATATGGTGCATATTATATTCCCTGAGCTTTATAAATGGGGAATGAACATGAAATATATGTAAATAATAGAGGAATGAACACATATCCCATATAATCTATGTCATGATCCAGGACGGGGTCGTTCTTTTTCTGTCCTGGTCAGGTCAGAGTTATTTTAATTTGTATGACCCTGTTTGTTTCCTGACTTGTGCTTCCGTCTTCCGTTTTGGTAATGTTGTCCTCTCTGGTTTCTGACCCCCAGCTGACCTCTGACTACGCTCATGTCTTGTCCTCCGGATCCCATGCTCCTGTCTGGCGTTTGACCCTCTGGCTCGGCTCTGACAGCTTCCTGTTTTCTCCCTCACCGCACTCCCAGCTAGGCCTCGGGTCCCGCTCACACTTCAAGTTGCGGCGTCTAGTCGAACTTCCTGCTGGTCTTCATCCTTTCTCTGTCCTGCAGCGCCCCCCAGGTAAACCTCCCCCTTGACACCAGCAGCGTTCAACACAATCTACATGTATTTCATGTTCACTCCCCAACTGTAAAGCTCAGGGAATATAATATACACCTGTTTATATGGGATATGCGTTCATTCCTCTATTATCTACATATATTTCATGTTCATTCCCCACCTATAAAGCTCAGATAATATAATATTAAGCTGTTTATATGGGATGTGTGTTCACTCCTCTATTACCTACATCTATTTCATGTTCATTCCCCACCTATAAAACTTAGGGAATGTAATATACACCTGTTTATATGGGATATGTGTTCATTCTCCTATTAGTTAGAATATATTTTATGTTCATTCCCCAACAATCAAGCTCAGGGAATATAGTATACATCTGTTTTTAAGGGATATGTGTTAATTCCTCTATTATCTACGTATATTACATGGTCATTCCCCACCTATAAAGCTCAGGGAATATTATATGCACCTGTTTATATGGAATATGTGTTCATTCTCCTGTTATCTACATATATTTCATGTTCATTCCCCACCTATAAAGCTCAGGGAATATAATATACACCTGTTTATATGGAATATGTGTTCATTCTCCTATTATCTACATATATTACATGTTCATTCCCCACCTATAAAGCTCAGGGAATATAACATACAGCTGTTTATATGGGATATGTGATTATTCCTCTATTATCTACATATATTTCATGTTCATTCCCCAGCTATAAAGCTCAGGGAATATAATATACAGCTGTTTATATGGGATATGTGTTAATTCCTCTATTATCTACACATATTTCATGTTCATTCCCCACCTATAAAGCTCAGGGAATATAATATACAGCTGTTTATATGGGATATGTGTTCATTCCTCTATTATCTACACATATTTCATGTTCATTCCCCACCTATAAAGCTCAGGCAATATATTATACAGCTGTTTATATGGGATATGTGTTCATTCCTCTATTATCTACACATATTTCATGATCATTCCCCACTTATAAAGCTCAGGGAATATAACATACAGCAGTTTATATGGGATATGTGTTCATTCCTCTATTATCTACACATATTTCATCTTCATTCCCCACCTATAAAGCTCAGGGAATATAATATACATCTGTTTATATTGGATATATGTTAATTCCCCTATTATCTACCCATATTTCATGTTCATTCCCCACCTATGAAGCACAGGGAATATAATATACAGCTGTTTATATGGGATATGTGTTCATTCCTCTATTATCTACACATATTTCACGTTCATTCCCCACCTATAAAGCTCAGGGAATGTAACATACAGCTGTTTATATGGGATATGTGTTCATTCCTCTATTATCTAACCATATTTCATGTTCATTCCCCACCTATGAAGCACAGGGAATATAATATACAGCTGTTTATATGGGATATGTGTTCATTCCTCTACTATCTACACATATTTCATCTTCATTCCCCACCTATAAAGCTCAGGGAATATAATATACACCTGTTTATATGGGATATGTGTTCATTCCTCTATTACCTACATGTATTTCATGTTCATTCCCCACCTATAAAGCTCAGGGAATATAATATACAGCTGTTTATATGGAATATGTGTTCATTCTCCTATTATCTACATATATTTCATGTTCATTCCCCACCTATGAAACACAGGGAATATAATATACACCTGTTTATATGGGATATGTGCTCATTCCTCTATATTCTACACATATTTCATTTTCATTCCCCACGTATAAAGCTCAGGGAATGTAATATACAGCTGTTTATATGGGATATGTGTTCATTCCTCTACTGTCTACACATATTTAATGTTCATTCCCCACCTATGAAGCACAGTGAATATAATATACAGCTGTTTATATGGGATATGTGTTCATTCCTCTATTATTTACACATATTTAATGTTCATTCCCCACCTATAAAGTTCAGGGAATATAATATACAACTGATTATATGGGATATGTGTTCATTCCTCTACTATCTACCCATATTTCATCTTCGTTCCCCACTTATGAAACAAAGGGAATATAATATACAGCTGTTTATATGGAATATGTGTTCATTCCTCTATTATCTACACTTATTTCATGTTCATTCCCCACCTATAAAGCTCAGGGAATGTAATATAGCAGCTGTTTATATGGGATATGTGTTCATTCCTCTATTATCTACACATATTTAATGTTCAATCCCCACCTAGAAAGCACAGGGAATATAATATACAGCTGTTTTTATGGGATATGTGTTCATTCCTCTATTATCTACACATATTTCATGTTCATTCCCCACATATAAAGCTCATGGAATATAATATACAGCTGTTTATATGGGATATGTGTTCATTCCTCTATTATCTACACATATTCCATGTTCATTCCCCACCTATAAAGCTCAGGGAATGTAATATACAGCTGTTTATATGGGATATATGTTCATTCCTCTACTATCTAGACATATTTCATCTTCATTCCCCACCTCTAAAGCTCAGGGAATATAATATACACCTCTATATATGGGATATGTGTTCATTCCTCTATTATCTACATATATCTCATGTTCATTCCCCACCTATGAAGCACAGGGAATATAGTATACACCTGTTTATATGGGATATGTGTTCATTCTCCTGTTATCTACAGATATTTCATGTTCATTCCCCACCCAAAAAGCTCAGGAAATATAATATACACCTGTTTATATGGGATATGTGATCATTCCTCTATTACCTTCACATATTTCATGTTCATTCCCCACCTATAAAGCTCAGGGAATATATTATACAGCTGTTTATATGGAATATGTGTTCATTCTCCTATTATCTACATATATTACATGTTCATTCCCCACCTATGAAGCACAGGGAATATAATATACAGCTGTTTATATGGGATATGTGATCATTCCTCTACTATCTACACATATTTCATGTTCATTCCCCACCTATAAAGCTCAGGGAATATAATATACACCTGTTTATATGGGATATGTGTTCATTCTCCTATTATCTACATATATTTCATGTTCATTCCCCACCTATAAAGCTCAGGGAATATAATATACACCTGTTTATATGGGATATGTGTTCATTCCTCTACTATCTACCCATATTTCATCTTCGTTCCCCACCTATGAAACACAGGAAATATAATACACAGCTGTTTATATGGGAAATGTGTTCATTCCTCTATTATCTACACATATTTCATGTTCATTCCCCACCTATAAAGCTCAGGGAATATAATATACAACTGTTTATATGGAATATGTGTTCATTCTCCTATTATCTACATATATTACATGTTCATTCCCCACCTATAAAGCTCAGGGTATATAATATACAGCTGTTTATATGGGATATGTGATTATTCCTCGATTATCTACATATATTTTATGTTCATTCCCCACCTATAAAGCACAGGGAATATAGTATACACCTGTTTATATGGGATATGTGTTCATTCTCCTGTTATCTACAGATATTTCATGTTCATTCCCCACCCAAAAAGCTCAGGAAATATAATATACACCTGTTTATATGGGATATGTGATCATTCCTCTATTACCTACACATATTTCATGTTCATTCCCCACCTATAAAGCTCAGGGAATATATTATACAGCTGTTTATATGGAATATGTGTTCATTCTCCTATTATCTACATATATTACATGTTCATTCCCCACCTATGAAGCACAGGGAATATAATATACAGCTGTTTATATGGGATATGTGATCATTCCTCTACTATCTGCACATATTTCATCTTCATTCCCCACCTATAAAGCTCAGGGAATATAATATAAACCTGTTTATATGGGATATGTGTTCATTCTCCTATTATCTACATATATTTCATGTTCATTCCCCACCTATAAAGCTCAGGGAATATAATATACACCTGTTTATATGGGATATGTGTTCATTCCTCTACTATCTACCCATATTTCATCTTCGTTCCCCACCTATGAAACACAGGAAATATAATACACAGCTGTTTATATGGGAAATGTGTTCATTCCTGTATTATCTACACATATTTCATGTTCATTCCCCACCTATAAAGCTCAGGGAATATAATATACACCTGTTTATATGGAATATGTGTTCATTCTCCTGTTATCTACAGATATTTCATGTTCATTCCCCACCCAAAAAGCTCAGGGAATATAATATACACCTGTTTATATGGGATATGTGATCATTCCTCTATTATCTACACATATTTCATGTTCATTCCCCACCTATAAAGCTCAGGGAATATATTATACAGCTGTTTATATGGAATATGTGTTCATTCTCCTATTATCTACATATATTACATGCTCATTCCCCATCTATAAAGCTCAGGTAACATAATATACACCTGTTTATATGGGATATGTGATCATTCCTCTATTATCTACACATATTTCATCTTCGTTCCCCACCTATGAAACACAGGGAATATAATATACAGCTGTTTATATGGGATAAGTGTTCATTCCTCTATTATCTACATATATTTCATGTTCATTCCCCACCTATAAAGCTAAGGGAATATAATATACAACTGTTTATATTGGATATGTGATCATTCCTCTATTATCTACACATATTTAATGTTCATTCCCCACCTATAAAGCTCAGGGAATATAATATACACCTGTTTATATGGGATATGTGATCATTCCTCTATTATCTACACATATTTCATCTTCGTTCCCCACCTATGAAACACAGGGAATATAATATACAGCTGTTTATATGGGATAAGTGTTCATTCCTCTATTATCTACATATATTTCATGTTCATTCCCCACCTATAAAGCTCAGGGAATATAATATACAACTGTTTATATTGGATATGTGATCATTCCTCTATTATCTACACATATTTCATGTTCATTCCCCACCTATAAAGCTCAGGGAATATAATATACACCTGTTTATATGGGATATGTGTTCATTCCTCTATTATTTACATATATTTCATGTTCTTTCCCTACCTATGAAGCACAGGGAATATAATATACACCTGTTTATATGGGATATGTGTTCATTCCTCTATTATCTACATATATTTCATCTTCGTTCCCCACCTATGAAACACAGGGAATATAATATACAGCTGTTTATATGGGATAAGTGTTCATTCCTCTATTATCTACACATATTTAATGTTCATTCCCCACCTATAAAGTTCAGGGAATATAATATACACCTGTTTATATGGGATATGTGTTCATTCCTCTACTATCTACCCATATTTCATCTTCGTTCCCCACTTATGAAACAAAGGGAATATAATATACAGCTGTTTATATGGAATATGTGTTCATTCCTCTATTATCTACACTTATTTCATGTTCATTCCCCACCTATAAAGCTCAGGGAATGTAATATACAGCTGTTTATATGGGATATGGGTTCATTCCTCTATTATCTACACATATTAAATGTTCATTCCCCACCTAGAAAGAACAGGGAATATAATATACAGCTGTTTTTATGGGATATGTGTTCATTCCTCTATTATCTACACATATTTCATGTTCATTCCCCACATATAAAGCTCATGGAATATAATATACAGCTGTTTATATGGGATATGTGTTCATTCCTCTATTATCTACACATATTCCATGTTCATTCCCCACCTATAAAGCTCAGGGAATGTAATATACAGCTGTTTATATGGGATATATGTTCATTCCTCTACTATCTACACATATTTCATCTTCATTCCCCACCTATAAAGCTCAGGGAATATAATATACACCTGTTTATATGGGATATGTGTTCATTCCTCTATTATCTACATATATCTCATGTTCATACCCCACCTATGAAGCACAGGGAATATAGTATACACCTGTTTATATGGGATATGTGTTCATTCTCCTGTTATCTACAGATATTTCATGTTCATTCCCCACCTATAAAGCTCAGGGAATATATTATACAGCTGTTTATATGGAATATGTGTTCATTCTCCTATTATCTACATATATTACATGTTCATTCCCCACCTATGAAGCACAGGGAATATAATATACAGCTGTTTATATGGGATATGTGATCATTCCTCTACTATCTGCACATATTTCATCTTCATTCCCCACCTATAAAGCTCAGGGAATATAATATAAACCTGTTTATATGGGATATGTGCTCATTCCTCTATTACCTACATATATTTCATGTTCATTCCCCACCTATGAAGCACAGGGAATATAATATACACCTGTTTATATGGGATATGTGTTCATTCCTCTATTATCTACACATATTTCATGTTCATTCCCCACCTATAAAGCTCAGGGAATATAATATACACCTGTTTATATGGGATATGTGTTCATTCTCCTATTATCTACATATATTTCATGTTCATTCCCCACCTATAAAGCTCAGGGAATATAATATACACCTGTTTATATGGGATATGTGTTCATTCCTCTACTATCTACCCATATTTCATCTTCGTTCCCCACCTATGAAACACAGGGAATATAATATACAGCTGTTTATATGGGATATGTGTTCATTCCTCTATTATCTACACATATTTCATGTTCATTCCCCACCTATAAAGCTCAGGGAATATAATATACACCTGTTTATATGGAATATGTGTTCATTCTCCTGTTATCTACAGATATTTCATGTTCATTCCCCACCCAAAAAGCTCAGGGAATATAATATACACCTGTTTATATGGGATATGTGATCATTCCTCTATTACCTACACATATTTCATGTTCATTCCCCACCTATAAAGCTCAGGGAATATATTATACAGCTGTTTATATGGAATATGTGTTCATTCTCCTATTATCTACATATATTACATGTTCATTCCCCATCTATAAAGCTCAGGTAACATAATATACACCTGTTTATATGGGATATGTGATCATTCCTCTATTATCTACACATATTTCATCTTCGTTCCCCACCTATGAAACACAGGGAATATAATATACAGCTGTTTATATGGGATAAGTGTTCATTCCTCTATTATCTACATATATTTCATGTTCATTCCCCACCTATAAAGCTCAGGGAATATAATATACAACTGTTTATATTGGATATGTGATCATTCCTCTATTATCTACACATATTTAATGTTCATTCCCCACCTATAAAGCTCAGGGAATATAATATACACCTGTTTATATGGGATATGTGATCATTCCTCTATTATCTACACATATTTCATCTTCGTTCCCCACCTATGAAACACAGGGAATATAATATACAGCTGTTTATATGGGATAAGTGTTCATTCCTCTATTATCTACATATATTTCATGTTCATTCCCCACCTATAAAGCTCAGGGAATATAATATACAACTGTTTATATTGGATATGTGATCATTCCTCTATTATCTACACATATTTCATGTTCATTCCCCACCTATAAAGCTCAGGGAATATAATATACACCTGTTTATATGGGATATGTGTTCATTCCTCTATTATTTACATATATTTCATGTTCTTTCCCTACCTATGAAGCACAGGGAATATAATATACACCTGTTTATATGGGATATGTGTTCATTCCTCTATTATCTACATATATTTCATCTTCGTTCCCCACCTATGAAACACAGGGAATATAATATACAGCTGTTTATATGGGATAAGTGTTCATTCCTCTGTTATCTACACATATTTAATGTTCATTCCCCACCTATAAAGTTCAGGGAATATAATATACACCTGTTTATATGGGATATGTGTTCATTCCTCTACTATCTACCCATATTTCATCTTCGTTCCCCACTTATGAAACAAAGGGAATATAATATACAGCTGTTTATATGGAATATGTGTTCATTCCTCTATTATCTACACTTATTTCATGTTCATTCCCCACCTATAAAGCTCAGGGAATGTAATATAGCAGCTGTTTATATGGGATATGTGTTCATTCCTCTATTATCTACACATATTTAATGTTCATTCCCCACCTAGAAATCACAGGGAATATAATATACAGCTGTTTTTATGGGATATTTGTTCATTCCTCTATTATCTACACATATTTCATGTTCATTCCCCACATATAAAGCTCATGGAATATAATATACAGCTGTTTATATGGGATATGTGTTCATTCCTCTATTATCTACACATATTCCATGTTCATTCCCCACCTATAAAGCTCAGGGAATGTAATATACAGCTGTTTATATGGGATATATGTTCATTCCTCTACTATCTACACATATTTCATCTTCATTCCCCACCTCTAAAGCTCAGGGAATATAATATACACCTCTATATATGGGATATGTGTTCATTCCTCTATTATCTACATATATCTCATGTTCATACCCCACCTATGAAGCACAGGGAATATAGTATACACCTGTTTATATGGGATATGTGTTCATTCTCCTGTTATCTACAGATATTTCATGTTCATTCCCCACCCAAAAAGCTCAGGAAATATAATATACACCTGTTTATATGGGATATGTGATCATTCCTCTATTACCTACACATATTTCATGTTCATTCCCCACCTATAAAGCTCAGGGAATATATTATACAGCTGTTTATATGGGATATGTGATCATTCCTCTACTATCTACACATATTTCATCTTCATTCCCCACCTATAAAGCTCAGGGAATATAATATAAACCTGTTTATATGGGATATGTGCTCATTCCTCTATTACCTACATATATTTCATGTTCATTCCCCACCTATGAAGCACAGGGAATATAATATACACCTGTTTATATGGGATATGTGTTCATTCCTCTATTATCTACACATATTTCATGTTCATTCCCCACCTATAAAGCTCAGGGAATATAATATACACCTGTTTATATGGGATATGTGTTCATTCCTCTACTATCTACCCATATTTCATCTTCGTTCCCCACCTATGAAACACAGGAAATATAATACACAGCTGTTTATATGGGAAATGTGTTCATTCCTCTATTATCTACACATATTTCATGTTCATTCCCCACCTATAAAGCTCAGGGAATATAATATACACCTGTTTATATGGAATATGTGTTCATTCTCCTATTATCTACATATATTACATGTTCATTCCCCACCTATAAAGCTCAGGGTATATAATATACAGCTGTTTATATGGGATATGTGATTATTCCTCGATTATCTACATATATTTTATGTTCATTCCCCACCTATAAAGCACAGGGAATATAGTATACACCTGTTTATATGGGATATGTGTTCATTCTCCTGTTATCTACAGATATTTCATGTTCATTCCCCACCCAAAAAGCTCAGGGAATATAATATACACCTGTTTATATGGGATATGTGATCATTCCTCTATTACCTACACATATTTCATGTTCATTCCCCACCTATAAAGCTCAGGGAATATATTATACAGCTGTTTATATGGAATATGTGTTCATTCTCCTATTATCTACATATATTACATGTTCATTCCCCACCTATGAAGCACAGGGAATATAATATACAGCTGTTTATATAGGATATGTGTTCATTCCTCTACTATCTACACATATTTCATCTTCATTCCCCACCTATAAAGCTCAGGGAATATAATATAAACCTGTTTATATGGGATATGTGTTCATTCCTCTATTACCTACATATATTTCATGTTCATTCCCCACCTATGAAGCTCAGGGAATATAATATACACCTGTTTATATGGAATATGTGTTCATTCCTCTACTATCTACACATATTTCATCTTCATTCCCCACCTATAAAGCTCAGGGAATATAACATACACCTGTTTATATGGGATATATGCTCATTCCTCTATTATCTACATATATCTCATGTTCATTCCCCACCTATGAAGCACAGGGAATATAATATACAGCTGTTTATATGGGATATGTGTTCATTCCTCTATTATCTACACATATTTCATGTTCATTCCCCATCTATAAAGCTCAGGTAACATAATATACACCTGTTTATATGGGATATGTGATCATTCCTCTATTATCTACACATATTTCATCTTCGTTCCCCACCTATGAAACACAGGGAATATAATATACAGCTGTTTATATGGGATAAGTGTTCATTCCTCTATTATCTACATATATTTCATGTTCATTCCCCACCTATAAAGCTCAGGTAATATAATATACAACTGTTTATATTGGATATGTGATCATTCCTCAATTATCTACACATATTTAATGTTCATTCCCCACCTATAAAGCTCAGGGAATATAATATACACCTGTTTATATGGGATATGTGATCATTCCTCTATTATCTACACATATTTCATCTTCGTTCCCCACCTATGAAACACAGGGAATATAATATACAGCTGTTTATATGGGATAAGTGTTCATTCCTCTATTATCTACATATATTTCATGTTCATTCCCCACCTATAAAGCTCAGGGAATATAATATACAACTGTTTATATTGGATATGTGATCATTCCTCTATTATCTACACATATTTCATGTTCATTCCCCACCTATAAAGCTCAGGGAATATAATATACACCTGTTTATATGGGATATGTGTTCATTCCTCTATTATCTACATATATTTCATGTTCATTCCCCACCTATAAAGCTCAGGGAATATAATATACAGCTGTTTATATGGGATATGTGTTCATTCCTCTATTATCTACACATATTTCATTTTCATTCCCCACCTATAAAGCTCAGGGAATGTAATATACAGCTGTTTATATGGGATATGTGTTCATTCCTCTACTATCTACACATATTTATTGTTCATTCCCCACCTATGAAGCACAGGGAATATAATATACAGCTGTTTATATGGGATATGTGTTCATTCCTCTATTATCTACATATATTTCATGCTCATTTCCCACCTATAAAGCTCAGGGAATATAATATACACCTGTTTATATGGGATATGTGATCATTCCTCTATTATCTACACATATTTCATGCTCATTCCCCACCTATAAAGCTCAGGGAATATAATATACACCTGTATATATGGGATATGTGTTCATTCCTCTACTATCTACCCATATTTCATCTTCGTTCCCCACCTATGAAACACAGGGAATATAATATACAGCTGTTTATATGGGAAATGTGTTCATTCCTCTATTATCTACACATATTTCATGTTCATTCCCCACCTATAAAGCTCAGGGAATATAATATACACCTGTTTATATGGAATATGTGTTCATTCTCCTATTATCTACATATATTACATGTTCATTCCCCACCTATAAAGCACAGGGAATATAGTATACACCTGTTTATATGGGATGTGTGTTCATTCTCCTGTTATCTACAGATATTTCATGTTCATTCCCCACCCAAAAAGCTCAGGGAATATAATATACACCTGTTTATATGGGATATGTGATCATTCCTCTATTACCTACACATATTTCATGTTCATTCCCCACCTATAAAGCTCAGGGAATATATTATACAGCTGTTTATATGGAATATGTGTTCATTCTCCTATTATCTACATATATTACATGTTCATTCCCCACCTATGAAGCACAGGGAATATAATATACAGCTGTTTATATAGGATATGTGTTCATTCCTCTACTATCTACACATATTTCATCTTCATTCCCCACCTATAAAGCTCAGGGAATATAATATAAACCTGTTTATATGGGATATGTGTTCATTCCTCTATTACCTACATATATTTCATGTTCATTCCCCACCTATGAAGCTCAGGGAATATAATATACACCTGTTTATATGGAATATGTGTTCATTCTCCTATTATCTACATATATTACATGTTCATTCCCCACCTATAAAGCTCAGGGTATATAACATACAGCTGTTTATATGGGATATGTGATTATTCCTCGATTATCTACATATATTTTATGTTCATTCCCCACCTATAAAGCACAGGGAATATAGTATACACCTGTTTATATGGGATATGTGTTCATTCTCCTGTTATCTACACATATTTCATTTTCATTCCCCATCTATAAAGCTCAGGGAATGTAATATACAGCTGTTTATATGGGATATGTGTTCATTCCTCTGCTATCTACCCATATTTCATCTTCATTCCCCACTTATGAAACAAAGGGAATGTAATATACAGCTGTTTATATGGAATATGTGTTCATTCCTCTATTATCTACACTTATTTCATGTTCATTCCCCACCTATAAAGCTCAGGGAATGTAATATACAGCTGTTTATATGGGATATGGGTTCATTCCTCTATTATCTACACATATTAAATGTTCATTCCCCACCTAGAAAGAACAGGGAATATAATATACAGCTGTTTTTATGGGATATGTGTTCATTCCTCTATTATCTACACATATTTCATGTTCATTCCCCACATATAAAGCTCATGGAATATAATATACAGCTGTTTATATGGGATATGTGTTCATTCCTCTATTATCTACACATATTTCATGTTCATTCCCCACCTATAAAGCTCAGGGAATATAACATACACCTGTTTATATGGGATATGTGTTCATTCCTCTACTATCTACACATATTTCATCTTCATTCCCCACCTATAAAGCTCAGGGAATATAACATACACCTGTTTATATGGGATATATGCTCATTCCTCTATTATCTACATATATCTCATGTTCATTCCCCACCTATGAAGCACAGGGAATATAATATACAGCTGTTTATATGGGATATGTGTTCATTCCTCTATTATCTACACATATTTCATTTTCATTCCCCACCTATAAAGCTCAGGGAATGTAATATACACCTGTTTATATGGGATATGTGTTCATTCCTCTACTATCTACACATATTTAATGTTCATTCCCCACCTAGAAAGCACAGGGAATATAATATACAGCTGTTTATATGGGATATGTGTTCATTCCTCTATTATCTACACATATTTCATGTTCATTCCCCATCTATAAAGCTCAGGTAACATAATATACACCTGTTTATATGGGATATGTGATCATTCCTCTATTATCTACACATATTTCATCTTCGTTCCCCACCTATGAAACACAGGGAATATAATATACAGCTGTTTATATGGGATAAGTGTTCATTCCTCTATTATCTACATATATTTCATGTTCATTCCCCACCTATAAAGCTCAGGGAATATAATATACAACTGTTTATATTGGATATGTGATCATTCCTCTATTATCTACACATATTTAATGTTCATTCCCCACCTATAAAGCTCAGGGAATATAATATACACCTGTTTATATGGGATATGTGATCATTCCTCTATTATCTACACATATTTCATCTTCGTTCCCCACCTATGAAACACAGGGAATATAATATACAGCTGTTTATATGGGATAAGTGTTCATTCCTCTATTATCTACATATATTTCATGTTCATTCCCCACCTATAAAGCTCAGGGAATATAATATACAACTGTTTATATTGGATATGTGATCATTCCTCTATTATCTACACATATTTCATGTTCATTCCCCACCTATAAAGCTCAGGGAATATAATATACACCTGTTTATATGGGATATGTGTTCATTCCTCTATTATCTACATATATTTCATGTTCTTTCCCTACCTATGAAGCACAGGGAATATAATATACACCTGTTTATATGGGATATGTGTTCATTCCTCTATTATCTACACATATTTCATTTTCATTCCCCACCTATAAAGCTCAGGGAATGTAATATACAGCTGTTTATATGGGATATGTGTTCATTCCTCTACTATCTACACATATTTATTGTTCATTCCCCACCTAGAAAGCTCAGGGAATATAATATACACCTGTTTTTATGGGATATGTGTTCATTCCTCTATTATCTACATATATTTCATGCTCATTTCCCACCTATAAAGCTCAGGGAATATAATATACACCTGTTTATATGGGATATGTGATCATTCCTCTATTATCTACACATATTTCATGCTCATTCCCCACCTATAAAGCTCAGGGAATATAATATACACCTGTATATATGGGATATGTGTTCATTCCTCTACTATCTACCCATATTTCATCTTCGTTCCCCACCTATGAAACACAGGGAATATAATATACAGCTGTTTATATGGGAAATGTGTTCATTCCTCTATTATCTACACATATTTCATGTTCATTCCCCACCTATAAAGCTCAGGGAATATAATATACACCTGTTTATATGGAATATGTGTTCATTCTCCTATTATCTACATATATTACATGTTCATTCCCCACCTATAAAGCTCAGGGTATATAATATACAGCTGTTTATATGGGATATGTGATTATTCCTCGATTATCTACAGATATTTCATGTTCATTCCCCACCCAAAAAGCTCAGGGAATATAATATACACCTGTTTATATGGGATATGTGATCATTCCTCTATTACCTACACATATTTCATGTTCATTCCCCACCTATAAAGCTCAGGGAATATATTATACAGCTGTTTATATGGAATATGTGTTCATTCTCCTGTTATCTACATATATTACATGTTTATTCCCCACCTATGAAGCACAGGGAATATAATATACACCTGTTTATATGGGATATGTGATCATTCCTCTATTACCTACACATATTTCATGTTCATTCCCCACCTATAAAGCTCAGGGAATATATTATACAGCTGTTTATATGGAATATGTGTTCATTCTCCTGTTATCTACACATATTTCATGTTCATTCCCCACATATAAAGCTCATGGAATATAATATACAGCTGTTTATATGGGATATGTGTTCATTCCTCTATTATCTACACATATTTCATGTTCATTCCCCACCTATAAAGCTCAGGGAATATAACATACACCTGTTTATATGGGATATGTGTTCATTCCTCTACTATCTACACATATTTCATCTTCATTCCCCACCTATAAAGCTCAGGGAATATAACATACACCTGTTTATATGGGATATATGCTCATTCCTCTATTATCTACATATATCTCATGTTCATTCCCCACCTATGAAGCACAGGGAATATAATATACAGCTGTTTATATGGGATATGTGTTCATTCCTCTATTATCTACACATATTTCATTTTCATTCCCCACCTATAAAGCTCAGGGAATGTAATATACACCTGTTTATATGGGATATGTGTTCATTCCTCTACTATCTACACATATTTAATGTTCATTCCCCACCTAGAAAGCACAGGGAATATAATATACAGCTGTTTATATGGGATATGTGTTCATTCCTCTATTATCTACACATATTTCATGTTCATTCCCCATCTATAAAGCTCAGGTAACATAATATACACCTGTTTATATGGGATATGTGATCATTCCTCTATTATCTACACATATTTCATCTTCGTTCCCCACCTATGAAACACAGGGAATATAATATACAGCTGTTTATATGGGATAAGTGTTCATTCCTCTATTATCTACATATATTTCATGTTCATTCCCCACCTATAAAGCTCAGGGAATATAATATACAACTGTTTATATTGGATATGTGATCATTCCTCTATTATCTACACATATTTAATGTTCATTCCCCACCTATAAAGCTCAGGGAATATAATATACACCTGTTTATATGGGATATGTGATCATTCCTCTATTATCTACACATATTTCATCTTCGTTCCCCACCTATGAAACACAGGGAATATAATATACAGCTGTTTATATGGGATAAGTGTTCATTCCTCTATTATCTACATATATTTCATGTTCATTCCCCACCTATAAAGCTCAGGGAATATAATATACAACTGTTTATATTGGATATGTGATCATTCCTCTATTATCTACACATATTTCATGTTCATTCCCCACCTATAAAGCTCAGGGAATATAATATACACCTGTTTATATGGGATATGTGTTCATTCCTCTATTATCTACATATATTTCATGTTCTTTCCCTACCTATGAAGCACAGGGAATATAATATACACCTGTTTATATGGGATATGTGTTCATTCCTCTATTATCTACACATATTTCATTTTCATTCCCCACCTATAAAGCTCAGGGAATGTAATATACAGCTGTTTATATGGGATATGTGTTCATTCCTCTACTATCTACACATATTTATTGTTCATTCCCCACCTAGAAAGCTCAGGGAATATAATATACACCTGTTTTTATGGGATATGTGTTCATTCCTCTATTATCTACATATATTTCATGCTTATTTCCCACCTATAAAGCTCAGGGAATATAATATACACCTGTTTATATGGGATATGTGATCATTCCTCTATTATCTACACATATTTCATGCTCATTCCCCACCTATAAAGCTCAGGGAATATAATATACACCTGTATATATGGGATATGTGTTCATTCCTCTACTATCTACCCATATTTCATCTTCGTTCCCCACCTATGAAACACAGGGAATATAATATACAGCTGTTTATATGGGAAATGTGTTCATTCCTCTATTATCTACACATATTTCATGTTCATTCCCCACCTATAAAGCTCAGGGAATATAATATACACCTGTTTATATGGAATATGTGTTCATTCTCCTATTATCTACATATATTACATGTTCATTCCCCACCTATAAAGCTCAGGGTATATAATATACAGCTGTTTATATGGGATATGTGATTATTCCTCGATTATCTACAGATATTTCATGTTCATTCCCCACCCAAAAAGCTCAGGGAATATAATATACACCTGTTTATATGGGATATGTGATCATTCCTCTATTACCTACACATATTTCATGTTCATTCCCCACCTATAAAGCTCAGGGAATATATTATACAGCTGTTTATATGGAATATGTGTTCATTCTCCTGTTATCTACATATATTACATGTTTATTCCCCACCTATGAAGCACAGGGAATATAATATACAGCTGTTTATATGGGATATGTGTTCATTCCTCTACTATCTACACATATTTCATCTTCATTCCCCACCTATAAAGCTCAGGGAATATAATATAAACCTGTTTATATGGGATATGTGTTCATTCCTCTATTACCTACATATATTTCATGTTCATTCCCCACCTATGAAGCACAGGGAATATAATATACACCTGTTTATATGGAATATGTGTTCATTCTCCTATTATCTACATATATTTCATGTTCATTCCCCACCTATAAAGCTCAGGGAATATAATATACACCTGTTTATATGGGATATGTGTTCATTCCTCTATTATCTACACATATTTCATGTTCATTCCCCACCTATAAAGCTCAGGGAATATAATATACACCTGTTTATATGGGATATGTGTTCATTCCTCTACTATCTACCCATATTTCATCTTCGTTCCCCACCTATGAAACACAGGAAATATAATATACAGCTGTTTATAAGGGAAATGTGTTCATTCCTCTATTATCTACACATATTTCATGTTCATTCCCCACCTATAAAGCTCAGGGAATATAATATACACCTGTTTATATGGAATATGTGTTCATTCTCCTATTATCTACATATATTACATGTTCATTCCCCACCTATAAAGCTCAGGGAATATAATATACACCTGTTTATATGGGATATGTGTTCATTCCTCTATTATCTACACATATTTCATGTTCATTCCCCACCTATAAAGCTCAGGGAATATAATATACACCTGTTTATATGGGATATGTGATCATTCCTCTATTATCTACACATATTTCATCTTCGTTCCCCACCTATGAAACACAGGGAATATAATATACAGCTGTTTATATGGGATAAGTGTTCATTCCTCTATTATCTACATATATTTCATGTTCATTCCCCACCTATAAAGCTCAGGGAATATAATATACAACTGTTTATATTGGATATGTGATCATTCCTCTATTATCTACACATATTTCATGTTCATTCCCCACCTATAAAGCTCAGGGAATATAATATACACCTGTTTATATGGGATATGTGTTCATTCCTCTACTATCTACACATATTTAATGTTCATTCCCCACCTAGAAAGCACAGGGAATATAATATACAGCTGTTTATATGGGATATGTGTTCATTCCTCTATTATCTACACATATTTCATGTTCATTCCCCATCTATAAAGCTCAGGTAACATAATATACACCTGTTTATATGGGATATGTGATCATTCCTCTATTATCTACACATATTTCATCTTCGTTCCCCACCTATGAAACACAGGGAATATAATATACAGCTGTTTATATGGGATAAGTGTTCATTCCTCTATTATCTACATATATTTCATGTTCATTCCCCACCTATAAAGCTCAGGGAATATAATATACAACTGTTTATATTGGATATGTGATCATTCCTCTATTATCTACACATATTTAATGTTCATTCCCCACCTATAAAGCTCAGGGAATATAATATACACCTGTTTATATGGGATATGTGATCATTCCTCTATTATCTACACATATTTCATCTTCGTTCCCCACCTATGAAACACAGGGAATATAATATACAGCTGTTTATATGGGATAAGTGTTCATTCCTCTATTATCTACATATATTTCATGTTCATTCCCCACCTATAAAGCTCAGGGAATATAATATACAACTGTTTATATTGGATATGTGATCATTCCTCTATTATCTACACATATTTCATGTTCATTCCCCACCTATAAAGCTCAGGGAATATAATATACACCTGTTTATATGGGATATGTGTTCATTCCTCTATTATCTACATATATTTCATGTTCTTTCCCTACCTATGAAGCACAGGGAATATAATATACACCTGTTTATATGGGATATGTGTTCATTCCTCTATTATCTACACATATTTCATTTTCATTCCCCACCTATAAAGCTCAGGGAATGTAATATACAGCTGTTTATATGGGATATGTGTTCATTCCTCTACTATCTACACATATTTATTGTTCATTCCCCACCTAGAAAGCTCAGGGAATATAATATACACCTGTTTTTATGGGATATGTGTTCATTCCTCTATTATCTACATATATTTCATGCTTATTTCCCACCTATAAAGCTCAGGGAATATAATATACACCTGTTTATATGGGATATGTGATCATTCCTCTATTATCTACACATATTTCATGCTCATTCCCCACCTATAAAGCTCAGGGAATATAATATACACCTGTATATATGGGATATGTGTTCATTCCTCTACTATCTACCCATATTTCATCTTCGTTCCCCACCTATGAAACACAGGGAATATAATATACAGCTGTTTATATGGGAAATGTGTTCATTCCTCTATTATCTACACATATTTCATGTTCATTCCCCACCTATAAAGCTCAGGGAATATAATATACACCTGTTTATATGGAATATGTGTTCATTCTCCTATTATCTACATATATTACATGTTCATTCCCCACCTATAAAGCTCAGGGTATATAATATACAGCTGTTTATATGGGATATGTGATTATTCCTCGATTATCTACAGATATTTCATGTTCATTCCCCACCCAAAAAGCTCAGGGAATATAATATACACCTGTTTATATGGGATATGTGATCATTCCTCTATTACCTACACATATTTCATGTTCATTCCCCACCTATAAAGCTCAGGGAATATATTATACAGCTGTTTATATGGAATATGTGTTCATTCTCCTGTTATCTACATATATTACATGTTTATTCCCCACCTATGAAGCACAGGGAATATAATATACAGCTGTTTATATGGGATATGTGTTCATTCCTCTACTATCTACACATATTTCATCTTCATTCCCCACCTATAAAGCTCAGGGAATATAATATAAACCTGTTTATATGGGATATGTGTTCATTCCTCTATTACCTACATATATTTCATGTTCATTCCCCACCTATGAAGCACAGGGAATATAATATACACCTGTTTATATGGAATATGTGTTCATTCTCCTATTATCTACATATATTTCATGTTCATTCCCCACCTATAAAGCTCAGGGAATATAATATACACCTGTTTATATGGGATATGTGTTCATTCCTCTATTATCTACACATATTTCATGTTCATTCCCCACCTATAAAGCTCAGGGAATATAATATACACCTGTTTATATGGGATATGTGTTCATTCCTCTACTATCTACCCATATTTCATCTTCGTTCCCCACCTATGAAACACAGGAAATATAATATACAGCTGTTTATAAGGGAAATGTGTTCATTCCTCTATTATCTACACATATTTCATGTTCATTCCCCACCTATAAAGCTCAGGGAATATAATATACACCTGTTTATATGGAATATGTGTTCATTCTCCTATTATCTACATATATTACATGTTCATTCCCCACCTATAAAGCTCAGGGTATATAATATACAGCTGTTTATATGGGATATGTGATTATTCCTCAATTATCTACATATATTTTATGTTCATTCCCCACCTATAAAGCACAGGGAATATAGTATACACCTGTTTACATGGGATATGTGTTCATTCTCCTGTTATCTACACATATTTCATTTTCATTCCCCTTCTATAAAGCTCAGGGAATGTAATATACAGCTGTTTATATGGCATATGTGTTCATTCCTCTATTATCTACACATATTTAATGTTCATTCCCCACCTATAAAGCTCAGGGAATATAATATACACCTGTTTATATGGGATATGTGTTCATTCCTCTACTATCTACCCATATTTCATCTTCGTTCCCCACTTATGAAACAAAGGGAATATAATATACAGCTGTTTATATGGAATATGTGTTCATTCCTCTATTATCTACACTTATTTCATGTTCATTCCCCACCTATAAAGCTCAGGGAATGTAATATACAGCTGTTTATATGGGATATGGGTTCATTCCTCTATTATCTACACATATTAAATGTTCATTCCCCACCTAGAAAGAACAGGGAATATAATATACAGCTGTTTTTATGGGATATGTGTTCATTCCTCTATTATCTACACATATTTCATGTTCATTCCCCACATATAAAGCTCATGGAATATAATATACAGCTGTTTATATGGGATATGTGTTCATTCCTCTATTATCTACACATATTCCATGTTCATTTCCCACCCACCTATAAAGCTCAGGGAATATAATATACAGCTGTTTATATGGGATATGTGTTCATTCCTCTACTATCTACACATATTTCATCTTCATTCCCCACCTATAAAGCTCAGGGAATATAATATACAGCTGTTTATATGGGATATGTGTTCATTCCTCTATTATCTACATATATCTCATGTTCATTCCCCACCTATGAAGCACAGGGAATATAATATACAGCTGTTTATATGGGATATGTGTTCATTCCTCTATTATCTACATATATCTCATGTTCATTCCCCACCTATGAAGCACAGGGAATATAATATACAGCTGTTTATATGGGATATGTGTTCATTCCTCTATTATCTACACATATTTCATTTTCATTCCCCACCTATAAAGCTCAGGGAATGTAATATACAGCTGTTTATATGGGATATGTGATCATTCCTCTATTATATACACATATTTCATGTTCATTCCCCACCTATAAAGCTCAGGGAATATAATATACACCTGTTTATATGGGATATGTGTTCATTCCTCTATAATCTACATATATTTCATGTTCTTTCCCCACCTATGAAGCACAGGGAATATAATATACAGCTGTTTATATGGGATATGTGTGCATGGTGGCTCAGTGGTTAGCTGTGCAGCCTTGCAGCGCTGAGGTCCTGGGTTCGAAACCCACCAAGGACAACATCTGCAAGGAGTTTGTATGTTCTCCCCGTGTTTGCGTGGGTTTCCTTCGGGTACTCCCGTTTCCTCCCACATTCTAAAGACATACTCCTAGGGAATTTAGATTGTGAGCCCCATCGGGGATAGTGATGATAATATGTGCAACTGTAAAACGCTGCGGAATATGTTAGCGCTATATAAAAATAAAGATTATTATTCCTCTATTATCTACACATATTTCATTTTCATTCCCCACTTATAAAGCTCAGGGAATGTAATATACAGCTGTTTATATGGGATATGTGTTCATTCCTCTATTATCTACACATATTTTATGTTCAATCCCCATCTATAAAGCTCAGGTAATATAATATACACCTGTTTATATGGGATATGTGCTCATTCCTCTACTATCTACCCATATTTCATCTTCGTTCCCCACCTATGAAACACAGGGAATATAATATACAGCTGTTTATATGGGATAAGTGTTCATTCCTCTATTATCTACATATATTTCATGTTCATTCCCCACCTATAAAGCTCTGGGAATATAATATACAACTGTTTATATGGGATATGTGATCATTCCTCTATTATCTACACATATTTCATGTTCATTCCCCACCTATAAAGCTCAGGGAATATAATATACACCTGTTTATATGGGATATGTGTTCATTCCTCTATTATCTACATATATTTCATGTTCTTTTCCTACCTATGAAGCACAGGGAATATAATATACACCTGTTTATATGGGATATGTGTTCATTCCTCTATTATCTACACATATTTCATTTTCATTCCCCACCTATAAAGCTCAGGGAATATAATATACACCTGTTTATATGGGATATGTGTTCATTCCTCTATTATCTACACATATTTCATTTTCATTCCCCACCTATAAAGCTCATGGAATGTAATATACAGCTGTTTATATGGGATATGTGTTCATTCCTCTACTATCTACACATATTTAATATGCATTCCCCACCTAGAAAGCTCAGGGAATATAATATACACCTGTTTTTATGGGATATGTGTTCATTCCTCTATTATCTACATATATTTCATGCTCATTTCCCACCTATAAAGCTCAGGGAATATAATATATACCTGTTTATATGGGATATGTGATCATTCCTCTATTATCTACACATATTTCATGTTCATTCCCCACCTATAAAGCTCAGGGCATATAATATACACCTGTTTATATGGGATATGTGTTCATTCCTCTATTATCTACACATATTTAATGTTCATTCCCCACCTAGAAAGCTCAGGGAATATAATATACACCTGTTTTTATGGGATATGTGTTCATTCCTCTATTATCTACATATATTTCATGCTCATTCCCCACCTATAAAGCTCAGGGAATATAATATACAGCTGTTTATATGGGATATGTGATCATTCCTCTATTATCTACACATATTTCATGTTCATTCCCCACCTATAAAGCTCAGGGCATATAATATACACCTGTTTATATGGGATATGTGTTCATTCCTCTATTATCTACACATATTTCATTTTCATTCCCCACCTATAAAGCTCAGGGAATGTAATATACAGCTGTTTATATGGGATATGTGTTCATTCCTCTACTATCTACACATATTTAATGTTCATTCCCCACCTAGAAAGCTCAGGGAATATAATATACACCTCTATATATGGGATATGTGTTCATTCCTCTATTATCTACATATATTTCATTTTCATTCCCCACCTATAAAGCTCAGGGAATATAATATACACCTGTTTATATGGGATATGTGATCTACACATATTTCATTTTCATTCCCCACTTATAAAGCTCAGGGAATATAATATACACCTGTTTATATGGGATATGTGTTCATTCCTCTACTATCTACACATATTTCATCTTCATTCCCCACCTATAAAGCTCAGGCAATATAACATACACCTGTTTATATGGGATATATGCTCATTCCTCTATTATCTACATATATCTCATGTTCATTCCCCACCTATGAAGCACAGGGAATATAATATACAGCTGTTTATATGGGATATGTGTTCATTCCTCTATTATCTACATATATTTCATTTTCATTCCCCACCTATAAAGCTCAGGGAATGTAATATACAGCTGTTTATATGGGATATGTGTTCATTCCTCTATTATCTACACATATTTCATTTTCATTCCCCACCTATAAAGCACAGGGAATATAGTATACACCTGTTTATATGGGATATGTGTTCATTCCTCTATTATCTACATATATTTCATGTTCTTTCCCCACCTATGAAGCACAGAGAATATAATATACAGCTGTTTATATGGGATATGTGTTCATTCCTCTATTATCTACACATATTTCATGTTCATTCCCCACCTATAAAGCTCAGGGAATATAATATACACCTGTTTATATGGGATATGTGTTCATTCCTCTATAATCTACATATATTTCATGTTCTTTCCCCACCTATGAAGCACAGGGAATATAATATACAGCTGTTTATATGGGATATGTGTGCATGGTGGCTCAGTGGTTAGCTCTGCAGCCTTGCAGCGCTGAGGTCCTGGGTTCGAATCCCACCAAGGACAACATCTGCAAGGACTTTGTATGTTCTCCCCGTGTTTGCGTGGGTTTCCTCCGGGTACTCCGGTTTCCTCCCACATTCTAAAGACATACTCCTAGGGAATTTAGATTGTGAGCCCCATCGGGGATAGTGATGATAATATGTGCAAACTGTAAAGCGCTGCGGAATATGTTAGCGCTATATAAAAATAAAGATTATTTTTATAAAGATTATTATTCCTCTATTATCTACACATATTTCATTTTCATTCCCCACCTATAAAGCTCAGGGAATGTAATATACAGCTGTTTATATGGGATATGTGTTCATTCCTCTACTATCTACACATATTTAATGTTCATTCCCCACCTAGAAAGCACAGGGAATATAATATACAGCTGTTTATATGGGATATGTGTTCATTCCTCTATTATCTACACATATTTCATGTTCATTCCCCATCTATAAAGCTCAGGGAATGTAATATACAGCTGTTTATATGGGATATGTGTTCATTCCTCTATTATCTACACATATTTCATGTTCATTCCCCACCTATAAAGCTCAGGGAATGTAATATACAGCTGTTTATATGGGATATGTGTTCATTCCTCTACTATCTACACATATTTAATGTTCATTCCCCACCTAGAAAGCACAGGGAATATAATATACACCTGTTTATATGGGATATGTGATCATTCCTCTATTATCTACACATATTTCATCTTCGTTCCCCACCTATGAAACACAGGGAATATAATATACAGCTGTTTATATGGGATAAGTGTTCATTCCTCTATTATCTACATATATTTCATGTTCATTCCCCACCTATAAAGCTCTGGGAATATAATATACAACTGTTTATATGGGATATGTGATCATTCCTCTATTATCTACACATATTTCATGTTCATTCCCCACCTATAAAGCTCAGGGAATATAATATACACCTGTTTATATGGGATATGTGTTCATTCCTCTATTATCTACATATATTTCATGTTCTTTCCCTACCTATGAAGCACAGGGAATATAATATACACCTGTTTATATGGGATATGTGTTCATTCCTCTCTTATCTACATATATTTCATGCTCATTTCCCACCTATAAAGCTCAGGGAATATAATATACACCTGTTTATATGGGATATGTGATCATTCCTCTATTATCTACACATATTTCATGTTCATTCCCCACCTATAAAGCTCAGGGAATGTAATATACAGCTGTTTATATGGTATATGTGTTCATTCCTCTACTATCTACACATATTTAATGTTCATTCCCCACCTAGAAAGCTCAGGGAATATAATATACACCTGTTTTTATGGGATATGTGTTCATTCCTCTATTATCTACATATATTTCATGCTCATTTCCCACCTATAAAGCTCAGGGAATATAATATACACCTGTTTATATGGGAAATGTGTTCATTCCTCTATTATCTACACATATTTCATGTTCATTCCCCACCTATAAAGCTCAGGGAATATAATATACACCTGTTTATATGGAATATGTGTTCATTCTCCTATTATCTACATATGTTACATGTTCATTCCCAACCTATAAAGCTCAGGGTATATAATATAGAGCTGTTTATATGGGATATGTGATTATTCCTCGATTATCTACATATATTTTATGTTCATTCCCCACCTATAAAGCACAGGGAATATAGTATACACCTGTTTATATGGGATATGTGTTCATTCTCCTGTTATCTACAGATATTTCACGTTCATTCCCCACCCAAAAAGCTCAGGGAATATAATATACACCTGTTTATATGGGATATGTGATCATTCCTCTATTACCTACACATATTTCATGTTCATTCCCCACCTATAAAGCTCAGGGAATATATTATACAGCTGTTTATATGGAATATGTGTTCATTCTCCTATTATCTACATATATTTCATGCTCATTTCCCACCTATAAAGCTCAGGGAATATAATATACACCTGTTTATATGGGATATGTGTTCATTCCTCTATTATCTACATATATTTCATGCTCATTTCCCACCTATAAAGCTCAGGGAATATAATATACACCTGTTTATATGGGAAATGTGTTCATTCCTCTATTATCTACACATATTTCATGTTCATTCCCCACCTATAAAGCTCAGGGAATATAATATACACCTGTTTATATGGAATATGTGTTCATTCTCCTATTATCTACATATATTACATGTTCATTCCCAACCTATAAAGCTCAGGGTATATAATATACAGCTGTTTATATGGGATATGTGATTATTCCTCGATTATCTACATATATTTTATGTTCATTCCCCACCTATAAAGCACAGGGAATATAGTATACACCTGTTTATATGGGATATGTGTTCATTCTCCTGTTATCTACAGATATTTCATGTTCATTCCCCACCCAAAAAGCTCAGGGAATATAATATACACCTGTTTATATGGGATATGTGATCATTCCTCTATTACCTACACATATTTCATGTTCATTCCCCACCTATAAAGCTCAGGGAATATATTATGCAGCTGTTTATATGGAATATGTGTTCATTCTCCTATTATCTACATATATTACATGTTTATTCCCCACCTATGAAGCACAGGGAATATAATATACAGCTGTTTATATGGGATATGTGTTCATTCCTCTACTATCTACACATATTTCATCTTCATTCCCCACCTATAAAGCTCAGGGAATATAATATAAACCTGTTTATATGGGATATGTGTTCATTCTCCTATTATCTACATATATTTCATGTTCATTCACCACCTATAAAGCTCAGGGAATATAATATACACCTGTTTATATGGGATATGTGTTCATTCCTCTATTATCTACACATATTTCATGTTCATTCCCCACCTATAAAGCTCAGGGAATATAATATACACCTGTTTATATGGGATATGTGTTCATTCCTCTACTATCTACCCATATTTCATCTTCGTTCCCCACCTATGAAACACAGGAAATATAATATACAGCTGTTTATATTGGAAATGTGTTCATTCCTCTATTATCTACACATATTTCATGTTCATTCCCCACCTATAAAGCTCAGGGAATATAATATACACCTGTTTATATGGAATATGTGTTCATTCTCCTATTATCTACATATATTACATGTTCATTCCCCACCTATAAAGCTCAGGGTATATAATATACAGCTGTTTATATGGGATATGTGATTATTCCTCGATTATCTACATATATTTTATGTTCATTCCCCACCTATAAAGCACAGGGAATATAGTACACACCTGTTTATATGGGATATGTGTTCATTCTCCTGTTATCTACAGATATTTCATGTTCATTCCCCACCCAAAAAGCTCAGGGAATATAATATACACCTGTTTATATGGGATATGTGATCATTCCTCTATTACCTACACATATTTCATGTTCATTCCCCACCTATAAAGCTCAGGGAATATATTATACAGCTGTTTATATGGAATATGTGTTCATTCTCCTATTATCTACATATATTACATGTTCATTCCCCACCTATGAAGCACAGGGAATATAATATACAGCTGTTTATATGGGATATGTGATCATTCCTCTACTATCTACACATATTTCATCTTCATTCCCCACCTATAAAGCTCAGGGAATATAATATAAACCTGTTTATAAGGGATATGTGTTCATTCCTCTATTACCTACATATACAGTGGGGCAAAAAAGTATTTAGTCAGTCAGCAATAGTGCAAGTTCTACCACTTAAAAAGATGAGAGGCGTCTGTAATTTACATCATAGGTAGACCTCAACTATGGGAGACAAACTGAGAAAAAAAAATCCAGAAAATCACATTGTCTGTTTTTTTTTCATTTTATTTGCATATTATGGTGGAAAATAAGTATTTGGTCAGAAACAAAATTTCATCTCAGTACTTTGTGATATATCCTTTGTTGGCAATGACTGAGGTCAAACGTTTTCTGTAAGTCTTCACAAGGTTGCCACACACTGTTGTTGGTATGTTGGCCCATTCCTCCATGCAGATCTCCTCTAGAGCAGTGATGTTTTTGGCTTTTCGCTTGGCAACACGGACTTTCAACTCCCTCCAAAGGTTTTCTATAGGGTTGAGATCTGGAGACTGGCTAGGCCACTCCAGGACCTTGAAATGCTTCTTACGAAGCCACTCCTTCGTTGCCCTGGCGGTGTGCTTTGGATCATTGTCATGTTGAAAGACCCAGCCACGTTTCATCATCAATGCCCTTGCTGATGGAAGGAGGTTTGCACTCAAAATCTCACGATACATGGCCCCATTCATTCTTTCATGTACCCGGATCAGTCGTCCTGGCCCCTTTGCAG
Source organism: Dendrobates tinctorius (assembly GCF_039654945.1). Classification (NCBI taxonomy): domain Eukaryota; kingdom Metazoa; phylum Chordata; class Amphibia; order Anura; family Dendrobatidae; genus Dendrobates; species Dendrobates tinctorius. The sequence goes on along the minus strand of NW_027361853.1, from coordinate 1,443,581 downwards.
AGAAACAGCCCCAAAGCATGATGTTTCCACCACCATGCTTTACAGTAGGTATGGTGTTTGATGGATGCAACTCAGTATTCTTTTTCCTCCAAACACGACAAGTTGTGTTTCTACCAAACAGTTCCAGTTTGGCTTCATCAGACCATAGGACATTCTCCCAAAACTCCTCTGGATCATCCAAATGCTCTCTAGCAAACTTCAGACGGGCCCGGACATGTACAGGCTTAAGCAGTGGGACACGTCTGGCACTGCAGGATCTGAGTCCATGGTGGCGTAGTGTGTTACTTATGGTAGGCCTTGTTACATTGGTCCCAGCTCTCTGCAGTTCATTCACTAGGTCCCCCCGCGTGGTTCTGGGATTTTTGCTCACCGTTCTTGTGATCATTCTGACCCCACGGGGTGGGATTTTGCGTGGAGCACCAGATCGAGGGAGATTATCAGTGGTCTTGTATGTCTTCCATTTTCTAATTATTGCTCCCACAGTTGATTTCTTCACTCCAAGCTGGTTGGCTATTGCAGATTCAGTCTTCCCAGCCTGGTGCAGGGCTACAATTTTGTTTCTGGTGTCCCTTGACAGCTCTTTGGTCTTCACCATTGTGGAGTTTGGAGTCAGACTGTTTGAGGGTGTGCACAGGTGTCTTTTTATACTGATAACAAGTTTAAACAGGTGCCATTACTACAGGTAATGAGTGGAGGAAAGAGGAGACTCTTAAAGAAGAAGTTACAGGTCTGTGAGAGCCAGAAATCTTGATTGCTTGTTTCTGACCAAATACTTATTTTCCACCATAATATGCAAATAAAATGAAAAAAAAACAGACAATGTGATTTTCTGGATTTTTTTTTCTCAGTTTGTCTCCCATAGTTGAGGTCTACCTATGATGTAAATTACAGACGCCTCTCATCTTTTTAAGTGGTGGAACTTGCACTATTGCTGACTGACTAAATACTTTTTTGCCCCACTGTATTTCATGTTCATTCCCCACCTATGAAGCACAGGGAATATAATATACACCTGTTTATATGGAATATGTGTTCATTCTCCTATTATCTACATATATTACATGTTCATTCCCCACATATAAAGCTCAGGGAATATAATATACAGCTGTTTATATGGGATATGTGATTATTCCTCAATTATCTACATATATTTTATGTTCATTCCCCACCTATAAAGCACAGGGAATATAGTATACACCTGTTTACATGGGATATGTGTTCATTCTCCTGTTATCTACACATATTTCATTTTCATTCCCCATCTATAAAGCTCAGGGAATGTAATATACAGCTGTTTATATGGGATATGTGTTCATTCCTCTACTATCTACCCATATTTCATCTTCGTTCCCCACTTATGAAACAAAGGGAATATAATATACACCTGTTTATATGGGATATGGGTTCATTCCTCTATTATCTACACATATTAAATGTTCATTCCCCATCTAGAAAGAACAGGGAATATAATATACAGCTGTTTTTATGGGATATGTGTTCATTCCTCTATTATCTACACATATTTAATGTTCATTCCCCACCTAGAAAACTCAGGGAATATAATATACACCTGTTTATATGGGATATGTGTTCATTCCTCTATAATCTACATATATTTCATGTTCTTTCCCCACCTATGAAGCACAGGGAATATAATATACAGCTGTTTATATGGGATATGTGTGCATGGTGGCTCAGTGGTTAGCTCTGCAGCCTTGCAGCGCTGAGGTCCTGGGTTCGAATCCCACCAAGGACAACATCTGCAAGGAGTTTGTATGTTCTCCCCGTGTTTGCGTGGGTTTCCTCCGGGTACTCTGGTTTCCTCTCACATTCTAAAGACATACTCCTAGGGAATTTAGATTGTGAGCCCCATCGGGGATAGTGATGATAATATGTGCAAACTGTAAAGCGCTGCGGAATATGTTAGCGCTATATAAAAATAAAGATTATTATAAATATTATTATTCCTCTATTATCTACACATATTTCATTTTCATTCCCCACTTATAAAGCTCAGGGAATGTAATATACAGCTGTTTATATGGGATATGTGTTCATTCCTCTATTATCTACACATATTTCATGTTCAATCCCCATCTATAAAGCTCAGGTAATATAATATACACCTGTTTATATGGGATATGTGCTCATTCCTCTATTATCTACACATATTTCATGTTCAATCCCCATCTATAAAGCTCAGGTAATATAATATACACCTGTTTATATGGGATATGTGCTCATTCCTCTACTATCTACCCATATTTCATCTTCGTTCCCCACCTATGAAACACAGGGAATATAATATACAGCTGTTTATATGGGATAAGTGTTCATTCCTCTATTATCTACATATATTTCATGTTCATTCCCCACCTATAAAGCTCTGGGAATATAATATACAACTGTTTATATGGGATATGTGATCATTCCTCTATTATCTACACATATTTCATGTTCATTCCCCACCTATAAAGCTCAGGGAATATAATATACACCTGTTTATATGGGATATGTGTTCATTCCTCTATTATCTACATATATTTCATGTTCTTTTCCTACCTATGAAGCACAGGGAATATAATATACACCTGTTTATATGGGATATGTGTTCATTCCTCTATTATCTACACATATTTCATTTTCATTCCCCACCTATAAAGCTCAGGGAATATAATATACACCTGTTTATATGGGATATGTGTTCATTCCTCTATTATCTACACATATTTCATTTTCATTCCCCACCTATAAAGCTCAGGGAATGTAATATACAGCTGTTTATATGGGATATGTGTTCATTCCTCTACTATCTACACATATTTAATGTTCATTCCCCACCTAGAAAGCTCAGGGAATATAATATACACCTGTTTTTATGGGATATGTGTTCATTCCTCTATTATCTACATATATTTAATGCTCATTTCCCACCTATAAAGCTCAGGGAATATAATATACACCTGTTTATATGGGATATGTGATCATTCCTCTATTATATACACATATTTCATGTTCATTCCCCACCTATAAAGCTCAGGGCATATAATATACACCTGTTTATATGGGATATGTGTTCATTCCTCTATTATCTACACATATTTAATGTTCATTCCCCACCTAGAAAGCTCAGGGAATATAATATACACCTGTTTTTATGGGATATGTGTTCATTCCTCTATTATCTACACATATTTCATGTTCATTCCCCACCTATAAACTCAGGGAATATAATATACAGCTGTTTATATGGGATATGTGATCATTCCTCTATTATCTACACATATTTCATGTTCATTCCCCACCTATAAAGCTCAGGGCATATAATATACACCTGTTTATATGGGATATGTGTTCATTCCTCTATTATCTACACATATTTCATTTTCATTCCCCACCTATAAAGCTCAGGGAATGTAATATACAGCTGTTTATATGGGATATGTGTTCATTCCTCTACTATCTACACATATTTAATGTTCATTCCCCACCTAGAAAGCTCAGGGAATATAATATACACCTCTATATATGGGATATGTGTTCATTCCTCTATTATCTAGATATATTTCATTTTCATTCCCCACCTATAAAGCTCAGGGAATATAAGATACAGCTGTTTATATGGGATATGTGTTCATTCCTCTATTATCTACACATATTTCATTTTCATTCCCCACCTATAAAGCTCAGGGAATATAATATACACCTGTTTATATGGGATATGTGTTCATTAGTGTTGAGCATTCCGATACCGCAAGTATCGGGTATCGGCCGATACTTGCTGTATCGGAATTCCGATACCGACTTCCGATATTTTTTCAATATCGGAATTCGGCATCGGAATCGGAAGTTCAAAGTTGATTGACAGACTGACGTCATCATGATGCGCGGTGTGTGCGCATCATGATGCGCCGTCATTTCGGGCCTTCCGGGGGTCTCTGCCGGCCTGCCGGGGGGCTGTGTGGACTGCCCGGGGTCTGTACCGGCCTGCCGGGGGGCTGTGCCGGCCTGCCGGTGGTCTGTGCACCCTGTGGGGGTCTGTGCCGGCCTGCCGGGGGGCTGTGCCGGCCTGCCGGGGGGCTGTGCAGGCTCCGGGGGGCTGTGCCGGCCTGCCGGTGGTCTGTGCAGGCTCCGGGGGGCTGTGCCGGCCTGCCGGGGGGCTGTGCCGGCCTGCCGGTGGTCTGTGCAGGCTTCGGGGGTCTGTGCAGGCATCGTCCGATGGGACTACAAGTCCCATCGGGCGATGCCTGCTACCATGACAGTGATTGACACATTAGCCAATGATGGGACAGTAGTAGTCCCATCATCCGGCTAATGTGTTAAATGTTAAAAAAAAAAAAAAAAATACTACATACATACTACATGCATGCTACATACATACTACATGCTACATACATACTACATACATGCTACATACATACTACATACATACTACATGCATGCTACATACATACTACATGCTACATACATACTACATATATACTACATACATACTACATACATGCTACATACATACTGCATGCTACATACATACCACATACATACTACATACTACATATATACTACATGCATGCTACATACATACTACATGCTACATACATACCACATATATACTACATGCATGCTACATACATACTACATATATACTACATGCATGCTACATACTACATGCATGCTACATACATACTACATGCTACATACATACATACATACTACATATATACTACATGCATGCTACATACATACTACATGCTACATACATACCACATACATACATGCTACATACATACTACATATATACTACATGCATGCTACATACATACTACATATATACTACATGCATGCTACATACATACTGCATGCTACATGCATGCTACATACATACTACATACATACTACATACATACCACATATATACTACATACATACAATACATTCATACAATACATACATAGACATACAGTACATATAACATAGAGTAACATACTTACCAATACTTGTCACATTGTTCCCCGAAGCCATTGTCGTCTATGGAATAAATATTAACATAACAAACCACAAAAATACTCACCCACGATCCGAAGCAGTCCACGAGTGTGTCCCACGACGATCTTGGGTAGAGAACTGCAGCATCAGATGCTGCTGCCGTTCTCTACGGGCTGCAGGAATCCAATGACGGAAGGTAGGTATCCTTCCGCACTGTATTCCTCCGCCACTTAAAAAAAAAAAAAGTCCCTAGTCTCACTTTATGCCATTGCTGTGTGGGAATTTCCCACGCAGCAATGGCATAAAGTGAGACTAGGGACTTTTTTTTTTTTTAAGTGGCGGAGGAATACAGTGCGGAAGGATACCTACCTTCCGTCATTGGATTCCTGCAGCCCGTAGAGAACGGCAGCATCATCTGATGCTGCAGTTCTCTACCCAAGATCGTCGTGGGACACACTCGTGGACTGCTTCGGATCGTGGGTGAGTATTTTTGTGGTTTGTTATGTTAATATTTATTCCGTAGACGACAATGGCTTCGGGGAACAATGTGACAAGTATTGGTAAGTATGTTACTCTATGTTATATGTACTGTATGTCTATGTATGTATTGTATGAATGTATTGTATGTATGTAGTATATATGTGGTATGTATGTAGTATGTATGTAGTATGTATGTAGCATGCATGTAGCATGCAGTATGTATGTAGCATGCATGTAGTATATATGTAGTATGTATGTAGCATGCATGTAGTATATATGTAGTATGTATGTAGCATGTATGTATGTGGTATGTATGTAGCATGTAGTATGTATGTAGCATGCATGTAGTATATATGTAGTATGTATGTATGTAGCATGTAGTATGTATGTAGCATGCATGTAGTATGTAGCATGCATGTAGTATATATGTAGTATGTATGTAGCATGCATGTAGTATATATGTGGTATGTATGTAGCATGTAGTATGTATGTAGCATGCATGTAGTATATATGTAGTATGTAGTATGTATGTGGTATGTATGTAGCATGCAGTATGTATGTAGCATGTATGTAGTATGTATGTAGTATATATGTAGTATGTATGTAGCATGTAGTATGTATGTAGCATGCATGTAGTATGTATGTAGTATGTATGTAGCATGTATGTAGTATGTATGTAGCATGTAGTATGTATGTAGCATGCATGTAGTATGTATGTAGTATTTTTTTTTTTTTTTTTAACATTTAACACATTAGCCGGATGATGGGACTACTACTGTCCCATCATTGGCTAATGTGTCAATCACTGTCATGGTAGCAGGCATCGCCCGATGGGACTTGTAGTCCCATCGGACGATGCCTGCACAGACCCCCGAAGCCTGCACAGACCACCGGCAGGCCGGCACAGCCCCCCGGCAGGCCGGCACAGCCCCCCGGAGCCTGCACAGCCCCCCGGCAGGCCGGCACAGCCCCCCGGCAGGCCGGCACAGCCCCCCGGCAGGCCGGCACAGCCCCCCGAAAGGCCCGTACAGACCCCAGAGAGGCTGTACAAGGGCAGGAAAGGGTTTTTCTTATTCCGATACCGGAAGTCCCATAGACTTGAATGGGACTTCCGGTATCGGAATCGGCGATACCGATACTTTTTTTAAAGATCGGCCGATACCATCCGATACGATACTTTGAAGTATCGGACGGTATCGCTCAACTCTAGTGTTCATTCCTCTATTATCTACACATATTTCATTTTCATTCCCCACCTATAAAGCTCAGGGAATGTAATATACAGCTGTTTATATGGGATATGTGTTCATTCCTCTACTATCTACACATATTTAATGTTCATTCCCCACCTAGAAAGCTCAGGGAATATAATATACACCTGTTTTTATGGGATATGTGTTCATTCCTCTATTATCTACACATATTTCATGTTCATTCCCCACCTATAAAGCTCAGGGAATATAATATACACCTGTTTATATGGGATATGTGATCATTCCTCTATTATCTACACATATTTCATGTTCATTCCCCACCTATAAAGCTCAGGGCATATAATATACACCTGTTTATATGGGATATGTGCTCATTCCCCTATTATGGGATCTGTGATGGTTTCCTATAAGTTACTATGTTCATTCTTGTTCTTCATTCCTTTTCTTAATTCTTTTTAGTCCATCCCTCACTGCAGGGGAGCATCTTGTCAATGTACGCGGTCTGTCGGTGTGACAAAGTCTCTACCAGGAGGGGAGCGACCAGCCCTCCAAGCAGTGCAGTGACTGGCTTCTCGTACTCAGTCTCGTGCTCAGTGCTCACCGCCTGTGTCTGCAGTCGCTCAGTGTTCAGTCACTGCACCTGTCTTCTCTCCTCTTCTGTGTCAGCGTCCTCTCTGCTCCCGTCCCTGCGCGGCTCTGCTGAAAGCACGCGCAATTCTCCCGCTCCCAGTCCTGCCCTCTTCCTGTTCCTGGTTCTAGTACAGTTCCCTAAAGCATCCCCCGGGGAACCTAATGCCCTGATCGATGGTTCTGGGCACGGAGCTAGGAAGGCAATGCCCCCTCGGCTTCTTCGATGCTTCACCCCCTTACACCAGCATCCTTGCCCAGGTCCAGCAATTGTTACTGAGGATATACGGCAGTCTTTTTATCTACTGAAAACATTACTAAAGTTCTATCCTCTAAGCTTACTCATAGATTCATCAGACTTTTCCGGATATTAACTTAAAGACCATGTTCACACGTTGCTTTCTTGCTGCATTTTTTTTCTGCGTGCAAAACCTGAAAAAGTAAAGGAGCTGCTGTAAACATTGCAGAGGTGGTAGCCGCAGGAGAGTTTCATTAGTCCGACACCATGGCACCTTACAGAAAAACAAGGTTCTTGGGGGTGTATGATGCGGTTTGGTTACTATAGACACCTTCAGGCTCTTCCCTGCCATAGTCTGTGTGGCACTGCACCCGTCTGTTCCCATGACAAGGAAGCTAGACAGTTTGTTAAAAACAAAGTCAATTTTACAAGTCAAACAACCAACATATAAAGGATAGCTGAAATTACACTTGTTGTTCACTTCTGCACCAGAGGCATGTTCTTGACAGTTACTGGTGACAGCACAATACTTGTGATAAACATTGCTGACAGTTCACAGTTTACGCAAAGGACCTCTATATTACTAGTGCAGTATCACCCGGGTCGACGTTTTTCGCTGTGGACCTGTGTTCAAACCAATCTTTCCTTGGAAGCAGAAGTCAGGAAGATTCTCCCGCTATTTTCTTCCGATATGTGCCCAGACCCACTGACACCATTTCACCGACTACTCTCAGGCCTGTCCAGCACTAGGGCCGTTCCCACCAAGTCTCTTAGAGATGTTCCTCTCTTCTTTCTCAGTAGACCCCCCAATTTTCCTGTGCCAGGTAGAACATTGCTGCCAATTTAGTTTTGTTGAGGGCACTTCCTTCCTTTGTTACTGATTACCACACACCCAAGAATGATATTCTTTCCTGAGGGTATCCTGTACTTCTTGCCTAACACTCAATACTTAACTGCCTGAACTTCCCATTCCTGTCACTAACACACAATTCCCACTCTGGGCTGAACTTACAATTAACCCTGCAGATAAACCCCACAGAGACTGTGCCACAAAATGGACTATTAAATCAACACTGCCATCCACTGACCTATAGCATATTACCACACTACAGTATAATATAAAATACATTCACACATTATAAAAGAACAGCTTAGTCCTCAGGGTGGTGCAGGATTCTCCAACCACCATCTTACCAACTTACAGTGAAGGAAATATTTATTTGATCCCTTGCTGATTTTGCAAGTATGCCCACTGAACAAGACATGAAAAGTCTATAATTTTAAGGGTAGGTTAACTTTAACATTGAAAGAATATCAAAAATAAAATCTAGAAAATCACATTGTATAAATTATATAAATTTATTTGCATTTTGCAGTGAGAAATAAGTATTTGTTCCCTCTGCCAAACAAGACTTAATACTTGGTGGCCAAACCCTTGTTGGCAAGCACAGCTGTCAGATGTTTTTCGTAGTTGATGATGATGTTTGCCTCGCATGTCAGGAGGAATTTTGGTCCACTCCTCTTTGCAGATTTTGAGGCTGTCGCTTCATCTCCGTCCATAAGTTTTCTATGGGAATAAAGTCTGGAGACTGGTTAGGTCATTCCATGACCTTAATGTGCTTCTTTTTGAGCCACTCCTTTGTTGCCTTGGCTGTATGTTTTGGGTCATTATCTTGATGGAAGACCCAGCCATGACCAATTTTTAATGTCCTGGCAGAGGGAAGTAGGTTGTCACTCAGAATTTTACGTTACATGGCTCCATCCATTCTCCCACTGATGCAGTGAAGCAGTCCTGTGCCCTTAGCAGAGAAACACCCCCAAAACATAATGCTTCCACCTCGATGCTTGACAGTGGGAATGGTGTTCTTTGGATCACAGGCAGCATTTTTCTTCCTCCAAACACGGCGAGTTGAGTTGATGCCAAAGAGCTCAATTTTGTCTCATCTCACCACAGCACTTTCTCCCAATCACTCACAGAATCATCCAGGTGTTCATTGGCAAACTTTAGACTGGCCTGCACATGTGCGTTCTTGAGCAGAGGGACCTTGCGGGCACTGCAGGATTTGAAACCTCCAAGGCGTAATGTGTTAACAATGGTTTTCTTGGTGACTGTGGTCCCAACTGCCTTGAGATCATTAACAAGTTCCCACCATGTAGTTTTAGGCTGATCGCTCAGCTTGCTCATGATCAAGGATACCCCACGAGGTGAGATTTTGCATGGTGCTCCAGATCGATGTCGATTGACAGTCATTTTGCATTTCTTCTATTTTCCTACTATTGCACCAACAGTTGTCTCCTTCTCAACCAGCACCTTACGTATGGTTTTGCAGCCCATTTCAGCTTTGTGCAAGCCTATGATCTTGTCCCTGACATCCTTATAATGCTCTTTGGTCTTGTCCATGTTGTAGAGGTTAGAGTCTGACTGATTAATTGAGTCTGTGGACAGGAGCCTTTTAGAAAGGTGACTATGTAAGACAGTTGTCTTTAATGCAAATAATGAGTTGATTAGAAAAGTCTAATTGGTCTGTAGGAGCGAGAATTCTTAATGGTTGGTAGAGCATCAAATAATTACAATGGTTGGTAGAGGATCAAAACTTATTTCTCACTGCAAAATGCAAATAAATTTATATAATTTATACAATGTGATTTTCTCGATTTTATTTTTGATATTCTATCTCTCAATGTTATAGCCTGTTTATATCTTTGTCAGTGGGAAAACTTACAAAATCAGCAAGGGATCAAATAATTATTTCCTTCACTGTATCACCAAATTAATTAAACAGTACTAACCCTAACTGCCATTCTCAGGTTAGAAGATCAAGACATTATGGTTTAAACTTGGGAAAATCACAAAAATAATTGGATTTCACATACTGCTCTACCTGCTTTTTAATTCACTAAAAACGTTGCAAAATCTGGTTACCTGCATTTGTTGCTTTGTTTTTATCACTTACTCAGTGCTTTCTATGGGTGAAAACACACTGAAAAAATGCTGAAAGAAGTGACCTGCAGTTTTAAAAAATGCTGCAGTTTTCCAATTCAGTTAGGTAAAAAAAAAAATGTGTGTGCATGAGATTTCTGAAATCTCACACAGCGTTAAACTGGAGCACCTTGAGCCCACCAGAGAAAATCATTCTTGGGGCCCACTATGTAGCTACATAGAAATAAATACAAGGCCACCAACTGTGATGTAAAACATGCTAATATAGGGGTATATTGTAAGGTAGTACACGTCTTAATTATATAGCAGGGGTTGGGGTAGCCTCCCTCATAGCATATAATGTAGCCCCTTCATAGAAAATAAATGCAACCCTTATATAGTATAATGCAGTTCCCCTCATAGAATATAATGTAGCCACCTAATAGAATATAATGCAGCCCTCATATAGCATAATGCACCCTCTCATAGAATATAATGTAGCTCCCCTCATAGAATATAATGCAGCCCCCCATAGAGTATAATGTAGCCCCCATAGAATATAATGCTGCCCCCTCATAGCGTATAATGCAGCCCCCATAGGATATAATGTAGGCCCCCATAAAATAATGCAGCCCCCCATAGGGTATAATGCAGCTCCCTCATAGGTCATAATGCAGCTCCCTCATAGGGCATAATGCAGCCCCCTCATGGTGTATAATGGAGCCCCCTCACAGAGTATAAAGCAGGCCCCCATAAAATATAATGTAGACCCCTCAGAGTAAAATGCAGCCCCCTCATAGGGTATAATGCAGCCTCCCATAGAATATAATGCAGCCCCCTCATAGAGTATAAAGCAGGCCCCCATAAAATATAATGTAGACCCCTCAGAGTAAAATGCAGCCCCCTCATAGGGTATAATGCAGCCTCCCATAGAATATAATGCAGCCCCCTCATAGGGTATAACACAGCCCCCTGATAGGGTATAATGCAGCCCCCCTCATAGGGTATAATGCAGCCCTCTATACAATATAATGCAGTCCCTCATAGCTGCAGGAATTTCACTCACTTGGGTGCCACAGGAGGAAAACAGGAGGCTTGTTCCTTTGAAAGTTCATGTGGGTTTATTCCTTCATAATCCCCTAGAAGTAAAAACATAAAACAATCAGCCTTTAGATCAGACCCAGAGGTGAGGTATGTGGGTAGCCAGACCCATCCATCTCTCATAGCTACCCGCAACCTGATCCCAGGAGCAACAAACGAACCTCTTAGTGTTTTCATGCACTAGAGAAAATACTCAAGCTACATCACAGAGACAATCCATGTCTTTGACACATACCTCCCATCGACAATGCGACTATTAGCCACACTACATAACATATAATGAAGCCCCCCATAAAATATAATGCAGCTCCCCTCACAGGGTATAATGCAGTCCCCCTCATATAGTATAATGTAGCCCCCCTCATAAGGAAAATTGATGCCCCCTCATATAGTATAATGCAGCCCTCTTATATAGTATAATGCAGCCACCCACATAGGGTATAATGCAGCCCCCCACAGAATGTAATGTAGACCGTCAGAGAGTATGATAGTATAATATAGCCCCACCCCATAGAATATTATCCAGCCCCACAGTCCTACAGTCTTTTGGCCACCAGGACAGACTCACTGATATATATATATATATATATATATATATATATTTATATATATATATAGATATATATATATATATATATATATATATATAAACAAAACACAAACCTCACCTCTCCTCCTTGTTCCCAGCTGCTATTGGCTCTGATCTGGTACACAGCGGGTACGCGATAAAGGGACATCATCGCACACCCGCTGTGTCAGAGGCTGAGGGGAATGATGGGAGAGGGAACTGTCATGGTTTGAACAGGGTTCTTGCCCTGCACTCACAGGGTTAAGTGTTCGTGGCCTCTTTCTGGATCTGGGAGGGGTATTTATACTCACTCTTTACCAGGGTTCTCTGTCAGCTATACTGTTGTTCTGGTGTGTCTGACCCCTGGTGTGCGTGTATTCTGTGTTGCTTGTTTGCTTCCCATGTATGACCCGGCCTGTTCCCTCACTCTGTACTCCGTCTCTCGCTTTGGTACTACTGTCTTCTCCGGTTCTGACCTCCTGGCTTGGCTATCGTTACTCCGTTACAGTTTGTCCCTATTGTACCGTCTATTGCCCGTTCTGGTTTTCTGACCTATTGCTACGTCCTGACTATCCTGTCTAAACCCCGTGGTACTGTATTGCTATCTGGTGCTTTGACCCTGGCTTCGTCTGGTTTCTGTCTCTGTCTATGCCCCTTGGTAACATTGTCCCGTAGTTACCTTTCTAGGAGTTTCCCTGCAGCTCCTAGATCTGTGGAGCTTAGGCCACGCCCCCAGCAGTCATGTGCTTCAGGTCCTGATACTCTGAAGCACGCATCGTCACCGCTGCTGCCCTGCTCCACAGGTATCTTTGAGTACTGTTTTTGTACTCAGGACACCCGCACTGGCTCAGTGAGCAAGTGCAGTGCGGTGTTCCTGACATTATAGCTGACCATTTCAGTTTTTTTTTTCCCCCTCTGAGGAAAAAAAAAAAAGTGTGTTATCCTCATGGATCCCATACAAGCTTTGGCTGATCAGGTCAAGCACCTGACCCCAAATGTTCCACAAACTTAATGTGGAACAGCGCACGATGGCCCAGACCCAGCAACAGTTGGTGGATACGGTGCAGGGGGCTGCCACTACAGGGGATTCTTGTGCTGGGGATAGAGATGTGTCATTGGCACTCCCAGAATCTCTGGTCAAATTGCCAGACCTTTTCTCAGGGGATAAAAAGGAGTTCAGGTCTTTCAGAGAAGGATGCAAGCTGTTTTATTCTCTGAGGCCCCGCTCTTCCGGGGATGAGTTCCAGAGGGTGGGGGTCGTCATTTCCCTACTTTGGGGGGCTCCACAGGCATGGGCTTTCTCTCTCTCTTCCTCTGCTCCTGAACGCATGTCTGTGAATTTGTTCTTTGAGGCTCTGGGGCACATTTATGATGAGCCTGATAGAGTGCGTCTGGCAGAGGATATGGTGATGAGTGTGACACAGGGAAGGAACTCTGCTGAATGGTTCTGCTCTGAGTTCAGACGCTGGGCAGCGGAGGTCTCCTGGGATGACGCTGCCCTCCGGGGTTTGTTCTGTAGAGGCCTGTCCGAACGTTTGAAAGATGCCCTAGCCCTTCATCCTCCACCGGATTCTTTGGAGGACGCTATGATCCAGGTTGTCCGCATGGACCGTAAGGCTGCGGGCAAGAGGGGTCATGCTGCAGGAGACCCCTTTATTCTCCAATCTCAGAGACTCTGCATCTAGTCCTGAGCCCATGGAGGTTGGTGCCACGTCATTGGAGGAAAAAGAGAGGAGACACCGAAGAAACAACCAATTGTGCTTTTACTGTGGATCCGCTGGACATTGGAGAAGGAACTGTCCTTCTTGCCCTTCTTCAGTGAAGCCGTCAGGAAAACGACTGAGTCTGGGTAACAATCGAGGAGGTTGCCCAGACTCCCAGGTACCCTTTAACTCGCTTACTAAAATTCTGCTTCCGGTGGAACTGGAACTTACAGGCGGTCCGGTTGGGACTACCGCCTTTGTTGACTGTGGTTCTTCTATTAATCTGATCGATGCCAAAGTTGTGACTTTTCATAAGATAGGGACAGTCAGGTTAAAAGATCCTGTTAAAATCGTGGCAATTGATTCTTCTCATATCACCCAGGAGGGAATTTGTTTCATGACTGATACCTTTTCTCTGAAAGTGGGTTCCACTCACGTGGAAAAATTAAGATGTTTTGTCATAAATAATCTGCCGGCTGGACTGATACTGGGTATGCCTTGGCTTCAACGTCACAATCCTACTATTGTCTGGGTCACAGGGGAGATCATTCAGTGGGGTTGTATGGCTAACGGTCTATGTTGTAACTTGACAACCCTTGTCACCCCTGTAATATCTGTGTCAGTGTCGTCTGTCGATCTGGAAGGTATTCCGGAGTGCCTGAAAGATTTTGAAGACGTATTTTCTGAAAGTGAGGCTGAGGCGCTACCACCACATAGACCCTTTGATTGTGCCATTAATCTTGTCCCTGGAGCCAAGTTACCCAAGGCTCACCTGTTCAATTTGTCGGGGCCCAAATGTCTAGCCATGAAGGAGTACATTACTGAGAGTCTCCGCAAAGGGCATATTAGGCCTTCTGTTTCACCTGTGGCAGCGGGCTTCTTTTTTGTTAAGAAAAAAGATGGTGGTTTGCGGCCGTGCCTCGACTTTCGGGAATTAAACAAAATTACTGTGAAAAATACATACCCTCTCCCCCTAATTCCTGATCTATGTAACCAACTCACCGGGGCCAAGTGGTTCTCTAAACTGGATTTACGTGGGGCATATAACCTTATAAGAGTCCGTGAAGGGGACGAATGGAAAACAACATTCCTGACGACTGAAGGGCTGTTCGAAAACTTGGTTATGCCCTTTGGTCTCACCAACGCTCCTGCTGTTTTTCAGAATTTTATTAATGTAATTTTCTCTGATTTAATCGGTCGTTTTGTGATTATCTATTTGGATGACATACTGGTGTACTCGGTGGACAGTCAATCTCACTTGCACCATTTGCGGATGGTTCTCATGAGACTGAGGGAGAATCATTTGTATGCCAAGCTGGAAAAATGCTCATTTTTCATGCAAGAAGTATCCTTTCTGGGGTTGATTGTGTCAGGGGAGGGGTTCCGCATGGATCCTAAGAAAGTCCAGGCTGTTATGGAGTGGGTGCAACCTCATGACTTGAAAGGGTTGCAACGATTTTTGGGCTTTGCCAACTTTTATAGGAAATTTATTAAGGGCTTTTCGCAGGTGGTAAAGCCCCTAACGGACCTCACTCTCAAGGGAGCTGATGTAAAAAATTGGTCTGTAGCTGCAAAATACTCTTTCATGACATTAAAAAAGTGCTTTTCTTCAGCCCCTGTATTGGTACAACCCGACCCGTCAAGACCTTTTGTCGTGGAGGTTGACGCCTCGGAAGTGGGGGTGGGGGCTAGTTTTGTCTCAGGGCCCTCCTACCCTTACTAACCTGAGGCCTTGCGCCTTCTTCTCTAAAAAATTTTCCTCTGCCGAGAGAAATTACGATGTCGGCAATAGAGAGTTGTTGGCGGTAAAGTTGGCTTTTGAAGAATGGAGGCATTTCCTGGAGGGGTCTGTTCATCCCATTACAGTCTTCACTGATAACAAAAATTTGGCCTATATCGAGTCTGCCAAGTAATTGACCCCCAGACAGGCTCGGTGGGAGCTTTTTTTTTCTCGTTTTCAGTTTACCATCACATTCCGCCCGGGATCTAAAAACATCAAGGCTGATGCCTTATCCCGAAGCTTTGATTCGGTGTCCCCTCCAGAACCTCCCTCCTCCATTCTTCAGCCAGGAGTAGTGGTGGCCGAAATCTCATCTGAGTTACAGAGAGGGATTTTGGAGGCCCAGGCTCGGGCTCCTGGTGGTACACCCCCGGGTAAATTGTTTGTACCGGAACGTTTCCGTCTCGGACTTATGCAGGAATTTCACGATTCTGTGTTGAGTGCTCATCCTGGGATTGCAGCTACCCGGGGGGCAATTGCGAGGGATTTCTGGTGGCCCTCTATGGTAACAGATATTAAAAAGTTTGTGACTGCATGTGGGGTGTGCGCTCGTTCTAAAAGTTCTCAGGTCCGTCCGGCCGGGGAATTGGTGCCTTTGCCAATTCCGGATAGACCATGGACACATTTGTCCATGGATTATATCACAAATCTTCCTCCTTCCAGGGGCAACTCGGTGATATGGGTGGTGGTGGATAGGTTTTCAAAACAAGCTCACTTTGTACCTCTCCCCGCGTTACCATCTGCTGAAACCCTGGCCCGCTTATTTATGCAGCATATAATTAGGTTACATGGAGTGCCTATGAATGTGGTGTCAGACAGAGGGGTACAGTTTGTAGCCAGGTTCTGGAGGGCTTTTTGTAAAAAGCTGGGGATTTCGTTGTCCTTCTCCTCTGCCTACCACCCAGAGTCTAATGGACAGACGGAGCGCACTAACCAATCGTTGGAGCAGATTCTGAGATGCTTGGCCTCTTCCAGGCAGGAGGACTGGTGTGAGGTATTGCCCATGGCAGAGTTTGCATTCAACAGTCGTGTGAGTCAGTCTACTGTGAAGTCTCCTTTTCAGGTCAACTATGGCTTTAACCCACATTTTGGAGAGTTTTCCCGTATAGATTCAGGTTGTCCTGGTGCTGAGGATGTGACACAACGTCTTAGAATTCTTTGGAGGGAGGTTCAGAGGAATATTTCCAAGGCCCAGGAAAACTATAAGCGGTTTGCTGACAGGAGGAGGGGGCCAGGTCCAGCATTTGCAGTAGGGGAGAAGGTGTGGCTATCCACCCACAATATCAAGCTTAAGATGCCTTCTATAAAGCTGGGCCCCAAGTTTATTGGCCCATACAAAGTTGTGGAGGTTGTTAACCCAGGAGCCTACCGACTGCAGCTGCCCACCTCCTTTAAAATTTCTAATATCTTCCACAGGTCCCTGTTAAAGCCTGTGGGGACGGTGAGAGAGGATCCCTCATCAAATGCTCCGCCAGTGCTGGTAGAGGGGCAGCTGGAGTATGAAGTAGGGCGCATTGTTGACTCCCGGTGGGTGCGCCGGAGACTCCAGTATCTGATACACTGGAAGGGGTACTCTCTGGAGGATCGGTCATGGGTTCCGGCCAGTTCGGTGCATGCCGATCGTCTGGTGCGGGCTTTCCACGCCAGATACCCAGACAAGCCTGGGGGTCCAGTGGCCCCCCATTAAGAGGGGGGTACTGTCATGGTTTGAACAGGGTTCTTGCCCTGCACTCACAGGGTTAAGTGTTCATGGCCTCTTTCTGGATCTGGGAGGGGTATTTATACTCACTCTTTACCAGGGTTCTCTGTCAGCTATACTGTTGTTCTGGTGTGTCTGACCCCTGGTGTGCGTGTATTCTGCGTTGCTTGTTTGCTTCCCGTGTATGACCCGGCCTGTTCCCTCACTCTGTACTCCGTCTCTCGCTTTGGTACTACTGTCTTCTCCGGTTCTGACCTCCTGGCTTGGCTATCGTTACTCCGTTACAGTTTGTCCCTATTGTACCGTCTATTGCCCGTTCTGGTTTTCTGACCTATTGCTACGTCCTGACTATCCTTTCTGTCTAAACCCCGTGGTACTGTATTGCTATCTGGTGCTTTGACCCTGGCTTCGTCTGGTTTCTGTCTCTGTCTATGCCCCTTGGTAACATTGTCCCGTAGTTACCTTTCTAGGAGTTTCCCTGCAGCTCCTAGATCTGTGGAGCTTAGGCCACGCCCCCAGCAGTCATGTGCTTCAGGTCCTGATACTCTGAAGCACGCTTCGTCACCGCTGCTGCCCTGCTCCACACGTATCTTTGAGTACTGTCTTTGTACTCAGGACACCCGCACTGGCTCAGTGAGCAAGTGCAGTGCGGTGTTCCTGACAGGAACATCATCTGACGCGCTCTCCTCCATTATTGCTGTCAACTCTATCTATGATGCCAATACAGTTGAATATGGCACATACTGGGGGGGCTGACTTACAGGCCCCATGGCAGCAGTGTGGGCTGGGGGGCCTTGCCTGCCAGCCCTGATAGCGGAGGTGTTAGCTGCAGCCGGCTGCACTAACACTACCTGCTATTAAAGTGAAATTAATATTCACTGCTCGCCACACCCATGGGCGTGGGAAACAGTGAATATTCATGTCTCTTTAGCAGGGCGCATAAACTTAGCCGCAGCAGCTGGCTCCTGCCTCCTGTCATATGCTGCTGTTACGCTGGCACCAAGCGGGCCTCCCTGACTCATGAAACCCACAGCAGCTCTGTATTTGCGACACACCACTCGCTGGGGGCCCCTGGAGCAGCAGGGGCCCTAGGCAGCTGCCAGCCCTGTATGCCAGCAGATGTCAGTGCCTGGGCCCACCAGAGAATCCTCCATAAAATCTAAGCTGTAAAATGCAGCTTTTAAATTTCCATGAAAAAATTTGCAGCAAAAACATGTCAACATAGCCTAATCCTTTAAGTTTTCCTGCTTATTTCCCTCCGCTTGACTCAATAACCATAACTTTTTTATTTTTCCATTAACATATTCATGAGAGAGTTTGATTTTTGAGGGAAGTAGTTTCAAATGACTGCCTTAATTTTACCATATAATGTACTGAAAAAGGTAAAATAATTCCAAGTGGAAGTAAATGCTGGAAAACCCCCCCCCCCCAATTCTACTATTGGTTTTGTTTTCTCTTATTACCGAATTCATTCTGCAGTAAAAATGACCTGGTAGCTTTACTCTCCAATTAGCATGATCATGACAATACTAAGCTTATAAGGTATTTATTATTTTAGTGGTTAAAAAAAATCAGAACATTGTTTTAAAAAAAAAAAAGGAAAACATTCTGTGTTGTTGCCTTTTTCTGAGAGCCGTAACTTTATTTTGTCACAAATAGAGCTGGGTCATGGCATATATTTTGCATGCTGAGCTGGTGTTTCTACTAACACCATTTGATGGCATATGTGATATTTTGATTGCTTTTCTTGTATTTTATTGGAAATGCAGCAAACAAAAAATGGCAATTCTGCCATTTCGATTTTTTGTAGATCATACATATCAGCCACGATAATACCAAACTTTTTTTACTTTATTTTTTAAGGGGTAAAAAGGATTGAATTAACTTTCATATATTTTTTTACATTTTTACTTTAACCCCTTA
The DNA here is from genome assembly GCF_039654945.1 of Dendrobates tinctorius. Classification (NCBI taxonomy): domain Eukaryota; kingdom Metazoa; phylum Chordata; class Amphibia; order Anura; family Dendrobatidae; genus Dendrobates; species Dendrobates tinctorius. The sequence goes on along the minus strand of NW_027361853.1, from coordinate 1,424,342 downwards.
CCGACAAGTGCTGTAATAATATGTACATGTCGCATTCCCACTGTTTGGTGCAGGCTCCGACGCTGAGCCTGCACCTTTCCGGGCACATGACAGCTGATCTACACAGCTGACATGTGCCCGCACCAGCTGCGGGTGGAATCACGATCCACCCGTGGATGGTAACTAGTTAAATGCCGCTGTCCATCTCCGACAGCAGCATTTAAGTCGCGCTTACAGAAAGCGCGTCACTGGCTTCACCCATAAGTGACCCCGTGACATGATTGCGGGTCACCGTTATCTGAACATCGTCAGTGTGTAGCAGAAGCGATCAAAGTACTGCAGCTTCTAGTCTACCCTGAAAGCTATTGAAGCATGCAAAAAGTAAAAAATAAAAGTTTTTATAAATATAAAAAAATTAAAAAATATAAACACTCAAATGACCCTCTTTTCACCTCATTCAAAATAAAACAATAAAAAAATCAAATATACACATATTTGGTATCGCCACGTTCAGAATCACCCGATCTATCAATATAAAAAAAAATTAACCGGATTGCTAAATGGCATAATGAGAAAAAAAATGTAAAAAGCCAGAATTACATTTTTTAGTCACCGCTACATTGCAATAAAAATGCAATAACGGACAATCAAAAGTCAGCTTAGTGCACAAAAAATAAGCCCTCACCCAGCCCTAGATCATGAAAACGGAGAAGCAACAGGTTTCGGAAAATGGCACCATTTTTTTTTAAAACAAATTTTGGATTTTTTTTAATCACTTAAATAAAAAATAACCTATACATCTTTGGTGTCTGTGAACTGATAATGACCTGGAGAATCATAATGGCAGGCCAGTTTTAGCATTTAGTGAACGTGATTAAAAAAAAAAAAACACCTGTGGAAGCGCACTTTTTCTTTGCAATTTCACCGCACTTGGAATTCTTACCCCGTTTTCCAGTACACGATATGTTAAAACCAATGGTGTCATTCAAAAGTACAACTTGTACAGCAAAAAACAAGCCCTCACATGGCCATATTGACAGAAAAATAAAAACAGTTATGGCTCCGGGAAGAAGGGGAGCGAAAAGCGAAAACGCAAAAACAGAAAATGGCCCAGGGATTAAGGGATTAATTTTTAGTCCCCCCTAGGGGACTGTGATGATTTGATCGCTTGTAATTTATACCAAAATACCACAGCATTGCAGTATATAGTGAAATTGCTGGTCTCGCCTGAAGCTTATCTTAGCTACGAAGGTAGTAATCATGAGGACCTTCGGCATACCCCTGACTGCCACGGGGTCCACTCAATAATGACATGATATAAATACCAATATCAGAGATTGACAGCAGAATTTACATAGTTAAACTGAAGCAATCAGATAAAGCTCTGGTTGCTGTAGTTACAGGCAGAATAGCTGCGACATTGTAGGGATGGGGACTGTCTTACTCTGTTGCTACCCCTGAGAACAGACGCGCCATATAAATACTGTCATGCAGTTTTAAATGTAAAAGTAATGTGTTTAAAATGATGTATTATGGTGATGTACAGCATGTGCGGTGTTAATGCATAATGCAAGTATAGCACAGGATAAGCTTAGGATAGCATTAGATATAGAATAAGGATAATAGGTTTAGCATTTAAGATGGGTTAAGGATAGAACTAGCCCAGTAGGTGAGAATTAGTGCTGATCGTAAGGAAGGGGGGACTACTTGGTTAGAGGGAGTTCAGTGTCCATTAGTAAGTGGATAGCAAAGGTCAAGTTCAGGTGCGGAGGGTTACTAGGGGCAGCATAGACCAATCGTTTGAGGCAATGGGAAGCCAAATGTAGTTCTCTTATGGACATTTCTACAGCGTCTCGAGCCTAGTACTCATGCCAGATACCAAGGAGCAGGCCTGGTCTTCTGACATCACAAGGTCAGTGGACGTTGGCTTGCACATGAATCCTAATAACATTATTATGACTCTGTTTAAAATGCAAGTCATACATACACAACCTGATAGGAAATTGGGAATTTGAAATTTTATTTAAAATTTCAGAAATGCTTTGTGGATGGATTTTGCCAAGAAGAGCTACAAAACATAGTGTACTTTCATTTAGCTTTGATTTTTTTATGCTTTTTATTGCTATTAATATTTCAGCAACAAATTAAAATTGCATCACCAAGGAAACAAATTAAGAATTATTAGCCTGCCAATACAGAGCAAACAAAACTTCAAACCATCTGGTAAAACGATATGGTAAAAAAACACTGTGGTTTAATATTATAGACTTACTAGCTGAAGAGCCCGGCGCTGCCCGGGCAAAGTAACTAACTGTGGTTAGTTATAGCAAATTATAATTATCCTCCATCCCATAGGCCCGTGCCCATATACCCATCACACATCCTCCATCCCATAGGCCCGTGCCCATATACCCATCATACATATCCTCCATCCCATAGTCGAGTGCCCATATACCCATCATACATATTCGCCATCCCATAGTCGAGTGCCCATATACCCATCATACATATCCGCCTTCTCATAGTCCCGTGCCCATATACCCGTCATACATACCCTCCATCCCATAGTCCAGTGCCCATATACCCATCACACATCCTCCATCCCATAGTCCCATGCCCATATACCCATCATACATATTCGCCATCCCATAGTCGAGTGCCCATATACCCGTCATACATATCCTCCATCCCATAGTCCAGTGCCCATATACCCATCACACATCCTCCATCCCATAGTCCCGTGCCCATATACCCGTCATACATATCCACCATCCCATAGGCCCGTGCCCATATACCCATCATACATATCCTCCATCCCATAGTCCAGTGCCCATATACCCATCACACATCCTCCATCCCATAGTCAACCATTATGACATCATAATGAGCGGTGGGGCTTGCAACCTATGATGACATCAGCAAAGTAAACCAAAGAAAAGAGGCATGTAAAAGAAGGGATCACCAAAACAATATAATTAAATACAAAAATATAAACCTTTAATGGAACCAACAAGAACAAAACAACACTCAGTGCAGGTTAAAAACAATTAAAACCGCATAAATGCGACCATTACATACAGACCCCGAAAAGGGTACATGCCTCTGTACAGACCCCACAAATTGCAATACAAATGTTAAATCACAAAATCACATTAGAAGGCCACCAAAAGCACCTAACACTCATAAATCTATGGTTACTGCAAGATAAGCAGAAGAAAAAGGTCCAAGGAGCCTAAATGCAGTTACCCCCCGAAAAGAAAAACACCATATGACCTGCTATGGGTAAGGAGATGCTGGTAGGAAGAGGTTCAATCCTGCAGAGAGTGTAGGTGGAGTGGCGTGGGGAGAGGCAGAGGCATAAGTAACGCCCAACGCGTTACGCCAGAAAAACTGGCTTCATCAGGAGCGATACAGTGTTGTGAATCATTGGTGTATATATACCTTATTCAATAGACGTAGATCGGGAACAGGTGTGGGTCAAAGAACTCACGAGTGAGCCAGACACAGAGCGGCGTCGGAGCGCCGGAAGTGGAACGGCAGATCTGCGCAGCCGCAATGGACCGAAATGAGGTCCAACAATGGGCACACAAAAGATGGCGTCCAAAAAACTCCACTGCGCATGCGCGAGATGACGCAGCCTTCAAGAAGCAGAGCACGGCAATGATGAATCATCATCCACGTGATCTCACAAACTGGAGGCCCTGGTAATGTAGAGGTAGCGAGAGCAGGATGTTAAGCCTGCAAAATGCCACAGATAAGCAGCGCATGCGCTAGAAGATAGTTTGGCCAGGGAAACATAAAAGGATGTATGGTACTCTCCCCACAAGAGAGGATGACATAATGGAATACATTATCATCCCGGCATAACCCCATAGGCACACATAAACAGTATTGGCATGGGGTATCACAAAGCGACCACATGTGTGCAATATGAATAACAAATATATAACAGCATCATTTGTCCAATAGTGTGGATCCTGTCTTAGACATAAGACTAACAGGCAGATCTATTTATATGATTTTTTCTATAAAAAATATTATTAAAAAACCATGGTTTTTTAGATAGAGAGTCAAATGATGCTCTCTAAATTTTATTTAGAAATAAGCATTGGATCGCCTGATAAGAGTAAAGACCAGAGCTGGTAATGTAACATAACAGCACAACATGACAATGAGACTAAGATCACGGAGCAATGACGGAAGAGCAATGGTAGAGTACAAGGTTAATGTACATTTAATACATCACAGCAATCCAGAGTGAAAAAACAGTTAAGGGTATGGGGAGGAGGGGGGGGTTGGAATAGGAGAAGGGAAGGGGGAAGGGTAGGGGTGGGGTAAGGATAAGGGTAAAAGGAAAATTGAGGTGATAAAGAGTCCAAAAAGGACGGCAGACAAATGGATCTTATCGAAGATTGAATATACTCCAGTTGTAGGTTAATGGCTGCCATTAAGTAGCCATAAGTACAATAAATGTTGACCGAAGGAAGCAAGTCATCAAAGGGCCAAGTCCTTGATCCCAGTAGTGGTATCTCCCAGCCAAGAAAACATCCATGATCCAGATTTTTTCCCCATAGTCTCGACAGGGATAAGGGGCAATAGTGGCCAGTTTAACCAGCCAGATGTAGATGCCCAATCCACCAAGTGGGTTCCAGAGGTCTCTCCCCGATGTCAAGACAGCCCAGCAGAGCCAAAGAACGAGAGCATCAAGAGCTGGTAGAAGGGCTGTTGGAAAAAAGAAGAACAAAAAACGATTAAGGCCAGAGGGGCTACATGTGAACAGCCCAGATCTAAATATCATAATTGTTTATAGAACCCTGTGAAGAGTAATTCTTCATTAAGACCATTAGGGGAGAGGCTGCCCAGATCATGAATCCATTTGGATTCACATCTGAGAAGCCTCAGGCCTATATCGCCCCCCCCTGATGTTCACAAGAACCTCTTCCAAAACCAATGCTCGTAGACCAGTGGGGCGTCCACGATGATTCTCTAAAAAATGCGCTGCCACTGGAGTAATATGTTTACCCTTTGCTCGATCTCTATTGGCAGTGGAGATATTAGAGAGATGTTGCTGTAATCTCCTTCTCAGTTCTTGGGTTGTCTGCCCCACATAAATTTTTGGACAGTTACAAATAAGGGCATAGACTAAGTTGCGGGACTTACAGTTGAAGTATGCCTTTTTAGGTACGATGTGAAATGGATAACTAGGCATTCTAGTACCAAATTGGGCAACCATATATTGGCAAACATTGCAGTCCCCACAAAGGTAGGTTCCAAATAACCTGAAACCACTATTAAGTCTAGCCGTAGGGCGTACATAGTGGCTATGGCATAACCGATCCTTCAGGTTGCGGGCCCGCCGTGCTATCAAGCTGGGGGAATTAGAAATGTATGGAGCCAATTTGGCTTCACTTAGTAAAATGCCCCAGTTCTGACCCAGAATTTTACGGACATCATGCCACTGGTTATTGTAGGTAGTCACTACACCCAAGGGTCTAGAAGACTCACGTGTTTTCCTCTGCAGTAATTCTACACGTGTGCTTGTCCTCGCTCTTTGATAAGCGGCCGAGATGACTTTTTTAGGGTAACCACGGTTCTTGAAGCGATCTGTCAATGTTCTTGCTTCCGACTGAAAGGCCAATGGATTGCTACAGTTTCTTTTAGCTCGAAGAAACTGACCTGTGGGGATACCGTTTTTTAGATGCAAGGGGTGAAAACTGTTGTAATGGAGGAGGCTGTTGGTGGCTGTTGGCTTACGATATAGACTGGTAGAGATATACGAGCCTTCCAAAGAAAGACTGAGGTCTAGAAATTCCACAGTGGTACAGGAGATGTTAGCTTGATATTGAAGAGGTTCTGGTTCAGCCCATTGATAAATGTTTGGCAGCTTTCTTCAGTGCCTGTCCAAAAAAGTATAACATCATCAATATACCGCAGCCATTTAAAGCAATGTGCTTTAAAGTCTTCATGAGGATACACAACCAACTCCTCCCACCACCCCAAAAACAAATTTGCATACGAGGGAGCACAGCGTGCTCCCATAGCGGTCCCCATGGTCTGCCTATAAAAGTTCCTGTCGAACACGAAATAATTTTTGTCAAGAATAAAGAAAAGAAGATCCAGAAGAAAACGATTATGTTCCCCATCACCCATAAGATTCTTATTCAGATGGAAGGAAATAGCCTGCAACCCCAGATCATGATTTATACTCGTATACAGAGACTCGACATCCAAAGTGACTAACAGGGTCTGTGGAGGTAAACAGAGATTGCTCAAAATCTGAATAAGGGATGTTGAGTCTCGTATATATGATCCCAGATTAACAGCAAAGGGCTGTAAAAAGAAGTCCAAGTAAATACAGGGTTTTTCAAACAGGCCCCCAATACCAGAGACAATGGGTCTACCAGGTGGATTTACCAACGATTTGTGTACCTTTGGAAGAAGGTAGAAGGTAGGGGCTACTGGATCCTCAGTTGTCAGGAAATCAGCCTCCTTCTTACTGATAGTCCCCTGTTGCATCGCTTGCCCAATCAGTCTATCCAACCTCTTTTTGAATATTTCAGTAGGGTCTGCTGGGAGACGAACATAGCATGAAGTTATTTGGAACCTACCCTTGTGGGGACTGCAATGTTTGCCAATATATGGTTGCCCAATTTGGTACTAGAATGCCTAGTTATCCATTTCACATCGTACCTAAAAAGGCATACTTCAACTGTAAGTCCCGCAACTTAGTCTATGCCCTTATTTGTAACTGTCCAAAAATTTATGTGGGGCAGACAACCCAAGAACTGAGAAGGAGATTACAGCAACATCTCTCTAATATCTCCACTGCCAATAGAGATCGAGCAAAGGGTAAACATATTACTCCAGTGGCAGCGCATTTTTTAGAGAATCATCGTGGACGCCCCACTGGTCTACGAGCATTGGTTTTGGAAGAGGTTCTTGTGAACATCAGGGGGGGCGATATAGGCCTGAGGCTTCTCAGATGTGAATCCAAATGGATTCATGATCTGGGCAGCCTCTCCCCTAATGGTCTTAATGAAGAATTACTCTTCACAGGGTTCTATAAACAATTATGATATTTAGATCTGGGCTGTTCACATGTAGCCCCTCTGGCCTTAATCGTTTATTGTTCTTCTTTTTTCCAACAGCCCTTCTACCAGCTCTTGATGCTCTCGTTCTTTGGCTCTGCTGGGCTGTCTTGACATCGGGGAGAGACCTCTGGAACCCACTTGGTGGATTGGGCATCTACATCTGGCTGGTTAAACTGGCCACTATTGCCCCTTATCCCTGTCGAGACTATGGGGAAAAAATCTGGATCATGGATGTTTTCTTGGCTGGGAGATACCACTACTGGGATCAAGGACTTGGCCCTTTGATGACTTGCTTCCTTCGGTCAACATTTATTGGACTTATGGCTACTTAATGGCAGCCATTAACCTACAACTGGAGTATATTCAATCTTCGATAAGATCCATTTGTCTGCCGTCCTTTTTGGACTCTTTATCACCTCAATTTTCCTTTTACCCTTATCCTTACCCCACCCCTACCCTTCCCCCTTCCCTTCTCCTATTCCAACCCCCCCCCCTCCTCCCCATACCCTTAACTGTTTTTTCACTCTGGATTGCTGTGATGTATTAAATGTACATTAACCTTGTACTCTACCATTGCTCTTCCGTCATTGCTCCGTGATCTTAGTCTCATTGTCATGTTGTGCTGTTATGTTACATTACCAGCTCTGGTCTTTACTCTTATCAGGCGATCCAATGCTTATTTCTAAATAAAATTTAGAGAGCATCATTTGACTCTCTATCTAAAAAACCATGGTTTTTTAATAATATTTTTTATAGAAAAAATCATATAAATAGATCTGCCTGTTAGTCTTATGTCTAAGACAGGATCCACACTATTGGACAAATGATGCTGTTATATATTTGTTATTCATATTGCACACATGTGGTCGCTTTGTGATACCCCATGCCAATACTGTTTATGTGTGCCTATGGGGTTATGCCGGGATGATAATGTATTCCATTGTGTCATCCTCTCTTGTGGGGAGAGTACCATACATCCTTTTATGTTTCCCTGGCCAAACTATCTTCTAGCGCATGCGCTGCTTATCTGTGGCATTATGCAGGCTTAACATCCTGCTCTCGCTACCTCTACATTACCAGGGCCTCCAGTTTGTGAGATCACGTGGATGATGATTCATCATCGCCGTGCTCTGCTTCTTGAAGGCTGCGTCATCTCGCGCATGCGCAGTGGAGTTTTTTGGACACCATCTTTTGTGTGCCCATTGTTGGACCTCATTTCGGTCCATTGCGGCTGCGCAGATCTGCCGTTCCACTTCCGGCGCTCCGACGCCGCTCTGCGTCTGGCTCACTCGTGAGTTCTTTGACCCACACCTGTTCCCGATCTACGTCTATTGAATAAGGTATATATACACCAATGATTCACAACACTGTATCGCTCCTGATGAAGCCAGTTTTTCTGGCGTAACGCGTTGGGCGTTACTTATGCCTCTGCCTCTCCCCACGCCACTCCACCTACACTCTCTGCAGGATTGAACCTCTTCCTACCAGCATCTCCTTACCCATAGCAGGTCATATGGTGTTTTTCTTTTCGGGGGGTAACTGCATTTAGGCTCCTTGGACCTTTTTCTTCTGCTTATCTTGCAGTAACCATAGATTTATGAGTGTTAGGTGCTTTTGGTGGCCTTCTAATGTGATTTTGTGATTTAACATTTGTATTTCAATTTGTGGGGTCTGTACAGAGGCATGTACCCTTTTCGGGGTCTGTATGTAATGGTCGCATTTATGCGGTTTTAATTGTTTTTAACCTGCACTGAGTGTTGTTTTGTTCTTGTTGGTTCCATTAAAGGTTTATATTTTTGTATTTAATTATATTGTTTTGGTGATCCCTTCTTTTACATGCCTCTTTTCTTTGGTTTACTTTGCGGATCTTTAGCATGTAATTGGTGATCCCTTACAGCGGTGCCCTCCACTTCTCTCTTAGTTCATCTATGATGACATCAGCGTCGCCATGGCAACCATTGTGACATCATAATGAGGGGCGGGGCTTGATACACACACATTGTTTCCCCAGTATGTAGATAGGGGCATTATGACATCATAATGAGGGACGGGGCTTGAATCGCACACACTTTTTCCCAAGTATGTAGATAGGGGCAAAATTGTTTGGTGAATTGGAATGCGCGGGGTTAAAATTTCGCCTCACAACATAGCTTAGGACGCTCTCGGGGTCCAGACGTGTGACTGTGCCAAATTTTGTGGCTGTAGCTGCGACGGTGCAGATGCCTATCCCGGACATATACACATACATACACACACACACACACACATACATACACACACACATACATACACACACACATACATACACACTTTGAGCTTTATATATTAGATAGTGTACTACTTCATAGAAAAATGCAGCATGACAACAATGGTGATGATAACAATTACTAATTTTACTTAAAGGGATCATCTCATCACAATAACCTCTATAAATCAGATAGCCCTTGTGGCAATTGGTTGATCATAATCCTACAGCAGGTACAAGCGGGTAAATATAGTAATACTGTACATGGTTGCTCGGCTTTACCCTATAATATATGGAAAACTTAAGCCTGTGAGAGCTGATTGTTGCTCATGGTAGGAAGTCGCATGGGTACCATATTAGTACGACTGCAGATTTATGGTGGCACAGGCAGCTCCTTCTAGGAAAAATAGCAGATTACTGGACTATTTTAGTAAATCAAAATGTTGACAAGGAGAGCTTGAATAGGCCCTTAATCTATCTTTTTCTTTAACCCAGTATACGTCCCTAGGGAACCTTTCTGTTGCACACTTCTTGCAGTAGGAAATTTGTAGCTGCAGAAAAGATATACATTTAGTGGGAACTTTTAATGTCCCCAAATGCTATTAACCAGCAGATATGAGGGTAATCTGCAAGCACAGCTGTCGGAAGGAAATTAACTTTACTATTCCGGTTTTCAGTCATAGAGGCGAGGCAGGCACAGCTTTAGTCATCACTTAATACATAGGGAGCAGTGGCTATAAGCACACCTTGACACAATGACTGACAGTGATTTGTGCAATATATCAGTGTAGAGCCAGTTGTCAGTCAGTGCTGGGGTGTACATATGACCACCGCGCCATATGTACTGAGTGGTGATTGAAGTCGTGCCAGCATGCCTCTGAAACTCGGGGGCTGCTGGGACAAATAGGGTCTATTTCCTCCCAGCAGCGGAGCTTTCAGTAAGGTGGCTGGGCAGCTTTAGAATGCTGCTAACCTGCAAATTGATATGACACATCATCATTGTTTCATTTATGAATGAGTGCCTCTTAAAGTCACAAAGCCTATTTTAATAGGGGCATTAGCTGGCATTACTATTCTTAAAGTGCCATTATTGAACAGTTGGTCTCCTATACCGCTATTGCCTATGCATTGAGTGGCTGGGCTGCCAAAAATTAGGACACACCCCATTACCCCTTTCACGAGACGTACAGGAGGGACTCCTGAAAAAATGTTCCCATTATAAGGAAGTGGGTCCCCCATAGTGTTTGCCTAGGCATTGAATGCAAGGGCTGCCTTGCCCCAAAGTTACACGCACCCCAATAACTCTTGGAACAGACGTACTGGATGGCCACATGAAACCAAAGTTCCCATTATTTTTCATTTGCTACTGCCATACTGTTAACCTATGCATTGAATGCAAGGCCTGCGCTGCCACAAAGTCACATGCACCCCAATAAGCCATTGAACCCACAAACTGGAAGGCCACAGGAAAAGTCACATTATTCTTTTGGTACTGCCATACTGTTAGCCTATGCATTGAATGGAAGGCCCGCCCTGCACCAAAGATACATGCATTCCAATAACCCTTTGAAATGACGTTCTGGATGGCCACAGGAAAACCAAGTTCACATTATTCTTTCGGTACAGCCATACTGGTAGCCTATGCATTGAATGCAAGGCCCACCCTGCACTAAAGTTATATGAACCTCAATAACCCTTTGAAATGACATACTGGATGGCCACAGGAAAACCAAATTCACATTATTCTTTTGGTATGTGACTTAAATATGAGTGTCTGAGCAAATGGTCTGAATACTTTTGACCATGTGATATTTCAGTTTTTCTTGTTTAATAAATTTGCAAAAATCTATATATGAGAGATCTCACAGGGGAAGGGTGCATCGACTTCACTTACCTTGGGGGAGGGGAGAGAAGGACCCGCAGGGATTGGCTGTCTGGCACCACCACTTGCTCCAGGTCAGTCAGAGAACTGCACCATGGGCAAATAATTGCCGGAAATGCCTCTCTTATAGGTACGAGTTAGTGAGGGGGGATATATATCACCAATCTAGGCGGGGGATATATATTTAAACCTCCTGGCCATCGCTGACAGAGTTCCTCACTAAAACAATGCGGTATTCTACCACCAGTTCCTCGTTCGACATAAGCCCCGTCTGACAACACGCTTATATTGGGTCAGAAACCAACCCGAGTAGCGTACAATTGACCAACCCAGCATGTGGACGTCGGGATTCGTGAATTGAGATAAAACAGCAGCCCAAGTTTAATTTTATATTTAATCGCTGAAAAGGCGCAATAGAAATATACAGCTTTATATTTACAAGAACAATATACAGTATAGGTATACAGTCACAAGTGTAGTACAAGGATAGGGTATAGCTAGGTTGCAATTACTGTGTTATATAGCATGTGACCACAGGGAGATGCTGATGGGTCACAGGTCCAAATCTTAGTTACAGGCTTTCCTGGCTGCATCAGCTAACATCCTCCTGCCATTAGAAAAACTAAGTCCAAAATGAGGGACTGCCTTATATCTCCTAGGTTGTTCCCTCCCACACTCTGCTGCCACCCCTGGGCTGCCTCACTCCTCCCATGTCTGAAAATATGATTTTCTGTTCAGAATCGTAGAAGGCTCATAACTTTGCGCTCAAAGCACTGAATGGGTTGGTTGTGCCGCCACTGGGTTCCGCTGAATATTATCTGCCCATAGAGACCAAATATGCCTACTGTATGTAATTCCTGTTAGCTATGCTTTATAACTGCATAATGCATAGTGCTACAAGTGGCTGCCAGGCGCGGGCATATGGGGGAAGGAACGCCGATTCAGATTATGTGCTCAGCTAGTCTCAGAGATATTGCATTCTGTTATTATAGGTCATTTTCCAGATTCAATACCTCAGACCCTGCTGTGACTTGTTGTATGAAGGTGTCTCCATGTGCTTCAGTCAGACAAAGGGAGCCAGCTGGCTCCAGCTGCGAATGAGTTTGCACCCTTGTGTTCATTGGTGGGGACCCGAACTTCAAAGAGCTCGTCCCTGGATTATTAATTAAGAAAAACATTGCATTGCCTTTTATGGCCTGGGGGAACGCAAGGGTGGGGGCACATTCCAGGAGTGCACGGATATGTCCTGAACTTATAATCCAAAATGGATTCTCCCTCATCCCTCACATTCTACATTTCTGTTTTTTTTTCAGTCAAGATGGGGTGCAGAGTGTACATTAATGAGAAAAATGAACTTTTCTGAATTTACCAAATGGCTGCAATGAAACAGAGTGAAAAATGTAAAGGGGTCTGAATACTTTCCGTATTCACTGTAGATTCTCTAGTGAATAATGATAATATACAAATGTATTTGGTCCTTATAGCAGCCTCATTTGTAAACATACACTGCCCTCTACTGCCTTTGCTGCCAATATCAGCACACGGGGACATCTAAACTGACTAGATCAAAAGTTATAGCATTTGTTGTTCCTTTAGGGTCACTTACTTAAACTTACAAAATCGATATGAATAAATTCATTATAACAGTTGCAATTTACTGAGTTACATAAAAAATAATGTGCTAGGTCAAGGTAATCAAATATTTGGTAATTATAGATATATGTAAATGTGGACTTGTGTAATGAGATATTGTTGTTGAAAATATCCTGGTACCATAACTAAATGTTGTATGCCTCAAGAGATATGTCTGGAGAACTTCCAAACACCTAATAAATCATTAATATGCATTGCAATCACATCAGCTGCAAGTATCTACTTGCTATTCTCAATGTACCACAAAGATGACACTTAGTCAAAGACAAAAAAAGAACTAGGCTGTGGGTATATGAGGGCTGGCCAATATTATTAAAACTGTTTAGCTACAGAAGACTAATGATTAAAGAAGCATGTGACGCCAACATCTGCGACATACTCTGAATCTGAAGGGGGTTCATTAAGTAAAATTCCTGATTTGTTTTACACACACTATTTTGTAGCAGTTGAAAAATGTTTCACATGCTTGGAAGATCTTGATTTTAAAAAGTTGATCACCTTGGCAACAATTTAAGGATTGCTTTAATCCCTTCCTAACATGTGCCGTATATATACAGTGCTGTGGGGCTCTTTCCCTATCACTAACGCTAGGGGCGCCCTAGCTCACCCTGTTCCCCGGATTACTTCTGATGGTGAGATGTCGGGGCTACATACCTTGCCTTAGCTCCTTAATCTGCCCTCAGTCTTTACCTTTTCCCCACCTAGGGAAGAGGAGAATAGTAGTGTACCATAATACACCAACCAGACTAACAAGTTAATTCAAACACGGATAAAGGAAAATACCACAGATACAAATATATTCACACACTCTTTCCCCTGACGAAGCTGAATGTGCAGCGATATGCATGGGACTCTCCCACACACCCTGGCATTTTTTGATACCTCTCTGCTGGCATGATTATCAAGGAAGGGATTTACCACAAGGTTCCTTCCATTCCATGGAGACTTTCTTGCTTAAATGCCTAAATATCCCTTGCTTTACTTTGTCTTGGAGTGTGTGAGCCTACTATCCCTACATATACTTGTATATATTTCATTTGGACCATCATTTCAGTACCTAGTTTCATGCACTTTTTTTCTCTGTCTTCATATTTGATACAAAGAAGAGGCTCTTCTTTGTTTGGGCAACAACATCTTACGTGGGGACACCCACTATTGATTGTGTGTTGTTATATATACTCTCTATTATTTATTATCATGCACAACTATGCCTGTACCATCAGGTGTTGGCCTATGCTCGGCTGTAAATCCTTGTGTCACATATATGCCATGTTATCTGTACATTATATATATATATATATATATATATATATATATATATATACACACATTATATTTGTGGTATCATGAATGACTCCTTATTGTGGTTTACATATGTATTTTGAATCTATAGCTGATCATTTTAGTGTTATGGATGCAGGGGCATTGTTTCTCTATTTTTAATTGATTTTAAGAGTTCTTGTGCTTTTTGGTGTCAATAAAATTGTAAGTAGTCAGGGGGCTGTATTACTCGTCAAAAAGAAATCTGACAGGTGCCATGCCCCTATCAAATTGTATCAAACCCCTTTTATACAATTTGATGTCAAATTGTTATAAAAGGGTTGTGTTTGATACACTTTTATATCAATTTGATATAATTTTGATATAAAAGATGTATATATGTCCAATTATTTTCTCTTTTATAGACCTTTTAATAAAGTAGAATAAAAGTAGAATAAAAGGATCGTGATTGAATCACTTTTATATCAATCGCTATTGTTTGATATAAAAGGATGTGCTTGATACGCTTTTATATGACCAATAACGGACCCTTTTATAGCATTTTTATACTTTAATTCGTACCGATTCATTGGGCATATTATGTATATGGCCAATATTTTAATTAAGGAAACAAATGGTTACCTTTTATAGACACTTTATACTTTATTTAGTATCGATTCATTGGGCATATTATTTATATGGCCAATATTTTAATAAAGGAAACATTTTATTCGAATTGTAAATAAAAATGAGAGACGCCATTTTTATGAAAAATATAATAATGTTTATTGAACAACAATCAAATGCATTTTATAAAACATTACATTTGAGATTTACACTGTCATGTTAGAAGTAGTACATTCAATTACATTTTATTTATCACACTGACCTGCAGTTAATCAAATCAATATATATATATATATATATATATATATATAATATAGGACAGTATAAAGTGTTACAAAAAGTGTTACATTCGTATATAACAATTTGTATATTTAATATTATAAATATATACATCATATTTCTTACATAATAATTTAGTGCATTACAATTGAACAGGACCAATGTTACATAGTGAGCCACATCGATTGTAGTAACGGAACAGTACTTTTTTTTAGGCATCAGTGGACCTTGTGTGATACCTAATGGTGAGAAGTGTAAAGGACGGATCGCCCGACTGGGGGTGGATAGGGTTCGAGGTTTCATTCATGGGCATTTTTAATTTATCTAAATGTGCTCTAGTAGTGGAATTACCCACAACTGTGGATGGCATATTTAACTCGGCCATAGCGTGCATAAATGTATTCCAGCCCATTTGTAAATTCCTGCCAGTTAGGGCATGTCTCTGAGTTGTGTTACGCACCAAATCCAGCATATTAGAGCCGGGTATTACAGCTCCTTTGAAAATAAACTCGCTTTTATCATTCCACGAGGTAATATTTGTGTTTTGCAACATCTTGTTTAGTAGAAGTTCTGCATTCTTTTTATATCGTGGATTTACATGACTTACAATTTCATTGACAGCGGGACTTTTATCAACGGGTGAATTTGACAATTGTTGGTGATCAGATTCTGGAGTGTTAATGATCTTTAAAGTTGATAGCTCCTTAGCATCTTGTTTAGCATGAACCAAGTATCTCTGCAGTACATCACTATATTTTTTTTAATTTTCACGTCATCCGGCATGTCACGACGCTGTAAAATCTCACTAATTTCACCATCAAGATGTTGGATAACGCTTTGGCGAATGTCTGTAATAGGGGGCCGAAGTTTGATTAGCTCCTGCTTGGGAACAAGATACATTTTCTCGGTATGTTCCATTATTTGCCGGTAAGCAGGCTTGTTATTATTGGGATTGCAAAGCCTAAAAGAGGACCTATAAAGCCACCAGTCTGCTTTAGTAGCTGCTTCTTTTTCTTTATGCTGTGAGATTTATTACTCATGGTTTTTATAGCTTTTCGCCACTTTTTTAGTATATTTTTTTGTCGCTCTTTCAGAGGGATTCGACCTTTTAAGATGTTTAATGCAATCTCCCCTATAGCTGTAATTAAATCATGACTCGCATTGCACAAAATAGATTTTCTGATAGAAGGTGGGGCCTTCACCAGTGTTTTTAAGAGCTTCCAGTTACGCCGTATTCTCTCTTTACAACACTATGGTCGCAGTGTAGAATGTCTGATTTTGTTTAAAATTCACTTTTTAGAAGTATTTTTCTTTTGAACATACACAGCTGGTAACGCTGGAGGAAACAGGCACGTCCTCAAGCGAAGGTCCTCAGGGGTATCCGCTCTTAAGTCTAGCAACAAATACCCATAAGGCACTCGTGTGGCATCCTCAAAAGCTTCTAAGAAATAGCGTATTTTTCCTGGATACATTTGTCGCGCTAGTGTTACAATTTGCAATTTATCCCGTGGGTTATTAAAAAGGACCATGTACTTTGTGTTTAAATTTATCGTGCGGCTTTTCTTTCCTTGACAAAATATGTTTTGTACCAGGTAGAAAATGCTGAGATTTCTGTGGTGGACATACTTGGTAAATGCTTTTTCTATTTCGCCGTTATCACTAGCACTCTCCATGAGATCATCAACAATAGTCAAATTTACCTTTTCAGGAGGGAATAATTCATCATCTACGAATGTATGCGGCAGACCCTCCACAAATCTGATGAAGGGAAAAGAAAGAGAGATTTCATCATATAGTTTCTGCCAGCAGGAATAAAACCAAACAATATTATCAGGTTTATGAGAAAAATGAGTGTCAATATTATGTAACAATTGTTTTACAAAGTAGCTTTTTCCAGAATTAGATGGGCCTGCTAGAATACACGAGAATGGATGTTGCAAACGTGGGTCCATCACGAGTCACAATTAATATCCAAATGGCACGGTGGTAAAATCGTCTAATAGTCTGCGCTTTGTGTAAACACACTTTTGGGTTTTTCGAAGAAGTCTTGTTTCAACGGACCAGAACTTTTTTATTTTTTACAATGCCGGGCTGCTCAATGATAACACTGGGGAACAATTTGAAAAAAATTTTCTGTTGAGTTAGGTTTTTGAGCTGATTTATACTAAAATTGGCATGCTGATTCCAAAAATGTAGTCAGTTTTTTTCTATCACGTCAAGTTTTTCCTCCTCAACTTACCTGCCATAGAAGCACAATTGCACTGATTTCTGTAATAAGACTTGTTATCTGAGTACAATTCGACTCATATAGAGCTACGTGGCAACTTGTAAGAGTAGTCACAACTGAGACAGTGTGGTGAGAGGTGTGTACAGCTCCCAATACGTCATAATTATCAATATCTTTACACAAAAAATGTATCATAGTAGGAATAAATAGGATTTGTGATAGCTTTTCTCTTTACATTGGGCGCTTAGTTGTAATTTATATATCTTTTATGATTTTTTTCTTTGTTAGTTTTCAAAGCTTGTAACTTTCCATCTCAGTGTTTTATTTACTTATGTACATATTTCCTTTGTTTCACATCATGTCTGCTCCTTCTTCCTCTCGTCGTAAATGCCTAAACAACCCTGACTCCTTCTGCTATATTTGTGGTGTTTTCACCATTCCAGTTCAAAGGGCAAACATCAGTGCATTTGTCAAACAAGCATATTTTGCATATTTTAAAGTAAAACTCGGTGATCAAGATAAGCCATGGGCCCCTCACATAGTGTGCAAGCAGTGTGTCGAGAGTTTACGGATGTGGACCAAAGGAACACGTGAAAAGTTGGCATTTGGTATCCCCATTGTGTGGAGAGAGCAAAAAAGTCATTCCACAGACTGTTACTTCTGTTTAGTGAAAACATCAGGATTTAACAGGAAAAATAAAAAATAGAATATCCAAATCTACCGTCAGCTATCAGACCAATGCCTCATTCAGCTGAAATTCCAGTGCCAGTTTTCGAACAGCTACCATCTCTAGAAGTTCTGAGTGATGTTGACGAACACAGTGACAGCAATGATGCAGAATTGGAAAGTCACAAGGATTCAGTTCGTAAGGGATTTGATCAGCACGAGTTAAATGATTTAGCACGTGAATTGGGCTTATCAAAAAAAGCTTCAGAATTACTAGCATCAAGGCTGAATGAGAAACAGTTACTTGAACAAGGAGCGAAGGTATCATACTTTCGTACTAGAGAAAGTACATTTTTGCAGTACTTTCGGTGTGACAGCGGTTTTGTGTTTTGCCATAATATTCCTGGTTTACTACAAGAATTAGGGCTTTCAATGTACAATCCAAATGAATGGTGACTGTTTATTGATAGCTCAAAGCGGAGTCTTAAGTGTGTCCTTCTACACAATGGCAATTTATTTGGTGCAGTCCCTATTGGGCATTCTGTCTCTCTTCGTGAAGAACATGGAGATGTAAAGAGAGTTATTGAGTTATTGAAATATGACACACACAATTGGATCATCTGTGTTGACCTTAAAATGGTTTGCTTCCTTCTTGGTCAGCAACGTGGGTACACAAAGTATCCCTGCTTTCTCTGTATGTGGGATAGCAGAGCTCGAGAAAAGCATTGGGTTGAGTTGAATTGGCCTCCAAGATCTGGTCTTAAACCTGGAGATCCTAACATTCTACATCAGCCACTTGTTGACAGGAAGAATATACCATTCCCACCTCTGCACATAAAACTAAGTCTCATGAAGCAATTTGTAAAAGCATTGCCAACTGACGGCGACTGTTTTAAGTACATCATGTTGGCACTTCCTGGACTGTCCATTGAAAAAATCAAGGCTGGTGTGTTTGATGGTCCACAAATTCGACAGCTCATCAAAGATGAACATTTCACCGGGACTATGTCAGATCTTGAGAAGAATGCTTGGTTATCATTCAAAGACGTCGTCAAGAACTTTCTTGGAAATACACGTGCAAGTAATTTCAAAGAAATTGTTCAGAAACTATTGGAGAGCTACAAAGCGCTTGGTTGCAACATGAGTACTAAACTACATTTTCTGCATTGCCATCTTGCAAACTTTCCGGAAAATCTTGGTGCTGTTAGCGATGAGCAAGGTGAACGATTTCACCAAGATTTGAAGGTTATGGAAGACCGTTACCAGGGTAGATGGGATGTACATATGATGGCTGACTATTGCTGGAGCATCAAACGTGATTGTCCTCAAGTTAAACACTCCAGAAAAAGCTATAAATGTACATTTTTACCTTAAATACTTGCATATATATATATATATATATATATCCTTTGTAAAAAACATGATAGTGTTAAAAAACATATTTGTCATGCCTATTTCTTATATGTTTCATTTTTTGTTCATATTTGTACTATTTAAAAAAAAAAAAACAAAAAAACTTTTTAGGTACAGTAGTTTACATATTTTTGAGAAGACAAAAATCCTATAGTTCAAAAACTTGACGTGATAGAGAAAAACTGAGATCATTTCTGGATTCAGCATCCAAAAATTAATTAAGAACAGTTGTCTGACCTAACTCCTAAAAAAGTGCGTTCCCCAGTGTAATGCGCTTTTGCGTTTCAGAATCGGAATTACGCGGGTAGTCCAGAACAAGATCTTTTAGACTGCTGAAATTAATAGATTGAGCATTACCAACATTTAATGTTATTCCCTTCACTTTTAAGACAGTTTTACCGGTGTTGAGTTTGTATCCGTACATCTTTTGGGCCAGCAGATACAAACTCAGTGATGTAAGTGTCATCAGGTATCTCACTGGTCAATTCCCCCAGGTAATCACCTAAAGGAGGACTCCACTCACCTTCTCGCTGCACAAAGATAACAGAATCAGTATCGTGATAAAGGCACCTTTCCTGCAGCCTGTCCAGCAGAGAGTAAAGCTCTAGTCTAGCATACGCTGTTGTAAAACAGGCTATAAAAATGTTTGTGTTCTTGTTGATGGTGTGGTGCCCTTCTGCATATTTCCAATCTATTGTTGCGGTTTCATCATCAATAAAATGCAACATTGAAACATCGTAATATGGTAAAAAAACATGTTGAAACAGTTCATCAGGATCGCTAATAATGCTGGTACGTGGTAAATTAGATTTCTGGGCAAACTTTCCCCATAAAGAATTTAAGAAAAGTTTGGAGATCTGTCTCTTAGCAGGGTTCTCTCCTATATTTTCAGAGCGTAACTGCACCCCTACTTTGTCAAGAAAGGAATCAATGTACTGTTGTTTCTTACGGTCATCAGTGCACCAGCTAGGATAACCTGACGCCTCCTGCTTATCCCTAAGATGTAATTTAATGTACCTAGAAAACAGGCGATCACTGGTTTTAGGAAAATCCCAAATTTCATAGATGTGGGCTATCCTATAGCCTTTCTCTATGGCCATCTCAAGCTCTATAGTGCACCATGTACCTGTCAGAGCCCGCATTTCATCACTATGTGTACATTCCTCTGTCTGCGAATTTACAGAGCATGTGTAGCAAAAAGGAAACAATAATTTTTTGTTGAGTTTTACCGGTAGAACAGGAAAAAATAAATCCCTCGGAGGGTAGACCTTGACTTTGGCAATACCAAAGTAATTTATAAGGAACCCAAATCCCTCATAGACAATGTATGGATGACCAACGGGATATGTTTTAGTTTTGTTTACAAATGGATACAGGCTGGTGAAATCATAGTAATGTAGTGTCTCCCCAGGTTTCAGTTGGTGATAAAGTTTAATGGCATTAGTACGCCCCCCATAAAGAGCATCGCGGGGGTCTAAAGGGGTAGGGAATTCCATTTGGAGAAGAAATGATTGAAGATTAGAATCTTTTTGAATCATTTCATTCCATTCATGTTCCCACAGGACTCTCACTGTGTAGCCACACCACTGCAGAAAACGTTTTTTAGCTGAAAAGGCATAATATAATTGACCATAGATGGTGTTTGTGACCTTATTTGAATCGTATTCATTATAGCAGATTGGGCACCCATGATAAAAACACCCCTGAAATTCGAATGCGATATGTCTGTCATTAACATAGGCATAACCGTCTAAAAATTATTTCCCAACTCGTTTTTCACCGCCTCTTAAAGCATGTTGGATTGCTATGTTCTCTGTGTGGGATACATACATGAGCCACTGTATGGCGGTTGATGAAAAGCGTTTTTGTGTCTTGTGATAATTATCACCCGGTAAAATGGCAATTGTCTTTTTTGGAAGAAATTTAAACCTGTACATTGACATACAAACAGATGCATGGGTTAAGAGTTGAAAAGGATCAACACATCTGGACACTTCAATTTTTTTCTTTTCTCGCTTACAGTATATTTTAACATTTTTCTGCGTCTTTTCCATGACACGCTCCCTGTAAAGTTCACATGAGTGTCTCAGAATCTCAACATCTTGATTACATTAAGACTTTAGTTCAGAATTAAAGTCAAAAGTTGTATTTTCCTGCGTCTCATACCACTCCATGAATTCCCCTTTCTCACTAGGTGACATGTACTCTACCCCATAATATTTTACAGCTGGTAGGGGACCCACATAGTTTTGATTTTCTTCGGTGTTAAAAAAGTGGGGGAAATGTCCTTTTGAACCTGAGAATCCCATAGCCTGCGGCATCTTACTAAGTTTCATCGGTATGAAATTTAGGGAGTCAATAAACCTCAGTTCCAAATCAGGCAGCGTTACACACAAGAGACGGCCGCCTCGGGATTTCAATTTCACACAGAGTTTTTCAGAAATCAGTTCCTTAACAATAAAGTATGCATCGTATCTTCCAGCATTGTGGGCTATAAACGTATATCCAGAAAATTTACCGGATGTAAAGAATTGCACAAAATCATGAGTTGCTGATTTACCTTCAAACTCCCAGGAGGGGCTACCATACAGTGTTGTAGCATAAATATAATTTGGGATATGAGTACCTGTCTCCTGCATACATTCAAAGTCATAAAATATATATTGATCTGTCGCCTCCTTTGGTACATACCGGCGCATGTAACAAAGATGCTCATCAAATTTATTTAAACGTCTGTGACAGACAGGACAACGCAATCCTTTACATTTATGTTCGGAATCACTTTCTCTGGGGACAAAATGATGACATTTATCACAAAATATTTTAAGTCTGCAGAATGTTGGATTATCTGCAGATAAACGAGTGTGGTGATCTAAGCACTCACTGGACCGACAAAACACACGACAAATTGGACAGCGAGGTGGCTGATCCGTGTCGGTTCTCTCCACACAACTCTCTCTTTGACAAGTCTTGCAAAAATATTGACACGAATGATTAAATTTGTGATGAATAGAGTTGAGCGATACCGTCCGATACTTCAAAGTATCGGATCGGAATGGATCGGCCGATCTTAAAAAAAAGTATCGGTATCGCCGATTCCGATACCGGAAGTCCCATTCAAGTCTATGGGACTTCCGGTATCGGAATAAGAAAAATCCTGTTTTTCCCTTGTACAGCCTCTCTGGGGTCTGTACGGGCCTTTCGGGGGGCTGTGCCGGCCTGCCAGGGGGTCTGTGCAGGCTCCTGTGGTCTGTGCAGGCCTGCCGGGGGGCTGTGCAGGCTCCGGGGGGCTGTGCCGGCCTGCCGGGGGGCTGTGCCGGCCTGCCGGGGGGCTGTGCCGGCCTGCCGGGGGGCTGTGCAGGCTCCGGTGGTCTGTGTACTTACCAATTACATGCTACATACATACAACATGCATACTACATACATGCTACATTCATACTACATACATGCTACATTCATACTACATATATACTACATGCAACATACATACTACATATATACTACATGCATGCAACATGCATACTACATATATACTATATGCTACATACATACTACATATATGCTACATACATACTACATATATACTACATGCATGCTACATACATACTGCATGCTACATACATACTACATGCTACATACATACTACATATATGCTACATACATACTACATATATACTACATGCATGCTACATACATACTGCATGCTACATACATACTACATGCTACATACATACCACATATATACTACATACATACTACATGCATGCTACATGCTACATACATACCACATACATACTACATACATACTACATGCTACATACATACTACATATATACTACATGCATGCTACATACATACTACATGCTACATACATACCACATATATACTACATACATACTACATATATACTACATGCTACATACATACTGCATGCTACATACATACTACATGCTACATACATACCACATATATACTACATACATACTACATGCATGCTACATGCTACATACATACCACATACATACTACATGCTACATACATACCACATATATACTACATGCATGCTACATACATACTACATGCTACATACATACCACATATATACTACATACAGTGGGGAAAAAAAGTATTTAGTCAGTCAGCAATAGTGCAAGTTCCACCACTTAAAAAGATGAGAGGCGTCTGTAATTTACATCATAGGTAGACCTCAACTATGGGAGACAAACTGAGAAAAAAGAATCCAGAAAATCACATTGTCTGTTTTTTTTTCATTTTATTTGCATATTATGGTGGAAAATAAGTATTTGGTCAGAAACAAGCAATCAAGATTTCTGGCTCTCACAGACCTGTAACTTCTTCTTTAAGAGTCTCCTCTTTCCTCCACTCATTACCTGTAGTAATGGCACCTGTTTAAACTTGTTATCAGTATAAAAAGACACCTGTGCACACCCTCAAACAGTCTGACTCCAAACTCCACTATGGTGAAGACCAAAGAGCTGTCAAAGGACACCAGAAACAAAATTGTAGCCCTGCACCAGGCTGGGAAGACTGAATCTGCAATAGCCAACCAGCTTGGAGTGAAGAAATCAACTGTGGGAGCAATAATTAGAAAATGGAAGACATACAAGACCACTGATAATCTCCCTCGATCTGGTGCTCCACGCAAAATCCCACCCCGTGGGGTCAGAATGATCACAAGAACGGTGAGCAAAAATCCCAGAACCACGCGGGGGGGACCTAGTGAATGAACTGCAGAGAGCTGGGACCAATGTAACAAGGCCTACCATAAGTAACACACTACGCCACCATGGACTCAGATCCTGCAGTGCCAGACGTGTCCCACTGCTTAAGCCTGTACATGTCCGGGCCCGTCTGAAGTTTGCTAGAGAGCATTTGGATGATCCAGAGGAGTTTTGGGAGAATGTCCTATGGTCTGATGAAACCAAACTGGAACTGTTTGGTAGAAACACAACTTGTCGTGTTTGGAGGAAAAAGAATACTGAGTTGCATCCATCAAACACCATACCTACTGTAAAGCATGGTGGTGGAAACATCATGCTTTGGGGCTGTTTCTCTGCAAAGGGGCCAGGACGACTGATCCGGGTACATGAAAGAATGAATGGGGCCATGTATCGTGAGATTTTGAGTGCAAACCTCCTTCCATCAGCAAGGGCATTGAAGATGAAACGTGGCTGGGTCTTTCAACATGACAATGATCCAAAGCACACCGCCAGGGCAACGAAGGAGTGGCTTCATAAGAAGCATTTCAAGGTCCTGGAGTGGCCTAGCCAGTCTCCAGATCTCAACCCTATAGAAAACCTTTGGAGGGAGTTGAAAGTCCGTGTTGCCAAGCGAAAAGCCAAAAACATCACTGCTCTAGTGGAGATCTGCATGGAGGAATGGGCCAACATACCAACAACAGTGTGTGGCAACCTTGTGAAGACTTACAGAAAACGTTTGACCTCTGTCATTGCCAACAAAGGATATATTACAAAGTATTGAGATGAAATTTTGTTTCTGACCAAATACTTATTTTCCACCATAATATGCAAATAAAATGAAAAAAAAACAGACAATGTGATTTTCTGGATTTTTTTTTCTCAGTTTGTCTCCCATAGTTGAGGTCTACCTATGATGTAAATTACAGACGCCTCTCATCTTTTTAAGTGGTGGAACTTGCACTATTGCTGACTGACTAAATACTTTTTTTCCCCACTGTACATACTACATGCTACATACATACTACATATATACTACATGCATGCTACATACATACTGCATGCTACATGCATGCTACATACATACTACATGCTACATACATACCACATATATACTACATACATACTACATACAATAAATTCATACAATACATACATAGACATACAGTACATATAACATAGAGTAACATACTTACCAATACTTGTCACATTGTTCCCCGAAGCCATTGTCTTTTACGGAATAAATATTAACATAACAAACCACAAAAATACTCACCCACGATCCGAAGCAGTCCACGAGTGTGTCCCACGACGATCTTGGGTAGAGAACTGCAGCATCAGCTGTTGCTGCCGTTCTCTACGGGCTGCAGGAATCCAATGACGGAAGGTAGGTATCCTTCCGCACTGTATTCCTCCGCCACTTAAAAAAAAAAAAAAGTCCCTAGTCTCACTTTATGCCATTGCTGTGTGGGAAAGTATTGGTAAGTATGTTACTCTATGTTATATGTACTGTATGTCTATGTATGTATTGTATGAATGTATTGTATGTAGTATGTATGTAGTATATATGTGGTATGTATGTAGCATGTAGTATGTATGTAGTATGTATGTAGCATGCATGTAGCATGCAGTATGTATGTAGCATGCATGTAGTATATATGTAGTATGTATGTAGCATGTAGTATGTATGTAGTATATATGTGGTATGTATGTAGCATGTAGTATGTATGTAGCATGCATGTAGTATATATGTAGTATGTATGTAGCATGTAGTATGTATGTAGTATGTATGTGGTATGTATGTAGCATGTAGCATGCATGTAGTATATATGTGTTATGTATGTAGCATGCATGTAGTATGTATGTAGCATGCAGTATGTATGTATGTAGTATGTATGTAGTATGTATGTAGCATGCAGTATGTATGTAGCATGTATGTAGCATGTATGTAGTATGTATGTAGCATGTATGTAGTATGTATGTAGTATATATGTAGTATGTATGTAGCATGTAGTATATATGTAGTATGTATGTAGCATGTAGTATGTAGCATGTAGTATATATGTAGTATGTATGTAGCATGTAGTATGTATGTAGCATGCATGTAGTATATATGTAGTATGTATGTAGCATGTAGTATGTATGTAGCATGCATGTAGTATGTATGTAGTATGTATGTAGTATATATGTAGTATGTATGTAGCTTGTAGTATGTATGTAGCATGCATGTAGTATGTATATAGTATGTATGTAGTATATATGTGTTATGTAGTATGTATGTAGCATGTAGTATGTATGTAGCATGCATGTAGTATGTATGTAGTATGTATGTAGTATATATGTGTTATGTAGTATGTATGTAGCATGTAGTATGTATGTAGCATGCATGTAGTATGTATGTAGTATGTATGTAGTATTTTTTTTTTTTTTTTTTTAACATTTAACACATTAGCCGGATGATGGGACTACTACTGTCCCATCATTGGCTAATGTGTCAATCACTGTCATGGTAGCAGGCATCGCCAGATGGGACTTGTAGTCCCATCGGACGATGCTTGCACAGACCCCCGGACATCAGCACAGCCCCCCGGCAGGCCGGCACAGCCCCCCGGCAGGCCGGTACAGACCCCCACAGGGTGCACAGACCACCGGCAGGCCGGCACAGCCCCCCGGCAGGCCGGTACAGACCCCCACAGGGTGCACAGACCACCGGCAGGCCGGCACAGCCCCCCGGCAGGCCGGTACAGACCACCGGCAGGCCGGCACAGCCCCCCGGCAGGCCGGTACAGACCCCGGGCAGGCCGGCACAGCCCCCCGGCAGGCCGGCACAGCCCCCCGGCAGGCCGGCAGAGACCCCCGGAAGGCCCGAAATGACGGCGCATCATGATGCGCACACACCGCGCATCATGATGACGTCAGGCTGTCAATCAACTTTGAACTTCCGATTCCGATGCCGACTTCCGATATTGAAAAAATATCGGAAGTCGGTATCGGAATTCCGATACAGCAAGTATCGGCCGATACCCGATACTTGCGGTATCGGAATGCTCAACACTAGTGATGAAACAACGAATTGCATCTTTCACAAAAGTAATCCGCACCGATAAAACCCTTCATATTTTGGATACCGTAGTAGTGATTATCATGATGCAATATGAAAATAGTTCTAGCACTAGGGGTATTACTTGTTTGAAAATATCGCCAGTCGCCCTGACTGTAGTATAATACTTTAATGTTGATACCCAGATGTTTCTCAAAAGCTTCAATATCACTAAAACTTATAAGTTGGTCCTCAGGGATAGCCAGGGCCGCGTGTATGGATTTAGCACGATTCAGTAAAACTGTATCACCAACATCAGTGTCGGTGATCAGGGCACACACGCTCACTGCAAAGCACAGATAAGTGCTGTAGTTGTTATAGTCATACAGCCAGCGAATCTTTTGCTTAATGATTTGACTATAACAACTACAGCACTAATCTGTGCTTTGCAGCGAGCGTGTACGCCCTGATCACCGACACTGATGTTGGTAATACAGTTTTAGGGTAAGAAGACCTCTAATCTGGACAATATACATGTGTGTCATACTATACACCCTGCAGATATTACTTTTGCAGGAACGTCTAATGAATTTGCAATTGTAAATCCTTTAAAGAGACGAACAGTATCAACCCAGACCCAGGGGGCAAGTAAAAAACAAAAGGTACACAATACCCCAATTACCCCTGGGTGGCCTGAAGAACAGTATAAGGTGTTTCATGATATGGGAACTCAGTACCTAAATTACAAAAACGCTATTGTTCAACTTAAATATTTCTGTGACACTTATGAAAGGTTACAAACAGCGGCCCCAACACCTGACATTGTTGATGAGCTATATGCGTTCCAAAGAGACTTTGCAGAAGGTCCATCAGTCCTTGTGAAATCAAATAAAAATAATTCAATGTGACTAGGCTTGGTTGGTTATGGTCTGCAGAAGTTGTCTAAAATATCTCCACAAAGGGGTTATAGATCGAGAACAATTAAACGAGCTCGAAGGCTGTTGGTTAGTGCAAGACGTTCACTAGCAGCTAGAAGTCTGCGAGAGTCAACTCATAGACCGATAACTACACAAAACCCTCAGCTGTTGATACATGCACAGAGTCCCTCATTCCACAGCCATGATCCCCCTAGGGGTGTTAGCACCGATGTGTCTCCAATCGCTCAAAGCTTTGAGCCTCTTGAAACACAGGCTGAAAATGTATATGATGTTGCAGCTGATGGTCATGTTGATGAAAATGTACGGGACGTAGATGAAAATGGACATGATGATGCATCTGATGGTCATGTTGATGATAATGTACAGGACGTAGATCATTCAGTATTTTTGCAACATTTTTATCACTATCAAAGAGATGTCCGCAATTTCAATGCTCGCATGTATATTGATCATTTCAGATTTGTAAATTTAGACCGCATTCAATCATTTGTAGAGGCCCTAAACATCGTGCATGGAGCCATTCAGTCTTTACTGGACAGAATCATCAGAGACATTGATCCTGGAGACTTTGTTCAGTTAAGGCTTGAAGGCGGTGACACGTTAGATCCCATTTTCACTACAAAACAGACAAGGGAGGATTTTAGTTCTGAAGCATTCTTAAATGCCGTAGCTCGCACATTGCAAAGCAATGCTGAATGCTTAGCAAACAGCTCCCTGAAATTAGTCGTAACAATTATTAAAAACAGACGCGGAGGCATAAAAAGACGTCTGAAATCTATAGCGAGTAGTCAAACCATTAAGCAAAAGATTCGCTGGCTGTATGACTATAACAACTACAGCACTAATCTGTGCTTTGCAGCGAGCGTGTGCGCCCTGATCACCGACACTGATGTTGGTGATACAGTTTTACTGAATCGTGCTAAATCCATACACGCGGCCCTGGCTATCCCTGAGGACCAACTTATAAGTTTTAGTGATATTGAAGCTTTTGAGAAACATCTGGGTATAAACATTAAAGTATTATACTACAGTCAGGGCGACTGGCGATATTTTCAAACAGGTAATACCCCTAGTGCTAGAACTATTTTCATATTGCATCATGATAATCACTACTACGGTATCAAAAATATGAAGGGTTTTATCGGCGCGGATTACTTTTGTGAAAGATGCAATTCGATGTTTCATCACAAATTTAATCATTCGTGTCAATATTTTTGCAAGGCTTGTCAAAGAGAGAGTTGTGTGGAGAGAACCGACACGGATCAGCCGCCTCGCTGTCCAATTTGTCGTGTGTTTTGTCGGTCCAGTGAGTGCTTAGACCACCACACTCATTTATCTGCAGATAATCCAACATTCTGCAAACTTAAAATATTTTGTGATAAATGTCATCATTTTGTCCCCAGAGAAAGTGATTCCGAACATAAATGTAAAGGATTGCGTTGTCCTGTCTGTCACAGACGTTTAAATAAATTTGATGAGCACCTTTGTTACATGCGCCGGTATGTACCAAAGGAGGCGACAGATCAATATATATTTTATGACTTTGAATGTATGCAGGAGACAGGTACTCACATCCCAAATTATATTTATGCTACGACGCTGTATGGTAGCCCCTCCTGGGAGTTTGAAGGTAAATCAGCAACTCATGATTTTGTGCAATTCTTTACATCTGGTAAATTTTCTGGATATACGTTTATAGTCCACAATGCTGGAAGATACGATGCATACTTTATTGTTAAGGAACTGATTTCTGAAAAACTCTGTGTGAAATTGAAATCCCGAGGCGGCCGTCTCTTGTGTGTAACGCTGCCTGATTTGGAACTGAGGTTTATTGACTCCCTAAATTTCATACCGATGAAACTTAGTAAGATGCCGCAGGCTATGGGATTCTCAGGTTCAAAAGGACATTTCCCCCACTTTTTTAACACCGAAGAAAATCAAAACTATGTGGGTCCCCTACCAGCTGTAAAATATTATGGGGTAGAGTACATGTCAACTAGTGAGAAAGGGGAATTCATGGAGTGGTATGAGACGCAGGAAAATACAACTTTTGACTTTAATTCTGAACTAAAGTCTTACTGTAAACAAGATGTTGAGATTCTGAGACACTCATGTGAACTTTACAGGGAGCGTGTCATGGAAAAGACGCAGAAAAATGTTAAAATATACTGTAAGCGAGAAAAGAAAAAAATTGAAGTGTCCAGATGTGTTGATCCTTTTCAACTCGTAACCCATGCATCTGTATTTATGTCAATGTACAGGTTTAAATTTCTTCCAAAAAAGACAATTGCCATTTTACCGGGTGATAATTATCACAAGACACAAAAACGCTTTTCATCACCCGCTATACAGTGGCTCATGTATGTATCCCACACAGAGAACATAGCAATCCAACATGCTTTAAGAGGCGGTGAAAAACGAGTTGGGAAATAATTTTTAGACGGTTATGCCTATGTTAATGACAGACATATCGCATTAGAATTTCAGGGGTGTTTTTATCATGGGTGCCCAATCTGCTATAATGAATACGATTCAAATAAGGTCACAAACACCATCTATGGTCAATTATATTATGCCTTTTTAGCTAAAAAACGTTTTCTGCAGTGGTGTGGCTACACAGTGAGAGTCCTGTGGGAACATGAATGGAATGAAATGATTCAAAAAGATTCTAATCTTCAATCATTTCTTCTCCAAATGGAATTCCCTACCCCTTTAGACCCCAGCGATGCTCTTTATGGGGGGCGTACTAATGCCATTAAACTTTATCACCAACTGAAACCTGGGGAGACACTACATTACTATGATTTCACCAGCCTGTATCCATTTGTAAACAAAACTAAAACATATCCCGTTGGTCATCCATACATTGTCTATGAGGGATTTGGGTTCCTTAAAAATTACTTTGGTATTGCCAAAGTCAAGGTCTACCCTCCGAGGGATTTATTTTTTCCTGTTCTACCGGTAAAACTCAACAAAAAATTATTGTTTCCTTTTTGCTACACATGCTCTGTAAATTCGCAGACAGAGGAATGTACACATAGTGATGAAATGTGGGCCCTGACAGGTACATGGTGCACTATAGAGCTTGAGATGGCCATAGAGAAAGGCTATAGGATAGCCCACATCTATGAAATTTGGGATTTTCCTAAAACCAGTGATCGCCTGTTTTCTCGGTACATTAAATTACATCTTAGGGATAAGCAGGAGGCATCAGGTTATCCTAGCTGGTGCACTGATGACAGTAAGAAACAACAGTACATTGATTCCTTTCTTGACAAAGAAGGGGTGCAGTTACGCTCTAAAAATATAGGAGAGAACCCTGCTAAGAGACAAATCTCCAAACTTTTCTTAAATTCTTTATGGGGAAAGTTTGCCCAGAAATCTAATTTACCACGTACCAGCATTATTAGCGATCCTGATGAACTGTTTCAACATGTTTTTTTACCGTATTACGATGTTTCAATGTTGCATTTTATTGATGATGAAACCGCAACAATAGATTGGAAATATGCAGAAGGGCACCACACCATCAACAAGAACACAAACATTTTTATAGCCTGTTTTACAACAGCGTATGCTAGACTAGAGCTTTACTCTCTGCTGGACAGGCTGCAGGAAAGGTGCCTGTATCACGATACTGATTCTGTTATCTTTGTGCAGCGAGAAGGTGAGTGGAGTCCTCCTTTAGGTGATTACCTGGGGGAATTGACCAGTGAGATACCTGATGACACTTACATCACTGAGTTTGTATCTGCTGGCCCAAAGATCTACGGATACAAACTCAACACCGGTAAAACTGTCTTAAAAGTGAAGGGAATAACATTAAATGTTGGTAATGCTCAATCTATTAATTTCAGCAGTCTAAAAGATCTTGTTCTGGACTACCCGCGTAATTCCGATTCTGAAACGCAAAAACGTATTATCGTTGAGAAGCCCGGCATTGTAAAAAATAAAAAGTTCTGGTCCGTTGAAACAAGACTTCTTCGAAAAACCCAAAAGTGTGTTTACACAAAGCGCAGACTATTAGACGATTTTACCACCGTGCCATTTGGATATTAATTGTGACTCGTGATGGACCCACGTTTGCAACATCCATTCTCGTGTATTCTAGCAGGCCCATCTAATTCTGGAAAAAGCTACTTTGTAAAACAATTGTTACATAATATTGACACTCATTTTTCTCATAAACCTGATAATATTGTTTGGTTTTATTCCTGCTGGCAGAAACTATATGATGAAATCTCTCTTTCTTTTCCCTTCTTCAGATTTGTGGAGGGTCTGCCGCATACATTCATAGATGATGAATTATTCCCTCCTGAAAAGGTAAATTTGACTATTGTTGATGATCTCATGGAGAGTGCTAGTGATAACGGCGAAATAGAAAAAGCATTTACCAAGTATGTCCACCACAGAAACCTCAGTATTTTCTACCTGGTACAAAACATATTTTGTCAAGGAAAGAAAAGCCGCACGATAAATTTAAACACAAAGTACATGGTCCTTTTTAATAACCCACGGGATAAGTTGCAAATTGTAACACTAGCGCGACAAATGTATCCAGGAAAAACACGCTATTTCTTAGAAGCTTTTGAGGATGCCACGCGAGTGGCTTATGGGTATTTGTTGCTAGACTTAAGAGCGGATACCCCTGAGGACCTTCGCTTGAGGATGTGCCTGTTTCCTCCAGCGTTACCAGCTGTGTATGTTCAAAAGAAAAATACTTCTAAAAAGTGAATTTTAAACAAAATCAGACATTCTACACTGCGACCATAGTGTTGTAAAGAGAGAATACGGCGTAACTGGAAGCTCTTAAAAACACTGGTGAAGGCCCCACCTTCTATCAGAAAATCTATTTTGTGCAATGCGAGTCATGATTTAATTACAGCTATAGGGGAGATTGCATTAAACATCTTAAAAGGTCGAATCCCTCTGAAAGAGCGACAAAAAAATATACTAAAAAAGTGGCGAAAAGCTATAAAAACCATGAGTAATAAATCTCACAGCATAAAGAAAAAGAAGCAGCTACTAAAGCAGACTGGTGGCTTTATAGGTCCTCTTTTAGGCTTTGCAATCCCAATAATAACAAGCCTGCTTACCGGCAAATAATGGAACATACCGAGAAAATGTATCTTGTTCCCAAGCAGGAGCTAATCAAACTTCGGCCTCCTATTACAGACATTCGCCAAAGCGTTATCCAACATCTTGATGGTGAAATTAGTGAGATTTTACAGCGTCGTGACATGCCGGATGACGTGAAAATTAAAAAATATAGTGATGTACTGCAGAGATACTTGGTTCATGCTAAACAAGATGCTAAGGAACTATCAACTTTAAAGATCATTAACACTCCAGAATCTGATCACCAACAATTGTCAAATTCACCCGTTGATAAAAGTCCCGCTGTCAATGAAATTGTAAGTCATGTAAATCCACGATATAAAAAGAATGCAGAACTTCTACTAAACAAGATGTTGCAAAACACAAATATTACCTCGTGGAATGATAAAAGCGAGTTTATTTTCAAAGGAGCTGTAATACCTGGCTCTAATATGCTGGATTTGGTGCGTAACATGACTCAGAGTCATACCCTAACTGGCAGGAATTTACCAAGGGGCTGGAATTAGAGTTGAGCGAAAAGGGTCGAAAAATTTCAAAAGTCGCTGACTTTTGGCAAAGTCGGGTTTCATGAAACGAAACCCGACCCTAGGATGAGGTCGGCCACGAGGTCGGCGACTTACGCGCCAAAGTCGCGTTTCAAAAGTTTGTTTTGCGCTCTTTTTCAGCCAATCAGGATCCACGGACACTATGGGCAACGTGATGACATAGGCACGGGTCACCACCATCTTTCAGAAGGGCATGCAAGTGATTGGCTTGCTTTGGGGGGCGTCACAGGGGGTATAAAAGGGCGTGCACGCCGACCGCCATGTTACTCATGCTGATCTCAGAATAGAGAGAGCTGCTGCTGCTGCTGATTTTGTAGGGAGAGCGTTAGGCAGGGAAGAAGACACCAAAAACTGCTTCTGCTGCTAGCGATTTTGCCTGTACAACACACCAGTCACTGTGTGTGCAGTGCAAGGGGAGGCTATATAGTGGTGTATCAGTGGTGTTGGTTGTTGGGCTGCCTTCTAAGGCTTCCTGACATTCCTGCATTGCTGTTTACCCACTGCTCCGCAAACTGCTTTTTTAAAAGCAATCCCAATTTTTTTTTTTTTTGTCCTGCTGAGAAGAAAAAAAAACTGCTTCTGCTGCTAGCGATTTGGCTGTACAACACACCAGTCACTGTGTGTGCAGTGCAAGGGGAGGCTATATAGTGGTGTATCAGTGGTGTTGGTTGTTGGGCTGCCTTCTAAGGCTTCCTGACATTCCTGCATTGCTGTTTACCCACTGCTCCGCAAACTGCTTTTTTAAAAGCAATCCCAATTTTTTTTTTTTGTCCTGCTGAGGTACTGAGCGTGCATTTTTTCACACCATACAGCGGTGTACGCTCCTCACACAGTACCATGTAACGGCTGTTATCCCAGCCACAGTGAAGCTATCTGTGTCACTCTGTGAGAATAAGTCGAGGACATGTTCCGTTCTTACAGACCTGCACTCTAGGGAGATTCCTACTCTGCCCAATTCTACATACACCTTGTAGTTGGTGATACACTAGCCAATTTCTGCCTGTGACATAGCGCTGTGATATTCAGTGGGCCTCACACAATCCAAAAGTGTCCAGTGTCCACAAGTGTCTGCAGAAATTCAAAATCTCCCTTATCCTCTAGTCACTTTGGTCACAGCTGTGCCATCGAGCCTGTGACATAGCGCTCAGATATTCAGTGGGCCTCACACAATCCAAAAGTGTCCAGTGTCTGCAGAAATTCAAAATCTCACTTATCCTCTAGTCACTTTGGTCACAGCTGTGCCATCGAGCCTGTGACATAGCGCTCAGATATTCAGTGGGCCTCACACAATCCAAAAGTGTCCAGTGTCCACAAGTGTCTACAGAAATTCAAAATCTCCCTTATCCTCTAGTCACTTTAGTCACAGCTGTGCCATCGAGCCTGTGACATAGCGCTCAGATATTCAGTGGGCCTCACACAATCCAAAAGTGTCCAGTGTCCACTAGTGTGAGCAGAAATTCAAAATCTCACTTATCCTCTAGTCACTTTGGTCACAGCTGTGCCATCGAGCCTGTGACATAGCGCTCAGATATTCAGTGGGCCTCACACAATCCAAAAGTGTCCAGTGTCCACAAGTGTCTGCAGAAATTCAAAATCTCCCTTATCCTCTAGTCACTTTGGTCACAGCTGTGCCATCAAGCCTGTGACATAGAGCTCAGATATTCAGTGGGCCTCACACAATCCAAAAGTGTCCAGTGTCCACAAGTGTCTGCAGAAATTCAAAATCTCCCTTATCCTCTAGTCACTTTGGTCACAGCTGTGCCATCGAGCCTGTGACATAGCGCTCAGATATTCAGTGGGCCTCACACAATCCAAAAGTGTCCAGTGTCCACTAGTGTGAGCAGAAATTCAAAATCTCACTTATCCTCTAGTCACTTTGGTCACAGCTGTGCCATCGAGCCTGTGACATAGCGCTCAGATATTCAGTGGGCCTCACACAATCTAAAAGTGTCCAGTGTCCACTAGTGTGAGCAGAAATTCAAAATCTCACCTGTCCTATAGACACCTTGTACCTTGTTTTACATTACTATATAGTTTGTTGGATTTTGTCTACATTTCTACCAAAAATGAGGAAGGCTGGTGGAAGAGGCCGTGGAATTGGGCGGGGGTTGGCAGCTGGTAATGATGGTGTTGGTGGTGGATCTGATGGTAGTGGCAAGAGCAAAATAGGACCGAATGCAGGAGGTGTTGAGCCTGCGTCATCGTCTGGCTCCATAAGGCTTCGAAGGCTTAGTTTTCTAGGAGTTGGCAAACCACTTTTAAAGCCAGAGCATCAGGAAAAAGTTTTGTCTTACATTGCTGACTCAGCCTCCAGCTCTATCGCCTCCTCTTCTTCAGTTGTAAAAAGTAAAAGCACTGTGTCGTCATTGGAGGCTCATGTTCATGAACCACACCTTTCCTTGTGTCCTTCACCCCAACCAAGATTGAAGGATGACGCAGGCCATACTACTGATTACTCCATGGAGCTGTTTTCACATACCATGCCTGGATTATCAAGTCAAATGGTGAATTACCCAGGCCAAGATGAATCTGACATGGAGTGCACTGATGCACAGCCGCTGATGGATGATTCTGCTGGTACATTCACTCAGAGCACTACATTGTCCTCGCAGTGTACAGAGCCAGATTCTGACCCTGATGAGACTCAGGTGCCCCTTCCCGCACACTATACCACCATAAACGGTGACACAGAGGAAGGTGCACATGACATTGAAGAGGAGGTGATGGATGACCCAGTTGTTGACCCAGATTGGCATCCATTGGGGGAAGAGGGTGCTGCTTCCAATAGCTCAGATGAGGAGCATCCACAGCAGACATCAACATCGCAACAGCTGTTATCTAGCAGGCCCGGAGCACTCCAAAGACAGGTTCCAAAAATCAAAAGAGTTGCTGGACAGCTTGTCCAGAGGGTCAAAACATCACAGCGTGCTAGGCCGCAAAATGTCTGCCAAAGTAGGAAGAGTGCAGTGTGGCACTTTTTTGAACAAAATCCTCATGATCAGGCCAAGGTTATCTGTAAGAAGTGCGCAAAGACCTTTAGCCGAGGGAAAAATCTGAAAAATTTGAATACCAGTTGCATGCTTAGACATTTAACCAGCATGCACTTGCAAGCGTGGACACAACACCAAACCTCAAGTGCCACATGTGCAACTGATCACAACGAAGGTAGTCAGCAACGCTACATTGTTTCCCCCACTGTAAGCCCACCGGTTAGCACAGCAGCAAATGTTGAGGTGTCGTTGCAAGGCCACAGCAGTCAGGGAATCCCACTGTTATATCAACGAAAGACTGATTCTAGGCCTTCAGAAAGAACACCAACTCCATCACCATCATCAACCCTCTCTCAGTCCGCCCTGTCCACCGCTACTTCCACCATATGCAGCTCTCAAGTCCAGCTCACCCTCCCAGACACTATGAGTAGGTCAAGAAAGTACTCAGTCTCTCATCCGCGTACACTGGGTTTGAACGCCCACATTGCCAAACTAATCTCGTTTGAGATGATGCCCTTTCGGTTGGTGGAAAGCGCAGCTTTCCGCGAACTCATGGCCTATGCAGTACCACGCTATGACCTACCCAGTCGCCACTTCTTCTCTCGCAAAGCCATCCCAGCCCTCCACCATCATGTGAAAGACCGCATTGTCCATGCACTCAAGCAGTCAGTGAGCGGAAAGGTGCACCTCACAACTGATGCATGGTCCAGTCGGCATGGCCAGGGCCGTTACGTGTCCATCACTGCGCACTGGGTTAATGTGGTGGATGCAGGGTCCACAGGGGACAGCAGTGGTGGGACAGTGCTGCCTAGCCCACGGTATAGGAAACAGTTGGCTGTAGGCGTTCGACCCTCCTCCTCCTCCTCCTCCTCCAGAAGCGAAAGCTCGTCCACAGAGCGCAGTCGTACGAGCACTCCATCTGCAGCTGCCACTGTTGCACACGAGGTGTCCCCCTATCGAGCAGCTAGTGGAAAGCGTCAGCAGGCTGTGTTGCAGATGATGTGTTTGGGCGACAGACACACCGCCGAGGTGCTGGCCGAGTACTTGAAGCGACAAACTGAGTCATGGCTGGGCAGTGTACATCTTGAGGCAGGCAAGGTAGTTAGTGATAATGGCCGTAATTTTGTGGCAGCCATAGCCCTTTCAGAACTCAGCCACATACCTTGCTTGGCTCACACCTTGAACCTGGTGGTGCAGTGCTTCCTCAAAAATTATCCGGAGTTAACAGCCCTGCTCCAGAAGGTGCGAAGACTGTGCACGCACATCCGCCGGTCGCCTGTACACTCCGTTCGTATGCAGAAGCTGCAGTGATTGCTCCACCTTCCCAACCACCGCCTCATTATCGACATTGCAACAAGGTGGAACTCCACCCTGCACATGGTGGAGCGGCTGTGCGAGCAGAGGCAGGCCATAATGCATTTGTGGGAGGATACACGGCCAGGCACTTTGAGAGCAGACATGGAGTTGACAGGTGTGCAGTGGTCGAAGCTGAAAGACCTCTGTAAAGTCCTTCAGTGTTTTGAGGAATGCACACGGCTGGTAAGCGCAGATGACGCCATCCTAAGCATGAGCATCCCACTTATGCGTCTGCTCATGCAAACTTTGACGCACCTTAAGGAGCAGGCTTCTGCAGCCAATGTTGATGAGGAGGAAGAGGAGGAGGGAATCCTTGATGACATTCAGCCATTGTCTGCTCAGGGACCTCACCTGGACGAGGTGGAGGAAGAGGAGGAGGAGGAGGAGGATGATGGGGATGATTACTTAGGGGAGGAGGATGCATCTCGTGGGGCAAGTGAAAATGTTGGCGTGGCAAGGTCTGGTACAGGGTTTGTGCGTGACTGGAGGGATGTGGATTTGCCAGAAAGTGCTCCTCCAACCAGCACTCGCAGTGCATCATTGACACCGGGAACATTGGCCCACATGTCAGATTATGCCTTGCAGATCCTAAAAAGGGACCCACGCATTGCCAAAATGATGAACGATGATGACTACTGGTTGGCCAGCATCCTGGATCCACGCTATAAAGGCAAATTACAAAACATCATGCCACAGGAGAACCTTGACCTAATGTTGGCTAATAAACAAGCAACTCTGGTAAATCGGTTGCTTGAGGCATTCCCAGCACACAGCAGCAGTGATGGTTCTCACACGAGCCGTACGGGCCGGGGTCAGCTTGGCAGAGGTGTTCGTGGTGCACACAGCAGAAGTGGCGTTGGAGACAGGGGTTTCATGACAATGTTGTGGACTGATTTTTCAAGTACGGCTCACACAACTGGTAATACTGCATCGATGGAAAGTGACAGGAGACAGCAGTTGTCAACTATGGTTACAAACTACTTTTCCTCCCATATCGATGTTCTCCCACACAGGTCATTCCCCTTTGACTATTGGGCCGCTAAACTGGACACCTGGCCTGAATTGGCCCAATATGCCTTACAGGAGCTCGCTTGCCCAGCTGCAAGTGTGCTATCGGAAAGAGTCTTCAGTGCAGCTGGATCAATCCTGACAGAAAAAAGGACCCGTCTGTCAACCCAAAATGTGGATGATCTAACCTTCATTAAAATGAACCACGCATGGGTTTCCAAGGATTTTGTCCCACCTTCCCCTGATGACACATAGGGTGACAGAAAAATGGCTTGCTTTGGTCCACCTCTTCCTGGGACTTGACCTATTTCACCTTTTGCATCAGCTGAATGTCCAACATCAACATATGCCACTTTCTAAAACTCCCTAACTGTGCTGCCTCCCCCCCCATGGCCGGGGTCACCACCTAGCGCACGACACCGTGCGAGTGCCGTTGCCCTGGACAGGTGGGTAGGCCGACTCTTGGGCGCGGGCACTGGCACAGGGTCCCTCATAGTGCAATCAAGTGTCTCTGACGGTGGTGGTGCACACCCGCCGTCAGACACACCGCCGTACTATGAGGGGCCCAGTGCCAGTACCTACGCCCACGAGTGGGCCCCCCTTGCTTGGGCAGGGCCCCAGCATTTGCAATCTTTACCTCTCCCTGCTCCTCCGCTGTGTAGTCTGGGCCGTCAAATCCATACTGTGCCTGACACCGTTTGAGCCTGCCTCCTGATGTATAGACATATATTTTGAATGTGTACGCTATCCATACATGTTATCTGGGGATACGGTTCCCTTTCTAACCTTTGTGCAATCACGTGCAATCCATACTGGGCCTAACACCGTCTGAGCCTGCCTCCTGATGTATAGACATATATTTTGAATGTGTACGCTATCCATACATGTTATCTGGGGATACGGTACCCTTTCTAACCTTTGTGCAATCTCGAGCAATCCATACTGGGCCTAACACCGTCTGAGCCTGCCTCCTGATGTATATAGACATATACTTTGAATGTGTACGCTATCCATACATGTTATCTGGGGATACGGTTCCCTTTCTAACCTTTGTGCAATCCATACTGGGCCTAACACCGTCTGAGCCTGCCTCCTGATGTATAGACATATATTTTGAATGTGTACGCTATCCATACATGTTATCTGGGGATACGGTACCCTTTCTAACCTTTGTGCAATCACGTGCAATCCATACTGGGCCTAACACCGTCTGAGCCTGCCTCCTGATGTATAGACATATATTTTGAATGTGTACGCTATCCATACATGTTATCTGGGGATACGGTACCCTTTCTAACCTTTGTGCAATCGCGTGCAATCCATACTGGGCCTAACACCGTCTGAGCCTGCCTCCTGATGTATATAGACATATACTTTGAATGTGTACGCTATCCATACATGTTATCTGGGGATACGGTTCCCTTTCTAACCTTTGTGCAAACACGTGCAATCCATACTGGGCCTAACACCGTCTGAGCCTGCCTCCTGATGTATAGACATATATTTTGAATGTGTACGCTATCCATACATGTTATCTGGGGATACGGTACCCTTTCTAACCTTTGTGCAATCACGTGCAATCCATACTGGGCCTAACACCGTCTGAGCCTGCCTCCTGATGTATAGACATATATTTTGAATGTGTACGCTATCCATACATGTTATCTGGGGATACGGTACCCTTTCTCACCTTTGTGCAATCACGTGCAATCCATACTGGGCCTAACACCATCTGAGCCTGCCTCCTGATGTATAGACATATATTTTGAATGTGTACGCTATCCATACATGTTATCTGGGGATACGGTACCCTTTCTCACCTTTGTGCAATCACGTGCAATCCATACTGGGCCTAACACCGTCTGAGCCTGCCTCCTGATGTATAGACATATATTTTGAATGTGTACGCTATCCATACATGTTATCTGGGGATACGGTACCCTTTCTAACCTTTGTGCAATCACGTGCAATCCATACTGGGCCTAACACCGTCTGAGCCTGCCTCCTGATGTATAGACATATATTTTGAATGTGTACGCTATCCATACATGTTATCTGGGGATACGGTACCCTTTCTAACCTTTGTGCAATCGCGTGCAATCCATACTGGGCCTAACACCGTCTGAGCCTGCCTCCTGATGTATATAGACATATACTTTGAATGTGTACGCTATCCATACATGTTATCTGGGGATACGGTTCCCTTTCTAACCTTTGTGCAAACACGTGCAATCCATACTGGGCCTAACACCGTCTGAGCCTGCCTCCTGATGTATAGACATATATTTTGAATGTGTACGCTATCCATACATGTTATCTGGGGATACGGTACCCTTTCTAACCTTTGTGCAATCACGTGCAATCCATACTGGGCCTAACACCGTCTGAGCCTGCCTCCTGATGTATAGACATATATTTTGAATGTGTACGCTATCCATACATGTTATCTGGGGATACGGTACCCTTTCTCACCTTTGTGCAATCACGTGCAATCCATACTGGGCCTAACACCATCTGAGCCTGCCTCCTGATGTATAG
Organism: Dendrobates tinctorius; assembly: GCF_039654945.1. Lineage (NCBI taxonomy): Eukaryota > Metazoa > Chordata > Amphibia > Anura > Dendrobatidae > Dendrobates > Dendrobates tinctorius. The sequence goes on along the minus strand of NW_027361853.1, from coordinate 1,382,769 downwards.
ACATATATTTTGAATGTGTACGCTATCCATACATGTTATCTGGGGATACGGTACCCTTTCTCACCTTTGTGCAATCACGTGCAATCCATACTGGGCCTAACACCGTCTGAGCCTGCCTCCTGATGTATAGACATATATTTTGAATGTGTACGCTATCCATACATGTTATCTGGGGATTCGGTACCCTTTCTCACCTTTGTGCAATCACGTGTAATCCATACTGGGCGTGAGAACGGCTGGCGAGCTGTTAAGCAAGCTACAGCACCTGTGGTTTGCACACGTAAGTTTTTCATTTTTTCAGGAATGACGGTTAGGCCTTATTCCGGAACTGCGGTTGACCTGCACTTACTGGGAAATCATTGTTCGCGGGTAATAATTGTAATCAGTGATCCCCATCACTAACGTTGTTCAGCGGGTTATCTGCACCTGTAAGCGACAAACGCTGGCCTTTTCATTGTAGCACACATGCAGCCACGGACATGTAAGGGCATGACACACCAGTTATTGGCCAATCTCATGTGCCAGAGCCTCACGTGTCCCTCTAGTAAGCCGGACTCGGACCGCGGGGCATGACGTAGTCTCGTTCGTTAACGGAATTAAGCTTGCAATGTGTGCATCTGTTCTGTAGCTGGCATGGTTGAGGTTTCCCAGGTGGAGTCGAATTTAACCGTAGGCTCCACTCCTGGTGGTGCCCTTCTGGACATTCCTTTAAAGTTCAGCTTTGCAACCATACTGCCCACGTAAAACAAACACTTTGCCTTCATGAACGCTGTTTGGAGGGTCATGACTCGTGGGAATAACGCCGCCCAATCAGTTAACCTGCTAGAGAGATCGTTCGTTGCTCCCAAGCATGACATTACACTCCCTAGGAAGAAGGTAATGCCACTGTGGTGACCGTACTCCTGGGGGCGACACAAGTGCACTGATGCCCAGCCACTGCTCGATGAATCTGCTGGTACATTGACCCAGACCACTACATTCCCCTCGCACGCTACACGGCCTGAATCTGACCCTGATGAAACTCAGGTTACCCTTCCCATATACAGTTCCATCTTACACGGTGACAAAGAGGAAGCTGCAGATGAAAGTGCAGGTTCGGCCCACCCGCCATCAGACACACCACCGTACTATTAGGGGCCCTTTGCCAGTGCCGTCGCCAACGAGTGGGCCCCCCCTGCTTGCTCAGGATCACAGCACTTGCAAAGTTGAAATACTGTGCAGTGAGATGGAAGATGGGGACGACGAGGAGTCCAGACAAGTACAGGGATTCCCTAGCGAGGAGACTTATTTGATTGTTTTCAATGTTGGGACAGCAATTTTTGGGGAGCACTATACTCTGGAGAATGATAGATGGGGCCCACCATACACTGGAACATTCCAAAGGTGGACATCAGACACTGGAGCAGCATTTACAGGGCCCATTATACACTAGAGCATTAGAAATGGGGCCCATTATGTTTGGAGCATTATTTGGGCCCATAAGACAGTGGAGCTTCATCCATGGGGACCAACATATACTGTAGCATTATGTGGAGCTCATCATATACTGTTTCAAACATTATATGGGACCAATGATTCTGTATGGAGAAATAGATAGGCCTCGTCATGAGATGTAAAAAGTGAAGTATTTTTCATTGTACTATACCGCTATTTCTCTGCCGTATCGGAGCATGATGAGTTGTGGTATGTGTTAAAGGGGCGCTCTTTCGCCCAGGGCACATGAAAACCTGGAGCCAGCCCTCCCCCCCCACAGTCTGTAGCCAAATAACCCCCATTTTTCAGTGCGTAACTTGTATTATGAAGTTAATTAAGGTTGACAAGCTTAAGTAAGAAGAATTGATGCTTTTGGCATTCAAATGGGCACTGTAGGTGTGTTTCCTGTCCTCCTCTCACTGCCGACTTTTATTCCCCATTGACTTACATTGGGTTTCGTGTTTCGGGACGACCCCGACTTTTCCCTATAATCGGACGATCTTGCTCGACCCGACTTTTGGTAAAGTCGGGTTTCACGAAACAAAACTCGACCCTAAAAAAACAAAAGTCACTCAACTCTAGCTGGAATAGATTTATGCACGCTATGGCCGAGTTAAATATGCCATCCACAGTTGTGGGTAATTCCACTACTAGAGCACATTTCCATAAATTAAAAATGCCCATGAATGAAACTGCCGGTGTGTATAAACCTCGAACCCTATCCACCCCCAGTCGGGCGATCCGACCTTTACACTTCTCACCATTAGGTATCACACAAGGTCCACTGATGTCTAAAAAAAAGTACTGTTCCGTTACTACAATCGATGTGGCTCACTATGTAGCATTGGTTCTGTTTAATTGTAATGCATTAAATTATTATGTAAGAAATATGATGTATATATTTATAATATTAAATATACAAATTGTTATATATGAATGTAACACTTTTTGTAACACTTTATACTGTCCTGTATTATATATATATATATATATATATTTATTTTGATTTGATTAACTGCAGGTCAGTGTGATAAATAAAATGTAATTGAATGTACTACTTCTAACATGACAGTGTAAATCTCAAATGTAATGTTTTATAAAATGCATTTGATTGTTGTTCAATAAACACTTATATTTTTCATAAAAATGGCGTCTCTCATTTTTATTTACAATTCGAATAAGATGTTTCCTTTATTAAAATATTGGCCATATAAATAATATGCCCAATGAATCGATACTAAATAAAGTATAAAGTGTCTATAAAAGGTAACCATTTGTTTCCTTAATTAAAATATTGGCCATATACATAATATGCCCAATGAATCGGCACGAATTAAAGTATAAAAATGCTATAAAAGGGTCCGTTATTGGTCATATAAAAGCGTATCAAGCACATCCTTTTATATCAAACAATAGCGATTGATATAAAAGTGATTCAATCACGATCCTTTTATTCTACTTTTATTCTACTTTATTAAAAGGTCTATAAAAGAGAAAATAATTGGACATATAAATATTTTGGCCTATGATACATCTTTTATATCAAAATTATATCAAATTGATATAAAAGTGTATCAAACACAACCCTTTTATAACAATTTGACATCAAATTGTATAAAAGGGGCGTGTTTGATACACTTTGATAGGGGCGTGGCACCTGTCTTTTCTTTTTGACGAGTAATACAGCCCCCTTACTACTATTGTAGTTTGCATTTCTACATTTTGGTGTGCCTATTTTATATGCCTTTGTCTTTCTTTTTTTTTTAAATCATTGTCTTCTCCTTGCATTATGCTGCACCCTTCTTTAAAGATATACGGTAGTTAATATATTCTTTTGAATTTAGTCGTGCACCCTATTCTTAATTGTATCTTAAAAATAAAAAAGGCAAAAAACGATGCTTTGTCATCATCCTGAACAAACGGGGGATAAAATATGCTAAAAAATACGAATGTAAATAAAAATAATAACATTGAAAACGCCATCTTGTCCCGCAAAAAAAAGTCACCAAACAGCTCCTACAGCCGAAAAATAAAGTTATAGCTCTCAGAATAAAGCAATGCAAAAATATATATTTTTTAATTTAAAATTACTTTTATTGTGTAAAGGTGCCAAAACATAAAAAATTATATAAATGTGGTATCGCTGTAATCATACTGACCCGAAGAATAAAGCTGCCTTACCAATTTCACCACAGGTGAAACTGCATAATGAAACTCCCCAAAAAAACAATTCCTAATTTGCTGGTTTTTGTTCATTCTGCCTCCCTAAACTCAGAATAGAAAGCAATCTAGAAAGATCATGTGCCCGAAAATGGTACCAATTAAAATGTCAACTTATCCCACAAAAATCAAGCAATCACATGACTGTCAGCCAAAATATGGAAAAATTATAGCTCTCAAAATATGGGGATGCAAAATCTTGTTTTTGCAATTAAAAGCCAAACATAAAAAAAAACCCAAAATAAATCTGGTACACTGTAATCGAATTGACCTAAAATTGGAAAGGTTTATTCTGATTTCATGTCAGATATTAAAAAAAACATACATATGTGTCTTTTTAAATGGTGTATGTAAACTTCTGGTTTCAACTGTATATAATTTTGTAGCATTTTCTATACATCAATTGTAATACATATAAAAGAGATAGTTCTAATATTTCCCAATATTTATCAGTAATCAAGACAAAAAACTTGAAAATATTGAGGCTAAAACAACGTTTGTGTGGGAAAAACATATTTAATCATTTTCACAGATCAACATTGTAAAATTCTGTGAAGCACCTGTGGGTTCAAGGTGCTCTCCACATATCTAAATACATTTCTTGAGGGATCAAGTTTTCAAAATGGGGTCATGTTTCCACTGTTTAGGCACATCAGCAGCTCTCCAAACGTGACATGACACCTGCAAAGCATTCCATCAAAATCTGCATTGCAAAATGTCACTCCATCCTTTGAACCATGTCATGCGCCCAAAAAGTAGTTTTTCTCCACATATTGGGTATCTGCATACTCAAGAGATATTGCACAACAAAATCTATGGTGCCTTTTTTCCTGTTATTCTTGTAAAAATATAAAAATTGGCATTAAAAAAACATTTTTCTTGGAAAATTGTCATTATTTTTTTCGTAGCTCAAAGTTATAAACTTCTGTGAAACACTGGTGGTTGAAGGTGCTCACCTCACATTTTTTCTTTTCGGGGATCAGTTTTATTTGCAGTTACGTCGGACTGCAATGGGTGCTAATGTAGCACCCACCTACGCTAATTCCTACATGAATGACTTTTAATGTTCCCACGTTTACAGTAACGCTTTGTTCACCTCATACAGCAAATGTTGGTTACGCTACATTGATGACATTTTTTGTCTGTGGATGGGCACCCTTGAAGACTTACATTCCTTTACAGAATACCTCAACTCAGTCAGACCCGAGCTACAATTTACCTTAAACTGGAATCTCTGCCAGATTTCTTTCCTTGACACCTTGGTAATTAAAACCAGTACTGTCACACTTTCCACTGACCTCTACGTTAAACCAACTGATTCCAATAACCTTCTCCACTACATGAGTTGTCATCCTGCCTCTACCAAAAATAGCCTGTCCCGCTCACAGTTTACATGTGTGACAAGGATAGTGTCAGACCCCAACCTTACTCCCTTCCGCATCAATGAAATGACCAACAAGTCTAGGCAAAGACAATACCCCACAAAACTCCTTGAATGTGAATCACGGCGAGCTCTTGAACCCCGTCTTCCACAATCATCTCAACCTAAGGGGGAAAGAGTCACATTTGTTCAAACACACCACCCCATAATGTCTAAAATTTATCAGATTATCAAAAAGCACTGGTCCCTCCTACCGAAATCATATCCTAACATTGAGGCTTTCAAAGCACCAGCACTTATGTGTAAATGCCGACCCAAAAATATCAAAGATGAGTTGGTCAGAGCAGACATTGGTAGTCTAACCAAACTGACCAAACAAACCTTTCTTGGAACCGAGCGTAAGGGCACCTTTCCTTGTCTCGGCTGTGCTTGTTGCTCAAACGTAATCAAGGGGAGCGACATAACACATCCACATACTGGTAAACGCTATGGCATTAGGGGGTTCTATACATGTGATACCAACTATGTAAACGCACAAACCTCAGTGACATTATCTAAATGTCAACAAAAAGGTGAGGCTGTACAAACAGCCCCCCTTAGGTCAAGAGCCCAAAGCACCCACTCCAAAAACAATCTGTTCATGCAAGGAGAAAAATAGAGCAAACGGGTGAATGAAGTAAAAAAGTCGTCATCTTTATTAGTTTAGTACAAACAAGTATAATAGCAAATGGTAATAGATAAAATCATGAAAGAAGCAACACCGCAGGATAAAAGAACAGAGACCCCCGGGCATAAGGACAGCCACCATGCATGACTTGGCATACAAGTGCGTATAATTCAATGGTGAGTAGCACCACACAGCATCCACCTAAACAGTACTACACCGCAATATGTGAGTATGAGAGTGTACCAAAGGCGCTAAGTGCGCCAAATGTAAAGAGCGGTATCTTACCAGGGGTGGAGGCAGAGGCTGAATAAGTCTGGGGCCAGGTAAGGGGCAAGCCCGACGCGCGTTTCGCGTGTTTAAACACACGCTTTCTCAAGGGAAGTATCGCGGGGATGGGTGAAGGACCTTCTTATGCCCCATGTGACTGTGTCACATGATCACCGGTGAACCAATGGGAATGGTTTAAAGCGGCGCATGCGCGATGGGCACTGCAAACGCCGGCGGTGCAGGGACAAAGCGTCACACATGCCCCCAAGGCCGGTGGGAGGGGGGAATTCCCAGAGGCCAGGAGAGATGTGTAGAGACGCTCGCCCCACAGCCGAACGGAAGCAGGCACAGCGGGCATGCGCACAACCAGAGCCCTGAAGTAACAGACAATATCAATTAGAGGGTTCACAGAGATGGGCATGAGCTAATTACATACAAACGCCATGGGCACACATGAATCATCAAGAGAGTAGCACTGGATAAAGATAACATAATAAGCAAAAATCAGAGATCATACAGCAAATTATAAAATGCATAATGGATAAAGAGTATTCAAAAAACCAAGTCCCATATCAGTATGAGGGACATAATTTCCCTCTCCACATATATATATATATATATATATATATATATATATATATATATATAGAACTGTAAAGTAGACGAATACAAATAATCATGCGAAAAATACAGAAAATGCACAATACATATATATAGGAAAATACGATGTCCTCCAAGATGCAGCTCTTGTATCCATGTGCAGGATGTGATGTCCATATAGTAAATGGGCACATGACAAACCCGTCTCCCATGCAGTGAATACACAACGGGGCACAAAAAGGTCCAGAAGAAAACTGAAGAAGAAGAAATAAGATAAAAACAATGAATAAAATATAACATAATAAAACAAGAAAAACCCCAATAGCTGGATGGGGAATAACAAAGGGCAATAAAAGGGCAAAGAAAATTAAACGGAAAAGTTTTTTTATTTTTGAGTGTATACGTAAGTATTGACGAAAAGTAGGGATCACCTACAGAAAAGAGGCAAAAGATAACAATTCATTAAGGCCCTTGGGGGTCAGGGTGTCCAATGTGACAATCCATTTAGCTTCGACTTGGGCCAGTCTCCGTTTGTAGTTGCCACCTCTCACCCCCAAGTGGACCTGATCAATGCCTCTAATTTTAAGAGAAGTAGGATCACCATTATGGTGCTGCCGAAAATGGCGAGGCAAAGTCTTAAGAAGAGAAAGGTCCGTCACTGTCTTGGACGCACAAATGTCCCGCACATGCTCACGCACCCTTTTCCTGAGTTCTCTGGACGTGAGACCGATATAGATTTTTGAGCAGCCACATGTGGCGTAGTAAATCACGTTTATGCTGCTGCATGAAATCCGATGGCGAATGTCAAACTGTCTCCGTCCATTGGAAGAGGTGAAGGTGTTGCAGCGCTGGACATTTGTGCATGCAAGACAGTGACCTCAAGGTATGGAGCCAGGTGTAGGACCCCTAGACCCAAATACATTAGTCGACATTGGGAGATAGTGACTCTTCACAAGGAGGTCATTAAGATTTTTTGACCTTCTTGCAGTCATTGAGGGGTATTGTCCCAACGATGGACCCAAAGAAGGTTCAGTCCCAAGAATCGACCAATGTTTAAAAAGGATCTGCCTCATGTTTTCCCATTGGTGGTTAAATGTAGAGATGAACCTAATTGGTCCTTCCATGGTCAATCGAAAGGCCCTATTACGAGATTCCAAGAGACTACCGCGTGGAGTGGCTCTTGCTCTTAAATAACCTTTTTTGATGCTTCTGTTGGAATACCCTCGGCTCGAAAACCGTGTCTTCAAATCGGCCGATTGCATCTCAAACTTAGCATCTGACGAACAGATCCGCCTCATCCGTAAGAACTGTCCGACCTGGATGGCCCCTATGGTGGAAGGGTTGTGGGCAGAAGACGCATGAACCAAAGAATTTACTGATGTTGGTTTGCGATAAACATCAGTCTGGATGTGACCAGTGTGATCAACACACATAGTGGCATCCAGAAAATTAATTTTGACAGCATCAAATGAATAGGTCAAACGAATGTTCAAATGATTATGGTTCAGCGTCTCCAAAAAGTCCCCGAGCTGCTGCACCGATCCGTCCCACAAAAAGAAAATATCATCTATATATCTATGCCAGCACAGCACATGGGAGGCAGCCGGCATGCCCGCGTCGCCAAATAGAGATCTCTCCCACGAACCGAGGAAGAGATTAGCATACGCGGGCGCACAGGCCGCGCCCATGGCTGTGCCACGTTGCTGCAAGAAAAATTGATCTTTTAAAGTAAAAAAATTGTGGGTAAGGATGAAGTGCAACAGCTCGAGGATAAGCCCACATAAGGGGCCGTCCAGGTCGGAGGCACCCAGGAAGAGGCGGACCGCATCCATGCCATCAGTATGTTCAATGCATGTGTACAAACTCTCCACGTCGGCAGTAACTAAAAGAGTCCCCTGGTCCACAGAAATGCCATCGACCCTAGCCAGGGCGTCCGTAGTGTCACATATATAGGATGGCAAAGTTTCTACCAGCGGTTTTAGATAACAATCAATGAATTGGCAGATAGGGTCACATAGCCCATTGATGCCGGACACTATGGGACACCCAGGAGGGTCGAGGGCATTCTTGTGGACCTTTGGTAACAAATAAAAAGTTGGAACTCTTGGATACTTGGCCACCAAGCCATCAAAGACCTGCTTGGAAATAACATTATTATCCAGAGCCTCCATAAGGATGCGCTGGAGGTCGAGAGAGAAGGTCGCAAGAGGATTGGAAGGCAGACGAAGATAAGTATCAGTATCCCTAAGTTGACGGAAAGCCTCCCGTTCGTATTTATCATGTGGCCATACAACAATATTCCCCCCCTTGTCAGCCGGTTTGAAAACCACATCAGGCAGAGATTGTAATTCAGAAATAGCAATGCGTTGAGCATAAGTCAAATTATCAAATTGACGTTTAGTTGATAATTCCTTGAAGTCCTCACAAACTAATTTAGTAAAGACCTCAATGGCCGGACTTAGGGACAAGGGGGGGAATCTTGTAGACCTTGGCAAAATCGAGGACGGAAACCTACTTGCAGATGGAGTTGCTTGCTCATCAAGCAATTCCTCTAAGGTGCGAAGAGCTTCTCTCTCGACCTCACTCATCACCTCCCTGGAGGTCCTCTTGGCATGCAATTTCCGCAGCAAAAGATTGCGAGAAAATAAATGCAGGTCCTTCATGGCTGTAAAAAAGTGAAAAAAATTAGTGGGACAAAAAGAAAGGCCTCTCGACAGAACATCCAGTTGTATTTTGGATAATGTATGGGAAGACAAATTAAGTACCTGTAGGCCACCCTGGAATTGGGGGGCCTTCCCAGTGTTGGACTTATTTTTAGCAGTTTGCCTAGTCATAATACGTTTGATTGTAGAATTGGACCCAGGGAGACCAACACCCGGATAACTTTTGGAGCAATTTTCATTCTCGCCGGAAATGTTGGACCTGATGGAGGCAGACCTAGATCTGGAACGAGAATAGCTCCTGTATTGAGGCCTAGAGCGGTCCAGAGGGTTGCGCCATTTATACATGCGTGCTAATTTCTTATCCTCCACATCTCTCTGAAATTTTTTGGCCTTTGTGGACTGGATTTCTTGTGCCCACTTTTGAGAGAGATCATCCATTTCCTCATTAAATTTCTTTAAGGCATCACTGGCCATATCTCTACGGAGAATTACTTGCAAGGTTTCCATCTCAGATTCAATTGATGCCAATGATTCCTGGTTCATTTGTTTCAGGAGTTCCATGAAACCCCTGGAGCATGTATTAGCCAGGGTTTCCCAATTATTAATAAAGACATCATCTTGAATCGGAAATGATGGGAAAACCTGTATGCGTAGTCCTCGTGGTATGAGGTCCTTATGGAGGTATTTCTCAAGAAATGCATGATTCCACCAGGTGCGAGTTTGTTTACGGAGAAGATCCTTAAATTGTTTAATGGTATCCTGAATTGCCCTGCTCACTCCCTCTGATCCCCCTTCTGGATCATCCTGCAGTGTGTCATTAATAAGTGCACGCCAAGTCTGATCGCGAGCACGAAAATCCATTGTATGGCTGAGGACAACTGTGAAAAACACAGAAAAAGTTAGTAAACGCACAAACCTCAGTGACATTATCTAAATGTCAACAAAAAGGTGAGGCTGTACAAACAGCCCCCCTTAGGCCAAGAGCCCAAAGCACCCACTCCAAAAACAATCTGTTCATGCAAGGAGAAAAATAGAGCAAACGGGTGAATGAAGTAAAAAAGTCGTCATCTTTATTAGTTTAGTACAAACAAGTATATGTCATGTCGGACGCTATTCACACCACAGCGTCCGGCAGGCAGAGGTAGTTCCACCTCCGTCCACTATAGCCTCAGTGGCGCCGGCTTGATTTTCTCAGGCTATCGGGGGTTAATCTAGCTGGAGATCAGGTTGGATGTTTTGTCACGCCCACGGTCTTTAAATAGTCGTGCTGGCCTATGGGCGTCGCCGATTATAGCTTGTGTTTCTTACCAAGTGGTTCCGGTCTGGAGTGGAGGTTTTGGAGAGAGAGAGATTCATATCTGGTGTCGTATGATCCGTTGTTACCTTCTCGCTTTCCCATATTTGTGTTTTGTTGTGCCCTGTTCACATTACTGTATAGTCCTGTGTGCATGCGGCGCGGTGCAGTTTAAGTTCTCCCTGTCTGTCATTATTGTGTGGGGCTTTGGTGGTTTGTCTCCTCACTGGGTGGAGGGTGGAGGGTTAAGCTTAGGGCTGAGCAGGAGATAAGGAAAGGTTGGAGGCTCAGGCATTTGCACCATCAGCAAAAACCCTGAGTTGAGGGTCAGACAGGGTTTCCCCTAGTTAAAGGGACACCACAGGGGCCCCGGGTATTTCTGCCTTAGTTGACGTAAGCCCCGCGTGACATTATAATCGGTCTACATTTTTCAGGAGTCCATGGATCCCATGGATTCCATAACCCGCCAGTTGGCGGCGCTGTCCTTACAAGTCTCCGAGTTGAAAGGGGCAGTTCAGCAGCAGGGCCTGGTAGTAGTGAAGGTGCAAATGGCATCTGCAGGTATCGGTGCAGAGCCGAAGATCCCGCTGCCAGAACGATTCTCAGGGGAACGCAGCAAATTTGTCATATTTTGGGAGGCCTGCAAGTTATACTTCCGCATGCGCCCGGTCTCCTCAGGTAATGAGGCTCAGAGGGTGGGTCTGGTGTTATCATTACTGAGTGGGGACCCCCAAGCATGGGCATTTTCCTTACCAGCTGACTCTGCTACATTTCATTCTGTCGATAATGTTTTTTCTGCACTCTGGCTCATTTATGATGATCCTGACAGATTGGCTTTAAGCGGAATCTAAAATCCGCGCCCTCCGTCAGGGGGAACGTATGGCGGAAGACTATTGCTCAGAATTTCGCCGTTGGGCAGTAGACACACAGTGGAACGACCCAGCGCTGCGGACTCAGTTTATTAATGGGGTTTCAGGAAGAGTTAAACAGGCCCTCCTGATGTATGAGACTCCTGCATCGTTGGAGTCTGCCATGAGTTTGGTTATACATATTGATCGCCGTTTGCGTCAAGGGGCACAGGAGACGCTACCCCTTGGGGAAAGCAGAGGTGCAAGTGTGGTTGCTGCAGGTGAGCCCACTGAACCTATGCAAATTGCGGGGGTGTCACAGGTTAAGCGTCGCGTTCCTGGGTTCAGGAAGCCCGGAGCATGTTTTTACTGTGGTAAAAGAAATCATTATGTTAACGCTTGTCCTGTGCTACCGAAGAAGGTCACACCGGCGGAAAACTGTTAAGCTCAGTGGGTATGGAGGAGGCCCAACTGAGCGTATGCATATCCTCCATGATGGTATCTCAATGTATGCTCCCTGCCAAGGTTATTATCGCGGGCAGAGAGCTACCTATATCAGTGTTTGTGGATAGCGGTTCCGCCACCAATCTTATAGATGAGGAGTTTGCACGCACTGCCGGGTTTAAGATCGAAAAACTTCCTCATCCTATTCAGGTGGTTACCATTAATGCCGCTCCCACAAGGGGAGATTACGGAGTTTGTGGCTGAGGTGAAACTCCACTTTGGGGTCCTACATTCTGAGTGGGTTCCATGTAGGGTCCTCCGTAATCTCCCAGCACAAATGGTCCTGGGTTTTCCATGGTTGTCCAGGCACAACCCGGTGATTGATTGGAAAACTCAGGACATAGTCCAATGGAGTGGTTTCTGCCAGGACAATTGCTTGGCCACATGTGTGTCTGCCGTGACGCCCAGCCTTCCGGAGGCTTTGCAGGATTTCGCAGATGTATTCTCTGAGAGGGGTTGCTCAGAACTGCCTCCACATCGAGCCTATGACTGTGTGATTAGGTTAAAACCCGGGGCCAAATTACCTAAGGCCAGGATGTTTAATATTTCTGGTCCAGAGAGACAAGCTCTGAAAGACTACATCGCGGAGAGTCTGAGCAAAGGACACATCCGGCCTTCGTCCTCGCCTGTAGCAGCGGGGTTTTTCTTCATTAAGAAGAAAGATGGGGGGTTACGCCCGTGTCTGGATTTCCGGGAGTTAAACCAGATTATGATCCGTGATCCATACCCGATGCCTTTGATCCCTGATTTGTTCAACCAGGTGGCGGGGGCAAAGTGGTTTTCCAAGCTTGACCTCAGGGGGGCGTATAACCTCATAAGGGTCCGTCAGGGGGATGAGTGGAAGAAGGCGTTTAACACTCCTGAGGGTCATTATGAGAGCCTGGTTATGCCATTTGGGTTGACAACCGTGCCTGCTGTTTTCCAACATTTTATTAATGATGTATTTGCTCATGTCCTGGGGAAATTTGTGATTGTATACCTGGATGATATCCTCATTTATTCGAGCGACCGGGACACTCATTTAAAGCATGTCAGGCAGGTGTTACAGTTGCTCCATGAGAATAAGCTCTATGCTAAGCTGGAAAAATGCTTATTTTTTGTTCAGGAGTTGCCTTTTTTGGGATATATTGTGTCCGCCGCAGGGTTTAAAGTGGACACCGCGAAGGTGCAAGCGGTGCTGCAATGGGAAAGGCCTGATAATCTGAAAGCGCTCCAGCGGTTCCTTGGGTTTGCTAATTATTATAGGAAATTTATAAAACACTTTTCTACTATAGCTCACGGACATGACAAAAAAAGGTACCGATCTGGCTAGCTGGTCTGAGGTGGCGATACGTGCATTTGAGCGTCTGAAGAACAGTTTTGCTTCAGTCCCCATTCTGGTGCAACCGGATGTGTCTAAACCTTTTGTGGTGGAGGTTGATGCGTCTGAGGTGGGAGTGGGGGCAGTACTGTCACAGGGCTCACCTTTGAGCGATATGCATCCATGCGCCTACTTCTCCAAGAAGCTGTCGCCGGCCGAACGGAATTATGATATCGGCAACAGGGAGTTACTGGCCATCAAATTGGCTTTTGAGGAATGGCGACACTTCTTGGAGGGGGCGGCTCACCAGGTCACAGTCATCACCGACCATAAGAACCTGCTCTATCTGGAGTCGGCCAAGCGTCTGTCTCCTAGGCAGGCTCGCTGGGCATTGTTTTTTACACGTTTCAATTTTCTGGTGACTTACCGTCCCGGGGCTAAAAACACCAAGGTGGATGCCTTGTCCAGGTGTTTTCCGGGGGGAGAACCTCGGGAAGAGCCGGTACCCATCCTCCAGGAAGGTGTAGTGGTTTCAGCTCTCACGACTGAAATAGAGGCGGAGATTGCCGAGGCCCAAGAGGAGGTAACGCCAGGACTTCCCGCCAACAAATCATTTGTACCCCTTCATCTTCGTCTTAAGGTGTTGAGGGAACACCACGACTCAGTACTGGCTGGTCATCCAGGGGTTAAGGGCACCTTGGAGCTGGTATTGCGTCGTTTCTGGTGGCCCAAAATCCGGCAGGACGTGGTCTCGTACGTGGCAGCTTGCATCACGTGCGCTAGGGCCAAGTCGCCCCGAGCCCGTCCTGCTGGCACGCTACAGCCTCTGGGGGTACCTAATAGGCCATGGACAGAAATCTCCATGGATTTTATCACTGACTTGCCAACCTCGGCGGGGAACACGGTCATCCTGGTGGTGGTTGACCGATTTTCAAAGATGGCGCATTTTGTGTCATTGCCTTCCTTGCCCAATGCAAAGACGTTGGCTCAGGTGTTTGTGCAGGAGGTGGTCAGACTCCACGGAGTTCCGTCGGACATAGTATCTGATAGGGGAACTCAATTTGTTGCGAGGTTTTGGAAAGCTTTTTGCTCACGTTTGGGGATCAAGTTGTCACATTCATCGGCGTTTCATCCACAGTCAAATGGTCAAACTGAGCGCATGAACCAAAATCTTGAGCAGTATTTACGATGCTTTGTGTCCGACAACCAAGAGCAGTGGTCTACTTTCCTTCCTCTGGCCGAGTTCACATTAAATAATCACCGCCAAGAGTCATCGGGAGAGTCTCCGTTCTTTTGTGTCTACGGTCAACATCATCAATTTTGTACCTTACGTCAGGGTGACTCGGGGGGCGTCCCGGAGGAGGACCAGCTAGGAGCTCAATTATCATCGGTCTGGAGGAGGGTGAAACCGTGATTGTTGAGCATGAGTGCGAGGTACAAACGGGTGGCTGACAGTAGACGCGTGCCAGGTCCGGACCTGTGTGTGGGTGAATGGGTGTGGTTAGCGACTAAAAACATAAAACTCAAAATTCCATCTTTAAAATTGGGTCCAAGGTTTATTGGGCCTTTTAAGATTGCTGCCATCATTAACCCAGTTGCTTATCGGTTGGAACTTCCTGCAGTATACAAGATACACAACGTGTTTCACAGGGCTTTATTGAAAAAGGTTGTAGGCTCTGTGGACACGACGCTGATGCCACCTCCGGTCATGGTGGATGGCGATTTAGAGTTTGAGGTCTCCAAGGTAGTGGACTCTCGAGTAGTGCGCCGTACTCTTCAGTATTTGGTACACTGGCGGGGGTATGGTCCGGAGGAGAGGTCTTGGGTACCAGCCTCGGACATACATGCGGATCGGCTGGTCAGTTCTTTTCACCGTCGTCATCCGGAGAAGCCGGGTCCTATGAGTCTTGAGGGCCCTGGGGTCCCTCGTAGAAGACGGGGTACTGTCATGTCGGACGCTATTCACACCACAGCGTCCGGCAGGCAGAGGTAGTTCCACCTCCGTCCACTATAGCCTCAGTGGCGCGGCTTGATTTTCTCAGGCTATCGGGGGTTAATCTAGCTGGAGATCAGGTTGGATGTTTGGTCACGCTCACGGTCTTTAAATAGTCGTGCTGGCCTATGGGCGTCGCCGATTATAGCTTGTGTTTCTTACCAAGTGGTTCCGGTCTGGAGTGGAGGTGTTGGAGAGAGAGAGATTCATATCTGGTGTCGTATGATCCGTTGTTACCTTCTCGCCTTCCCATATTTGTGTTTTGTGCCCTGTTCACATTACTGTATAGTTCTGTGTGTATGCGGCGCGGTGCAGTTTAAGTTCTCCCTGTCTGTCATTATTGTGTGGGGCTTTGGTGGTTTGTCTCCTCACTGGGTGGAGGGTGGAGGGTTAAGCTTAGGGCTGAGCAGGAGATAAGGAAAGGTTGGAGGCTCAGGCATTTGCACCATCAGCAAAAACCCTGAGTTGAGGGTCAGACAGGGTTTCCCCTAGTTAAAGGGACACCACAGGGGCCCCGGGTATTTCTGCCTTAGTTGACCTAAGCCCCGCGTGACAGTATAATAGCAAATGGTAATAGATAAAATCATGAAAGAAGCAACACCGCAGGATAAAAGAACAGAGACCCCCGGGCATAAGACAGCCACCATGCATGACGTGGCATACAAGTGCGTATAATTCAATGGTGAGTAGCACCACACAGCATCCACCTAAACAGTACTACACCGCAATATGTGAGTATGGGAGTGTACCAAAGGCGCTAAGTGCGCCAAATATAAAGAGCGGTATCTTACCAGGGGTGGAGGCAGAGGCTGAATAAGTCCGGGGCCAGGTAAGGGGCAAGCCCGACGCGCGTTTCGCGTGTTTAAAAACACGCTTTCTCAAGGGAAGTATCGCGGGGATAGGTGAAGGACCTTCTTATGCCCCATGTGACTGTGTCACATGATCACCGGTGAACCAATGGGAATGGTTTAAAGCGGCGCATGCGCGATGGGCACTGCAAACGCCGGCGGTGCAGGGACAAAGCGTCACACATGCCCCCAAGGCCGGTGGGAGGGGGGAATTCCCAGAGGCCAGGAGAGATGTGTAGAGACGCTCGCCCCACAGCCGAACGGAAGCAGGCACAGCGGGCATGCGCACAACCAGAGCCCTAAAGTAACAGACAATATCAATTAGACGGTTCACAGAGATGGGCATGAGCTAATTACATACAAACGCCATGGGCACACATGAATCATCAAGAGAGTAGCATTCAGGAAGAGGGTGCGTGAGCATGTGCGGGACATTTGTGCGTCCAAGACAGTGACGGACCTTTCTCTTCTTAAGACTTTGCCTCGCCATTTTCGGCAGCACCATAGTGGTGATCCTACTTCTCTTAAAATTAGAGGCATTGATCAGGTCCACTTGGGGGTGAGAGGTGGCAACTACAAACGGAGACTGGCCCAAGTCGAAGCTAAATGGATTGTCACATTGGACACCCTGACCCCCAAGGGCCTTAATGAATCGTTATCTTTTGCCTCTTTTCTGTACACATCTCTCCTGGCCTCTGGGAATTCCCCCCTCCCACCGGCCTTGGGGGCATGTGTGACGCTTTGTCCCTGCACAGCCGGCGTTTGCAGTGCCCATCGCGCATGCGCCGCTTTAAACCATTCCCATTGGTTCACCGGTGATCATGTGACACAGTCACATGGGGCATAAGAAGGTCCTTCACCTATCCCCGCGATACTTCCCTTGAGAAAGCGTGTGTTTAAAAACGCGAAACGCGCGTCGGGCTTGCCCCTTACCTGGCCCCGGACTTATACAGCCTCTGCCTCCACCCCTGGTAAGATACCGCTCTTTACATTTGGCGCACTTAGCGCCTTTGGTACACTCTCATACTCACATATTGCGGTGTAGTACTGTTTAGGTGGATGCTGTGTGGTGCTACTCACCATTGAATTATACGCACTTGTATGCCACGTCATGCATGGTGGCTGTCCTTATGCCCGGGGGTGTCTGTTCTTTTATCCTGCAGTGTTGCTTCTTTCATGATTTTATCTATTACCATTTGCTATTATACTTGTTTGTACTAAACTAATAAAGATGACGACTTTTTTACTTCATTCACCCGTTTGCTCTATTTTTCTCCTTGCATGAACAGATTGTTTTTGGAGTGGGTGCTTTGGGCTCTTGGCCTAAGGGGGGCTGTTTGTACAGCCTCACCTTTTTGTTGACATTTAGATAATGTCACTGAGGTTTGTGCGTTTACTAACTTTTTCTGTGTTTTTCACAGTTGTCCTCAGCCATACAATGGATTTTCGTGCTCGCGATCAGACTTGGCGTGCACTTATTAATGACACACTGCAGGATGATCCAGAAGGGGGATCAGAGGGAGTGAGCAGGGCAATTCAGGATACCATTAAACAATTTAAGGATCTTCTCCGTAAACAAACTCGCACCTGGTGGAATCATGCATTTCTTGAGAAATACCTCCATAAGGACCTCATACCACGAGGACTACGCATACAGGTTTTCCCATCATTTCCGATTCAAGATGATGTCTTTATTAATAATTGGGAAACCCTGGCTAATACATGCTCCAGGGGTTTCATGGAACTCCTGAAACAAATGAACCAGGAATCATTGGCATCAATTGAATCTGAGATGGAAACCTTGAAAGTAATTCTCCGTAGAGATATGGCCAGTGATGCCTTAAAGAAATTTAATGAGGAAATGGATGATCTCTCTCAAAAGTGGGCACAAGAAATCCAGTCCTCAAAGGCCAAAAAATTTCAGAGAGATGTGGAGGATAAGAAATTAGCACGCATGTATAAATGGCGCAACCCTCTGGACCGCTCTAGGCCTCAATACAGGAGCTATTCTCGTTCCAGATCTAGGTCTGCCTCCATCAGGTCCAACATTTCCGGCGAGAATGAAAATTGCTCCAAAAGTTATCCGGGTGTTGGTCTCCCTGGGTCCAATTCTACAATCAAACGTATTATGACTAGGCAAACTGCTAAAAATAAGTCCAACACTGGGAAGGCCCCCCAATTCCAGGGTGGCCTACAGGTACTTAATTTGTCTTCCCATACATTATCCAAAATACAACTGGATGTTCTGTCGAGAGGCCTTTCTTTTTGTCCCACTAATTCTTTTCACTTTTTTACAGCCATGAAGGACCTGCATTTATTTTCTCGCAAACTTTTGCTGCGGAAATTGCATGCCAAGAGGACCTCCAGGGAGGTGATGAGTGAGGTCGAGAGAAAAGCTCTTCGCACCTTAGAGGAATTGCTTCATGAGCAAACAACTCCATCTGCAAGTAGGTTTCCGTCCTCGATTTTGCCAAGGTCTACAAGATTCCCCCCCTTGTCCCTAAGTCCGGCCATTGAGGTCTTTACTAAATTAGTTTGTGAGGACTTCAAGGAATTATCAACTAAACGTCAATTTGATATTTGACTCATGCTCAACGCATTGCTATTTCTGAATTACAATCTCTGCCTGATGTGGTTTTCAAACCGGCTGACAAGGGGGGGAATATAGTTGTATGGCCACATGATAAATACGAACGGGAGGCTTTCCGTCAACTTAGGGATACTGATACTTATCTTCGTCTGCCTTCCAATCCTCTTGCGACCTTCTCTCTCGACCTCCAGCGCATCCTTATGGAGGCTCTGGATAATAATGTTATTTCCAAGCAGGTCTTTGATGGCTTGGTGGCCAAGTATCCAAGAGTTCCAACTTTTTATTTGTTACCAAAGGTCCACAAGAATGCCCTCGACCCTCCTGGGCGTCCCATAGTGTCCGGCATCGATGGGCTATGTGACCCTATCTGCCAATTCATTGATTGTTATCTAAAACCACTGGTAGAAACTTTGCCATCCTATATACGTGACAGTACGGACGCCCTGGCTAGGGTCGATGGCATTTCTGTGGACCAGGGGACTCTTTTAGTTACTGCCGACGTGGAGAGTTTGTACACATGCATTGAACATACTGATGGCATGTATGCGGTCCGCCTCTTCCTGGGTGCCTCCGACCTGGACAGCCCCTTATGTGGGCTTATCCTCGAGCTGTTGCACTTCATCCTTACCCACAATTTTTTTACTTTTAAAGATCAATTTTTCTTGCAGCAACGCGGCACAGCCATGGGCGCGGCCTGTGCGCCCGTGTATGCTAATCTCTTCCTCGGTTCGTGGGAGAGATCTCTATTTGGCGACGCGGGCGTGCCGGCCACCTCCCATGTGCTGTGCTGGCATAGATATATAGATGATATTTTCTTTTTGTGGGACGGATCGGTGCAGCAGCTCGGGGACTTTTTGGAGACGCTGAACCATAATCATTTGAACATTCGTTTGACCTATTCATTTGATGCTGTCAAAATTAATTTTCTGGATGTCACTATGTGTGTTGATCACACTGGTCGCATCCAGACTGATGTTTATCAACAAATCAACATCAGTAAATTCTTTGGTTC
This sequence comes from Dendrobates tinctorius, assembly GCF_039654945.1. Classification (NCBI taxonomy): domain Eukaryota; kingdom Metazoa; phylum Chordata; class Amphibia; order Anura; family Dendrobatidae; genus Dendrobates; species Dendrobates tinctorius. The sequence continues at coordinate 1,363,109 of NW_027361853.1, read as the reverse complement.
ATGCATCTTCTGCCCACAACCCTTCCACCATAGGGGCCATCCCGGTCGGACAGTTCTTACGGATGAGGCGGATCTGTTCGTCAGATGCTAAGTTTGAGATGCAATCGGCCGATTTGAAGACGCGGTTTTCGAGCCGAGGGTATTCCAACAGAAGCATCAAAAAAGGTTATTTAAGAGCAAGAGCCACTCCACGCGGTAGTCTCTTGGAATCTCGTAATAGGGCCTCTCGATTGACCATGGAAGGACCAATTAGGTTCATCTCTACATTTAACCACCAATGGGAAAACATCAGGCAGATCCTTATTAAACATTGGTCGATTCTTGGGACTGAACCTTCTTTGGGTCCATCGTTGGGACAATACCCCTCAGTGACTGCAAGAAGGTCAAAAAATCTTAATGACCTACTTGTGAAGAGTCAATATCTCCCAGTGTCGACTAATGTATTTGGGTCTAGGGGTCCTACACCTGGCTCCATACCTTGTGGTCACTGTCTTGCATGCACAAATGTCCAGCTCTGCAACACCTTCACCTCTTCCGATGGACGGAGACAGTTTGACATTCGCCATCGGATTTCATGCAGCAGCATAAACGTGATTTACTACGCCACATGTGGCGGCTCAAAAATCTATATCGGTCTCACGTCCAGAGAACTCAGGAAGAGGGTGCGTGAGCATGTGCGGGACATTTGTGCGTCCAAGACAGTGACGGACCTTTCTCTTCTTAAGACTTTGCCTCGCCATTTTCGGCAGCACCATAATGGTGATCCTACTTCTCTTAAAATTAGAGGCATTGATCAGGTCCACTTGGGGGTGAGAGGTGGCAACTACAAACGGAGACTGGCCCAAGTCGAAGCTAAATGGATTGTCACATTGGACACCCTGACCCCCAAGGGCCTTAAAGAATCGTTATCTTTTGCCTCTTTTCTGTAGGTGATCCCTACTTTTCGTCAATACTTACGTATACACTCAAAAATAAAAAACTTTTCCGTTTAATTTTCTTTGCCCTTTTATTTCCCGTTGTTATTCCCCATCCAGCTATTGGGGTTTTTCTTGTTTTATTATATTATATTTTATTCATTGTTTTTATCTTATTTCTTCTTCTTCAGTTTTCTTCTGGACCTTTTTGTGCCCCGTTGTGTATTCACTGCATGGGAGATGGGTTTGTCGTGTGCCCGTTTTTCTCCACATACATTACTATATGGACATCACATCTTGCACATGGATACAAGAGCTGCATCTTGGAGGACATCGTATTTTCCTATATATATGTATTGTGCATTTTCTGTATTTTTCGCATGATTATTTGTATTCGTCTACTTTACAGTTCTATATATACACTCACTGGCCACTTTATTAGGTACACCTGTCCAACTGTGTGTTAAGACTTAATTTCTAATCAGCCAATCACATGGCGGCAACTCAGTGCATTTAGGCATGTAGACATGGTCAAGACAATCTCCTGCAGTTCAAACCGAGCATCAGTATGGGGAAGAAAGGTGATTTGAGTGCCTTTGAATGTGGCATGATTGTTGGTGCCAGAAGGGCTGGTCTGAGAATTTCAGAAACTGCTGATCTACTGGGATTTTCACGCACAACCATCTCTAGGGTTTACAGAGAATGGACCGAAAAAGAAAAAAAATCCAGTGAGCGGCAGTTCTGTGGCCGGAAATGCCATGTTGATGCCAGAGGTCAGAGGAGAATGGGCAGACTGGTTCGAGCTGATAGAAAGGCAACAGTGACTCAAATTGCCACCTGTTACAACCAAGGTAGGCAGAAGAGCATCTCTGAACGCACAGTGCGTCGAACTTTGAGGCAGATGGGCTACAGCAGCAGAAGACCACACTGGGTACCACTCCTCTCAGCTAAGAACAGGAAACTGAGGCTACAATTTGCACAAGCTCATCGAAATTGGACAGTAGAAGATTGGAAAAACGTTGCCTGGTCTGATGAGTCTCGATTTCTGCTGCGACATTCGGATGGTAGGGTCAGAATTTGGCGTAAACAACATGAAAGCATGGATCCATCCTGCCTTGTATCAACGGTTCAGGCTGGTGGTGGTGGTGTCATGGTGTGGGGAATTTTTTCTGGGCACTCTTTGGGCCCCTTGGTACCAATTGAGCATCGTTGCAACGCCACAGCCTACCTGAGTATTGTTGCTGACCATGTCCATCCCTTTATGACCACAATGTACCCAACATCTGATGGCTACTTTCAGCAGGATAATGCGCCATGTCATAAAGCTCGAATCATCTCAGATTGGTTTCTTGAACATGACAATGAGTTTACTGTACTCAAATGGCCTCCTCAGTCACCAGATCTCAATCCAATAGAGCATCTTTGGGATGTGGTGGAACGGGAGATTCGCATCAGGGATGTGCAGCCGACAAATCTGCGCCAACTGTGTGATGCCATCATGTCAATATGGTCCAAAATCTCTGAGGAATGCTTCCAGCACCTTGTTGAATCTCTGCCACGAAGAATTGAGGCAGTTCTGAAGGCAAAAGGGGGTCCAACCCCTTACTAGCATGGTGTACCTAATAAAGTGGCCAGTGAGTGTATATATGTGGAGAGGGAAATTATGTCCCTCATACTGATATGGGACTTGGTTTTTTGAATACTCTTTATCCATTATGCATTTCATAATTTGCTGTATGATCTCTGATTTTTGCTTATTATGTTATCTTTATCCAGTGCTACTCTCTTGAGGATTCATGTGTGCCCATGGCGTTTGTATGTAATTAGCTCATGCCCATCTCTGTGAACCGTCTAATTGATATTGTCTGTTACTTTAGGGCTCTGGTTGTGCGCATGCCCGCTGTACCTGCTTCCGTTCGGCTGTGGGGCGAGCGTCTCTACACATCTCTCCTGGCCTCTGGGAATTCCCCCCTCCCACCGGCCTTGGGGGCATGTGTGACGCTTTGTCCCTGCACCGCCGGCGTTTGCAGTGCCCATCGCGCATGCGCCACTTTAAACCATTCCCATTGGTTCACCGGTGATCATGTGACACAGTCACATGGGGCATAAGAAGGTCCTTCACCTATCCCCGCGATACTTCCCTTGAGAAAGCGTGTGTTTAAACACGCGAAACGCGCGTCGGGCTTGCCCCTTACCTGGCCCCGGACTTATTCAGCCTCTGCCTCCACCCCTGGTAAGATACCGCTCTTTACATTTGGCGCACTTATCGCCTTTTGTACACTCCCATACTCACATATTGCGGTGTAGTACTGTTTAGGTGGATGCTGTGTGGTGCTACTCACCATTGAATTATACGCACTTGTATGCCACGTCATGCATGGTGGCTGTCCTTATGCCCGGGGGTCTCTGTTCTTTTATCCTGCGGTGTTGCTTCTTTCATGGTTTTATCTATTACCATTTGCTATTATACTTGTTTGTACTAAACTAATAAAGATGACGACTTTTTTACTTCATTCACCCGTTTGCTCTATTTTTCTCCTTGCATGAAGTGATACCAACTATGTAGTATATCTAATACAGTGCCCTTGCAGCCTACTCTACATAGGCAAAACCACTCAGCATGTACGGGATATAATTGCCAGCCACAAATCGACCATTCGTTGTAAAAAACCTGGCTCCCAATTCCGCACCATTTCCTGAACGCGAACCACTCCGTGTCCCAACTTAGGTTCCAAATTATAGAGAAGGTAGAAAGACCATGCAGGGGTGGAAATCATAGGATCCTAAAGCTAAAGGAGTTCTATTGGATCTATAAGTTACAAACCATGGCTCCCAAAGGCCTCAACCGTGAATTACATTTGCTCCTATGTTAGTTGTTTTATATTTGTTTTGTTATATAATATATATATATATATATATATATATACAGTGGGGAAAAAAAGTATTTAGTCAGTCAGCAATAGTGCAAGTTCCACCACTTAGAAAGATGAGAGGCGTCTGTAATTTACATCATAGGTAGACCTCAACTATGGGAGACAAACTGAGAAAAAAAAATCCAGAAAATCACATTGTCTGTTTTTTTTCATTTTATTTGCATATTATGGTGGAAAATAAGTATTTGGTCAGAAACAAAATTTCATCTCAATACTTTGTGATATATCCTTTGTTGGCAATGACAGAGGTCAAACGTTTTCTGTAAGTCTTCACAAGGTTGCCACACACTGTTGTTGGTATGTTGGCCCATTCCTCCATGCAGATCTCCTCTAGAGCAGTGATGTTTTTGGCTTTTCGCTTGGCAACACGGACTTTCAACTCCCTCCAAAGGTTTTCTATAGGGTTGAGATCTGGAGACTGGCTAGGCCACTCCAGGACCTTGAAATGCTTCTTACGAAGCCACTCCTTCGTTGCCTTGGCGGTGTGCTTTGGATCATTGTCATGTTGAAAGACCCAGCCACGTTTCATCTTCAATGCCCTTGCTGATGGAAGGAGGTTTGCACTCAAAATCTCACGATACATGGCCCCATTCATTCTTTCATGTACCCGGATCAGTCGTCCTGGCCCCTTTGCAGAGAAACAGCCCCAAAGCATGATGTTTCCACCACCATGCTTTACAGTAGGTATGGTGTTTGATGGATGCAACTCAGTATTCTTTTTCCTCCAAACACGACAAGTTGTGTTTCTACCAAACAGTTCCAGTTTGGTTTCATCAGACCATAGGACATTCTCCCAAAACTCCTCTGGATCATCCAAATGCTCTCTAGCAAACTTCAGATGGGCCCGGACATGTACAGGCTTAAGCAGTGGGACACGTCTGGCACTGCAGGATCTGAGTCCATGGTGGCGTAGTGTGTTACTTATGGTAGGCCTTGTTACATTGGTCCCAGCTCTCTGCAGTTCATTCACTAGGTCCCCCCGCGTGGTTCTGGGATTTTTGCTCACTGTTCTTGTGATCATTCTGACCCCACGGGGTGGGATTTTGCGTGGAGCACCAGATCGAGGGAGATTATCAGTGGTCTTGTATGTCTTCCATTTTCTAATTATTGCTCCCACAGTTAATTTCTTCACTCCAAGCTGGTTGGCTATTGCAGATTCAGTCTTCCCAGCCTGGTGCAGGGCTACAATTTTGTTTCTGGTGTCCTTTGACAGCTCTTTGGTCTTCACCATAGTGGAGTTTGGAGTCAGACTGTTTGAGGGTGTTCACAGGTGTCTTTTTATACTGATAACAAGTTTAAACAGGTGCCATTACTACAGGTAATGAGTGGAGGAAAGAGGAGACTCTTAAAGAAGAAGTTACAGGTCTGTGAGAGCCAGAAATCTTGATTGCTTGTTTCTGACCAAATACTTATTTTCCACCATAATATGCAAATAAAATGAAAAAAAAACAGACAATGTGATTTTCTGGATTTTTTTTTCTCAGTTTGTCTCCCATAGTTGAGGTCTACCTATGATGTAAATTACAGACGCCTCTCATCTTTTTAAGTGGTGGAACTTGCACTATTGCTGACTGACTAAATACTTTTTTTCCCCACTGTATATATATACACACACACACACACACACACACACACACACATGCACAGTTGGTCATAAGCATGTTTACTTGCATCAAACTATAATCAATTATTGTACCTTCTTCTGAATCCTAGGGTGGTGGAAATGCGGTCCTTATATTACTTTTACTAACTCTTTATTTTGCAGACACATTAGTCCTCCATCTCACCCTCATGGGTGAGTATCCTTTATCCCGGTTTTATTTTTTATTTTTCATTTTTTATTTTCATTTGTATTTTCATTTTCATCATTTTTAAATTTTTTATTGTTTTTTTATTTTATTATTACAATTTCTTTATTCTATTCTTTATATTATTTTTCCCTTTTTTTCATTTTTCATTCCAATTTTCTTCATATTTTTTCCCATTTTCTTTATTTATATATATATTTTTCAAAAACATTTTTTACTTATTTTTCATTTATCTTTTTCTTCATTTTCTCATCTCTTCTATTCCCTAGCTTTTATTCCTCTATTTTTATATTTTCCCCCCTTTTCTTTCTATTTTTCCTCTCTCTCTTTTTTCTCTGTTATTTCTCCTCTAATTGTCCTTTATTCACCAATATATTTTCATTTCTCCCCTCTCACCAATTTTCCCTCTCTTTCCTCTATGCTCTTATCTCTCCCTCTCCATGCCCTCACTCTCTGTTACGCTCTTGTCGCTTCTCCAGTTCTGCTCTCACTCATTTCATTTAGTCTACACCATTGTCCACTCAGCACTGCGCAGGCACCACCCAGCCACAATGTGCCGTCAGCTGAGTTACAAACACCACACTCCTGTGCAAGCACTCCTGGATGCGTCATTCCCTGACTACATACAGCGCATGTGACGCCTCCTCACACTACCCTACATCTCCTGCGTCTCAAGCTTCCCCCTGGCGATATGAAGCATGCGCCGTCCATCTCCCCTCTTCCAAGCCTCACAGTGGCTCCATGCATTTATAAACCATGCTGTTATGAGTTTCTTCCCAGTTCACCGCAGACTCCTGCCTCCCACACGTTAGTAGGTCAGTATACTGGCATTTTTTGGCGTCCCTGTCTCCCTTTATCCTTCCCATACTCACGTATCTCTGTCTCTCCACAGCCCCTAACGGGACTTTGAAATATCTCCACTTTCCACTCTGAAATTTCTACTTAAGATCAGTACCTGTTATGCTTTTTCCTCTGCTTCTCTATGACCGCAGCTCGCCTTCACCACCCCCCTAATTAATCTTTACAGCATTTATTACTTTGCAATGTATAAAATTTAGCCAACTGTCTAATCGCTCTCTCTGTCTACCTAACTAGACATATCCTGCCTCCTTGGATTTTTTAGTGATCCCTATGTTGTCCTTTTCTTATGTATATATTTATATGTGCAACATTTAAAGGATTTTTGTTGATTTTATCTGTATATATCACTATGCAATATGTATGCTATTTCTGTGATATTTCTGTGTTGTTTCTATGATATTTTGGTTATTTTGTTCATTGTTTGTAATTGTTTTCCATATATTTATTTTTGCAGTATGGTATGAGATAGACCTATGGTTAGGTCGAAACGTAACCATATACAATATACTTCTGGGATACTTTCTTCCTTCTCTTTAAAAACTGCGGTGAAACACTATTTGGTGAATTGAAAAAACAAAGAAAAAAAGAATAAAAATACCTTTTTTTGCAATAATGAATTGTTGTGAGTGCGACTGCTATCTTCGTGACTATAATTTGTGGATTATCCACACTCATTCTGCACCAAACCAGCTAAAGTGCACGTCTTTCTCTTCTCACCTCGCATCTAGATAAGTTCCTTGAGGCGCTTAGTTTCCAAAATTCGGTCATTAGTGAGGGGCGGTTTCAACATGGTGTCTGTTAATGATTTCAGCAAATTTTGCATTCAAAAAGTCAATTGGCACTTTTTCCCTTCTGAGCTCTGTTGTGCGCCCAAACAGTAGTTTTCCCATACACATGGGGTGTTGGCAAACTAATGAGTAATTGCCTAACAAATTTTGGTGTCCATTTTCTCCTGTTACCCTGAAAATAAAAAGATTTGGATCTTATGTAAAATTTTTGTGAAAAAGTTAAATGTTAATTTTTTCTTTCCACATTCTATTGATTCCAGTGAAGCATCTGAAGGGTTTCCCCTTTCTGACATCCAATGTAATATTGGATCAGAGTTGTAAAAGCACCGATCCTAGGCATGGCCTGGAGCAGCTGATTGGCACAAATCGATGATTACATCGATCATGCCAATCACAGGGCACAGCCACGTTGTTACCGTGCAGTGCCCTGTCGATGACCTGCCTAGGATCCGAGCTGTGAGCTCTGATTCTAGGCTGTTGCCAGGGTCACCAGGGCCATCTCTGATTGATGATGACATCAATCACACCAATGACAGGTCAGACCAGCGGTATGACTGCTCTGTGACCTGTCTGTGACCGCGCTGCAGGTCCTTAAACTTGCTGAGGATTCCTCCAGAGCAGTCACGCTATAGAATCTTCAGCTGTGCTGGGCCTTGTGGTGTCACAGAATCCTGTAACACCACAATCCCTGCTAAAGAACAATGAACAGAGAAGAAATAAGACAAGACGGAAGAAAGAAGAGAGACAACTGTAAGTATTTTGTGATCCCTGATCCCTGCCTGATTTTTCTTCATCCACCCCAATTCCCTTCTTCCCGCTTCCTCCTCTTTTTATCCTCCCCACTCCCCTTTCCGCCATCTCTGTGCGCACATTTAGCAGCCGCCGAGCGTTGATTGGTGACACAGTTCACCGATCAACACTCGTTCTCACAGTTTTCCACTTTTCTTTTTCATCCTCCTTTGCACCACCTCCGTGCGCACATCCAGCAGCTGCCGAGATTTGACTAGTGATGCAGTTCACTCAGAGCTCGTGCCTGCTGTTTTCCATTTTTCTTTCCCACTCCCCTTGCGCTTCCCCTGTGCGCACATCCAGCAGCCGCCAAACTTTGATAAGTGACGCAGTTGACTCATCAGAGCTCGTGCCTGCTGTTTTACACTTTTCTTTTCACAGATTTTTTTTCTCTCCATTTGCTTTTTTCTTTTAGCTTTGTCTTTTCAGACAAAGTTTGCACAAAGCACTATCCCCCACACACAAACAGTTAAAAATAAAATGCTGACACATTCTTTATATTCATAAAATGTTGTCCCGACCGCTATTCAGTGGAGGAGGCATATGCTTTCCTTGCCTCCGACACTGATAGCGAGGGAGAGGATCACCCATTTCTTTATTTGAATTTCTCAGATTTGTCATCCACTTCCTTTTCCTCCTCCTCCTCCTCAGGTCCTGCTGAACTGCCATGCAGATGTTCTTAGACAGAGGAGGAAGCAGCGCCCACCATTCCAGAAGATGAACTAGCACACCCCATTGCGGACCCCACATGGCCCTCGCCCCCCAAAAATTACGATTTTGTGCCCGAATCAGGATTCAAGTTTGACACCACTAGCCTCACAGAACTAGACTTTTTCAAAGTCTTTTTCTCTGGGGAATTTGATAACCTCATGGTGGGCCAAACTAATTTATATGCTCATCAGTTTTTGGCACAAAACTCCGGTTCATCATTTTCTAACTGGTCTCCTGTAAACTCAGTTGAAATGATGCAGTTTTGGGGCCTGGTCCTTCACATGGGGATGGGATCCTGAAGAAGCCAGAACTTCGGCAATATTGGAGTGTTGATATTTTATACAACACTCCAGTGTTCAGAATGGTCATGGCCTGGACACGTTTTGAGGTCATCCATAAATTCCTGCATTAAATTATACCGATAATGCACATTGTCCCCCACGAGATGACCCTAACTTTGACCGTCTGTTCAAAGTTCGGCCAGTCATCGAACACTTCAACAAAAAGTTTGCTGAAGTGTACGTGCCCCAAAGGGACATCTGCGTGGATGAGTCCTTAATTTTTTTTAAAGCGAAACTGTCACCCCCCAGGACCTATGGAAGTAAAAGAGCCACCTTCAGCAGCACTAAGGCTGCATTCTGTGAAGGTGGCTCTTATGTTTACTATCCCTAGGAATGCTGAAATAAAGACTTTTAAAAATTGCCTGCCATACCGCTATTGCGTCATGGAAGTATGTTTTTCTCCCCCTGTCTCAACCACCTCGCAGCTGTCCATCATCCCCCTCTTGCCTCCGTGCACCGCCTTCTCTGTTCCTTGTTATGTGATCGGCGCCTGCACTCTGCAAACATTTCTCGGGCATGTGCCGTGCACCCTGCCTGGGAACTTACATAAGGCGATGATGTAAGGATATCGCGCCTGTGTGTAGCGGAGGCCCCAGATCCCACCCCTCAGTGTGTTATGATGCATTCACACTGCGGGGCTGGGAATCTGGTGCCTGTGCAGTGAGGATCTCTGCACCTGTCCCCACCTGTGGGGGGGGTTTCCACTGTTTAGGCACATCAGGGGTTCTCCAAACGTGACATGGATCCAATCTCATTGCCAGACAATTTTGATTTGAAAAAGTCAAACGGCACTCCTTCCCTTATGAGCTGTTCCGTGCTCCCAAGCAGTGGTTCCCCCCACATATATACTCAAAACAAATTGGACAACAACTTTTGGGGTCCAATTTCTCCTGTTACCCTTGGGAAAATAAAAAATTGGGGACTAAATGATCAATGTTTGTGGAAAAAATATGTTTTTTTTTATTTTCACAGCTTTGCGTTATAAACTTCTGTGAAGCACTTGCGGGTTCAAAGTGCTCAGCACACATCTAGATTCCTTTGGGTGTCTAGTTTCCAAAATGGGATCACTTGTGTGGGAGGTTTCCACTGTTTAGGCACATCAGGGGTTCTCCAAATGTGACATGACCGATCTCAATTCCAGCCAATTTTGGGTTGAAAAGTCAAACGGGGCTTCTTCCCTTCTGAGCCCCTGCTGTGCACCCAAACAGTGGTTTTTCCCCACAAATCAGGTATCGGCATACTGAGGAGAAATTGCACAACTTTATCTTTCCACTTTCTCCTTTTACTCTTTTGAAAAAAAAAATTGTTGCTAAAAGATCATTTTTGTGACTGAAAGGTTAAATGTTCATTTTTCCTTCCACATTGATTCTGCTCCTGTGAAACACCTGAAGACAGGGCTGCCACTAGAAATTTTGGGGCCCCATACTGGCAAAATTTTTGGGGCCCCTTGAGACTCCGCCCAGGTTCCACCCATCAAACTGTCCACAGTCCCACCGCTCTCTCTTGGAAAAACTCAACTTTTCACCTATCACACATTAACAGTTCCTATCACCAGATCACACATATAGCCGGCAGCTTTTGCTTTGGACAAAAGATTTTTTTAAGCCGCCACCATAACAGGTTAGACACTTTTGGCCGGGCTCTACTCTACTGTAACCCATTAAATATTTGTTAAAATATGCAATACAATTTAGGTATATTTTTATTTATTTTTCAATTTTTAAAATGACCAATAATATCAAATACAAGGAACAAATACTGCTACACCATGTCCATACCACATATTACCACTACAGTGACCTATAATACCACATACAAGGAACAAATACCGCCACACCATGACCAGACTACATATTACTACCATAGTGACCGAATAATATCACATACAAGGAACAAATACCACCGCACCATGACCAGACCACATATTACCACCACAAAGTGACCAAATAATAGCACACACAAGGGACAAATACCACTGCACCATGCCCAGACCACATATTACAACCACATGGTGACTGAATACTACAAAGCTGATCATTAGTGTTGAGCATTCCAATACTGCAAATATCGGGTATCGGCCGATATTCGCGGTATCGGAATTCCGATACTGAGTTCCGATACTTTTTGCATATCGAATACCGGAATCGGAAGTTCCCATCATGCTATGAGCCAGTTTGATTTGATTCAGCCAATGAGGAATCCTAAGAAGTGTGGGCACATCCTGTTAGGCATGTAGGCATGTTAACTAATGGCATGGCTATGATTGGCTGCTGAAATGATGTCATGATGCACTATAAAAGCTGCCGCCGCCATTTTGGGTTCACTCTGCTGTGAATTCAGTTAGGGACAGGACGCTGCTGTTCAGACTCTGAGGGACAGTTAGAGTTAGCGATTTGCTATATTTTGCTTTACCCCGGCTATTTTAGCAACCGCTGTGTGAAGCTTTCTTTTGCCTTGCAGCGCTGTTCACAGCTGTCTGCAAGGTCTGTGTGTGTGAGTACTGCTCACGCTGTAGTGTGTTCTGCAGCCACCTCTGGTTGTAGTCCGCTCAGCGTGCATCACTGCCTCATACATAGTTCTTTTTTTGTTTTATTGCTGCTCATTTTTCCTGATTTCTCCTATTAGTGTGCTTCCATCCATATCCATCTACATTGGTTGCAAACACTATATAGGAGTAGATAGCGGAGCCTTTCTGCAGCCATTCCGTGCTAGTGCACAGTTCTCTGCACTCTTCACGGCTGTCTGTGAGGTCTCTGTGTGTGAGTGCTGCTCACACTGTAGTGTGTTCTGCAGCCACCTCTGGTTGTAGTCCGCTCAGCGTGCGTCACTGCCTCATACATTGTCCTTTTTTGCTGTACTGCTGCTTATTTTTCCTGAATTTCTAGTATTAGTGTGCTTCCATCCGTATCCAGCTAGATTGGTTGCAAACACTATATAGGAGTAGATAGAGGAGCCTTTCTGCTGGCTTGTGCCCTGCAGGCCCAGCCAGATTAGTATTAGCCTATTTTTTGTAGCCTCATCTATTGCATTGTAGGTTACCTTCCTGCATTGTAATAGCTACAAAAAGTTTGTGATACTATCGCTTTTACATCTTTGGTCACATCCTTTTTTTTTGTGAAAAAAAACACGTAAATAAAGTTCACCAAACACTCCACTTTACAGTTGTGTGGGCCACATTAGCTCATATTAGAAGGCAGGGAGTAAGGCACGTGGTCATGGGCATGGAGTTTCAGCAGGGAGAGGACGTGGGGATTCTGTGCCTGCTGCAGGCACCAGTGACTCATTATCCCCCAGTTTTCCCAGGGAACAGTCCCTTATGCGTAGCTTTGTAGGACCTCGCCGTACCCCACTGCTGCGGGAGGAACAAATTGAAGCCGTTGTCAGATGGATGGCAGCTAACGCATCAACTTCAATTACTTCCACATCCTCTCAGGTCCACAGCACTGAAGAGCAACCATCTGTCTCTTCACCACCTGCCAAATTGCCCAGGCAGTCAGAGAGCCCTAGACAGGAGCCATCTCTACTTCTGTTCTCTGAATCTCTTGGCTTGGAAAGAGGGGGCCAGCCAAGCAGCATTCTAGAATGTGAAGAAGAGGGAGTATGAAGTGATGCGCAACCGCTTTGTCTCTCTGAATCTGAAGAGGCGGGTGGGCCAGTGCCTATGGTCAGCACACCTCAGTATGCATCTGATAATGATACTCCGGTGCCACTTTCTGGTGCGTACTGTGCTGGCGAGACTACCCAGGAGAAGCAGGTGTTTGAAGAGGGTACTGTAGATGATGAGGTCCTTGACCCATCATGGCGTGAGGAACAGGAAGGTGGTGGGAGCAGCTCTGAGGAAGAGATTCCCGGAACAGCCAAAACAGAAGGGAGAGGGAGGGGGCAGACTTGGTTGCCTGTAGCCTCCACATCAGCACCCATTAGGAGCATTCCTCTTCCAAAACCCAAAACGGGTGCGCCCAGGACTTGCAGTGCGTGGTCCTTTTTTGACACAGTTGCAGATGACATTTGCTTTGTCAAATGCAAGCTGTGTAATCAGAAAGTCAAAAGAGGGAAAAGTGTCAGCAACCTCAACACCACAAATATGTGGAAACATGTGCGGACCAAGCACGTGGTGGAGTTACAAAGACACACTGAAGACGTAGGCCAACCTACAGCACCACCTACCACCTCTTCAGCTCGTGTTGTAGCCTCTTCCTCCAGCTCACACACAGCTGGTTCGGCTTCCTCACAGGATCGCCATGGAAGAACCTCTGGCACTGTTGTACAGAGACCCAGTGTAATTCCACCCACAGCACCACGTTCCCTTTCATCCTCACACTCCCAAGCCACTCTACAGCCATCGGTAGCACAGGCATGGGAGAAAAGGTGGCCATACTCGGCAAACCTTCCCCGAGCACAGGCACTGAATGCTGGCATTGCAAAACTACTGTCCCTTGAAATGCTCTCATTCAGGCTGGTGGAGACTGACACCTTCCGTAACTTCATGGCATTGGCAGTCCCACAATGTAACGTGCCCAGCCGCTTTTATTTCAGCAGTAGTGTTGAGCATTCCGATACTGTAAATATTGGGTATCAGCCGATATTCGCTGTATCGGAATTCCGATACCGAGTACCGATATTTTTACAATATCGGATACCGGAATCGGAAGTTCCCATAATGCAATGAACCACTGTTGCGGCTGATTGGCTGCTGAAATGATGTCATCATGATGCGCAATCTGTGCGCATCATGATGCGTGGTCTGTGCGGGCCTGCCAGGGGTCTGTGCGGGCCTGTTGGGGGTCTTTGCAGGCCTGCTGGGGGTCTGTGCGGGCCTGCCGGAGGTCTGTCCGGGCCTGCCGGGGGTCTGTGCGGACTGCCAGGGGTCTGTGCGGGCTGCCAGGGGTCTGTGCGGGCCTGCCGGGGGTCTGTACGGGACTGCCGGGGGTCTGTGCAGACTGCCGGGGGTCTGTATGGGCCTGCCGGGGGTCTGTGTGGGCCTGCTGGCGGTCTGTGCGGGCCTGCCGGGGGTCTGTGTGGGATGCCCGGGGGTCTTTGTGCCTGTGTGCAGGCATCGTCCGATGGTACTACAAGTCCCAACGGGCTATGCCTGCTACAATGACAGTGACTGACACATTAGCCAATGATGGGACAGTAGTAGTCTCATCATACGGCTAATGTACCTCCGCCCACCGCTCTGGCTGAAGTTTTTCCCTCTCAGCCACCCTCTTAAACACCGTCAGGAAGGCCTCCACATCATCCTCAGGGGTCATTTTTTGTAATGCGCGTCTTACCGCCTTCTCGACGTCGGTGGCATCAGCCCGACCTGGGGTTGGGGCGCTCGTCCTGCTCTCCTGGATGGCGGTTGCCAGAAGCTGCATCTGCTGCCGTTGTTCCTGCTGGCTCTGCTGGAACTGCTGCCGCTGCTCCTCCTGGCTTTGCTGGATCTGCTGTAACAACAGTTTGTTGGTTTCCTGCTGCAGTGCCTGGGACTGGACCAGGTGTTTCAGCAGGTCCTCCATTATTCCAGGCAGTGCTTGTTGCCCCGCTGCAAACTTCACCCAGGACATGCAGCGACTGTCTCAAGTCTCTTGCTGGGACCGCTGCCCGCACGTGTACCACCAATTGTAGGGATGTAACTCGCTTAGGTGCAGCGGGAGACAAATATGATACAGGTTCTTCCAAAGTTCATGTGGTTTATTCACATCATAAACACACAAGGCAGCGTAACACCAAAAAGGAACCTTTAGCTCAGGCAAAAACACAAATGTCCGTGGTTGTAGACTCAGACCAGGAGTCTCAGCACACATGGGAGGCTTAGTCCTCCCCACACACAACTCCCTGGTTCAGGAGCAGGTCACATTATAAGGCTGTAGCCACACCCACGAACCCAGCAGCTGACTGGTCACCTGACTGTGACCTCACCACAGGTCCTTCAAACAACAACAATAATAATAATATCTGGTATGCTTTAATTATGCCTTACATTATAGAGACAAGCCATTTATGAGGCACATATCTCCCATCGATTACACGACCCTTAGCCCTGCCACAATACATACTACATATATACAACATTCATACAGCATACATACATACTACATACATACTTCATATATACTACATTCATACAACATACATACTACATATATACTACATTCATACAGCATACATACATACTACATACTGTACATACTACATATGTACAACATTCATACAACATACATACATACTACATACATACTCCATTCATACAGCATACATACATACTAAATACATACTACATATATACTACATTCATAGAACATACATACATACTACATACATACTCCATTCATACAGCATACATACATACTAAATACATACTACATATATACTACATTCATACAACATACATACATACTACATACATACTACATATGTACAACATTCATAGAACATACATACATACTACATACATACTCCATTCATACAGCATACATACATACTAAATACATACTACATATATACTACATTCATACAACATACATACATACTTCATATATACTACATTCATGCAACATACATACAGTTGTGGCCAAAAGTATTGACACCCCTGCAATTCTGTCAGATAATACTCAGTTTCTTCCTGAAAATGATTGCAAACACAAATTCTTTGGTATTATTATCTTCATTTAATTGGTCTTAACTGAAAAAAACACAAAAGAGAATGAAGCAAAAAGCAAAACATTGATCATTTCACACAAAACTCCAAAAATGGGCCAGACAAAAGTATTGGCACCTTCAGCCTAATTCTTGGTTGCACAACCTTTAGCCAAAATAACTGCGACCAACCGCTTCCGGTAACCATCAATGAGTTTCTTACAATGCTCTGCTGGAATTTTAGACCATTCTTCTTTGGCAAACTGCTCCAGGTCCCTGATATTTGAAGGGTGCCTTCTCCAAACTGCCATTTTTAGATCTCTCCACAGGTGTTCTATGGGATTCAGGTCTAGACTCATTGCTGGCCACCTTAGAAGTCTCCAGTGCTTTCTCTCAAACCATTTTCTAGCGCTTTTTGAAGTGTGTTTTGGGTCATTGTCCTGCTGGAAGACCCATGACCTCTGAGGGAGACCAAGCTTTTTTACACTGGGCCCTACATTATGCTGCAAAATTTGTTGGTAGTCTTCTGACTTCATAATGCCATGCACACGGTCAAGCAGTCCAGTGCCAGAGGCAGCAAAGCAACCCCAAAACATCAGGGAACCTCCGCCATGTTTGACTGTAGGGACCGTGTTCTTTTCTTTGAATGCCTCTTTTTTTCTCCTATAAACTCTATGTTGATGCCTTTGCCCAAAAAGCTCTACTTTTGTCTCATCTGACCAGAGAACATTCTTCCAAAACGTTTTAGGCTTTTTCAGGTAAGTTTTGGCAAACTCCAGCCTGGCTTTTTTATGTCTCGGGGTAAGAAGTGGGATCTTCCTGGGTCTTCTACCATACAGTCCCTTTTCATTCAGACGCCGACGGATAGTACGGGTTGACACTGTTGTACCCTCGGACTGCAGGGCAGCTTGAACTTATTTGGATGTTAGTCGAGGTTCTTTATCCAACATCCGCACAATCTTGCGTTGAAATCTCTTGTCAATTTTTCTTTTCCGTCCACATCTAGGGAGGTTAGCCACAGTGCCATGGGCTTTAAACTTCTTGATGACACTGTGCACGGTAGACACAGGAACATTCAGGTCTTTGGAGATGGACTTGTAGCCTTGAGATTGCTCATGCTTCCTCACAATTTGGTTTCTCAAGTCCTCAGACAGTTCTTTGGTCTTCTTTCTTTTCTCCATGCTCAATGTGGTACACACAAGGACACAGGACAGAGGTTGAGTCAACTTTAATCCATGTCAACTGGCTGCAAGTGTGATTTAGTTATTGCCAACACCTGTTAGGTGCCACAGGTAAGTTACAGGTACTGTTAATTACACAAATTAGAGAAGCATCACATGATTTTTCGAACAGTGCCAATACTTTTGTCCACCCTCTTTTTTATGTTTGGTGTGGAATTATATCCAATTTGGCTTTAGGACAATCCTTTTTGTGTTTTTTCATTTAAGACAAATTAAATGAAGATAATAATAACAAAGAATTTGTGTTTGCAATCATTTTCAGGAAGAAACTGAGTATTATCTGACAGAATTGCAGGGGTGTCAATACTTTTGGCCACAACTGTACTACATACATACTTCATATATACTACATTCATACAACATACATACATACATACTACATACATACTACATATATACTACATTCATACATACTACATACTACATTCATACAACATGCATACTACATATATACTACATTCATACAACATACATACATACTACATACATACTACATTCATACAACATACATACATGCATACTACATACATACTACATTCATACAACATACATACATACATACATAGTACTTCTACATACATACAACATACATACAACATGCTACAGATATACAAAATACATACAATACATTCATACAATACATACATATAGACATACAGTACATAAAACATAGAGTACATACTCACCTTCACTTGTCACTTTGTTCCCCGAAGCCAGTGTCATCTATAAAAAATATGAAAAAAACAAACAATATACTCCCTGATCCGCAGAAATCCACGAGTGTCCCACGATGATCTCCTGCACTGCATCAATGAGAGGTTACTATAGTTCACTGGTCTCACTTTATGGCAAAAGCTGCGTGGGAAGTTTCTTACACAGCAATGCCAAAGGTGAGACTAGGGACTATTTTTTTACAGTGGCGGAGGAATACAGTGCGGAAGGATATCTACCTCCCATCATTGTATTCCTGGGGCCCCTAGAGAGCGGTCGCATCAGCTGATGCTGCTGTTCTCCACGGGAGATCATCGTGGGACACTTGTGGATTTCTGCGGATCAGGGAGAATATCGCTTGTTTGCTATTTTCATATTTTTTATAGATGACACTGGCTTCGGGGAACAAAGTGACAAGTGATGGTGAGTATGTACTCTATGTTATATGTACTGTATGTCTATATGTATGTATTGTATGAATGTATTGTATATAGTATGTATGTATGTAACATGTTGTATGTATATTGTATGTATGTAGTATGTACTATGTATGTATGTTGTATGAATGTAGTATGTATGTAGTATGCATGTATGTAGTATGAATGTAGTATACTGTATATGTAGTATGTATGTATGTTGTATGAATTTAGTATATATGTAGTATGTACTATGTATGTATGTATGTTGTATGAATGTAGTATATATGTAGTATGTATGTAGTATGCATGTATGTATGTTGTATGAATGTAGTATATATGCAGTATGCATGTATGTATGTTGTATGAATGTAGTATATGTAGTATGTATGTAGTATGTATGTTGTATGAATGTTGTATGAATGTAGTATATATGTAGTATGTATGTATGCTGTATGAATGTAGTATATAAGTAGTATGTATGTAGTAAGTATGTATGTTGTATGAATGTAGTATATATGAAGTATGTATGTAGTATGTATGTAATTTGAATGTTGTATATATGCAGTATGTATGTTGTATGAATGTAGTATATATGAAGTATGTATGTAGTATGTATGTACAGTCATATGTTAAAGTTTGGGCACCCCTATTAATGTTAACCTTTTTTCTTTATATCAATTTTGGTTTTTGCAACAGCTATTTCAGTTTCATATATCTAATAACTGATGGACTCAGTTATATTTCTGGATTCAAATGAGGTTTATTGTACTAACAGAAAATGTGCAATCTGCATTTAAACAAAATTTGACCGGTGCAAAAGTATGGGCACCTCAACATAAAAGTGACATATTTCGTAGATCCTCCTTTTGCAAAAATAACAGCCTCTAGTCGCTTCCTGTAGCTATTAATGAGTTCCTGGATCCTGGATGAAGGTATTTGTGACCATTCCTGTTTACAAAACAATTCCAGTTCAGTTAAGTTTGATGGTCGCCGAGCATGGACAGCCCGCTTCAAATCATCCCACAGATGTTCAATGATATTCAGGCCTGGGGACTGGGGTGGCCATTCCAGAACATTGTAATTGTTCCTCTGCATGAATGCCTGAGTAGATTTGGAGCGGTATTTTCGATCATTGTCTTGCTGAAATATCCATCCCCTGCGTAACTTCAACTTCGTCACTGATCCTTGCACATTATTGTCAAGAATCTGCTGATACTGAGTTGAATCCATGCGACCCTCAACTTTAACAAGATTCCCGGTGCCGGCATTGGCCACACAGCCCCAAAGCATGATGGAACCTCCACCAAATTTTACTGTGGGTAGCAAGTGTTTTTCTTGGAATGCTGTGTTTTTTAGCCTCCATGCATAACGCCTTTTTGTATGACCAAACAACTCAATCTTTGTTTCATCAGTCCACAGGACCTTCTTCCAAAATGAAACTGTGCTTTTGCATACCTCAGGCGACTCTGTGGCATGCTTGCAGAAACGGCTTCTTTCGCATCACTCTCCCATACAGCTTCTCCTTGTGCAAAGTGCGCTGTATTGTTGACCGATGCACAGTGACACCA
Organism: Dendrobates tinctorius; assembly: GCF_039654945.1. NCBI lineage: Eukaryota > Metazoa > Chordata > Amphibia > Anura > Dendrobatidae > Dendrobates > Dendrobates tinctorius. The sequence continues at coordinate 1,343,401 of NW_027361853.1, read as the reverse complement.
TCTGCAGCAAGATGATGCTGCAGGTCTTTGGAGGTGGTCTGTGGATTGTCCTTGACTGTTCTCACCATTCTTCTTCTCTGCCTTTCTGATATTTTTCTTGGCCTGCCACTGCTTGGCTTAACAAGAACTGTACCTGTGTTCTTCCATTTCCTTACTATGTTACTCACTGTGGAAACTGACAGGTTAAATCTCTGAGACAACTTTTTGTATCCTTCCCCTGAAAAGCTATGTTGAATAATCTTTGTTTTCAGATCATTTGAGAGTTGTTTTGAGGAGCCCATGATGCCACACTTCATAGGAGAATCAAATAGGAGAACTACTTGCAAGTGGCCACCTTAAATACCTTTTCTCATGATTTGATACTCCTGGCTATGAAGTTCAAAGCTCAATGAGGTTACAAAACCAATTTAGTGCTTCAGGAAGTCAGTAAAAAGTAGTTAGGAGTGTTCAAATCAAGAAAATGATGAGGGTGACCATACTTTTGCACTGGTCAAATTTTGTTTAAATGCAGATTGCACATTTTCTGTTAGTACAATAAACCTCATTTGAATCCAGAAATATAACTGAGTCCATCAGTTATTAGATATATGAAACTGAAATAGCTGTTGCAAAAACCAAAATTGTTATAAAGAAAAAAGGTTAACATTAATAGGGGTGCCCAAACTTTAACATATGACTGTATGTTGTATGAATGTTGTATACATGTATGTAGTATGTATGTAGTATGTATGTATGTTGTATGAATGTAGTATATATGTAGTATGTATGTAGTATTTTTTTTTCTTTTTTTTTTTACATTCAACACATTAGCCGGATGATGGGACTACTACTGTCCTATCATTGGCTAATGTGTCAATCACTGTCATTGTAGCAGGCATAGCCCGATGGGACTTGTAGTCCCATCGGACGATGCCTGCACACACACAAAACCCCCGGCAGGCCCGCACAGACCCCCGGCAGTCCACACAGACCCACAGCAGGCCCGCACAGACCCCTGGCAGCCGGCACAGACCCTCGGCAGGCCCGTACAGAGCCCCCGCAGGCCCGCACAGACCCCTGGCAGCCGGCACAGACCCCCAGCAGCCGGCACAGACCCCTGGCAGGCGGCCCGTACAGACCCCCGGCAGGCCCGCACAGACCCCCACACGCACACATAGACACGCACAGTGTCTGCCCACGTATCGCCCACACTCTTCCCCCCTCCCGAACAGGATGTGCAATTAAAGAAAGGGTTTTTTTTAATTCCGATATTTCTGTCCCATTGACTTGAATGGGACTTCCGGTATCGGAATCGGCGATACCCGATACTTTTTGGGTATCGGCCGATCTAATCCGATCCGGTATTTCTCAATATCAGATGGTATCGCTCAACACTATTCAGCAGGCAAGCCGTCCCTGCCCTGCAAAAGCATGTGGAGGGAAAAATTAAACATGCGCTACTAAACGCCGTCAGTAGCAAGGTCCACCTGACCACTGATGAGTGGACCAGTAACCATGGACAGGGACGATACCTTTCCCTCACTGCCCATTGGGTAAATGTTGTGGTGCCAACTCCAAGGATTGCAGGAATCCAGTCTGTACACATTGACTCCTCCTCATACTCCAGTTCCTCTGAATCAGCGCTGCAGGAGCCGTCACGGTCTACCTCCACATGGACCGTGAACGCTTACCTGCTACGACCGATATGAGCACAGCCGTGGCCAAACGTCAACAGGCCGTACTGAAATTAATTTCTTTGGGGAATCGAAGCCACACAGCGCAAGAACTCTGGAATGCCATCAAGCAGGAGAGCGACGTGTGGTTTCTGCCAGCGAATCTCCAACCAGGCTTGGTAGTGTGTGATAATAGCCGAAATCTGGTGGCAGCTCTGGGCCTAGGCAACCTCACTCACATCCCATGTCTGGCACATGTGCTCAACTTGGTCGTGCAGAGTTTTTTGAGGGACTATCCGGATCTTGATGCACTGCTGCACAAGGTCCGCATAGAGTGCACTCACTTGCGGCGTTCCAGCATGGCAAGATCGTGCATTGCAGCTCTGCAGCACCGATTACGCCTTCCGGTACATCGCATCATATGTGACCTACCCACCAGGTGGAATTCAACGTTACATATGTTGGAGCGGTTGTGTGAGGAGCAGGCAGCAGTAATGGAGTACCAGCTGCATCAGGCGCAAACAAGTCGCACTGCGCGCCGTTCACACTTCACCACCACTGAGTGGGCCTCTATCTGCCAAGTTTTGCGTGCCTTCGATGATTCCACGCGGATGGCGAGTGCAGATGATGCACTACTCAGCATGACTGTTCCCCTTATCTGCCTGATTGAAAAAACACTGCAAGCACTAAGGGAGGAGGTTTTGGAAGAGGTGGAGGATGAGGAGTTACAAATGCCATCTGCTTCTGGACAGTCTGCGCAACGTGGTTCCTCACAAAGGCCTAGGTAGGGGACACTTTGTGAGGAGGATGAGGAGGAGTCAATGGAGAAGGAAGACATCTATCCAGAGGAGGGAGGTTCACAATGCTCTAGTAGTCAGTATGTAGAGCGAGGGTGGGGTGATGCAGAGCAGGTAGAAATGATGCCTCAAGCAGGAGACAGCGTTTCTTGGCCAGTTGGGAGTCTGCAGCACATGGTTGATTTCATGCTGCAGTGCCTGAGAAACGACCGCCGCATCGCCCACATTCTCAACACGGCTGATTATTGGGTGTACACCCTCCTAGATCCTCGCTACCGGGACAACTTACAAAACCTCATAACACCGTTGAACCGGGAGCGTAAAATGTGGGAGTACCAAGACACACTGGTGCATTCCATCATGTTCTCCATTCCACCCAAAAGCAGTGCTGCTAGTGCTTTACAAAGCAGCTCTGTCCGTCGAGGCAGTGGAGGAAGCTCTGCACAAAGAGGGAGCAGAAGCAGCGCCTCAGCACAAGGCAAGACCAGTATGGCCCAAATGTGGCAAAGTTTTGTGTCCCCGCCACAAATGTCTACACCATCACAGACGGCTCCAGTCAGCAGGAGGCAACGTTTCCGTCAGATGGTGACAGATTACACGTCTTGCCCTCTCAATGTACTCCCAGACGGTTCTTCCCCCTTCAAGTTTTGGGTCTCTAAGCTGGATACATGGCAGAGCTTAGCCAGTATGCATTGGAGGTGCTGGCTTGCCCTGCTGCTAGTGTATTATCGGAATGCATCTTTAGCGCCGCAGGTGGTGTACTAACAGACCATCGCATGCGACTATCCTCCGATAACGTTGACCGGCATACTTTTCTGAAAATGAACAAGACCTGGATCTCACCGGAATTTGCCAGTTCTCTTCCAGATTAAATAATTGGTTGGCAACAGTATCCAGGTCTCCTGTTGTGTTCATGTTTCTACCACCTGAACTGTAATCCCTGGGCTCCAACACCGCCAGTTGTTGCTCAGAAGTGCCGTCTGCACAGTCAACACATGCTCCAGTGTTATTGGGGTTCAGCTGCTCCCCTGCTGTGTTTCCAGCAATGTCTCCTGCTCTGTCCACATTCACACTACTACTGATTTCAAACTTGCTCCAATTAGGCCTCTGGCTCCACTCTGTCTCTAGCATTTACCCTGGGCTCCAACACTGCCAGTTGCTGCTCAGAAGTGCCATCTGCACAATAAACACATACTCCTGTGTTACTGGGGTTCAGTAACGTCAGCTGATCCCCTGCTGTGTGTCCAGCAATTTCTCCTGCTCTGTGGGAATGTGGACAGAGCAGGAGAAATTGCCGGACACACAGCAGGGGATCAGCTGACTTTACTGAACCCCAATAACACAGGAGCAGGTGTTGACTGTGCAGATGGCACTTCTCAACAGCAACTGGCGGTGTTGGAGCCCAGGCTCAATACTAGAAAAATAGTGGAGCCAGAGGCTTAATTGGAGCACGTTTAAAATCAGTAGTAGTCTACAACAGATATTAAACTTGATCCAATTAGGCCTCTGGCTCCACTATGTTTGTAGTATTAACTCTGGGCTCCAACACCGCCAGTTGCTGCTCAGAAGTGCCGTCTGCACAGAGAAAAACACTAGCTACAGTGTTAGTGGGGTTCAGTAATGTCAGCTGCTCCCCTGCTGTGTGTCCGGCAATATCTCCTGCTCTGTCCACATTCACACAACATCAGATATTAAACTTGCTCCAATTAGGCCTCAGCCTACACCCTGATTGACCTTGGGCTCCAACACTGCCAGTTGCTGCTCAGAAGTGTCATCTGCACAGAGAAAAACACTAGCTCCTGTGTTAGTGGGGTTCAGTAACGCCAGCTGCTCCCCTGCTGTGTGTCCGGCAATGTCTCCTGCTCCCTCCACATTCACACAACATCAGATATTAAACTTGCTCCAATTACCCCTCAGCCTACACCCTGATTGAACCTGGGCTCCAACACTGCCAGTTGCTGCTCAGAAGTGCTGTCTGCACAGAGAAAAACACTAGCTCCTGTGTTAGTGGGGTTCAGTAATGTCAGCTGCTCCCCTGCTGTGTGTCTGGCAATATCTCCTGCTCTGTCCACATTCACACAACATCAGATATTAAACTTGCTCCAATTAGGCCTCAGCCTACACCCTGATTGACCTTGGGCTCCAACACTGCCAGTTGCTGCTCAGAAGTGTCATCTGCACAGAGAAAAACACTAGTTCCTGTGTTAGTGGGGTTCAGTAATGTCAGCTGCTCCCCAGCTGTGTGTCCGGCAATGTCTCCTGCTCCGTCCACATTCACACAACATGAGATATTAAACTTTCTCCAATTAGGCCTCAGCCTACACCCTGATTGACCCTGGGCTCCAACACTGCCAGTTGCTGCTCAGAAGTGCCGTCTGCACAGAGAAAAACACTAGCTCCTGTGTTAGTGGGGTTCAGTAATGTCAGCTGCTCCCCAGCTGTGTGTCCGGCAATGTCTCCTGCTCCGTCCACATTCACACAACATCAGATATTAAACTTGCTCCAATTAGGCCTCAGCCTACACCCTGATTGACCCTGGGCTCCAACACTGCCAGATGCTGCTCAGAAGTGCCGTCTCCACAGAGAAAAACACTAGCTCCTGTGTTAGTGGGTTTCAGTAATGTCAGCTGCTCCCCTGCTGTGTGTCCGGCAATGTCTCCTGCTCCGTCCACATTCACACAACATCAGATATTAAACTTGCTCCAATTAGGCCTCAGCCTACACCCTGATTGACCCTGGGCTCCAACACTGCCAGTTGCTGCTCAGAAGTGCCGTCTGCACAGAGAAAAACACTAGCTCCTGTGTTAGTGGGGTTCAGTAATGTCAGCTGCTCCCCTGCTGTGTGTCCGGCAATATCTCCTGCTCTGTCCACATTCACACAACATCAGATATTAAACTTGCTCCAATTAGGCCTCAGCCTACACCCTGATTGACCTTGGGCTCCAACACTGCCAGTTGCTGCTCAGAAGTGTCATCTGCACAGAGAAAAACACTAGCTCCTGTGTTAGTGGGGTTCAGTAACGCCAGCTGCTCCCCTGCTGTGTGTCCGGCAATGTCTCCTGCTCCCTTCACATTCACACAACATCAGATATTAAACTTGCTCCAATTACCCCTCAGCCTACACCCTGATTGACCCTGGGCTCCAACACTGCCAGTTGCTGCTCAGAAGTGCCGTCTGCACAGAGAAAAACACTAGCTCCTGTGTTAGTGGGGTTCAGTAATGTCAGCTGCTCCCCTGCTGTGTGTCCCGCAATATCTCCTGCTCCGTCCACATTCACACAACATCAGATATTAAACTTGCTCCAATTAGGCCTCAGCCTACACCCCGATTGACCCTGGGCTCCAACTATGCCAGTTGCTGCTCAGAAGTGCCGTCTGCACAGAGAAAAACACTAGCTCCTGTGTTAGTGGGGTTCAGTAATGTTAGCTGCTCCCCAGCTGTGTGTCCGGCAATGTCTCCTGCTCCGTCCACATTCACACAACATCAGATATTCAACTTGCTCCAATTAGGTCTCAGCCTACACCCTGATTGACCCTGGGCTCCAACACTGCCAGTTGCTGCTCAGAAGTGCTGTCTGCACAGAGAAAAACACTAGCTCCTGTGTTAGTGGGGTTCAGTAATGTCAGCTGCTCCCCAGCTGTGTATCCAGCAATGTCTCCTGCTCCGTCCACATTCACACAACATCAGATATTAAACTTGCTCCAATTAGGCCTCAGCCTACACCCTGATTGACCCTGGGCTCCAACACTGCCAGTTGCTGCTCAGAAGTGCCATCTCCACAGAGAAAAACACTAGCTCCTGTGTTAGTGGGGTTCAGTAATGTCAGCTGCTCCCCTGCTGTGTGTCCGGCAATGTCTCCTGCTCCGTCCACATTCACACAACATCAGATATAAAACTTGCTCCAATTAGGCCTCAGCCTACACCCTGATTGACCCTGGGCTCCAACACTGCCAGTTGCTGCTCAGAAGTGCCGTCTGCACAGAGAAAAACACTAGCTCCTGTGTTAGTGGGGTTCAGTAATGTCAGCTGCTCCCCTGCTGTGTGTCCAGCAATGTCTCCTGCTCCGTCCACATTCACACAACATCAGATATTAAACTTGCTCCAATTAGGCCTCAGCCTACACCCTGATTGACCCTGGGCTCCAACACTGCCAGTTGCAGCTCAGAAGTGCCATCTGCACAGAGAAAAACACTAGCTCCTGTGTTTGTGGGGTTCAGTAACGCCAGCTGCTCCCCTGCTGTGTGTCCGGCAATGTCTCCTGCTCCGTCCACATTCACACAACATCAGATATTAAACTTGCTCCAATTAGGCCTCAGCCTACACCCTGATTGACCCTGGGCTCCAACACTGCCAGATGCTGCTCAGAAGTGCCGTCTGCACAGAGAAAAACTCTAGCTCCTGTGTTAGTAGGGTTCAGTAACGTCAGCTTGTCCCCTGCTGTGTGGACTGCAATATCTCCTGCTGCCTCCACATTCAAGCTAGATCATATTTTCAACTTGCTCCAAGTAGGCCTCAGCCTGCTGCATGATTGACACTGGGCTTCAACACAGCCAGTTGTCGCTCGGAAGTGCTGTCCGCACAGAGAAAAACACTAGCTCCTGTGTTAGTGGGGTTCAGTCACGCCAGCTGCTCCCCAGCTGTGTGGACGGCAAAGTCTCCAGCTGCCTCCACATTCAAACTACTGCGGATTTTTAACCGTGCTCCACTTAGGCCTCTGGCTCCACTGTCTCTAGTATTTCCCCTGGCCTCCAACCCCACCAGTTGCTGCTCTGAAGTGGCGTCTGCACAATCCACACTTGTTACTGGGGCTCAGTCACGTCAGTTGATCCCCTGATGTGTGTCCGGCAATGTCTCCTGCTCTGTCCACATTCCCATTACTAGTAGTGGGAATGTGGACAGAGCAGGAGACATTGCCGGACACACATCAGGGGATCAACTGACGTGACTAAGCCCCAGTAACACAGGAACAAGTGTGGATTGTGCAGACGCCATTTCAGAGCAGCAACTGGCGGGGTTGGAGGCCAGGGGAAATACTAGAGACAGTGGAGCCAGAGGCCTAAGTGGAGCACAGTTACAATCAGTAGTAGTCTACAACCTATATAAAACTTGCTGCAAGTAGGCCTCCGCCTGCAGCATGATTGATCCTGGGCTTCAACACAGCCAGTTTTCGCTCGGAAGTGCCGTCCGCACAGAGAAAAACACTAGTTCCTGTGTTAGTTTCTCTGCTCCCTCTCCCGATATTCAGCTGTCAGCTGCTGGATGGTCCGCTGGCATTGGGCCCAGCTCTCTTCTTCCTCCCGCTCTTCCCGGGACCTGCTCTCACCCACGGGACTAGCATCCCGGTCCCAGACAAGGTCCAGCATGACCTGCCCTGCCGCTACCACTGGCGTACAACCCAGGGCCTTCCCAGGTTCAGGGGCTGCAGTCCTACCTGGGGCCTGCTGGCGGTGTTCCAGCTCCGGTGCAGGCTTGAGGCGGTGGGCCGCTGCCGGGATGTCCACCAGAATGGCTGGTCTGGGTGCCGGTGGTGGTGGAGCGGGTGATGGTTCCGGGTCCGCAGAGGCCTCCGATGGGACCTGCACAGCCGCGTCAGGTCCAGGCAATAGCGCGGCTTCAGCTCCCGGGGTCTCCGGGGACTCCTCCAGGTGGGCCGCGACCAGCTGTATGGACAGCTTGGAGATACAGACTGGCGCTGCCGGAGGATAGTCCGGTGCAGCGGTGGCAGGTACCGATGGAGCGGGTACCGCAGGCGTAGGCCCCTCCTGGGCATGTTGCCGGTTCAGTCTCTCCAAGGCCTCCTGTCTCAGCAGCAGCCGGGTGGTCAGCTCGATTATTTCCTCTCCCAGCTGCCGGCGGTTCATCTCTGAGATCGGGTCGGAGCCTTCAGCCATGGCGCCAGGGAGATCCGTTTCCCCGCGCTCCGCAGGCCTCCTTCCCTCACTATCCAAAATGGCGTTCTTCTTCCTGCCTCAGCCCCTTTCCCACCACTGGCTTCTTCTGCTCCTCCTTCCGGGGGTGGCGTCTTCTTCCAGCACCTCCATACCAAGCCAGTATACGAACCCCTCGGGGGGTGGGCCATGTCGCTGTCACATAGAAATTCAGGCAGGGAAGGCCCAATACTCTTCACGGTCTTTTCCTAGGACCTCCCATCTCTTCACGCCCTTCTTCTCTGCGCCAGCGGCCATTTCTAATATCCATTTAACAGTCTATTAAATTAGGTCTTCTGCACATTTTCAAAAGTTCAAAGTCTCACAAATTTCAGGCACACAGAACCCGATGGTATCAGGTCTCGTCATCCTGTTCGTGACGCCAAGTTGGGTCGCCCTCCCAGTGCCGTGGGGTACTCGGTACCGGGCCGGTGTCAGCGGGATGTGTCACAGCGGTGGTGACCTTGTCCGTGTCCCTGGGTGCCCAAATCAATGGTGGTTTGTAGTTAATGGAATAGTTTGTGACGCCACCTGTGGTGTTTGGCAAGCAAGATGTTAAGCCAACGCTGCGTGCAGATCCTCTGGGGCTGATGGTGTGTTGCAGCATAGATGGTGTAGCTCCCCACTGGTGAAGCTGTAACTCCAGGGCAGTGTAATTGCTATAGATGAGAATGGGTGCAGGTGGTGTGAGGAATGTTGGTATCCAGATGTAGCGGTGCTGACGGGGTTAGCGCACAAATGAATGGAAGACACCAGGGCTTGCAGTTCCAAAGCTTTACTCACAGTTCATGGTACACACTGGTGCCCGCTTCCATGCCGTGTCCTCCGGGGCAGAGACTCAAATCAACCTCCCGGGCAAGTCAGGATTCTCCTCTCCAACACTCCGCCAACATGTACCTTTCCTGAACGACTCCTCTATTGTGCCTTAAGTTGTGAAGAGCTCCAGTACCGTAGTACTCTGGAGTTCCTCCTGTCAGATATTCCTAACAACTCTACTCGTATGGCAGACAGCTGTAGCCTCTCTCGGGGACTCCCTTCTCCGGAGTCCTGGCTCTCTATTCAATTGCTGTTGTGCCCCAAGTCTTAGATGGGAGTAGTGCATTTACAGCCAACTACTCCACCGGTGTCTGCTGCAGAACCATAAGTGTCCATACAACCTCGGGGACTGGGCCCCGGCCCTGCGCTGAGAACCTATAGGCAGGGTTCCTCTTCCAACCCACGTCTCCTCTCTGTTCTCCTACTCCTTCGTTCCGTACTGATCCTTCTCTCTCTTATGGAAGCTTAGGTTGCAGTTCTATGTCTTTCTCCTGTTCCTTTCCCGTGCCAGCTGGCTCAGATCACGGAGGCAGCTGCAGCACTCCTTCTCTCCCTCTTCTAGGGATCTCCTTCCTCTTGGACCCGTCCCCAGACTCTCCTGACTGACTGTCCTTCTCTCACCTGACCTCCCGCCAGACTGACCTCAGACTGATCTCAGACTGATGTGTAATTCTAAACCTTCCCAACCTTTTATATGGATCTCTACTCCACCCACCTCCCAGCACATCCAGTGTTCCATGCAGGGAACCACCAGAGGTGCTCTGCTACTCTCTAAGCACTGAGCCGCAATGTGGTTGTGCAGAACTACCCTGTTGTGTGGGGTGCGAGTGTTGGAGTGTGGAAAGGAGCTACCAACTTACCTAGGTGGTGGGGCACTACACCTTAGCAGAAGGTGCAGTACCTCTGTGGCGACTGAGCCTCAGGGGCGCCACATGTCAGCCGTGCTTGGACTAATGATCTAAGCTGTAGGAGCTTGTGTCTGGAGAGATGCGGTGTCCAATGACGTCCAGACGCCGAAGCATGCTCAGATGGAAGGAGACTGGATTGGTCCAGAGCCATTTGGAGGAGTGTCTTTTGCCCACGTCAGAATGTGGATGCTGTGACAACGGAGGAGCTGCGTGCTGATTGGTGCTGCTATTGTTTACAAACGTTCTTCATGGGGACACTCGTATATCTGCAGTTATACTATTTGTCTGTTTGTATATTAGCAATCAGGGTTGATGTATTTTCTGGTGAATCGTTAGCAGGCAGCCTGGAGAAATGTGGGGCTATTTTTAACTGTTGAATGTCTATATGTGTATGGAGGCCTTTTATGTCTAGTTTTCATTGGTGCATGTTAAAGTGAGGGGAGGGGTTTGCACTATATAGTTTAGGGTTGAAACACTCCTGTACTGTGCTTGAGAAAGATCTTTGGATGAAAACGTTGCCACAGGAGGCAGAATAAAATGTCAATTCTTTTTCAACAACGTTTGAGGCACTGTCTTTTTTACTATTTGTTATGGACCTATGGGAACGAGTCACCTCCCTCATGTCAAGCATCCAACGCCACAAAAATGATGCAGCGAGTCTACGGTACACTAAAAAATGGCTAGACACGGCCCACGGAAGATACAAGAGACTGTCCGCAAGGTATGTAGCCTTCCTAAAAGACTCTAATATTGATGAAGCCTCATCAGAATTAAGCAAAGTAGATTCCACAGAAAGGGCTGCCGCCGTGCAAGACGCCAAAGATAAAGCGGAGCTCCGTATTGCTCATCTGCAAGAATCAAGATCCCACAGGTCAGGCTCATCCAGACACTCTTCTCGGTCATAAAAATCATCCTGCTCAAGGACTTCAACCCTTAGCGACAGAATCCTAGAGACCCGTTTAAACGCAGAGCGATCCAAAGTAAGACACTCCTACACAGAAAAGAAAGCATAAGCAGAGGCAGAAACCAAGAAAGCAGTGGCAGAAGCCAAGAAAGCAAAAGCAGAGGCAGAAGCCAAGAAAGCAGAGGCAGAAAGCAAGAAAGCAGAAGCAGAGGCAGAAGCCAAGAAAGCGAAAGCAGAAGCATTGGCCCAAGCAAAGATCCTTCAAACAGAAGCAGAGGCTCGGGCAAAGATTCTTCAAACAGAAACGGAGGAAAAAAAATCGCATTAGCTGAAGTAAAAATACTCGGGCAAGCATTGAAGCAAAACCTTGACCTGATTTGCCTACCACCACTGGAAGAAGAGGACCCAGATGTCTGTACCAGTGATTATGTGCAGAAACAGATATCTGCAGCATGCACCTTCTCCAGCGACGTTCAACCCAACAATATGGAAACGTCCAAGTCAGCCCAACTTATGGTGCCAGTGTTACCCACAGCATCTGCAGAAACCCAAGACCAATGCCATAATGTGTCCACTCAGGAGCAGCAATCATTACAAGACGACCACAAGATGCATTCCAGTCCATTTCCACAGTTCAAGCTGCAGTCATCGAAATCTCCAGAGGTTAAACCACAGCTCAACCCTGCAGCAACATCATTCTACCTGGGAAAATTCACCCTTCCACGCCACACAGCTTATTCACCCGAGGGGCACCACAAGCTAACATGGTAAAAAGGAGTAAAGGATCAGACATGTCCGAGTTTGCCAGGTTTATGGTGAGCAAAGAGCTAATCAGCACCAGCCTCTCAAAATTTGACGACTATGCAGAGAACTGCAGAGCCTGGAAAGCAACCTTCAAGGCCGCCATTGCTGACCTCAACCTATCTGCGGAACAGGAGCTCGACCTCATGGTTAAATGGTTGGGTCCTGACTCCACAAACCGTATCAAGAGTCTTCGGACCGTCTACGTGGGGCAAACTGAAGCAGGTCTCGCTGCTGCCTGGCTGAGACTCGAAAGAACCTATGGCAGCGCTGAAGCCATAGAAAAGTCCCTATTCAAGAGACTGCAGAACGTTCCAAGGATCAACCTTAAGGAAGCCCACAAGCTTCTGGACTTAAGTGATCTGCTTATGGAGCTGGAACTTGCAAAAAGAGACTGGACACTGCCCATGGGGTGAACCCAATCGTCTCAAAGCTGCTGCATAGTCTGCAAGAGAAGTGGGCAGTATGTGTTTCCAGGTTCAAAAGGTCACATGATGTCACCTTTCCTCCGTTCAATCAGTTCTGCAAGTTCGTTGATGAACAGGCCCAAATGAGGAATGACCCTAGCCTAGACTTCCTGGAGTCTAACACTGCAGCTCCAGCAACACCCTCATCAAGGTATGAAAGCGTCACACATAGACGCAAGGACTTGAGGAGCAGTGTAAGTGTCAGAAAGACTAATCTGCCACCACCTGCGGTACCCGCTGATAAGCAGTACACTATTCCGTCAAGGGATAAATCTTTCAATCGTGAGTGTCCCATTCACAAAAAAACACACTCGAACAAATGTAGAGGCTTCGGGTCCAAAACCGTGCAGGAGAGCAAGAAAATCCTCAGTGAACTCGGGATGTGTTTCAAGTGCTGCACCTCATTAGAACACATGGCCAAGGACTGCAAATCTGCCATCAAGTGTGAAGAGTGTCATAGTGACAAACACCCATCAGCTTTGCATCCAACCTCAACCACCAGCGATCCGGCAGTTGCAGTTACCTCTAGTCCGGCTACAAGCCATGGCGGGGAGCCACAGAATAACACCAAGTCTACCATGGCTGTCTCCTGCTCATGCTCAGAGGTATGTGGGGAGAGGCAAAGTGATAAATGCTGTGCCAGGATATGCCTAATCAGAGTTTATCCAGAAGGGCAACCAGAGAATGCAGTAAAAATGTATGCCATCATTGACGATCAGAGCAATCAATCCCTAGCTGGACCTAAGTTCTTTGAAGCCTTTGGAATCAAGGGACCAGCAACGCCCTATACTCTGAAGGCTTGCTCAGGCCGCATAGAGACTAGCGGCAGGAGGGCACAAGGTTTCATTGCTTCTCCTGTCAATGGAGGAGTAGAAATACCCCTACAAACGCTAATCGAATGCGATCAAATACCCAGCCAAAGAGATGAAATTCCTACCCCAGAAGCTGCGTTCCACCAACCACACCTAAGGCACCTAGTCAGCGTTATCCCACCTATGGACACAGATGCTGAAATCCTACTTCTGCTCGGCAGAGACAATTTAAGGATACATAAGGTCCGCCAACAGTGCAATGGTCCTGACTATGACCCCTACGCACAGAGACTCGACTTGGGTTTTTCCCCTACCCTTCTGAGCTACCAGGGTAAGACTCCCGAACAATTGTGAACAAGCCTTGTCCAGATTCAACTCTCTCCAGTGCACACTTAGCAACAAACCGGAGATGAAAGAACACATTGTCACCTTTATGAGCAAGATATTGCATAATAACCATGCGGAGCCAGCGCCTCCCTTAAAGGAAAACGAGGAGTGCTGGTACCTACCCTCATTCGGAGTATATCACCCACGGAAACCTAAGCAAATTAGAGTTGTTTTTGATTCAAGCGCCAAACATCAGGGCGTGTCTCTCAACGATGTCCTCCTCAAGGGTCCTAATCTTACAAACAACCAAGTAGGAGTGTTGATGAGGTTCCGGAAAGAGCCCATTGCCATCACCGCCTGTCCGCCTGTGCAGAGAAGCTTAGGCTTGAGGTGGAACCTATCAGTCAACACCTTCAGTTTCCAAATCAACTGTGCAGACAAACCATTCACTAAACCTGGTGTCCTGTCAGTGGTGAATAGCTTATACGACCTACTGGGATTCGTAGCACCAGTTACCATACAAGGTAAATCCCTTCTGAGACAGCTTTCCGAAACCGTCAAGGACTGGGATGCCCCACTATCTCCTGATAAGGAACCAAAATGGGAAACCTGGAAGCAGTCTTTGTGTGCTTTGGATGAAATCCATATACCAAGATGCTACGCCAGAATCTCACTTGCTGCTAGCACTAGGACGGAACTCCATGTGTTCTCAGACGCATCCACAGAAGCCATTGCAGCTGTCGCCTACTTGAAGGTGACGGGACCCGACAATCAAGATCACGTTGGGTTTGTTTTTGGCAAGGCTAAGTTGGCTCCCAAGCCTGACCACACTATTGCCAGGCTCGAACTCTGTGTGACCGTGCTTGCAGTAGAACTCGCAGACTTTATACAGCATGAGCTGGACACCAACATAGATGACGTTCAATACTACAGTGACAGTAAGGTTGTCTTACGTTACATCTACAACCAAACAAGGCACTTCTACTTGTACATCAGTAACCGCATCGAGAGAATAAGGAGGTCTTCCAAGCCTGAACAATGGCATTATGTCCCATCTGAACTTAATCCAGCTGACCATGCCACTAGACCTATGTCTATAAGTTCTTTTGCTAACTCTTCTTGGCTTTCAGGTCCTAAGTTTCTGTTGGAACAGAAGCAAAGTGAATGTGTCCAGGAAGTCTTCAGCATCCAGGATCCGGATGGCGATCCAGAAGTCCGCTCCGACGTCAGTGCTTTGGCCACGAACACTAAACCAACCTCCAGCCTCAGTTGCCAGCGCTTCGAACGCTTCTCCAATTGGATGAAACTTGTCCAGACTATAGCAAGGTTAGTCCACATTGCGAGATCTCTCATTTTTACAGCAAAATTTACAAAACCATTTTTTTTAGGGACCACCTCACATTTGAAATGAGTTTTGGGGGGTCAATATAAAAGAAATTACCCAAAAGTGACATCAATCTAAAAACTGCACCCCTCAAGGTGCACAAAACCACATTCAAAAAGTTTATTAAACCTTCAGGTGCTTCACAAGAACTAAAGCAATGTGGAAGGAAAAAATGAACATTTTACTTTTTTCGCAAAAAATTTACTTTGGAAGCAAACTTTTTTATTTCCACAAGGATATCAGGACAAAATGGACCACAAAATTTGTTGTCCGATTTCTCCTGTGTAGGCTGATACCTCGTATGTGGGGGAAAGTCACTGGGCGCATGGCAGGGCTCAGAAGGGAGGGAGCACCTTTTGACTTTTTTAATGCAAAATTGGATGGAATCAATAGCGGGCACCATGTCGCATTTGGAGACTCCCTGATGTACCTAAACAGTGGAAACCCTCCAATGCTAACTCCAACCCTAACACAGCCCTAACCACAACTCTAACCCCAACACACCCCTAACTACAATCATAACTCCAACACCACCCTAACCTCAACACCACAACTGTAACCCCAACACAACCCTAACCCTAACCTCAACAATACATTTTTTTATTTAGCTTTTTTAATTTACATTTTTATTTATAGCTGAGACCCTGGAGATTTTCTGACACTGGGGGGCGCTATACACTTATTTCTCAGTGCCGTCAAATAGCGGCGCTTAGGAATAAGTACCCTTAACTGCGACTGTTAAGCATGTTAAGGGGTTAAGCATGCTTTCAGTGAATGAACCCATTTTGGTACTTTGATCATCATTTGCAGTCATTTCAGTTCAACACTATCCTTTTTATACAAATAACCACAAACTTGTACAGAATACTCCATGATAAAGATGTGTATAAAAGGCATAACTACACTGTATTTTCAACATTCCTGTGTTACTAATGGGAGGATGGATATTACACATTAAATTGGTCATCAATTTAGAAGCAAAAAGTTCATGCAATTTATTTGTGTATTAAGCTTCAGAACCAATAATGTGATTGGACAACAATAACCTTGTGGCTGTAAGTGGGTCACGTTTGCAGAGTCAATTAATCCACAGGAGACAGGGTTAGTTATAGAGTAGTCAAGATGAAGATACATGCGGTGGAATCATTTGTTTATTTCACCTCATTCACTTTGCACTCATGATCGGTAGTTATCAATATACTGCTGAGCTTTTGTGCAGCTTCTGCTTGGAAACATGTCTGCATATGTAATTGCCAGTACATTCACTTGCTAAGGCAAAGTAATGACATTTGTTGTCTCTCTTTTAAAAACTGGTGCCTGTTTGGTCTTCCCTTGGATATTTTTTTCTTTAGGAGGTTTCTTCAACTTACCAGCACACCAGAGGCACTTAACTAGAGCAGAACTCATCGCAGTCTCCTTTTATCTATAATTTCTTTGTTCCAGCACCTTACAACATTTCACTTACCCTTCATGATGCCGGCTTCACCTCATCCAGAGCAACATGAAAAAAGTCAGTCAATAAAAAATATTGCATACTACAGGGCACTATTAACTTACTGAATGTCTCAATCTCCTTTTGTTCTGTAATGAAAAAAATGAGTTTAATTACTTTTGCATTTTTCTTTTTGGTTCAGGAAGTTGTAATAGTGTTGGCAAAAATTCATGTAGAATAGTAGAAAAATAATCAATTTTTTATATACTAGAGGGCCACGTAAGAATAAATCTTTAAAGTCAAAGCAAAATATCAATACAGATATTTAAAACAGGACTTATTCGGAAGAGGCCCTGAGCACTGTACAATGGCCTTTGCACTTGTACACCCAGTTGTGTCAGCCACCACTTTTGTTGTCACCATTAGTAATGGGTGAACCCAAACAATAAAGTTCGGGGTCCATACCAAGCACTTCGTATTAGTCAATGGACCCTGAACACAGACTTTTCCAGAAAATTCCTGTTACTGTTTGGGTTCAGCAGCCAGGACATCAGGTGTTTCCCACGTTGTCATCTGTGTGACAGTGAGAGAGACAATGGCTCTGATCTGAGGTAAGTTCATTACTGCGGGTAAGAGCGCTGCGGTTCCCACGCTGTCATGCAGATGACAGGGTGTGAGCCAGTAGCTGCGACTGACGGTAAAAGGTTACTGCCAGTCACAGGCATCAGATGATTAGAGTACTACTGTCATCATCATACGCCTGCTCTTGCTGATAGCTATAAAGAAATTAAAAAGAAAAAAAAAATGGCATGGGGTGCCCTCTATTTTTGACAACCAGCATAGGCAAAGCAAGACAGTTGTGGGCTCCATCTCTCAGCTGTCAGCGTGATCTTGGCTAGTTATCAAAAATAGACGGGTCCCCACATCGTTTTTAAATTTATTTAAATAATTTTAAAAAAGCATAGTGTCCCCCCATTTTTGACAACCAGCCAAGCTAAAGAAGACATATGAGGGCTGGTATTCTCAGGCTGGTAAGGGGCCATGGATATTTCCCCCCAGCTTAAAAATAGCAGCCCACAGCCGCCCCAGAAAAGGCTCTACCCACTTATCCTGGTGCGGTGGCAAGTGGGGTAATAGTTATGGGGTTGATGTTTACTTGAAATAAAAATTCCTCACCTCATTACACCGATTTATTTTCAAAAATTAAAATGAAAAAACACATTTCCTCACCTGTGCGAAGACAAGATAATCCACATCTGTCCCAAGACAAACTGGGAGGGGAGTTTTTATATAAAATAAAGGACTTTCTTTTTGCTGTGTCTTTATTAAAATCAGACTATGGGATTAGTAATGGGGGGGTCTTTGAGACACCTCTCCATTACTAACCTGTAGGCTTGATGTCAGTTGACATTACAAAGTTCACATCAACACCACAACTATTACCCCACTTGCCACCACACCAGGGCAGATGGGAACAGCTTGGCAAAGTGCCAGAATTGGTGCATCAAGTAGATGCGCCTTTTTTGGGGCGACTGCAGGCTGATATTTTAAGGCTGGGGGCCAATATCCATTGTTTATTAACTGTCTGATAATATTAGCCCCCAGCCATCGGCTTTAGTTTGGCTGGTTGTCAAAAATGGGGGGAGGGACCTTACACTTTTTTAAAATTATTTAACCCCTTAATGACCACCAATACATCTTTTTACTGACCTCACATATCAGACAATAGCATCTCCCGACTGTATTGCACAAGTGCCGGCTGATGAACACTCTCATCATCATACTCCTGCTCCCGCTGCTATCGACAAGAGCAGGCATACGATGAGGAGAGTAGTCCTCTCATTAGCCGACGCCTGTGACCGGCAGTAACCTTTTTACTGCCGGTCACAGCTGCTTGCTTACACGCTGTCATCTGTCAAGTGAAACGTTACCGCTGATCAGAGCCAGTTTTCTTGTGCTGTCACACAGATGACAGCTTGGGAAAAACTGGATCTTCGGGCCTCACATTTATTTGAATGGGGTCCCGGTTCAGGTACCATTCTGAGTTGTTTTGCCTACATACATACACCTTCCACACAATCAATAGAGAAACTTGAATATTTTTATGCAATTTCCTCATTTTTGTATTATTATTATTATTATGACTATAAAGCAATGATTTGCACGACTCCTTTCTTTTTTCCTTTGCAAAAACTAGGACAACATTGTCACACATCTAAAAGTGTGAATGACTCTGTAAGATTAAAATTAACGTCATTGTCACATTTTCCAATTTGCAGTTTTTCTCTTCTATGCAGATTTAGTATTTTGCCATAAATTATAAGGAAAAATTACCGAAGATATCCACTTAAAATGTGTTCAGCTGTATTGCTATTATAAACATACCCTACTTAACATTGAAATTGCAGCACCAAGAAAGAAAAGTCACGGAATTCTGAACATCACCGGATCGATACATGTTAATGATTTTCAAATTATAAAAAAAAGGAATCAAAGTTTTAAAAATCTCAAATTAGTCACTATTAAGCATGAGCGTAACATGCAGAAATACATACACGTCTTGGCATGCTATCAATGAGGTTATTATATTAACCCCTTAACCCCCGGAGCTTTTTTCAATTTTGCGTTTTCATTTTTCTTTCCCCTTCTTCCCAGAGCCATAACTTTTTTATTTTTCCGTCAATATGGCCATGTGAAGGCTTGTTTTTTGTGGGGCTAGTTGTACTTTGAACGACAACATTGGTTTTATCATGTCGTGTACTAGAAAACAGGAAAAAATTCCAATTGCGGTGAATTTGCAAAAAAAGTTCTATCCCATGCTAATTTTTTGTTTGGCTTTTTTACAGGGTTCACTAAATGCTAAAATTGACCTGCCATTATGATTCTCCAGGTCATTGATGTTCATAAACACCAAAACATGCCTAGGTTCTTTTTCTTCTATATGGTGAAAAAAAATTCCATAAAATAAAAAAGATGCAGGGTCAGTTACTCCATTACCTTGTGGGCCCGCACAGCAATAGTTAAAGCTGCCAGCCAATCGGAGGCTGGCAGTGACATCAGCGTGCAAGTCACCGGCATATGACATCATTGTCATTCACCGGCAAGTGTGCACTTGAAACGCCGGGAGAGATCATCGCCGCAGGAGCCCGGCCAGGTAAGAGGATGGGTGACACAGGCAGGGCTGTGGAGTCGCTAAGCCACAGTTGCGACTCCGACTCCGACTCCTGGATTTTATCAGGCTCCGACTCCGACTCCGGCTCCGACTCAGACTCCGGCTCCGACTCAGACTCCGACTCCTTCATAAATGGCCAATTCATAACAACAAATTTACTGTTGCAAAATATTAAACATCGTGCTTATTCAGTTTCTCACCATCATATAAGTAATCAGACCACTTAGAGCAAAAACTACATTTATTAGAATACAATTAGAATATAGCAAATAACTTTTATAAACTTTTCTAAACTGTAAGTAAATATGCAATAAACACTTTTATGCAGTTAATAAGAAGAAATCTATAAATTTGTCCTCAGAAAAAGTATTGCCTCTGTCAGATCCTCCTTCATGGATGCCCTCAAATCTGATCTAATTATTTTGAGAGCAGAGAACAACCTCTCTACACTAACTTGTGTTGGTGGCAAAGCAGTAACCACTCGGGCAACATCTCTGACAATGTCAGGATACAGAGGAATCGCTTGTTGCACTGTTATTTTTGATGAACGGTCAAATTTCTCAATTTCCTTTAGTGCACATGAAAAATTCTGCTGAAATGTACTGGCTGTGTTCCTTGATGGGGATGACTCTTCTTCTATGCGGGAACGCTTTGCACGGTCCTTGTGATCCAAATATTTTTCGAAATTAAATTCTTCATCAGTTGATGATGAGGGTGAAGATGTGGCAGGACGACCAAATTCTTCTTGTTCCTCCTGACTGTTCTGCAACCCTTTCATCCTTACTGCTATTTCAAACAGAGCTTCTTTTCCTTTACTTAGATGTTGATCATCTAGAAGAATCCGATGCATTGAGTCTACATAAACAGCTGCCAAAAGAATGTTATTTTGTAATAGTAGCTCCTCTCTCCGTTTCATTGATGTAGCAATGCCACTTGCAATTAACCCTCCTCTTTGGGACAGGCGAAACATCAGGTTCTTCCACTCCTTTAAGAAAATACCTGGAGTTAAGTCCTCTGCTTGTAATTTTTTAGTCACTGTAAATGGGTGCTCTAGCAATTTTTCCAGCTCAGTCACCTGATTCCACTGACTTTCATTTAGCATCAGTTGAGGGTTAGCCATGTCTACAAGAAAGGTTTTCAGTTCAACCAAGCGCTGAATCATTAAGTAAGTACTGCCCCATCGTGTGGCTTGATCAATAATTGCCCCTTTTCCAGCACGTCTCTTCAAAATTGAGTCAACTTTAGGGTTTCTGGCAACAGTAGCCAATTTTCTCACCTTGCCAATCAGTGCAGCAGCATGTCCTTCTTGCAGACTGTCTCTTATAGCCAGCTGTAGCGTATGCACAACACAGCGCATGTGATGAATGAAAGAACATTGACACAGTTTCAACAAGATCATCTAAACTATCATGTTGCTGTTCATCTGAAGCAACTTCAGTTTGCTCCTCAGTTACAATACTGTGTTCCTCTATTTCAAACATTTCTGTGTCTGTGGACCCAGAATGTTCTTCTAGCTGCTGGTCACCATCATTACTCTCATTCATTAGCTTAATAGTACTTATCATATTTGAAGCATTGTCAGTTACGACAGAAAGAACTTGCTCTTTTTTAAGTTCATAGTCTTGCAGAACCTTTTCCACCAAGTCCTGGAGAAACTCACTGGTGTGATGAGCTTTGGTGTCTTTTACTGCCAATGTCTTGGTAACCATTTCATTTTTGTCACAAACAAATCGGACATTGATGGCAAAATAGTTCACTCTGTGACATGTGCAGGCATCCATTTTAAGAAACAGAAAGCGTCCCTTGAGAGTTTTTTTAAGTTCTTCCTTTTGTTTAAAAGCTTCTTCGATTACTAATTTTCTAATACTCTCTCTCTCCAGAGAAACACCAAGCTTGCGGGCCATTTCCCCATTCAGACACATAAAAGCTGGTCGTGAAAATAATGAAATAGGCACACTATCCTTTACAACAAGCTCTATGATGTTTTTTAAATGTATCTACTGTCATTGTCACAGTAACTTTGTCACTGACAAAATATCTTGCAACTGATGGCTGCAAAGTTCTCTGCTCCTTTGTTTGGCTGGAAGAGCTGGGCACTGGTTCATTGGTTTGGATGCAGTCTTTCTCATCCACTGCTTTCAGTACTTCTGGATGAAAGCGCTGTAAATGTCTCTTTAGATTAGAAGCTCTGGTAGGAGCATTTTTATCTTTGCCTGAATATGCACTCATCTTGGCTTCACAGCATTTGTTTTCATCTGGATCATTTGTCATACACTGACAGACATAATGTTTTCTATCTTGAATGATGGTGAAATGTTCAAATACAGCTGATTTAATGTGATGCTTCTTTGACATTCTCAGGTTTTTAATTCTGCATTCACAATCCAAATGACAATTGTTTTTCCTAAAAACAATTGTACAAAATTATTGCCAGGTCGTACAACTGATATAGTGGTCAGTAATACTGTTATTATTCCTCATGTACTCACAGTTAACTGATGCAAAGTTTGTTGAAAGGATAATACTTCTTACAGTCTTCCTCTTCTGAGTAGCAGGCAGCTGTGAGATGCTTGGAAGACGCACACCTAGTATGATCTAGTCTAGAGGAGGAGCTTTACTACTAAGAATTTGCAACACATTTTCACTTTCAGTTTCATACATTGTAAGTAGAAGGGTTGGGGCAGCATGAGGTTAACCAAGTATAAGATTAGATAAGGGCAGTGGAGAACAGTGACACACAATAAGTAAGAAATGTCTCTATCTCCAGCAGAACTGCTTATCACTGTTGTTCATAGTTTGATAGAACATATATATTTGAGTAACATTTATAAAATTCATATGAAAGTTCAATTATGAAATATTAATACATTTTTTTTAAAGCTGGAGTCGGAGTCGGTACATTTCTACCGACTCCGACTCCAACCAAAACTAACTCCGACTCCGACTCCACGACTCCACAGCCCTGGACACAGGGGCAGGATTGGAGACATGGGGCAGAATGGAGACAAGAGGGCAGGATGGGAGACACAGGGGCAAGATGGAGACATGCTGCAGGATGGAGGCAGACGGGGCAGAAATATGGGGCAGGATGGAGACAGATGTGCAGGATCATGGGGCAGGATGGAGACAGATGGTGCAGGACCATGGGGCAGGATGGCTACAATGGAGACAGATTTGGCAGGATCATGGGACAGATGGGGCAGGATCATGTGACAGAAAGGGCAGGATAATGGAACAGATGGGGCAGGATGGGGAGATCATATGTGACAGGATGGTACATCACATGGCAGCAGGATAGGAGAACATGTGGCTGGAGCCAGGAATGAGAGACACAGGGGCCAGGATGGGGGGATATTATTACTATAGGGGCTAATAAAGGGATATTATTACTGCAGTGATGCATTTATTTTATTTTTGGAGGATAGTGTTTTAAATTGGGGGGGGCGGTCCTGTTACTGTGCAGAGCAACACTGTCGCCTTTTCTTCTTCATCTGGTGTAGTTTAGATTTTGGGAAAAAAATAAGTAATGTGTTCTGCAAGCAGTGCTCTAGATAACTGTTATTTCCTGCAAAGATGAGCCCTGGTTGGAAGAAGTGATGGCGGTCTGTGCTGGATTAAAATTAAAAGCGAAGATGACGGACTTCACCTTGAGACGTCACTGGTGATTCAGTGTGTTACCTGTACCCTGACACTATACACTGTATACTATATACAGCAATCCTGTGTACAATGTCCCCGGTGATCACTGTATTACCTGTACACAGACACTCCATACTAAGTTCAGATCTCCTGTGTATAATGGCACTTATGGTGATATTAGTATTGCGGTTTTTTTTTATTACTGATCAGTATTGTAGTATTCAGTCACTATGTGGTGGTAATATGTTGTCCGGCCATGGTGTAGCAGTATTTGTTCCTTGTATGTGCTATTATTTGGTCATTATGTGGTGATATGTGGTCTGGTCATGGTGTGTTGGTATTTGTTCCTTGTACAGTGATCACCAGTGACATTATACACAGGAGCTCTGTATATAGTGTCATTGTACAGGTAATACAGTGATCACTGCTGATATTATGCACAGGACCTCTGTATATAGTGCCAGTGTACAGGTAATACAGTGATCACTGGTGACATTGTACACAGGAACTCTGTATATAGTGTCAGTGTTCAGGTAACACACTGACTCAGCAGTGACATCTCTAGGTGAAGTCCTTCAGCTTCGCTTTTCATCTTTCAGCCAGTACAGACCACCATCACGTCTTCCAGCCAGGGCTCGTTTCCGCAGGAAATAACACAGTTATCTAGAGCTCCACTTGCAGAACACATTACTTAATTTTTTCCCAACTTCTACAATACACCCGATGAAGAAAAAAAGGTGACATAGTGTCGCTCTGCACAGTAACAGGACCTCCCCCCATTTAAAACAGTATCCTCAAAAAATAAAATACATCACTGCAGTAATAATATCCCTTAGGCTACCTTCACACTTGCGTTTTTTTTTGCACTGCGCACCGTGCGCAGTGCAAACGCACATAAAAAACACATTGTGTGTTTTTGTGCTTTTTTTTGCATGTTTTGTTTAAAAAACGCATGCGTTTTTTGCGATGATGTGCGCATTACCATGCGCACGTCAGCGCACCCATAGACTATAATGGGTGGTTGGGTGAAAAAAACCGCATTGCGTGCGCATGCGTTTTTTTGGGACAAGTCGGACGCACAAAAAATGCAACAGGATGCATTTTGTGCGCCCGAGCGCACACTACAAAAAAGCGCATGCACATACAAACGCGTACAAACGCATGTGTATGCGCACCCATGTAAAGTATAGGAAAAAAAACGCATGCTTTTTTTGCGCAAAAAAACGCAAGTGTGAAACCAGCCTCAATTAGCCCCTATGGTAATAATATCCCCCATCCTGGCCCCCATGTGTCTCATTCCTGGCTCCAGCCATATGTTCTCATTCTGCCCTCATGAGTATCCATTCTGCCCTCATATGATCTCCCGATCCTGCCCCATCTGTCTACATCATATCCATCCTGCCCCATGATCCTGCACCATGTGTCTCGCATCCTGCCCCCTCCTGTGTCTCGCATCCTGCCCCTTCCTGTGTCTCACATTCTGCCCCCTCCTGTGTCTCACATTCTGCCCCGTGTCCATTCTGCCCACTCGTGTGTCTTACTGTCACATTCTGCCCCCTCCTGTGTCTCACTGTCACATTCTGACCCAGTGTCTCACATTCTGCCCCATGTCCATTTTGCCCCCGTGTCTCACATTCTGCCCCATGTCCATTCTGCCCCGTGTCACACATTCTGCTCCCGTGTCTCACATTCTGCTCCCGTGTCTCACAAGAGTTGAACTGCCGCTATGGCCCGGTTTAGCCTGCCGGTAGGGCCCGGTGAGTGGATGAGATGGGGCCCAATGTGGGCCCCCTCTGCCCACCGGTCCCCATACGCCAGTCAGGGCAGTAATGCCCTGATTTTGGCAGCTGCCCTTCGGCTTGCAAGCAGCGCATGACCTCAATGCCATGCGCTGCTTACAAGCATTAAACAGCTGCTGGCATCGGAGCAGTACGCTGCGAGGGAGTGCCGGGAAGGCAAGTGTAGTGGTTTGTTTTTTAATGTTTTCTGATGGGGTCATGCATGGATGTGGCTGGGGGCCAATCATACCAGGATAAGGAAAGGATGGGACCAATCATACCAGGATGCCATTAAAGAGAAATGAAAATTCATTGCCCTTCTCGCCCATGAGCATGGAATGCTGTGAATATTCATTTCTTTTTAGCTCCCCCACATCCCCACTCCCGCTCCCACACATCCCCACCACAGCCAAAGCCAGTACATCGAACTAGAAGACACACGCCCCATTTTCCTACACATTTTTGGAGGAAAAAAGTGCATCTTATAGTCCAAAAAATACGATTAAGATTGATGCAATGTTTTTATGGATGCATGTAATCTTAAATATGTGCCAATTGGATAAAATTAGGCAGTTCCAAATCTATAAACCAGTTAATAAAGTGACTCTGTGGCTGTAATGAGCGTTGCAGTCACTAATCGTTGCCTGTGAATAGCAGTCACTTTACTTTTAAAAATGTATTAAAACCAGGCTAAAATCAAACTGTGTAAACACACACTGTCAGCAGAAATATGGAAAAATTATAGCTCGCAAAATATGGTGATGTGCAATAAAAAGCATCTTTTAGTGTGTGAGAGCAGCCAAACATAAAAACTAATATAAATCTGGTATCGCTGAAATCGCACAAACCCGATTAATAAAGTCGTCTAATCAATTATACCGCACGATGAACTGCATAAAAAATAAATAAAACCAATTCTTCACCTGCTGCTGATTTTTTCATTTTGCATCCCAAAGATCGCAGTAAGGCGCGGCTTACATTTATCCTGCGCTCTACTCTGAGTGCTTACACCTGGGTTTCTTTGTAATTCTCTGAAAAACGTGATTCAGACAGAATGCCTGGTGGAAGATTGCCTATAATGAAGCAGATGAAGGCACACTGGACGCCATGTGGCTGCCTATGATTTGGCAGTGTCCGTCTTTTTAATTAAGCTGTGAAACTGGGTAAATTTGAAAGCACAAGGTGATTAGTGCACCAGGAGTGGTTATTTTGGGATGGCTGAACTCACTGACTATGGGACCACTTCTGAGTTTCATTGCACTTTTGCACTGCACTTCAAACTTTCACCCTCAAGCACACAACCCTATATCTGGGCCCTCAAACACATACCCTATATGGCTAAAATAAGAAAATTTTTAAAATTATCTTTTCAAGCTGCGGTTCCATTACGGTTTCCCTCCACTATTAAATGGTTTAGAGGGGGAGGTGTCAACATAAGGTTCCATACACCCCTCAGCCCCATGAAACTTAAACCCCCTACCCCCCCAAAAAGAAAAGGTCACATATGACCATGTCATCCAAAACATACAAAAGTTATGGTTTCTGGAATGTGATACCAGAAAATTACAAATTTATGGCCTTTTTAACCCCTTAATGACCTCTGATACGCCTTTTAATGGCAGCAGTTAAGGGTACTTATTCCTTAGCGCCGCTTTTTATCGGCACTGAGAAATAATGTATAGTGCCCTCCAGCATTAAAAATTATCTGGGGTCTCAGCTACCGGGATTAGCTGAGACACCGGAGAACACGATTCAAGTTGGTTTTTACTGACCCCAGTGTTTCAATCACCGTTATTCCCGGAAAAAAAGTCCAATGTCCCGTCTTCTTCTGGGAAGAAAGTGGCAGGCGCATGCACAGTGCGCCCACTGAGATCTGCTGGCCGGCAACAATAGCAAATTTTTTCTATTGGTTCATTTTGATCACTGTGATAGACCCCATCATCCCCTTAGTTAGGGAAAAATAAAATAAAAATAATCTATTTATTTCCATTTTTCCATTAGGGTTCGGGTTGAGGCTATTGTTAGGGTTGAGGTTAGAGCTAGGGTTAGGGTTGGGGTTGGAGCTAAAGTTAGGTTTCTGGTTGGGGTTATAGTTGGGGTTATAGCTAGGGTTGGGGTTATGGTTGGGGTTATAGTTAGGGTTTGAGTTGGGCTAGAGTTAGTATTATGATTGGGGTTATAGTTAGGGTTATAGCTAGGGTTAGGGTTGGGGCAAGGGTTAGGGCTAGTGTTAGGATTGTGGTGTTGGGATTAGCGTGGTGTTGGGGTTAGGGTTGTGGTTAGGATTAGGGTTAGGGGTGTGTTGCGGTTAAGGTTGGGGTTAGTGCTGTTTTAGGGTTTGAGTTAGAATTGGGGTGTTTCCACTGTTTAGATACATTAAGGGATCTCAAATGTGAGATGGCGCCCACCACTGATACCAGCCAAATTTGCTTTCAAAAAGTCAAATGGTGCTCCCTCCCTTCTGAGCCCTGCCATGCGCCCAAACTGTGGCTTTCCCTCACATACAGGGTATCGTTGTACTCAGTAGAAACTGCAAAAAGAAATTATGTAGTTCATTTTCTCTTGATACTCTTATGATAATAAAAAAAGTTTGGTTCCAAAGTAAATTTTTTGTGAAAAAAGTAAAATGTTCATTTTTCCCTTCCACATTGCTTTAGTTCTCGTGAAGTACCTGAAGGTTTAATCAATTTTTTTAATGTGGTTTTGCGCTCTTTGATGGATGCAGTTTTTAGAATGGTGTCACTTTTGGGTACATTCTGTCATATTGACCCCCCAAACTCACTTCAAATGTGAGGTGGTCCCTAAAACAATGGTTTTTTAAATTTTGTTGGAAAAATGAGAAATCGCTGGTCAACTTTTAAACCTTATTACGTCCTAACAAAAAAATTATGTTTCCAAGACTGTGCTGAAGTAAAGTAGACATGTGAGAAATGTTATTTATTAATTGTCTGATATGAATTTTGGTAGGAAATCTGTAAAATAGATTTCTGTAAAATGATCAACTCACAATCCTGTATTATACTGCCCTCTGCTGGATTACATATAAATTTCACAACCGTAGTGAGAAAAAAAAAAGAGCCATAACAAAGTTCCAGACAAGATCTCAGTTTTACCAAAAAGAAATTACTCCACTAACCAAATAGTGAATAAAAACAAATCTGTAATTTGTAGATATGATGATAATTTGCAGTGAAATGTCAGACATTCTTACTGCCCTTTCACACAGCGTTCTGCGCCACGTTCAGTGGACTTGTCACAGCTTATGTCCGTATTTCCCACAAAATGTGATCATGAACCTGTTCAGCAGTTTATGCATCAAGCTGGATGACAACCAATATGGTTTACATTACTGCAGTTATAACGGCGGTCACTACTGGAGGACACAGACCGAAAAGGGACTCTGTACAATAACATTATATGGGTCCTTTAGAATTCAATAGTTTGTCATAATGGAAAATTTCACCTGCTTTGGAGGTAGAAATGGGCCCGCTTACCTAGAATCATAGAATCATAGAATCATAGAATCGTAGAGTTGGAAGGGACCTCCTGGGCCATCTGGTCCAACCGCCAGCTCAAAGCAGGATTCACTAAATCATCCCAGTCAGATGTCTGTCCAGCCTCTGTGTGAAGACTTCCATTGAAGGAGAGCTCACCACTTCTCGTGGCAGCCTGTTCCACTCATTGATCACTCTAACTGTCAAAAACTTTTTTCTAATATCTAATCTGTGTCTCCTCCCATTCAGTTTCATCCCATTGCTTCTAGTCTTTCCTTGTGCAAATGAGAATAAAGTTGATCCTTCTACAATGTGACAGCCCTTTAGATATTTGTAGACAGCTATTAAGTCTCCTCTCAGTCTTCTCTTTTGCAAACTAAACAATCCCAAATCCTGCAACCTTTCCTCATAAGACAGGGTTTGCAGACCGGTCACCATTCTGGTTGCTCTTTTCTGAACTTGTTGATGTCTTTTTTAAAATGTGGTGCCCAAAACTGGACACAATATTCCAGATGAGGTCTGACCAAAGAGGAGTAGAGGGAAATAATGACTTCACGTGATCTAGACTGTATGCTTCTGTTAATACATCCTAGAATTGCATTTGCCTTTTTTGCTTCTGCATCACACTGTTGACTCATTCAGTCTGTGGTCTATTAGTATACCCAAATCTTTTTCACATGTGCTGTTGCTTAGGCCTATTCCTCCCTTCTGTATATGCTTTTTTCATTTTTATTGCCCAGATGTAGTACTTTGCATTTTTCCCTGTTAAAAAACATTCTGTTAGTTGCTGCCCACTTCTCCAGTTTATTTATATCTTTTTGAATCCTCTCTATCTCTTCTCTAGTATTAGCTATCCCTCCTAGCTTTCTGTCATCAGCAAATTTAATTAGTTTACCCTCAATTCGTTCATCTAAATCGTTGATAAAGATGTTGAACAATACAGGGCCCAGGACAGAGCCCTGTGGTACCCCACTTGAGACATTCTTCCAACTGGATGTGCAGCCATTTACGACCACTCTTTGGGTCCGATCACTAAGCCAGTTATGAATCCACCTAACAGTTGCCTTGTCCATTCCATACTTAGCATTTTTTCAATAAGGATTGTATGAGATACTTTGTCAAATGCTTTGCTGAAGTCAAGATATACTATATCTACAGCATTTCCTTGATCCACCCAATCAGTGATTCCGTCATAGAAGGAAATTAAGTTAGTCTGACATGACTTATTAGTTACAAACCCATGCTGACTCTGTTTAATCACTTCATTCTTATCCAGGCACTGATATACATGTTGCTTAATAATTTGTTCAAATATCTTTCCTGGTATAGAAGTCAGACTCACCGGCCTATAGTTGCCTGGGTCCACCTTCTTCCCCTTTTTGAAGATGGGAACAACATTTGCTCTTCTCCAGTCTTCTGGGACTTCTCCTGTTCTCCAAGAATTTTCAAAGATTATGGAGAGGGGTTCAAAAATTTCTTCTGCTATCTCCTTCAGTACTCTGGGGTGTAATTCATCTGGACCTGGAGACTTGAATTCATTTAGGTTAGCTAAGTGTTTCCTCACTATCTTTCTGTTTATAGATATCATGGATTCTTCTATTCCCTTAATAGGACAGTGAAGAAGAGTTGATGTTACATTTCCTTTCTGAGAGAAAACAGATGCAAAATAGGAATTTAAAAGTTCGGCCTTCTCAACATCCTGTCTTACCATTTCATCATTTTCATCCTGTAAAAATCCTATAGCATCTTTGACTTTTCTTTTACTTTTTACATATCCCCAAAATCCTTTATTATTGCTTTTGACATCTCTTACAAGCCTCAATTCATTGTCAGCTTTAGATAATCTGATTTGTGCCCTGCAGGTTCTGCAGACAGCATTATATTCTTCTTTAGATATGCCTCCCTCTTTCCATTTTATAAACATTTTTTTCTTCCTTTTTAGCATGTGCTTAAGTTCTGTGTTCATCCATCCTGGCTTCCTTAAATGCTTCCTATTCTTCCCTCTTTTTGGAATTGTTAACAATTGTGCTTTGAGAATTTCATTTTTCAAGATTTCCCATCCTTCCTGGACATTTTTGTCTTTAAGGATATCCAGCCATTGGATCCCTCCAATTCTCTTTCTGAATCCCTTAAAATCTGCCTTTCTGAAATCTAACCTTGACGTCTGAGTCTTCACAGGTCTTCCTCCTCTAGTTATCCAAAATTCTAAAATAGCATGGTCGCTACCTCCTAGGGTCCCAGCCACTTTTACCTCCTCAACCATTTCCTCCCTATTTATAAGGATTAGATCCAAGGTAGCAGTTCCCCTTGTTTTCTCCCCTACCTTTTGGAAGATAAAGTTGTCAGCAAGAGAGGATAAGAATTTCCTTGACCTGTTAGTTTTGCCTGAGAGAGATTCCCAACAAATGTCTGGATAGTTGAAATCTCCCATGACAACTATGTCAGATTTTTTGGAGAACTTGGCCATTTGATGCATAAAGAGTTCATCCATATCTTCAGCTTGCACAGGCGGCCTGTAGTAAATGCCTACAATGGTGTCCTTTCCATTGTTCTGTCCTTGTATTCTTACCCAAACAGTTTCCACAGAACTCCCAGTCTCTGAAGCTTCAATCTCTGTGCAGATATACGCATTTCTAACATACAATGCGACACCTCCTCCTCGTTTATCAAGCCTGTTTCTTGCAAATAAGTTGTATCCTTCTAGTCGTGTATTCCAATCATGTGTATCGTCCCACCAAGTTTCAGTGACTCCAATGACATCATATTTCTTTTCCTGCGTTAGTAGTTCCAATTCTCCTTGTTTGTTGCCCATGCTTTGTGCATTAGTATAGAAACATTTTAGTTTGTGATTGGTTTCTCTTTCTCCAATATTTTTATTAATTAGATTCTTTTGTCTTTGTTCTTCCTTTCCACTTCTAATAGCAGAGTTCTCAATAGCATTTGTCAGGTGTATGGCTTTTTCTGGTCTTTTGCTTCCCTTCCCATGTTGTTCTAGTTTAAAGCTCTCCTTACAAGTGTAGCAAGGCGACTTCCAAATACATGTTTTCCAGTCTGCGTAAGGTGCACCCCATCTCTAGCAAGTAGTCCATCGTAAAGACAATTCACTCCGGGATTCATAAATCCAAATTGTTGCTGACGGCACCATCGATGTAGCCAGTTGTTCACCTGCAGAATCTTATTCCACCTCCTTGTTCCATGGCCATCCACTGGGAGGATGGAAGAGAAGACCACCTGCGCTCCCAGTTCTTTCACTTTCTTGCCTAAGTCTTCAAAGTCTCTGCAGATGGTTTCCAGGTCGTTTCTTGCGGTGTCATTTGTCCCCACATGTAGTAGCAGGAATGGGTAGTCATCTGTAGGTCCAAAGAGTCCTGATATATATATATATATATATATATATATATCCTGATATATATAATTCATTGTATAAGACTGGTCTCGCACTCTCTAAAATCCCATATAAATTTAAACACCTGACAAATATATTCTTCAAATAGAAATAATTGTATCCACTAAAGTTCAAAAATACAATTCAGCAAGGATCCAAGGATACAGTCATTGCTGAAAGTGTAGGCACCTTTGAAATCGTTCCAGAAAAAGTATTTCTCCCAGAAAATTATTGCAATTGCACATATTTTGTTATACACCTGCTTATTTCCTTTGTGTGTATTGGAACAATACAAAAAAATGAGGGAAAAGAAGCAAGTTTGATATAATTTCACACAAAACCACCTAAATAATATTGTGTTTGTAATCCAGAAGGCTGCTTCTTGGGATCCTTGTAGCTCTGTGGATCTGTTCATCAATTACAAGTGGATGATATTCTTGTTGTAGGAATGTTTTCCTAAATGTTAGTAGATGTAGTCTTCTAACCTCATTGTCTGAACAGATCCAAATATACCTTAGAGCTTGACTGTAGATTATTGTAGTGTACATAATACAATGTGGTGTACATGATACAATGTACACGGTGCAATGCAGGGACATACATCGGAGAAACTAAACAAAAACTACAACCAAGGATGAATCTGCATAGACATACGATAAAAAATGAGCTGAACACACCTGTAGGAATACACTTCTCTAAACCTGGACACAGTATGGCAGATCTAAAAGTCCTAATATTGAAAGACCTCTTGTGGATGCACTGGTTTCACCAATGATATATCCACCCATGGCAACGACACAGCTTTTACCAGTGTCCTGACAAGCACAGTTGCCTGGTTATAAAGTGATGCATCCAGGATGCTCACAGCAGTATACAGGGTTAGGCCGGAATCACACTAGCGAAAAAATCGGACGAATGCAATGCGATAAAAAAATCGCATTGCAATTGTCCCAATGTTATTTTATGGTGTTGCTCCCATCATCCGATTTTTGTTTTTAATCTTTTCCTCGGACCGAGACAATCGCAGCATGCTGCGATTGTCACCGATTTTCGGATCAGACTCGCCAATACAAGTCTATGGGTGCAATTAAAAACCGGATTACAAACAGACCACAAGTGTGACTTGCGATAAAATCGCAAGACTTCTCCATGTCAACAGGAAATATCATCAGGCATTGGCAGGAAGCTTTGGCATGCAAATTTCACTGGCACCATAAAAAAAAACCAGGAAGAACGCCTCCACGGATTCCTCCATCATGTCCACGCAAGTGAATGTAGAAATGCTGATAGTTCTGGCCCCGGAGAGGTCCTCCACATCTGATCTGGTCTCCGGCGTTGCCCTGCCCCGATAGCGCCGCCGGACCAATGGGGGCACAGCGGCAGCTATATCAGGCCGCCCTCCCTTAGTGGAGGCGCCTGACCGTTGTTGTTCTCTCGCAGCACTTTAGGTTCCGTGCTCTCGCCTGGCATCAGGCTCCTTGCCTTATTCTGTGTTTCCTTCCAGCTCTGCTTCCTGTCTCCATACCAGCTCCAGTCCTGTGTCCGTACCAGCTCCAGTCCTGTGTCCGTACCAGCTCCAGTCCTGTGTCCGTACCAGCTCCAGTCCTGTGTCCGTACCAGCTCCAGTCCTGTGTCCGTACCTGCTCCAGTCCTGTCTCCGTACCAGCTCCAGTCCTGTGTCTGTACCTGCTCCAGTCCTGTCTCCGTACCAGCTCCAGTCCTGTGTCCGTACCTGCTCCAGTCCGGTGTCCGTACCTGCTCCAGTCCTGTCTCCGTACCTGCTTCAGTCCTGCTACCTGTCTCTGTACCTGTTCCAGTTCTGCTTACCGGCCTCCGTACCTGCTCCAGTCCTGTTACCGGTGTCCGTACCTGCTCCAGTCCTGTGTCCATACCAGCTCCAGTCCTGTGTCCGTACCTGCTCCAGTCCTGTCTCCGTACCAGCTCCAGTCCTGTCTCCATACCAGCTCCAGTCCTGTGTCTGTACCTGCTAAAGTCCTGTCTCTGTACCAGCTCCAGTCCTGTGTCCGTACCTGCTCCAGTCCGGTGTCCGTACCTGCTCCAGTCCTGTCTCCGTACCTGCTTCAGTCCTGCTACCTGTCTCTGTACCTGTTCCAGTTCTGCTTACTGGCCTCCGTACCTGCTCCAGTCCTGTTACCGGTGTCCGTACCTGCTCCAGTCCTGTGTCCGTACCTGCTCCAGTCCTGTGTCCGTGCCTGTTCCAGTCCTGGCTCCGTACCTGCTCCAGCCCTGCCTTCCCGAGTCCGTACCTGCTGTCTGTCTCAAGCCTTGCCTTCCTGGGTTTCAACCTGCTGTCCTGTTCTAGTCTAGTCTTCCGGTGTCTATTCCAGCCGTCCTTACGCAGTTCTTCCTACCATCTGCAGCTCTGTGATCCATTCCGAGCCGCCCCTCTTGGTTCCGGCTACCGTGGCACCCGAACCCCTGGACCTGCGCCTAACGGTCCCTGTATAGGGGTCGGCCACACCTGGTTGCTCGTCCGGGGCCCCTCGGTGCCACGGTCCAGAGGGTCCACTCCAGGGAATTCTGCCTTGCCTTGTGCGGAGCTAACAGTACGGTCAGGCCATGGATCCCGCTGGTGTTTCAGCTCCCGGTCAAAAGGAGTTCCTCTTTTTACGGGAGAACCAGGGGCGCATCATGTCGGTCCGCTCTTCAGGCTGCCGATCCAGGGAATGCCGCTCAACTGGCCGGCCTCCAACAGGAGTTGAGCCAGCAGCGGGATGCTCAGTCCCATATTTTGTCTTATATGGCCTCGGTAGACAACCGTCTGGGAGATCTCCAGTCCGCCGCCGCAGCCTTGGCCGCCATCCCCAGTCCCGCTCCGTTTCCCTCTCCTCGCCTTGCCAAACCACCCCGGTACAGTGGGGACCCCAAACAGTGTAGAGGGTTCCTAAACCAGTGTGGCTTGCATTTCGAGCTTCAGCTTCATCAGTATCCCTCCGATAGGGCCAAGGTGGCCTTTATCATGTCCCATCTGGAGGGAGAGGCCTTATCCTGGCTAAATCTGCTCTGGGAGAGGGACGATCCCATGGTCTCTAACATTCTGGTTTTCCTGGACACCTTTCGTAAGGTGTTCGATGAGCCCGGACGGGTAGCCTCACTCACTGAATCACTTTTCAACCTCCACCAGGGCACCCTGACAGTTGGTCAATACGCCATCCTGTTCCGCACCATGTCCTCCGAAATGGGTTGGAATAATGCAGCATTGGTCGGGGCCTTTTGGCGTGGGTTGTCGGGCAGAATTAAGGATGAGTTGGTAGGGCGGGATACTCCCACTACCCTCGAGGACCTCATCTCCCTGGCCACTCGAGTAGACCTCCGGTTCCAGGAGCGCGCCCGAGAATCGGCGAGGTACAGGAGGCCCATAAGGCCTGCCCCGACCGCTAGTCGGTCCTTTAGTCCACACTCGCCTGGTCCTGTACATACTCCGCCTCCCGAGCTCATGCAGGTAGATCGGGTCCGGATGGCTGAGAGATGTCAGAGGGAGAGACGGGAGCAGGGTCTTTGTCTTTATTGTGGGGGAGCATTCCACTTCATCCGCTCTTGTCCTGAGAGACCGGGAAACTCTTCCACCTACGCCAGGTAAGAGAGGCCTTCCTAGGTGATTATGATTCCTCTCAGGCCCTCACACTTTCTGTTCTTCTACTTTTAGGGGAGAGGCGTGGGTCCGAGGTGGCCTACGTGGAGTCGGGCTCAGCAGGCAATTTCATCCGGCATGAAGTAGTGGACAAGTATCGTATTCCCGTGGTCACCCTGAAGAACCCCCGGATTATCGCTTCTGTTGACGGCAGACCGCTACAGGAATCCATCACCGCAGTCACAGAGGAGGCTGTCTTGCAAGTCGGCGCTCTCCACCGAGAAAGAGTGGCCTTCTACGTGTTGCCCGACTTGTCACATGCCATTCTACTTGGCCTCCCGTGGTTACGGACACACCAGCCGGTACTCAACTGGTCTACCGAGGAGGTCTTGCGCTGGGGAGATCCGTGTCATGGTCGCTGTCTGAACCCCATTCATCCGGTTGTTCCTGCCCGCCCACCTCAGGAGCTCTCTGGGCTCCCCTCAGCCTATTGGGCTTATGCAGACGTTTTCGACAAGAAGGAGTCGGAGGTTCTTCCACCACATCGGCCCTTCGAACGGCCCGATCGAGCTAATCCCAGGTTCTACTCCTCCCAGGGGCAGGATCTATCCGCTGTCCCCTGCAGAATCCGCAGCCATGTCTGAATACGTCACGGAGAACCTCACCAAGGGATTCATTCGGAAGTCTTCGTCTCCCGCAGGCACTGGGTTCTTCTTTGTTAAAAAGGACGGTTCACTGCGCCCATACATTGATTATAGAGGATTGAACAACATCACTATCAAAAACCGGTACCCACTCCCTCTTATCCCGGAGTTGTTTGACCGTCTCAGAGGGGCACGCATCTTCTCCAAATTGGACCTCAGGGGGGCATACAACCTCATCCGCATCCGTGCCGGCGATGAATGGAAGACCGCCTTTAACACCCGTGACGGTCATTATGAGTACTTAGTGATGCCATTCGGTCTGTGCAATGCCCCGGCGGTGTTCCAGGAGTTCATCAATGAAATCTATCGGGATCTCCTGTACTCCTGTGTCGTAGTATACCTGGATGACATCCTGGTCTTCTCCTCAGATCTTCCATCCCACAGGAGGACTGTCCGCCTTGTTCTTCGGCGTCTTCGGGAGAATCGTTTGTATGCCAAGATGGAGAAGTGCCTGTTTGAGCAGACCTCACTGCCATTTCTGGGCTACATCATCTCCGATACCAGGCTGCAGATGGATCCCGAGGAACTGTCCACCATTCTCAAGTGGCCTCGCCCCGTTGGCTTAAGAGCCATCCAACGTTTTCTGGGGATCGCCAACTACTATCGGCAATTCATTCCGCATTTTTCCTCACTGTCCAAGCCGATCTCTGCCCTTACCCGTAAGGGGATCTCTGCTAACTCTTGGACACCCGAAGAGGCCTTTTAGTCGCTAAAACAGGCTTTTTCCACGGCTCCCGTGTTGATCCGTCCTGAGAGCAGCAAACCTTTCGTGCTGGAGGTGGACGCTTCCTCGACTGGCGCCGGGGCTGTCTTATCCCAGAGGACCGGTTTGGGCTGCCTACGCCCCTGTGGATTCTTCTCCAGAGCCTTCTCCCCTGCTGAGTGTAACTACTCGATTGGCGACCGCAAGCTTTTGGCCATCAAATTGGCATTGGAGGAGTGGCGTCACCTTCTGGAAGGAGCAGTCCATCCATTTGTTGTTTACTCGGACCACAAAAATCTAGCCTACCTCCAGTCCGCCCAGAGACTCAATCCTCGACAGGCTAGATGGTCCCTGTTTTTTGCTCGCTTTGATTTCGAGCTGCACTTCCGCCCTGGAGACAGGAACACTAAAGCCGATGCCCTGTCCAGAGTCTTTCAACCAACTGAGTCTGGGGAGGAACCTTCCCATGTTATCGAGCCTACGAGGATAATCACAGTGGCCCCGTTGACTCTGCTTTCTCCACCTCCGGGCAAGACTCTCGTGCCAGAGAACGTCAAGAGGAGAGTTCTCCTGTGGGGGCATTCCTCCAAAGTGGCTGGTCATGCCGGAATTGGGAAGACCCTGGCTCTCATAACGCGGTATTACTGGTGGCCCACTCTTCGTCAAGATGTGGCAGACTTCGTCGCCTCCTGTTCCTCCTGTGCTAGGAATAAGACACCTTGTCGTCCTCCATTTGGCCTGCTGCTTCCCTTGCCGATACCGAAGTCCCCTTGGGAAAGTATCGCCATGGACTTAATCACGGATCTGCCCCGCTCGTCTGGCTGTACGGTGATTCTTGTGGTCGTGGACCGCTTTTCTAAGATGGTGCATTTCATTCCGTTAAGCGGCCTTCCTTCTGCACCCAGATTAGCCAAGATCTTTGTCCATCAGATTTTCAGACTACACGGCCTACCTCAACGAACTGTCTCTGATCGTGGAGTACAGTTTACGGCTAAATTTTGGAGAGCGCTTTGCAAACTTCTGGATATATCCTTGGATTTTTCATCTGCCTATCATCCGCAGACCAATGGGCAAGTGGAACGAACTAACCAGACGCTGATGGCATACCTTCGGCATTTCTCCAACGCCCATCAGGATAACTGGGTTGATCTGTTTCCTTGGGCGGAGTTCGCCTATAACAATCATGCCGGCAAATCCTCTACTAAATCGCCCTTTTTTGTGGTATTCGGCAAACATCCTAACATACCTCTTCCTGTCACCCCAACCTCCGAAGTACCGGCAGCCAACTCCCTGTTCCAGGAATTCTCCGAAATCTGGTCCGAGACCAACTCAGCCCTCAAAAGGGCCAGCGAGCGAATGAAGAACCACGCAGACAAGAGAAGGCTGGACCCTCCACCATTTCACATTGGGGATAAGGTCTGGCTTTCATCCAAGTACATCCGACTAAAACTACCCTCTTACAAGCTGGGCCCCCGGTACATAGGCCCTTTTGAGATCCTGGAACGAGTCAATGAAGTCGGCTACAAGTTGAGGTTGCCTGCTTCGCTCCGTATCCTGAACACCTTCCACGTCTCTCTCCTGAAACCTGTGATCCTGAATCAGTTCCATCCTTCGCCTGCTCCAGCCCCTCAGCCGATGGGTTCGGATGACACTTTCGAGGTAAGGGATATTCTCGCCATGAGGAGAGTTAGAGGGAGGACCTTTTTCCTTGTTGACTGGGAGGGTTTTGGTCCTGAGGAGAGATCCTGGGAGCCCCGGGAGAACATCAACGCCCCCCACATTCTCAGGAAATTTTTTGCCAACCGCAGCAGGGGGCGGCTTAAGGGGGAGGGTACTGTCACGGCCCCTGGCATTGCTGTCACGGCCCCCGGGCCCCCAGTCACGCTCCCCACCAGGCGTCCCAGCGTGCGCAGCCATACTCACCTCGCTCGGCAGCCGCACTCCCTCCAGCCCCAGCGTCGGCGTCCCTCTCTGTCCGGCCTGCGGCTGGTGACGTCACCGCAGGCCTCGCGCATGCGCCGTAGGCCACGGCCGGTCCTCCACATCTGATCTGGTCTCCGGCGGTGCCCTGCCCCGATAGCGCCGCCGGACCAATGGGGGCACAGCGGCAGCTATATCAGGCCGCCCTCCCTTAGTGGAGGCGCCTGACCGTTGTTGTTCTCTCGCAGCACTTTAGGTTCCGTGCTCTCGCCTGGCATCAGGCTCCTTGCCTTATTCTGTGTGTTTCCTTCCAGCTCTGCTTCCTGTCTCCGTACCAGCTCCAGTCCTGTATCCGTATCTGCTCCAGTCCTGTGTCCGTACCAGCTCCAGTCCTGTGTCCGTACCAGCTCCAGTCCTGTGTCCGTACCTGCTCCAGTCCTGTCTCCGTACCAGCTCCAGTCCTGTCTCCGTACCAGCTCCAGTCCTGTCTCCGTACCAGCTCCAGTCCTGTCTCCGTA
The DNA here is from genome assembly GCF_039654945.1 of Dendrobates tinctorius. Classification (NCBI taxonomy): domain Eukaryota; kingdom Metazoa; phylum Chordata; class Amphibia; order Anura; family Dendrobatidae; genus Dendrobates; species Dendrobates tinctorius. Next base: position 1,304,268 of record NW_027361853.1, on the reverse strand, counting down.
CCTGCTCCAGTCCTGTCTCCGTACCTGCTTCAGTCCTGCTACCTGTCTCTGTACCTGTTCCAGTCCTGCTTACCGGCCTCCGTACCTGCTCCAGTCCTGTTACCGGTGTCCGTACCTGCTCCAGTCCTGTGTTCGTACCTGCTCCAGTCCTGTGTCCATGCCTGTTCCAGTCCTGTCTCCGTACCTGCTCCAGCCCTGCCTTCCCGAGTCCATACCTGCTGTCTGTCTCAAGCCTTGCCTACCTGGGTTTCAACCTGCTGTCCTGTTCTAGTCTAGTCTACCGGTGTCTATTCCAGCCGTCCTTACGCAGTTCTTCCTCCCGTCTGCAGCTCTGTGATCCATTCCGAGCCGCCCCTCTTGGTTCTGGCTACCGTGGCCCCTGGACCTGCACCTAACGGTCCCTGTATAGGGGTCGGCCACACCTGGTTGCTCGTCTGGGGCCCCTCCGTGCCACGGTCCAGAAGGTCCACTCCAGGGAATTCCGCCTTGCCTTGTGCGGAGCTAACAGCCATTAATGTCTGCATATTCTCCCAATATAAATTACCCATCCCCGACTGGTAGCCCATTAATATTTTCGGACAAATATTGCAATCCTTAGCTAATTGTTCTCACAACAAATGCAGTGCTCTTCTCCTTGTTTTTTGGTCCCTAAGGCTAGTTTCACACTTGCTTTTTTTTGCAGCGCGTTTTTCCCGCAAAAAAATGCATTGAAAAAACGCATACAAATGCATACAAACGCTGCGTTTTTTTCAAGCATTTTTATGCGCATGCAGGAAAAAAACGCAGCGTTTTTGTGCGTTTGTATGCGTTTTTTGTGCGTTTGCGTTTTTTTACAGATTTTGGAAAAACCCCCCAAAAAAGAAAAAAAAACCATTCAACAACACACAAGACCAATGGGACTTCATTGTGGGTGTGGTATGTTAATATATAGACCCTGTCTACAGTATTCTTCACATTTGCTTGATTCTTCTCGTGACCATGGATCTGCGCTGGAAGAGTTTTCACTTCAACTTGGATTTGGACATCGCGATGGCTCAGGCGTATGCAGTTGCTTGCCATGAACAAAGGAAGAGAGAGAGGCAGCGAAGACGGCAGCGGCGGCGTATGTGGATACATCCGATTGTTGAACTCCGGGAGAGCCGTGGGGCATACCACACCCTCTACAGCGAGCTCCAGGCAAACCCGGAGAAATTTACAGATTATATCCGGATGTCCACGAAAGTTTCAGGGATTTGCTTGCTCGTGTCCAACAATCCATCCGGAGACAGGACACACAGCTCCGTCGTGCGATTCCTCCTGAGGAATGGCTACTGGTGACATTACGGTATGTAATATTTAAAAACCAAGGGGTGCGGTCTGATGGGTTTTTTTTAAATATAGTATTCAAAACCTTGGGTAATTAGTTTTCGTGAATGTACTAATATTTTATTTTATAGTTTTTTAAAATAATATACATAAATATTAATTTTACTTCTTTGTCTGTTCACAGATTCCTGGCGACTGGAGAAACCCTATCTTCACTACACTTCCAGTACCGTATTGGAATCTCTACCTTGTCTGGAATTGTTGCTGACACCTGCCGGGCTCTCTGGAGCGTTCTTTATCCAGAATTTATGCCCCTGCCCACCGCTGAAAAGTGGATGGAAATTGCTGACAAATTCTGGACAGTATGCAATTTTCCCAACTGTTTCGGAGCTGTTGATGGTAAACACATACGGATCATCAAACCCAAAAGAACGGGATCTGAGTACTATAATTACAAAAAGTACTTTTCAATAGTACTCATGGCCATTGCGGATGCCGGATGTATGTTTGTAGCAGTGGACATTGGAGCATTTGGCCGTGGTAATGACTCACAGGCTTTTAAAAACTCAGACATGGGCCGGAGGTTGTATGGCAACCAATTTAATTTCCCTATGCCACGGCCTCTTCCTTACACCGAAGCTCCGCCACTGCCCTTTGTAATGGTTGGCGATGAGGCTTTTCAAATGTGCGGAAACTTACTGAAACCCTACTCCAGCCGGGACTTGGACCACACCAAAAAAATATTTAATTACAGGCTGACCAGGGCCAGAAGAACTGTCGAGTGTGCTTTTGGGATTCTTGTCTCCAGATGGCGAATTCTGGGCACGGCCATTAATCTTAAACTTGAAACAGTGGATGAGGTGGTGAAGGCCTGTGTGGTTCTACATAACTTTGTGATGGCTAAAGAGCACCCGACCTTTGAACTGGACGATGATGCTCCTAACCCATTGCCTGAATTCACTCAGCACACTCTCAGGTCATCCGTTGAAGTTGGCCAAATGAGGGACCAATTTGCGGCCTACTTTATTTCTGATGTAGGACGGGTGCACTGGCAAGATGAAATGGTGTAATGTTTTTGTTTGTTTATGGTAATAAAAAACCTTATTTGATACCATTACTGAGTGCACTAGATTTTTTAAACTCCAATTAAATAAAAAACTTCCCATGTATAACTGAATTTTTTGATGTTGACACACCTGGGCAGGTAAATACACATATGAGTTAAAATGCAGCATTGCTAGTCTGCGTGAAATATATTGGAACGAGCAAAGCTGCAGGCCATGAATCAGGAAACCAATTTTTTTCAAGAGAAAATTGTCCAACTAGTTGAAAAAAAAGGATGTGATTTTCTCAAAACCCAACCCTCAAAACCCAACCCCAATGAAAGTCCATGGGGAATACAAGTCAGCATTGAGTGGATGAATGTAATCAGCTCAATTCCAACTTACAAGTTTCTAGAGTTATTACACTAGGCCTTGGAATGACTATACTAGGCCGTGGTATTTCAAATATGAGTATAGTAGGCCTTGGGCCTACTAGTATAGTCATATGTGAAATACCACGGCCTAGTATAGTCATACCAAGGCCTACTGTAATAACTCGATTTTTACCAACTAGGATCTTGTTTCACGAAAAACAAACTGGTGAAACTTGACAAGTTTCAACAGTTTGTTTTTCATGAAACCAGATTCTAGTTGGTAAAACTGGAGTCATTACACTAGGCCTTGGAATGACTATACTAGGCCGTGGTATTTCAAATATGAGTATAGTAGGCCTTGGGCCTACTAGTATAGTCATATGTGAAATACCACGGCCTACTGTAATAACTCGATTTTTACCAACTAGGATCTTGTTTCACGTAAAACAAACTGGTGAAACTTGACAAGTTTCAACAGTTTGTTTTTCATGAAACCAGATTCTAGTTGGTAAAACTAGAGTTATTACACTAGGCCTTGGAATGACTATACTAGGCCGTGGTATTTCAAATATGAGTATAGTAGGCCTTGGGCCTACTAGTATAGTCATATGTGAAATACCACGGCCTAGTATAGTCATACCAAGGCCTACTGTAATAACTCGATTTTTACCAACTAGCATCTTGTTTCACAAAAAACAAACTGGTGAAACTTTTTTAAGAAAGAAACTTATTTTTTAGACAAGTTTCAACAGTTTGTTTTTCATGAAACCAGATCCAAGTTGGTAAAACTCGAGTTATTACACTAGGCCTTGGTATGACTATACTAGTCCGTGTTATTTCACATATGACTATACTAGGCCTTGGGTTGGTTTTTAACATGTATTTACCCATCAGTGTGTGTGAGCGGAGCAAACAACATTAATGAAACTTTGTAATGGTGAACCACAAATGTAAATTTATTTTTAATCACAAAAATAAACCAAAAAATTATTTTTTCTGGCGTTTGGGGGCAGATGGTTTCAATTTGGGGGTGTGCAGGGAATATGCAACACTTGCTGTTGAAGACGGTGTTTGAGGGGAAGGGGCAACAAAACTTGTGGGGGAAGGTAGTCCAGTTAAGGGAATTAAACTAGGAACACTTGGAGGAGAGGAAATCTGTTCAGGTACATTTGTTGTAATGGCATGTCGCCGTAGGCTTGTGTGCCTGGACCGACTTTGGCCCAATGCCCGCCTTGATTGATTTCGCCTTGAACTTGGGGCAAATATTGAGTGTAGGTCCCCCGTCTTCTGGGGTGGCTGCTGCTGCTGCTGAGGTGGCGGCTGCTGCTGAGGTGGCTGCTGCTGCTGCTGAGGTGGCTGCTGCTGCTGCTGAGGTGGCTGCTGCTGCTGCTGCTGAGGTGGCTGCTGCTGCTGCTGCTGAGGTGGCTGCTGCTGAGGTGGCTGCTGCTGCTGCTGAGGTGACTGCTGCTGCTGCTCTTGGTTGGCAGTGCTCATCCTTGCAGGAGGACTGGTGGCGGCAGTGATGGTCCAGGTTTGCGGAGTGGTGGTGGCAGGGCTACTACATGTTGTTGTAGCGGCAGGGCTGTTCCATGTTTGCCTAGTGGTGGCTGAGCTCCACGCATGCATGGGAGTGGCGGTGGTGCTCCAGACAGGAGCAGCGCTTGCCATGGTGGTGTCGGTGAAGTGACCAGCTGCACTCAGACTTGTGGTGGTGTAACGGTGGGTGTACTGGCTTTGAATAGAGGTGTCCATGCAGTGGTATGCAGCACAAGTCGGTAGAGAGGTGAAGCGAGTCAGTGGTGGCACAGGTGGAAATGACACCACTGACTGCTGACCGTACCGATTATGCTGCATAGCCTGCAAGAAAGCATTGTTGCAGGCCTGCAGCACATTCAGCTGTTGCTCAGGGCTAAGGTGTTCCGCCATGCCCTTTTCAATCTTACTAAAAAAATGGTGTGCTGGTCTGTTGAGGTCGGCCTCCAGACGGTCAAGGCGCTGTTCTACAGAATTGAAGCGGTGTTCAAAGTGGTTAAAACCACGTTCCATGAGTGCAAAACCACTTTCAACTCTGTCGGACAGCGACTTGAGGCTGGAATTAAAGGCCTCGCTCAAATGCATAAACTCGGGCAAGACATTCCTGTGCAAGGCCCTCTGCCGCTGGCGGGTAGTGCCCGCATAACCAGTGGCAGAGACCTGGGACAGGGGAACACCTGATGGCCCAGCTTCCTGGTCACCAGCTGTGTGTGTGGCTGACCTGCAAGGTGCTTCCTGGCTGTCGGATGGCTGGGACGGGTCAGAGGACGTCCGAGGAAGGACCGCTCCAGGGCCAGGTTGCAGGGTGCTGCTCCAGGTGCTGTGGAAGAAAGGAAAATCATTACTACCATGCCTTTACAAGAAGCATCAGCTGTGGATTAGAAAAACACAGATTAATAAAAATAAAAACCCAAAATTTATAATACTTACGATCTCGTGGCAAGGACCGGTCTTAGGAACTGCAACGCGTGATAGTGACGGTATCTAGTTCTGGTCCTTGACGCAGATCCACTGCGAACCTGGCCCTCAGCACGAACATCACTGTTGAAGCGGTCCTTGATCGAACGCCAACGTGTTCGGACTTTGTCCACTGTTGGGAAAAAAAAAACAGTGCCGTCAAGGACAACAGTCACTGCGGCACAATATAGCAATACAATACTCAAAGCAGTCACTGTAGAGCACGATGACACTGTTGGGTTTCCTGCTAGAATATACCTAGCACGAAACCCAACAGTGCCGTCAAGGACAACAGTCACTGCGGCACAATATAGCAACACAATACTCAAAGCAGTCACTGTAGAGCCCGATGACACTGTTGGGTTTCCTGCTAGAATATACCTAGCACGAAAACCAACAGTGCCGTCAAGGACAACAGTCACTGCGGCACAATATAGCAATACAATACTCAAAGCAGTCACTGTAGAGCCCGATGACACTGTTGGGTTTCCTGCTAGAATATACCTAGCACGAAACCCAACAGTGCCGTCAAGGACAACAGTCACTGCGGCACAATATAGCAATACAATACTCAAAGCAGTCACTGTAGAGCCCGATGACACTGTTGGGTTTCCTGCTAGAATATACCTAGCACGAAACCCAACAGTGCCGTCAAGGACAACAGTCACTGCGGCACAATATAGCAATACAATACTCAAAGCAGTCACTGTAGAGCCCGATGACACTGTTGGGTTTCCTGCTAGAATATACCTAGCACGAAACCCAACAGTGCCGTCAAGGACAACAGTCACTGCGGCACAATATAGCAATACAATACTCAAAGCAGTCACTGTAGAGCCCGATGACACTGTTGGGTTTCCTGCTAGAATATACCTAGCACGAAACCCAACAGTGCCGTCAAGGACAACAGTCACTGCGGCACAATATAGCAATACAATACTCAAAAGCAGTCACTGTAGAGCCCGATGACACTGTTGGGTTTCCTGCTAGAATATACCTAGCACGAAACCCAACAGTGCCATCAAGGACAACAGTCACTGCAGCACAATACAGAGCAGGGCAATACTCACTAAACACCTTTTTGGAGGATGCTGTGGCGCTGTCCCAGCCATCCATCAACGCTGCGGCCACCTCATTCCATAGCCGCCGGGTCACCACATTGTCCTTGTACAGCCGGTCACGGCTGTCCCACAACGGCGCACGCTCCTGGACAAGGCTGATGAGCTGCTCATTATCCAGGTAGACGTCTTCATCCCGTTGTGGAACCTAGACAAAACACATTCATTAGAATAATCAAATTTAAATTGAATAAAAAGTTACAAAAAAAAGAAACATAAAAAAGAGTAAAAATAGAAGATAAAAAATAAAGAACATTACAAATCATTTGATACATACATTCCGTATCACCACCGGGACTTGGCTTCGCTGCTCCTGCTCTTCGCCCTCAGTAGTCCCGTCCGCAGAAGATGATGATGATGATGTCTTAAAAAAGTTGAAAAAAACGTAAGAGATTTGGAGTAGCAGCAGATATACTTACCAGATGCACGAAAATAATCACCTCACGGTCTGCTTGCGCCAATTCCTGCCGCGATGGGGAATATTCGGATTCTGAAGACATACTGCATGTAAAAATAATAAAAATCATTAGTACATACATAATTTAAAAGGACAGGCATATAATGTAATATACTCACATTCTTGACGCTGATAGAAGATGGGTTCCTTGGTGACTGTCTGCTCTCCAATCTGTCAGTGTAGTAGTGGCATAGTTTTGGCAGGCACCTCCTTTATATAGACTTTTTTTTTTTTACTTTAGAAGTCTATAACTAGTACAACAAGTGGACACCACCAAAAAAACGCAGCGCTAAAAAAACGCATACATGCGCATGCCAGTGCGCACGTATGCGCATCCATAGGCTATAATGGCCATTTTTAGCGCAAAACGTGCGCATACGTGCGCATGCGCTTTTTTGCAGGACCAAAAAATGCAACATGCAGCGTCTGTAAAATACAAACGCACACCCCAAAAAAACGCAGCGCATGAAAATCGCATACGTGCGCATGCCAGCGCGCAGGTATGCGCACCCATGTTAAATATAGGGGAAAAAACGCATGCGCACGTATGCGTTTTTTTCAAGCGCAAAAAAACGCAAATGTGAAACCAGCCTAAGTTAGCCAGTATATATCTTCTTTTTTTTTTTGTTCGCATCCATACATCATTACCTCATGTTTTTCTAAATTTTTGTTTAAAGTATGTTGGTTAGAAGGTCCTTTGTAATAGGCCTCAAACCGTTACTCCTCTTTGTAGTATTGGTGTAGAGCCATCAGAAATAGAATTCCTATAATTTTAAATATGGTTGCATAAGCACATTTAAACTGTTGATAACATAGCCATATGTGTGGTCTGAACACTTGTGTTTTGGTTTACATTGCAGTGACTGATGTGATGAGGCGTTGGTGCACCTGTCAGGACACATAAAGGAGGGAAAGACAGCTGAGGGCCCTTAGTGGAGCGGCCGCAACCACCAAGAGGAAATACCTCTACTTCGACCGCCTAGATTTCCTTGCTCCTGTGATGGATCTGAGACTGTAAGTGCAGGGTTTAAATTTTAAATTTTTTATTTGCAAAAGCAAAAATATTAAGGATTTTTTTGTTTTTTACATTGTAGCACCGCGTCAAACCTTACAGAGAGGGAGACAGGTTCAGACTCTGAGGTCGTGATAGATCCAGTGTCTGATGTTGCTGCAGGGTCTGGCTCATCTGCAGAACTTTCAAGAGCCACACACCCACCACCAAGATCACCACCACCACCAGAATCTGCTAGCCAGCCAACACAACATGAGGAGCAGGGCAACAGTAGCAGCCCCACCCTGCCACTGGATACCTCGCCACAGCCTTCTGCGCTACCACGATGAGGCCGGCGCAGGAGAGAAGGAGCAGCTTCGGAAACAAGGAGGCAGGTGGACTGAGGGGCTCTCCAAATAGTTCTTGATGCAAGCACACCACCCAATAATCCCAGCACTGTCTTTGGCCCAGCAACCAAGGCCAAATGTCCAAGCAGGACCCCCACCTTCACCAGCCCCAACCTACCATAACTTGTAGGTTTGCCTTTGTTACGCTTTTCGCTTTTTTTTTGTTTTATATAGTATGTATATTTTTTGGGTCAGATTTTGACATCATAATGTGCTGCTAACATTATGCCATGTGTTACTAATATGGTTATTTTCTTTTGACATTAAAAAAATAGATAAAAAAAGTAATAAACCTGTTAAAATTCACAATGTGTGCTTGTTCATGTTCGGACATGTTCTGTAATCCCAAAATATTCTTTAACTACATAAAAAGTAAGAAGCTAAAAAATGATAGTGTTGGCCCCCTTAAAAATAGTCTGGGTGAAATGGTGGATGAGGATGAGGAAAAAGCCAATATGCTAAATGACTTTTTTCAACAGTATTTACACAAGAAAATCCCATGATGGATAACATGATCAGGGATAAAAATTCTCCATTAAATGTCACCTGCTTAACCCAGCAGGAAGTATGGCGGCGTCTAAAAATCACTAAAATTGACAAATCCCCGGGCCCGGATGGGATACACCCGCGAGTACTGCAGGAATCAAGTACAGTCATAGATAGACCATTATTTTTAATCTTTAAAGATTCCATAATAACAGGGTCTGTACCACAGGACTGGCGTATGGCAAATGTGGTACCAATATTCAAAAAGGGGACAAAAACTGAACTTGGAAATTATAGGACAGTAAGTTAACCTCAACTGTGGGTAAAACTCTGGAGGGTTTTCTAAGAGATACTATAGTGGAGTATCTGGAAACGAATAACCTCATGACCCAATATCAACATGGGTCTACAAGGAACCGTTCCTGTCAGACTAATCTGATAAGCTTTTATGAAGAGGTAAGTTCCCGACTGGACCAAGGGAATGCAGTGGACGTGGTGTACATGGACTTTTCAAAAGATTTTGATACGGTGCCACACAAAAGGTTAATACATAAAAAGAGAACAATGGGGATAGGGGAAAATTTGTGTAGGTGGGTAAAGAGCTGGCTCAGGGATAGGAAACAAAAGGGGTGGTTATTAATGGAGCACACTCAGACTGGGTCACAGTTAGCAGTGGGGTACCACAGGGGTCAGTTTTGGGCCAGCTTCTTTTTAACATATTTATTAATTACCTTTTTGGCGGGCATAGAGAGTAGAATTTCAATATTTGCAGATGACACTAAACTCTGCAGGTTAATCAATACAGAGGAGGACAATTTTATATTACAGGAGGATTTATGTAAACTAGAAGCTTGGGCTGATAAATGGCAAATGAGCTTTAATGGGGATAAATGTAAGGTCATGCACTTGGGTAGAACGAACAAGATGTATAATTATGTGCTTAATTGTAAAACACTGGGCAAAACTGTCACTGAAAAAGACCTGGGTGAATTGGTGGACGACAAACTCCCATTTAGTGGCCAGTGTCAGGCAGCTGCTGCAAAGGCAAATAAAATAATGGGATGCATTAAAAGAGGCATAGATGCTCATGAGGAGAACATAATTTTACCTCTATATAAGTCACTAGTGCGACCATACTTAGAATACTGTGTACAGTTCTGGTCTCCAGTGTATAAGAAAGACATAGCTGAACTGGAGCGGGTGCAGAGAAGAGCGACCAAGGTTATTAGGGAACTGGGGGTCTGCAATACCAAGACAGGTTATTACACTTGGAGTTATTTAGTTTGGAAAATCGAAGGCTTAGGGGTGATCTTATTACAATGTATAAATATATGCGGGGACAGTACAAAGACCTTTCTAATGATCTTTTTACTCTTTGACCTGTGACGGGGACAAGGGGGCATCCTCTATGTCTGGAGGAAAGAAGGTTTAAGCATACTCACAGACGTGGATTCTTTACTGTAAGAGCAGTGAGACTATAGAACTCTCTGCCATATGTGTTGTGAGTTCATTTTCTGGTCTACCAGTTGTGAGTTCTCCTTCCAGGCGCCCTCTGGTGGTAACAGGAGGTAGTGAGGCTGATTTAATCAGTAGAGATTTGCCACCTGATAAGGAGGATGACCATTGGATCTCAGGAATCTCAGACTGGATTTAAGACAGCCGACGCCCTATTCTGGTGCTGGTGATTCCTTCTGGCTTGTCAAGTCTTGGTTCTCAGCTCTGTTCCAGTCAGCTCAAGCTAAGCTTTTCTGCTAATGTTCACACTTGATTTTGTTGGTCTATTCAGTTTTTTGTGTGGTCAGCCAGCTGTGCTGAATTTCCACTCTTATCTGTATTTGCCAATTTGCTTTTTGTCCCTTATTAGATTGGCCTCTTTTTGCTCTGCCTCAGAATATTTCAGAGTGCTGATATAGTGGGAGAAGTCTAGTGACTTCAGGGTTAATTTTGTTATCAGAATTGTTGGACATTATTTTGTAGGGTTTTTGGCAGATTGCAGACAGTGTCTTTCCTTTCCTATCCTTTCTAATTAGTTTGGGCCCCATCGTTTGCTCAGCCTATTTCAATCAATCAATCAATCAAATTTATTATCGCCAAGTACATATTACATATATACAAGGAATTCTTTGTGGCAAAGAGGCAACATAATATATAACAACAGATACAACAAGTAACATCTAACAAGACAGATACAGTATACAGTCTACACATGACGATTTAATTGTTGAACAGAGAGTGGATAGAAGCTGTTCATATGGCGGTTGGTACTGCATTTGGGGACTCTGAAGCGACGTCCTGAAGGGAGTAGTTGGAATGAGGAGTGTCCCGGGTGAGAGGGATCGGATGAAATTTTCAATGCGTGGGATCGAATACTCTTATCATAAAGATCCTGGATTTTAGGCAGGGGGAGCCTATAATTCTCTCTGCTGTTCTGAAAGTCCTTTGTAAGCGGAGTTTGTCATGCGCAGTGGCTCCCCCATACCAGACTATCAGAGAGGAACAAATCACAGATCTGATGACAGCATTAAAGAATAAGATCAGCAGATTCTTAGACAAACCATATCTTTTCAGCTGACGCAGGAAGAACATCCTCTGTTGTGCTTTTCTTATAACAGCATCCACGTTTTTCCCCCATTTAAGATCATGAGAGATGATAACACCAAGGAATTTGGTCTCTGTGACCCTAAGAACCACTTCATCATGGATGTAGATTGGAAGTATCTCATGTTGATCTTTCCTAAAATCCACAACCATCTCAGCAGTTTTTTTAGTGTTGAGTACAAGATTATTGGCTTTACACCAGTCACATATTCTTTCCACCTCACTCCGATACAAGTCTTCAGCATTTCCCCTGATGAGACCAATCAGTGTCATATCATCAGCAAATTTCAAGATTTTTACTGAGTCTGCTGAAGAGATGCAATCATTCGTATAGAGAGAAAACAGTAACGGGGACAAAACACACCCCTGAGGTGCCCCGATGTTTGTGACCAAGGTGTCCGAAGTGAATGGTCCAACTTTTACACTCTGTATCCTGGCTGTCAGGAAGTTATAAATCCACAAGCATAAGTTGAGAGGGACTCCAAGAGCTACCATTTTCTTATGAAGTAAATTCGGATCAATGGTATTGAACGCTGAGCTAAAGTCCATGAAAAGAATCCGGACATATGAGTCCGGACATTTTCCTGCCTATGTTTGTGTTTTCATCTTGTTTCACCGTCAATACATGTGTGGGGGATGTCTATTCCTTTGGGGTCTGCTCTGGGGCAGTTAGTTTTCCCCTTTTCTTGCTTCAAGCTTATTTAGTCCTCCGGCCGTGACGAGGCATCTAGGTTCATCGTAGGTACGCTCCACGGCTGCTGCTAGTTGTGTGGTTAGGATCAGGGATCTGCAATCTGCATAGTTACCAACCTCTCTGGTTTTTCTGGGGCTTAGCTTGTTTAGGTTTTTCCTCCACAGTAACCCATTCATAACAAAATCACCAGCCATACCGCACATTCTAGGGTACTCAAAAGCAGGAAAAAGTTGTTAAAAAAGGAAAAGAAAAAAGTGTCAGAATTTTTTTTTTTTAATGTATTTTCCCTCTTTTTCTCTGGGGCCGTAGGAGGATTTTTTTTCCCCTAATGGAGATTAAGCAATTGTCTGATCGTGTAGAGCAACTTACTGCTGAAGTGCAGGAAATTTCCACCTGCCTCATTCAGTCACATGCTGCTGAACCTAACATCCCTACTCCTGATGTGTTTTCTGGGGATTGGTCTAAATTTCTGAATTTTAAGAATAATTGTAAATTATTTCTTGCCTTGAAGCCTAACTCATCGGGGAGCTCTGCACAGCAGGTTAAAATTGTCATCTCCTTGCTGCACGGCGATCCCCAGGATGGGGCTTTTTCTCTGACACCTGAAAATCCTATTCTGACTAATGTGGATGCATTTTTTCAAGCCTTGGGGTTGTTGTATGATGAACCTAATGCTGTTGATCAAGCTGAGAGAACCCTGTTGGCATTAAACCAGGGTCAGGATTCTGTGGAGTAAGGCCGGTTTCACATTAGCGCATTTTCAGCGCGCGCACGGCCGGGGGTAGCTCCGCCCCCGAGCCGGCTCTCTGCCCGGCGTGCCCGCCCCTTGCTTGTAGCGCCGCCTACTAGCGGACAGCGGCGCCTGCGATCGGCGCACCCTATCTTTAGCATAGGGTGCGCAGATCGTGCGCAGGCCGTGCGCTAGTTGCGCTTTGACCTGCGCTGCGCACTTTTGACGGTGCGCCGTGCGCGCTAAAATCTGAAAAGTTTGATTTTGGCGCGCACGGCGCACCGTCAAAAGTGCGCAGCGCAGGTCAAAGTGCAACTAGCGCACGGCCTGCGCACGATCTGCGCACCCTATGCTAAAGATAGGGTGCGCCGATCGCAGGCGCCGCTGTCCGCTAGTAGGCGGCGCTACAAGCAAGGGGCGGGCACGCCGGGCAGAGAGCCGGCTCGGGGGCGGAGCTACCCCCGGCCGTGCGCGCGCTGAAAATGCGCTAATGTGAAACCAGCCTTATACTGTCAAAAATTCCAAAAGTGGGCAGTCCTTACTATATGGAATGATAGTGCATTGGCAGCTCTCTTTCGAAAGGGTTTATCAGAGACCGTAAAAGATGTTATGGTGGGATTTCCTGTTCCCTCTGGTCTGGATGATTCTATGTCATTAGCCATTCAAGTTGATCGGCGTTTACGTGAACGTAAAACTACACGGGAGGCGCTGCCACCTTTTGAACAAACGTCTGAACCTATGCAATGTGATGGGGTTTTGTCTAGGGTGCAACGTCAGGAGTTTAGAAGGCATAACAAGCTGTGTTTTTTCTGTGGAGATGCCTCTCATACTATTTGTGTCTGCCCTAAACGAGAGAAACGTTTTGCACACACATTTGCTGTGGGCAGGGTACAACCTAAGTTCCTTTTGGCAATTACTCTGATCTGCTCCTTATCCACGTTTTCCACTAAGGAAAACATTCCATCAGATTCAAAGCTGCTCCTGAAGATTCAGGAGCAGCTTTGAATCTGATGGATTTGGACTTTGCTAAACATTGTGGTTTTTCTATGACGCCCCTGCGGGCGCCTATTCCTTTGAGGGGTATTGATGCTACTCCTTTGGTGGAGAATAAACCTCAGTTTTGGACCCAGGTGATAATGCGAGTTGCCCCAGACCACCAAGAAAGTTGTAAATTTTTGGTTCTGCATAATTTGCATGATACTATTGTTCTAGGTTTTCCCTGGTTGCAAACTCATAATCCAGTTTTGGATTGGAAATCTGGGTCTGTGGTGAGTTTGGGTTGTCAGTGTGTTCTTAGGGATGCTCATGTTTCCTCCACCTCTCCTCAGTCTCATGATATTTCTGATTATCTGGCCGATTTTTCTGATGTATTTAGTGAGAGTAAGTCTGCGTCTTTGCCTCCTCATAGGAGTTATGACTGTGCAATTGAGTTGATGCCTGGGTGTAAATTTCCCAAGGGTCGGCTTTTCAACTTATCAGTACCCGAACATGATGCTATGCGATCCTATATTAAGGAGTCGTTGGAGAAGGGTCATATTAGACCATCCTCGTCATCTTTAGGTGCTGTTTTTTTTTGTGGCCAAGAAAGATGGTTCATTAAGACCGTGTATTGAATGTCGTTCCCTTAACAAGATGACGGTTAATTATCAGTATCCGTTACCTCTGATGTCTGATTTATTCTCCAGAGTTAAGAGTGCCTGCTGGTTTACTAAGCTTGACCTCAGGGGGGCGTATAATCTTATTCGCCTCAAGCACGGGGATGAATTGAAGACGGCGTTTAATACTCCGGAGGGACATTTTGAGTACCTGGTGATGCCTTTTGGGCTCACTAATGCCCCTTCTGTCTTCCAGTCCTTTATGAATGATATTTTCCGTGACTTTGTGGATAAGTTTTTGATCATCTATCTGGATGATATTTTGATCTTTTCTACTGATTGGTTGGGATTCTCATGTGGAACACGTCCGGACTGTGTTCCGGATTTTGAGGGAGAATTCCCTGTTTGTTAAGGGATCGAAATGCCTCTTTGGTGTACAGAGGATTTCATTTTTGGGATTTATCTTGTCTCCGTCGACTATTGAAATGGACCCGGCCAAGGTACAGGCCATTTATGATTGGGTTCAGCCTACTTCTTTGAAGGCCTTCCAGAAGTTTTTGGGTCTTGCTAATTTCTATCGTAAATTTATAGGTAGTGTTGAGCGATACCGTCCGATACTTAAAAGTATCGGATCGGATGGTATCGGCCGATCTAAAAAAAATATCGGGTATCGCCGATTCCGATACCTGAAGTCCCATTCAAGTCTATGGGACTTCCGGTATCGGAATAAGAAAAACCCTATTTTTGCCTTGTACAGCCTCTCTGGGGTCTGTACGGGCCTTTCGGGGGGCTGTGCCGGCCTGCCGGGGGGTCTGTGCAGGCTCCGGTGGTCTGTGCCGGCCTGCCGGGGGGCTGTGCCGGCCTGCCGGTGGTCTGTTCAGGCTCCGGTGGTCTGTGCCGGCCTGCCGGGGGGCTGTGCCGGCCTGCCGGTGGTCTGTGCAGGCTCCGGTGGTCTGTGCCGGCCTGCCGGGGGGCTGTGCCGGCCTGCCGGGGGGCTGTGCAGGCTCCGGTGGTCTGTGCCGGCCTGCCGGGGGGCTGTGCCGGCCTGCCGGGGGGCTGTGCCGGCCTGCCGGAGGGCTGTGCCGGCCTGCCGGGGGTCTGTGCAGGCATCGTCCGATGGGACTACAAGTCCCATCGGGCGATGCCTGCTACCATGACAGTGATTAACACATTAGCCAATGATGGGACAGTAGTAGTCCCATCATCCGGCTAATGTGTTGAATGTAAAAAAAAAAAAAAATACATACTACATACATGCTACATACATGCTACATACATACAACATGCATACTACACATATACTACATGTAACATACATACTACATATATACTACATGCATGCAACATACATACTACATATATACTACATGTAACATCCATACTACATACATGCTACATACTACATGCATGCTACATACTACATACATGCTACATACATACTACATACATAATACATATATACTACATGCATGCAACATACATACTACATGCATGCAACATGCATACTACATATACACTATATATACTACATGTAACATACATACTACATACAGTGGGGAAAAAAAGTATTTAGTCAGTCAGCAATAGTGCAAGTTCCACCACTTAAAAAGATGAGAGGCGTCTGTAATTTACATCATAGGTAGACCTCAACTATCGGAGACAAACTGAGAAAAAAAAATCCAGAAAATCACATTGTCTGTTTTTTTTTCATTTTATTTGCACATTATGGTGGAAAATAAGTATTTGGTCAGAAACAAAATTTCATCTCAATACTTTGTGATATATCCTTTGTTGGCAATGACAGAGGTCAAACGTTTTCTGTAAGTCTTCACAAGGTTCCCACACACTGTTGTTGGTATGTTGGCCCATTCCTCCATGCAGATCTCCTCTAGAGCAGTGATGTTTTAGGCTTTTGGCTTGGCAACACGGACTTTCAACTCCCTCCAAAGGTTTTCTATAGGGTTGAGATCTGGAGACTGGCTAGGCCACTCCAGGACCTTGAAATGCTTCTTACGAAGCCACTCCTTCGTTGCCCTGGCGGTGTGCTTTGGATCATTGTCATGTTGAAAGACCCAGCCACGTTTCATCTTCAATGCCCTTGCTGATGGAAGGAGGTTTGCACTCAAAATCTCACGATACATGGCCCCATTCATTCTTTCATGTACCGGATCAGTCGTCCTGGCCCCTTTGCAGAGAAACAGCCCCAAAGCATGATGTTTCCACCACCATGCTTTACAGCAGGTATGGTGTTTGATGGATGCAACTCAGTATTCTTTTTCCTCCAAACACGACAAGTTATGTTTCTACCAAACAGTTCCAGTTTGGTTTCATCAGACCATAGGACATTCTCCCAAAACTCCTCTGGATCATCCAAATGCTCTCTAGCAAACTTCAGACGGGCCCGGACATGTACAGGCTTAAGCAGTGGGACACGTCTGGCACTGCAGGATCTGAGTCCATGGTGGCGTAGTGTGTTACTTATGGTAGGCCTTGTTACATTGGTCCCAGCTCTCTGCAGTTCAGTCACTAGGTCCCCCCGCGTGGTTCTGGGATTTTTGCTCACCGTTCTTGTGATCATTCTGACCCCACGGGGTGGGATTTTGCGTGGAGCACCAGATCGAGGGAGATTATCAGTGGTCTTGTATGTCTTCCATTTTCTAATTATTGCTCCCACAGTTGATTTCTTCACTCCAAGCTGGTTGGCTATTGCAGATTCAGTCTTCCCAGCCTGGTGCAGGGCTACAATTTTGTTTCTGGTGTCCTTTGACAGCTCTTTGGTCTTCACCATAGTGGAGTTTGGAGTCAGACTGTTTGAGGATGTTCACAGGTGTCTTTTTATACTGATAACAAGTTTAAACAGGTGCCATTACTACAGGTAATGAGTGGAGGAAAGAGGAGACTCTTAAAGAAGAAGTTACAGGTCTGTGAGAGCCAGAAATCTTGATTGCTTGTTTCTGACCAAATACTTATTTTCCACCATAATATGCAAATAAAATGAAAAAAAAACAGACAATGTGATTTTCTGGATTTTTTTTTCTCAGTTTGTCTCCCATAGTTGAGGTCTACCTATGATGTAAATTACAGACGCCTCTCATCTTTTTAAGTGGTGGAACTTGCACTATTGCTGACTGACTAAATACTTTTTTTCCCCACTGTATATACTACATGCAACATGCATACTACATACATGCTACATACATACTACATACATAATACATATATACTACATGCATGCAACATACATACAACATATATACTACATGCATGCAACATGCATACTACATATATACTATATATACTACATGTAACATACATACTACATATATACTACATGCTACATACATGCAACATACACACTACATGCTACATACATACTACATACATGCTACATACATACACACTACATGCTACATGCATGCAACATACATACTACATACATGCAACATACATACTACATACATGCTACATACTACATACATGCTACATACATACCACATATATACTGCATATATGCTACATGCATGCAACATACATATATACTACATACAATACATACATATAGACATACAGTACATATAACATAGAGTACATACTCACCGTCACTTGTCACTTTGATCCCCGAAGCCATTGTCACCTGAGGGATAAATATCAAAATAAAAAACACCAATATACTTACCCCGATCCGCAGAAGTCCACGAGGGTCCCACATCCATCTTGCGTGGAGAACAGCAGCATCAGCTGATGCTACCGTTCTCTACCAGCTCCAGGAATACAATGACGGAAGGTAGGTATCCTTCCGCAGTGTATTCCTCCACCACTTAAAAAAAAAAAAAGTCCCTAGTCTCACTTTATGCCATTGCTGCATGGGAAATTCCCACGCAGCAATGGCATAAAGTGAGACTAGGGACTTTTTTTTACAATGGTGGAGGAATACAGTGCGGAAGGATACCTACCTCCCGTCATTGTATTCCTGGAGCTGGTAGAGAACGGTAGCATCAGCTGATGCTGCTTTTCTCCACGCAAGATGGACGTGGGACCCTCGTGGACTTCTGCGGATCGGGGTAAGTATATTGGTGTTTTTTTATTTTGATATTTATCCCTCAGGTGACAATGGCTTCGGGGATCAAAGTGACAAGTGACGGTGAGTATGTACTCTATGTTATATGTACTGTATGTCTATATGTATGTATTGTATGTAGTATAAACAGTATGTATGTTGCATGCATGTAGTATATATGCAGTATATATGTAGTATGCATGTTGCATGCATGTGGTATGTATGTAGCATGTATGTAGTATGTAGCATGTATGTAGTATGTATGTTGCATGTATGTAGCATGTTTGTAGTATGTATGTTGCATGTATGTAGCATGTAGTGTGTATGTATGTAGCATGTATGTAGTATGTATGTTGCATGTATGTAGCATGTAGTGTGTATGTAGCATGTATGTAGTATGTATGTTACATGTAGCATATAGTATATATGTAGTATGCATGTTGCATGCATGTAGTATATATGTTGTATGTATGTTGCATGCATGTAGTATATATGTATTATGTATGTATTATGTATGTAGCATGTATGTATGTATGTAGTATGTATGTTACATGTAGTATATATGTAGTATGCATGTTGTATGTATGTAGCATGTAATTTTTTTTTTTTTTTTTACATTCAACACATTAGCCGGATGATGGGACTACTACTGTCCCATCATTGGCTAATGTGTCAATCACTGTCATGGTAGCAGGCATCGCCCGATGGGACTTGTAGTCCCATCGGACGATGCCTGCACAGACCCCCGGAGCCTGCACAGACCACCGGCAGGCCGGCACCACCGGAGCCGGCACAGCCCCCCGGCAGGCCGGCACAGCCCCCCGGCAGGCCGGCACAGCCCCCCGGAGCCTGCACAGACCACCGGCAGGCCGGCACAGACCACCGGAGCCTGCACAGACCACCGGCAGGCCGGCACAGCCCCCCGGCAGGCCGGCACAGACCCCCGGAGCCTGCACAGACCACCGGCAGGCCGGTACAGACCCCCGGACAGTCGGCACAGCCCCCCCGAAGGCCCGAACTGACGGCGCATCATGATGCGCACAGACAGCGCATCATGATGACGTCATTTCGGCAGCCAATCAGAGCCATAAAAGTGGCTCATTGCATTTTGGACTTCCGATTCCGGTATCCGATACGAAAAAAGTATCGGTACTCGGTATCGGAATTCCGATACGGCAAATATCGGCTGATACCGGATACTTGCGGAATCGGAAAGCTCAACACTATTTATAGGTAATTTTTCTGGTATTGTCAAACCACTGACTGATCTGACTAAGAAGGGCGCTGAATTGGTCTCCTGAGGCTGTCTCAGCATTTCAGGAGCGCAAGTGGAGATTTACTTCATCTCCAGTTTTACGGCAACCTGATGTCTCACTTCCATTTCAGGTGGAGGTAGATGCTTCTGAGATTGGTGCAGGAGCTGTTTTGTCCCAAAAAGACCCTGTGACTTCTAAGATGAATCCCTGTGCCTTCTTTTCTCGAAAGTTCTCCCCATCTGAACGCAACTATGATGTGGGGAATCAGGAATTGTTGGCCATGAAATGGGCATTTGAAGAGTGGAGACATTGGTTGGAGGGAGCTAGACATCAAGTTGTGGTCCTCACCGATCACAAGAATTTGATTTATCTGGAGACGGCCAAACGCTTGAATCCTAGACAGGCTAGATGGGCCTTGTTTTTCACTCGTTTTAATTTTGTGGTCTCTTTTCTTCCGGGCACTAAGAATGTTAAGGCAGACGCCCTTTCTAGGAGTTTCTTTGCCGATTCTCTTAATGTGACTGAGCCTACTACTATCCTAGGTGAGGGGTAGTTCTTTCTGCCATTTCGTCCGATTTGAGACGCGCCCTGGAGGAATTTCAGGAGGATAAACCTGAGCGTTGCCCTATGGCAAAATTGTATGTTCCTGACCAGTGGAGAAAGAGAGTGATGTCTGAAATTCATTGCTCCGCATTGGCTGGTCAACCAGGTATTTTTGGTACCAGAGATTTGGCGAGTCTGTCTTTTTGGTGGTCGGCCTTATCTCGTGATGTCAGGAATTTTGTACAGTCCTGAGGAACTTGTTCTCGGTCTAAACCTTATTCTTGTTCTAGTGGGTTTCTGATGCCCCTGCCGGTGCCCAAGAGGCCATGGACCCATATCTCATTGGATTTTATTTCTGATCTTCCTGTCTCTCAGAGAATGACTGTTATCTGGGTGATTTGTGATAGATTCTCTAAGATGGTCCATCTTGTACCACTCCCAAAGTTGCCATCTTCTGCTGAGTTGGTGCCCTTATTTTTACAACAGGTGGTTCAGTTGCATGGGATTCCTGAGAACATTGTGTCCGACAGAGGAGTCCAGTTTGTTTCCAGATTTTGGAAAGCCTTTTGTTCCAATCTGGGAATTCAGTTATCCTTCTCCTCCGCATTTCATCCCCAGACCAATGGACAGACTGAGAGAACAAACCAGACCTTGGAGTCTTATTTGAGATGTTTTATATCTGCTGATCAGGATGATTGGGTCTCATTTTTGCCCTTGGCCGAATTCACGCTGAATAATAGAGCTAGTTCTGCCACTTTGATGTTACCCTTTTTCTGTAATTTTGGGTTTCATCCTCGATTCTCTTCAGGGCAAGTGGAATCTTCATCCTGTCCAGGTGTGGACACTGTGGTTGAGAGAATGCAGCAGATATGGGACCAAGTGGTGGATAAGGTGTCACTCTCACAGGAAAAGGCCCAGCGATTTTCCAACCGGCATAGGACCATTGGTCCCCGGTTTAAAGTGGGTGATATGGTTTGGTTGTCGTCTAAGAATATTCCTATGAAGGTTGCATCTCCAAAATTTAAGCCAAGATTTATTGGACCTTATAAGATTTTGAAGATTCTTAATCCTGTTTCTTTTCGATTGGCTCTTCCAGTTACGTTCAAGAATCAATAACGTATTTCACAAATCTCTGTTGGAGAGGTTTGTTGAGCCAGTGGTTCCTATGGCAGCACCTCCTGACCCTGTGTTGGTTGAAGGCAATGTGGAATATGAGGTAGAGAAGATATTGGATTCTCGTTTGGTTAGACGGAGACTCCAGTATTTGGTCAAATGGAAGGGTTATGGCCAGGAGGATAATTCTTGGGTCTCTGCCTCTGATATTCATGCCAATAGGTTGGTTTGTGCTTTTCACCGAGCCCATCCTGATCGGCCTGGTGGCATGGATGAGGGTTCGGTGACCCCTCCACAAGGGGGGGTACTGTTGTGAGTTCATTTTCTGGTCTAACCGTTGTGAGTTCTCCTTCCAGGCTCCCTCTGGTGGCAACAGGAGGTAGTGAGGCTGATTTAATCAGTAGAGATTTGCCACCTGATAAGGAGGATGACGATTGGATCTCAGGAATCTCAGACTGGATTTAAGACAGCCGACGCCCTATTCTGGTGCTGGTGATTCCTTCTGGCTTGTCACGTCTTGGTTCTCAGCTCTGTTCCAGTCAGCTCAGGCTAAGTTTTTCTGCTAATGTTTACACTTGAATTTGTTGGTCTATTCAGTTTTTTGTGTGGTCAGCCCCAGCTGGGGCTGTGCTGAATTTCCACTTTTACTTATCTCTATTTGCCAATTTGCTTTTTGTCCCTTATTAGATTGGCCTCTTTTTGCTCTGCCTCAGAATATTTCAGAGTGCTGATATAGTGGGAGAAGTCTAGTGACTTCAGGGTTAATTTTGTTATCAGCAGTGTTGGACATTATTTTTGTAGGGTTTTTGGCAGATTGCAGACAGTGTCTTTCCTTTCCTATCCTTTCTAGTTAGTTTGGGCCCCATCGTTTGCTCAGCCTATTTTCCTGCCTATGTTTGTGTTTTCATCTTGTTTCACCGTTAATACATGTGTGGGGGCTGTCTATTCCTTTGGGGTCTGCTCTGGGGCAGTTAGTTTTCCCCTTTTCTTGCTTTAGGCTTATTTAGTCCTCCGGCCGTAAGGAGGCATCTAGGTTCATCGTAGGTACGCTCCACGGCTGCTGCTAGTTGTGTGGTTAGGATCAGGGATCTGCAATCTGCATAGTTACCAACCTCTCTGGTTTTTCTGGGGCTTAGCTTGTTTAGGCTTTTCCTCCACGGTGACCCATTCATAGCACATATGATGTTGTAATGAGTGATTCCCTAACAAAATTTAAGAAGGGACTGGATGCCTTTCTTGAAAAGTATAATATTACAGGGTATATACACTAGTTTCCTCAATATTGCGTTGATCCAGGGAGCTAGTCTGATTGCCATATGTGGAGTCGGGAAGGAATTTTTTTCCCCAATGTGAAGCTTACCGTTTGCCACATGGGGTTTTTTTTGCCTTCCTCTGGATCAACATGTTAGGGCAAGGTAGGTTAGGATATGGGTTGAACTAGATGGACTTAAAGTCTTCCTTCAACCTTAATAACTATGTTACTATGTAATGTGTAAGATACATCGAAAGCACTAAAAAGACTTGCGCCAAGCACGTGATAGGCGCAAGTTAAATATTTGTCGCCGGTGGTCAAGGTTTCGTTGTGAATATGGCCTCATGACATGTCGGCTCAATTGAAACGCCTCATCTGCTAAAAGAACATAAGGCACCGGTTCCAGATTTGAGTCTGGAAGCTGACATGGTGGTGGTAGGTCCAGCTGATTATTACGCAGCCACAGACCCATAATGGAAGAATTGAAGACTCTAGAGTCTCCAGTTCTTCCATAGGCCCCAATATCTACAATTATAAACCTGAAGTGAGTGTCGACCAGGGCCAACAATAATACAGAAAAATATTGTTTATAATTATAGAATTGGGACCATGAGTTCAGCGGCTTACACACATGGATGTGCTTCCCATCCAGGGCTCCAATACATTGTGGAAACTGGCACGTGGCCTCAAATTCACGGGAGATACGCAACCAGTCTGCCATTTTGGGCTCCGGCATTACCACATGATGGAATCTGGACCAGATTTCTGAGCAGGTAGACCAGACAATGCCATATATTGTGGATTTCTCGATTAAAAATTCTAAATGCAGACCAGCACATGAAAGGCCAGTTGAAAGGAAGCTAAAAAGCAAAGAAAAAAAACCATGAGTACACAGCTCAACAAACCACAGATAAAGCTTTAAATAAAAGTTATAGTGCATCAATTCTAAAGTATGCATGGTCAACATTAAATTACATGCCATGTCTTGGTTCAGTAATACACAAGCATATAATGTATCTTGGGAAATGTGCTTGTAAATATATAATATTAAAGGACAAAAATCTATAAGATTCAAGTTCTGGAAATGAAATATGCTGCTTCATACATCATCAACATATTGCTTTAAGACATACCGTAAGGTGAGGAGAAGCCGCTCCTCTGCAGAAATTGCTTTGCGCATCTTCGTGTCCTGAAACGTGATCCCAGGGCGCACAATCTCCAGCAAAAGATCAAATGTAGCAAGGCTCATCCGACAATATTGAAAGAACTTCTCCGGATGGCTACGCAGAGATGTATAGAGACGGTGGAAATGGCCTTTAGATATCCTGTGCAACAAAAGCGGATGGACCCATATTCGTCTACGCCTCCTCAGATCAACAGTCACAGGGTAGGGCTCACCAAAACGTCGGAATATAACCAAATAGAAAAGAACACGTTCAGTGGTGTTAAAAGTCAGCCTTTCTGTCATGTTTAGCACAAAGCAGAGATAACCAAATCCAAGCACTGACTCTATGGCAAAGGTAGCAGGCTCCCACCTGTTGTAGAGCCCATAAATATAGGGATGGATGATGATTTAAATTAGTTTCAGGCCTAAAAACCATTATTTGTCCATTTTGCAAGCCTCCGAGAAAATATCGCCAGACGGATGTCAAACGGATGCTTACATGCGAATAAAATCGGATCATCGCAGGAAATTCGGATGACAGACGGATCACTGTTCATGAAACATTTGTCCGATGTTGGTCCGTAAAAATCGGACCAATTTTTAAATCGTTGTGTGTGACGCCGGCCTTAAAGGGGAAAACTTACTATTCACTGTAGGTCCAACCTCTGGGACCCCCAGTGAACTTGGGAACTGGGCTCTAGGAACTGAACAGTTGAGAACAGAGCGGAGGTAATAGCCGAGTGCAGTACTCGGTTTTGTCCATAAGTTGAACATGAATATCTCTGGACCATGCAAGAAGCCCCAGTGATCAGTGACTAATCCTATGGGCTGTGCATGAATTTCAATTGTGGGAATAGTCCTGTAAATAAAATCTTATGTGACATACTGCTAGAGAAATTTCTACCATGTGTGGATTTTTTTGTCACAACATAAGGGTTAAATAATAATTACGGTATATCACATGAACAGTAAAATCTACATCCAGCCTTAATTATTACTAGACGTTTCCTGCTGTTTTTATAAAGATGTTACCATTGTTTTCAGGTACGAAAAAGGCCAATGTCACACAATAACTTACAATTGTGCTCCAAAGTTTACATACCCTGGCAGAATTTTTGCTTTCTTTGCCTTTTTTCAGAGAATATGAATGAAGTGGGGTGAAGCCATTTATTGTCAAACTACTGTGTTTTCTCTTTTTAAATCACAATGACAACACAAAACATCCAAATGACCCTGATCAAAAGTTCATATACCCTGGTGATTTTTGCCTGATAACATGCAAAAACATCCTTCATTGGAGACTGCCCTTCCCGTGGTTGTTCCTTACCGGGGAAAGACCTGGCTGGTCATTGCTTGCGTTGAGAAATATGTGATGGTGTCTCCGCGGCTTCTGTTTTGCATGTTTTGCATATTTCCCATAAGGGATGGGGGCAGTGCTCTAGAATCACTGCGTTGAGAAACACGTGATGGTGTCTCCGCAGTGTTGGATGTTGATCTCCATGAGTTCATTCATCCTCATTTTTCACATTACAAGTTCATAGACACCAAACATGTCTAGGTTCTTTTTTATTTAAATGGTGAAAACAATTTCCAAAGTTTGCTAAAAAAAAAAATTGCACAACTTTCCAAGACCTGTAGTGTCTCCACTTTTCGTGATTTCGGGTTGGGTGGGGGCTTATTTTTTGCACGTCGAGCTGACATTTTTAATGATACCACATTTGTGCAGATACTTTTTTTGATCGTCCGTCATTGCATTTTAATGCAATGTCGCGGCGACAAAAAGAAAACATAATTCTGGCGTTTCGATATTTTTCTCGCTATGCCATTAACGATCAGGTTAATTTTTTTTATTGATAGATCGGGCGATTCTGAATGCGGCGATACCAAATATGTGTAAGTTTGATTTTTTTTATCGTTTTATTTTGAATGGGGAGAAAGGGGATCAGCTGTGCACGTATTTCCGGTCCGATGGCCAGAAGTGTGTGTTAAGTGCCACTGTCAGAGTTTGACAGGGGCATTTAACTAGTTAATAGGCACGGGTGGATTGCGATTTTAAAACAGCTGACATGTCCTGGCTTTGATGTGGGCTCACCGCCGGAGCGCACATCAAAGCAGGGGTACTGCTATTGGACGTACTATCCCGTCCATTGGCAGTAAGGGGTTAAGAAATGGAGTATGTAACTTTTGATCAGGGTCATTTGGATGCTTTGGGTTGTCATTATGATTTAAAAAGAGAAATTCTAGTAGTTTCAAAATAAATAGCTTCAACCCAACCACTAACCATGAGTGGAGAAAAAGTTTTGGTGTTATCATTTATATTCTCGGAAAAAAGGCCAAGAAAGCAAAAATTCTGCCGGGGTATGTAAACTTCTGAGCACAATTGTATGTCTTATATTGTATCCAACTTGTATAATCCTAGGGGGAAAATATATACAAAATTATTTGTCCTTTCCTCAAAGCAGTGATGACAAATATCTGCAAAAAATAATACACAGACAAAAGAGGCAGATTCATCAAGACTGGGGTATTGCACACTCGCGATACACCAGTCGTGCAGGAGCAGAAGGCGCCAAATTTAGAAAGAGGTGATCGCTAGTGTTGAGCGATACCATCCGATATTAAGAAATATCGGATCGGATTGGATCGGCCGATATCCAAAAAGTATCGGGTATCGCCGAATCCGATCCCGGAAGTCCCATTCAAGTCAATGGGACCGAAATATCGGAATTAAAAAAAACCCTTTCTTTCCTTGTAGGTTAAATCTACATGAAGAAAAACAACTAATAATAATGTAGAATGTATTGGGGGAGGTGGAGGAGACATTAAAGGCAAAGAGGTTTAGACCAATCAAATGGAATAGCAGGAATGAATTTTTTTTTTTTTTTAAAGACGTTCGGAGTTACAAAGATATTGACTATGTTAACCTCTTTTATATTTTGTCAGATATGTATGTTTCACTACTTCCATGCTCTTCACCTTTTTTACTTCTCCCACACTTTCTCCTTCATGATCCTCAGCAGCAGGAGCATCTTTTTCATCAACTTCTTCTTCACCTTATTCATCTTCTTCTTCTTCACCTTCTTCCTATTATTATTTTTTTTTACATTCTTCATATTCTTCTTATTCAACTATTATTCTTCTTCATATTCTACTTCATCTTCTTCCTATTCTTCTTTTTCATCATATTCTTATTTGTGACAGTCATTCCTGTAGTTGTTATCTATAGAAGTTTGAAGATTACACCTTCCGTTCTGCGTGTCACAAAAGATTTACAACAGGATTTGTCCGCGTTCAGTTTGGCCTGCAGCAGCAGGCATTTTCCAGGGGCATCACAAGGAGGAGCGGACTCACCCCCATACACTGCTTAGTCTTCTTCTGCTTATAATTTAGATAATATCTTTTGCTCTGATTTTTAGTCTTATGCTTAATGTTCTTCTGCTTTTGGTTTTTCTGCTTCTTGTTCTTCTGTCTCTTGTTGTTCTGCATCTTGGTGGTTGTCTTCATGTTCTTTGTCCTCTTGGTCATCTTCTTCAGGGTCATCTTTTTGGTCTTCTTCGGTGTGGTCTTCAGGGTCGTCATCTTCAGGGGCGTCATCGGGGAGATCCAGAGTGAGAACCAAAAACCATTTCCACAAGCTCGAACTTGGAAAAGTAGCAGAAGGTACAAGAAGGCTTTGGAACTGCTGAGAACCAGCTGACGGTACTGGAACCCAGATTGTTAGCAGAAGGAACAAGAGCAAATGGAACTAGCGAGGACCAGCTGACGGTGCTGGAACCTGGAGGGGCAGCAGAAGGAACAAGAGCCAATGGCACAACCGCGGACCAGCTGACGGTGCTGGAACACAGTTACTAAGCAGGAGGTACCTGTGCTACAAAGCACTACCAAAGACCAGCAGACGTTGCTGGAACTCTGATACCGAGAAGGAGGCACCTAGGCCAAAGGCACTGCCGAGAACCAGCTGACGGTGCTGGAACCCGGATGGGTAGCAGAAGCTGCAAGAGCAAATGGAACTAGCGAGGACCAGCTGATGGTGCTGGAACCCGGAGGGGCAGTAAAAGGAACAAGAGCCAATGGCACAACCGTCACTGCTGAGAAACAGCTGACGGTGCTGGAACCCGGATGGGTAGCAGAAGGCACCCATGACAAACAGTTGCAAGGCCGCGAGCTGGCCGCAGTTACCGAAACCCACAGTCCTACAGGGGGTGCTTGTCCTATTGGCACTACGGAACCAGCCTTTATTACCAGAACCCGCAGCCCACATAGGAAGCACCTAAAGTGCAGGCACCATAGGCTCGGCTAACCCCAACACAACACGACAGGACAACGTATTGGTGGCAAAGTGACGTTGACACTACCCGGAAACAGCAGGCGTGCTGGACCCAGGCTGGGCAGGAGGGAGTACCCGTGCCAAAGACACTACCAAGAAACAGCTGATGGTGCTGGAACCCGGATGGGTAGCAGAAACTACAAGAGCAAATGGAACTAGCGAGGACCAGCTGACGGAGCTGGAACCCGGAGGGGAAACAGAAGGAACAAGAGCCAATGGCACAACCGTGGACCAGCTGACGGTGCTGGAACATGGTTACTAAGCAGGAGGCATCTGTGCTACAAAGCACTACCAAGGACCAGCAGACGTTGCTGGAACTCGGATACCGAGAAGGAGGCACCTAGGCCAAAGGCACTGCCGAGAACCAGCTGACAGTGCTGGAACCCAGATGGGTAGCAGAAGCTACAAGAGTCAATGGAACTACCGAGAACCAGCTGACGGTGCTGGAACCCAGAGTGGCAGCTGAAGGAACAAGAGCCAATGGCACAACCGTGGACCAGCTGACGGTGCAGGAACACGGTTACTAAGCATGAGGTACCTGTGCTACAAAGCACTACCAAGGACCAGCAGACGTTGTTGGAACTCGGATACCGAGAAGGAGGCACCTAGGCCAAAGGCACTGCCGAGAACCGGCTGACGATGCTGGAACCCGGATGGGTAGCAGAAGCTACAAGAGTCAATGGAACTACCGAGAACCAGCTGACGGTGCTGGAACCCGGAGGGGCAGCAGAAGGAGCAAGAGCCAATGGCACAACCGTGGACCAGCTGACGGTGCTGGAACATGGTTACTAAGCAAAAGGTACCTGTGCTACAAAGCACTACCAAGGACCAGCAGACGCTGCTGGAACTCGGATACCGAGAAGGAGGCACCTAGGCCAAAGGCACTGCAGAGAACCAGCTGACAGTGATGGAACCTGGATGGGTAGCAGAAGCTACAAGAGTCAATGGAACTACCGAGAACCAGCTGACGGTGCTGGAACCCAGATTGGCAGCTGAAGGAACAAGAGCCAATGGCACAACCATGGACCAGCTGATGGTGCTGGAATACGGATACTAAGCAGGAGGTACCTGTGCTACAAAGCACTACCAAGGACCAGCAGACATTGCTGGAACTCGGATACCGAGAAGGAGGCACCTAGGCCAAAGGCACTGCCGAGAACCAGCTGACGGTACTGGAACCCAGATGGGTAGCAGAAGGTACTCATGATAAACAAAGTTGCAAGGCCACGAGCTGGCCGCAGTTACCGAAACCCACAGTCCTACAGGGGGTGCTTGTCCTATTGGCACTACGGAACCAGCCTTTATTACCAGAACCCGCAAGGAAGCACCTAAACTGCAGGCACCATAGACTCGGCTAACCCAACCTCAACACGACAGCACAACGTATTGGTGGCAAAGTGATGTTGACACTACCCAGAAACAGCAGGCATGCTGGAACCAGGCTGGGCAGGAGGGAGTACCCGTGCCAATGTCACTTCTGAGCAGCAACTGGCGATGTTGGAGCCCTTGGTCAATCAGGGTGTAGGCTGAGGCCTAATTTCATCAAGTTTAATATCTGTTGTAGACTACTACTGATTTAAACGTGCTCCAACTAGGCCTCTGGCTCCACTCTGTCCCTAGTATTTACCGTCGTCTCCAACACTGCAAGTTGCTGCTCAAACCACTATGTATGGACAATTCAATAAAACAAAGGGACACCATATAGCTAAAATTCTATATAATCTTTATTACATCGGATTTAGGCAATTATAAACTTGTGCAAACAAGTGCCAAGGACATACAAAATATTAATCTAAAATCATAACATATACTTATGAAAAAATAATAAAAGAGGTCTGTCAAAGATTATAATGGATTAATGATCTATCACAGCATCACACACATATTGATATAACAAATGTGCATACCTATAAACAGTGGTATATTAAAACAAAAAAATTATGTATAACACAAAAGTGATTATACCCGCAATTGGGTTGTAAAATAATATGTTTATGCATCAATGATATGTCTTTGTGATAAACTCACATCCCAAAGTGATAACCCATAACATAATACTCAATAATGTGTGAGCCGATTAAAGATGTTACATACCCGTGGTATAATGACAGCCTCAAAAGTAATGCCCGGCACTCCCCGACGCGCGTTTCGGAACTGGCGTCCTTCGTCAGGGGGATGACGTATTGTTTAATGCCCCAGTATAAATAGGGAATTACCAGGTGAGCAATCAATGACCGGACGCTGCTGGCGCATGCGCGGCAGGAGCTACCCGGAAGACCATGCACAAGCCGGCGTCATGTGACCTGACGCGTCAGGGAAACCCCGCGCGTCATCCACATAGAGACACCCATTGTCATGGCATCCGGAGCGCAAACCGCGCATGCGCACACGTCCAATCATGAACGCACACACAGCAATCACGCCGTGACCAAACATCTATACACAATAGTAAAACATGGTGTAAGTGATACTCAAAAGCAAAGTGCAATGCAAAAATATAAAAGGACCAAGAAAAATATATAATACATGACAGTGATTAAAATTAAGTATACAAAGTAATATACACATACATATTTTTATATGATCATAATAGTGAAACAAGGGGGGGAGGGAGGGGGAGGGACAAAAGGGAGGGAGGGGAGAGGAAAGAAACATAATTGCAATATATAGTTATATGACACCATTAAGACACCCATTGTCATGGCACCCGGAGCGCAAACCGCGCATGCGCACACGTCCAATCATGAACGCACACACAGCAATCACGCTGTGACCAAACATCTATACACAATAGTAAAACATGGTGTAAGTGATACTCAAAAGCAAAGTGCAATACAATAATATAAAGGAACCAAGAAGGAATGTATAATACATGACAGTGATTAAAATTAAGTATACAAAGTAATATACACATACATATTTATATATGATCATAATAGTGACAAGGAAAGGAAAAGGAGGGGGAAGGAGGGACAAGAGGAAGGGAGGGAAGAGGAAAGAAACATGATTGCAATACATAATTATATGCCACCATTGAAACTCAAACATTATGGGTATGTAAAACAAAAAAACCCCACAAATTAAAATTCAAAACATCATCAATCTACATGCTGTTTACAATATGAATGACACTTCTGTAGATGTAGAAAGCTCATCTTGATCCTTCACAAGCTCATCTTACGAATATTCAAACAATATAACAACCGACTCTCGATCACATAGTTACACTAAAATAAATAAATAAAATATATATTAAAACAACACATAAAACACACAAGGAAAACATATACGGACACCCTTTTAGGAGAATTAACTCCAATGAAGAGAGAATTCACACATACAAAAAAAGAAAGAAAAGAAACCAATTATAAAAATGGAACAAAGGACATATATTCGTTGAGACCAAATGGGGACACAGAATTTAATGTCCAAATCCACTTGGTCTCAAGTTTAGCCAGGGACACACTCACATTCCCTCCTCTCATAGTGGGTCTAATCATGTCAATCCCTCTTACTTTCAACAATGAAGCATCACACTTGTGATGCAGCTTAAAATGTTTGGGCAAAGTCTTAAGTAATGAGACATCCTGAATATCTCTTGCTGCCAAAATCCCGAGAACATGTTCACGTACTCTAACTTTGAGTTGTCGAGTCGTCATACCCACGTAGATGAGTGAACAGGGACATGTTGCATAATATATTACTGCTTTGGACAAACAATTGATAGAGTGTTTGATCTCATAACGTTGAGATCCATTTGCATTGCTAAAACTTTGGGTATTGATAATATTCGGACATGCTACGCAATGTCCACATGATCTACAGCCCAACGGAGATTTAAATCTAGAGAGAAATGTTGTGTTCTGCTCCCCAACATAATGACTCTTCACAATACTATCCCTTAAATTCTGTGACCTTCTAAAAGTAATAGATGGAGTCATTCCAATATATTCGGAAAGAATAGGGTCAACTTGTAAAATTGACCAGTATTTTTTAAGACAGTTTCGCAAAGCATCTGCCTGTCCAGTATACTGAGTAATAAAACGAACAGTTTTATTTGATTTCGGACTCTGATTGCTATACAAGGCATTATGTCTTGTAATATAAATATGTATGTGTATATTACTTTGTATACTTAATTTTAATCACTGTCATGTATTATACATTCCTTCTTGGTTCCTTTATATTATTGCATTGCACTTTGCTTTTGAGTATCACTTACACCATGTTTTACTATTGTGTATAGATGTTTGGTCACGGCGTGATTGCTGTGTGTGCGTTCATGATTGGACGTGTGCGCATGCGCGGTTTGCGCTCCGGGTGCCATGACAATGGGTGTCTTAATGGTGTCATATAACTATATATTGCAATTATGTTTCTTTCCTCTCCCCTCCCTCCCTTTTGTCCCTCCCCCTCCCTCCCCCCCTTGTTTCACTATTATGATCATATAAAAATATGTATGTGTATATTACTTTGTATACTTAATTTTAATCACTGTCATGTATTATATATTTTTCTTGGTCCTTTTATATTTTTGCAATGCACTTTGCTTTTGAGTATCACTTACACCATGTTTTACTATTGTGTATAGATGTTTGGTCACGGCGTGATTGCTGTGTGTGCGTTCATGATTGGACGTGTGCGCATGCGCGGTTTGCGCTCCGGATGCCATGACAATGGGTGTCTCTATGTGGATGACGCGCGGGGTTTCCCTGACGCGTCAGGTCACATGACGCCGGCTTGTGCATGGTCTTCCGGGTAGCTCCTGCCGCGCATGCGCCAGCAGCGTCCGGTCATTGATTGCTCACCTGGTAATTCCCTATTTATACTGGGGCATTAAACAATACGTCATCCCCCTGACGAAGGACGCCAGTTCCGAAACGCGCGTCGGGGAGTGCCGGGCATTACTTTTGAGGCTGTCATTATACCACGGGTATGTAACATCTTTAATCGGCTCACACATTATTGAGTATTATGTTATGGGTTATCACTTTGGGATGTGAGTTTATCACAAAGACATATCATTGATGCATAAACATATTATTTTACAACCCAATTGCGGGTATAATCACTTTTGTGTTATACATAATTTTTTTGTTTTAATATACCACTGTTTATAGGTATGCACATTTGTTATATCAATATGTGTGTGATGCTGTGATAGATCATTAATCCATTATAATCTTTGACAGACCTCTTTTATTATTTTTTCATAAGTATATGTTATGATTTTAGATTAATATTTTGTATGTCCTTGGCACTTGTTTGCACAAGTTTATAATTGCCTAAATCCGATGTAATAAAGATTATATAGAATTTTAGCTATATGGTGTCCCTTTGTTTTATTGAATTGTCCATACATAGTGGTTTGTTTTACTATAGAATTGAATGGTTTCCATTCTAATTTTGTGACATATCAGGAAGGCTATTTGATTGGAACTGTATGAATATTTGCACGAGTTAATTTAATTATTTCATTATATGTGGATCACATGTGGATTGGTGCAATTTTATACATTTTAATTTTAAATTTTATTATTTCTTTCTGCTGTGTTCATTTGTTTGCTAATCTATAACGTTACTGTGTTTTGCACAGGTCCTTTTCTTGTCACTGTGAATATGGACTTCAAATCCAGGGAATTGTCCTGGCAGGGACAGATTGATGAGGTTTTTGGCAATTTAGATACGATTACACCAGTTGTGGGTGGCTCCAATATAGAGAGTTATTCTAAGATTATTAAAACCAATATAATCAAAAGAACCAGACTTTGGTGGACGAAAGCGTTTCTGGAGAATTATGTCCAGAAACAATTAATACCGAGAGGATTGAGAGTACGAGTTACACCTACGTTTGTGATTGAAGATGAAGATTTTATTAGTGAATGGGAAAAGACATGTAATGAGACATCTAATAAACTAATGACCCTACTGATTGGTTTCAATATGAAATCCATAGTATCCATTGATAAAGATCTAGCGGATATATATACCAAAGCCAAAATCGATCTATCTATTGAACAAATCAATCTTATTAATACAAACTTGGATAAAGAGGTTGAAATATTGGTGAAGGATATCCAATTGAAACAATCAAATAAATTAAAGCGGGATCAGAATGACTTTGCTTTGGGTAGGGTTTATAAATGGAGAAGGCATCAGACTAGAGTCTTGGGGAGGGACCGTTATTCATCACATACCTCCGAGGGATTAGCCAGCGATATTTCTGTTGCCTCCTCTTCCGTTTCTGCTATTTCTACAACTACACCAAAACGTAAAAGAGATCTTCGTTTTGTACCGAATAAACGGAATTTCAGAGATTCATCTGAGACAAGTAAAAACCAATTGAAGGTAATTAATCTAAGTAACCATATTTTTTCAGCAGATGAAATTAATGTGTTAAATAGAGGATTGATGTTTTGTCCTACTTCAAATTTTGATAGATTTATCGCAATAAAAGATTTACATTTATTTGCGAGGAAATTGCTTTTTAAAAAATTTTTTCATGACGGAGATCTCTTGAAATATTTTCCAACAGAAACGGAACAGGAGGCGTTAGCAGATTTAGAACAACTGGCAATTGAACATAACACATCAATTGGAGGTATGATTCCATCTAATATTAAAAAGCGATCTAATAAATTTCCTCCATTATCTACTTGTCCCATAATTGATACTTTTGTGAAAATTGTTAGTGAAGAAATCGGCAAAATTTCTCGATTTCCCAGTGAGTACAATTTGAATAAGAGGGAGAAAGAAGGTTTGAAAAGGATTCAGGGTCTGGAGGATGTGATCTTTAAGCCTGCTGATAAGGGTGGAAATCTAGTAGTGTGGCCAAAGACAATGTATGAAATGGAAGCATTCCGTCAATTGGATGATCTAAGATGTTATAAAAAATTAACATTTAATCCTTTGGTGAAATATCAAACGGAATTGAATGCAATCCTATTGAGTGCGAGGGACAATGATGTTATCTCGAACGAATTGTTTTTGGCATTACAAGTAAAAGAACCAACGATTCCCACCCTATATTTACTACCGAAAGTACACAAGAATATGGCAGTTCCACCGGGAAGACCAATAATATCAGGTCGTAATAATTATTTGGAAAATATTAATAAATATGTGGATTCGATCTTGCAACCATTAGTTGTATCATTACCATCTTATACTAAGGATACTAACGATTTTTTGAGGAAAATAGATGGTATGTGTATTGACTCTAATTCGTCTCTTGTTACATGTGACATTGAATCATTATATACTAGTATACGTCATGCAGATGGCATATCAGCAGTGAAGTATTTTTTACAGTATTCTTCTTTGACACAAGTTTATATTAAATTTATTATTGATTTGTTGTATTTTACTTTGACTCATAATTTTTTTATTTTTAAGGGGTCCTTCTACCTACAGCTCCAGGGAACGGCTATGGGGGCCTCTTTTGCGCCCGCCTACGCCAACTTGTTCCTGGGGCTGTGGGAGAGGGACCTCTTCCTGTCAGACAGGCTGCCGTCAATGGAGCACGTTCCTTTTTGGGCGCGCTACATTGACGATATCTTTTTTGTCTGGCAGGATGATTTTGGAGTATTGTCTGAGTTTATTAATGAGTTAAATCGGAATGATTTAAATATTAAGCTGACATGTAATCATAATCAGGATTCGGTGGAGTTTTTAGACGTTAAGGTAAAAAGAGACGAATATAATTGTCTTCAAACGGATCTATTTAGGAAATCCACAGCGGTCAATTCTGTACTACAGGCCTCCTCATCACATCCACCAGCGTTGATTAATTCAATTCCAATAGGTCAGTTTTTACGTCTACGTAGGATATGTTCAGATGACCAGGATTTTGAAAGACAGTCGGATGAATTAAAAATTCGATTTGTAGAGAGAGGTTATAGTAAACGCTCGATAAAAAGAGCGTACAATAGGGCAAAGCATATTACAAGACATAATGCCTTGTATAGCAATCAGAGTCCGAAATCAAATAAAACTGTTCGTTTTATTACTCAGTATACTGGACAGGCAGATGCTTTGCGAAACTGTCTTAAAAAATACTGGTCAATTTTACAAGTTGACCCTATTCTTTCCGAATATATTGGAATGACTCCATCTATTACTTTTAGAAGGTCACAGAATTTAAGGGATAGTATTGTGAAGAGTCATTATGTTGGGGAGCAGAACACAACATTTCTCTCTAGATTTAAATCTCCGTTGGGCTGTAGATCATGTGGACATTGCGTAGCATGTCCGAATATTATCAATACCCAAAGTTTTAGCAATGCAAATGGATCTCAACGTTATGAGATCAAACACTCTATCAATTGTTTGTCCAAAGCAGTAATATATTATGCAACATGTCCCTGTTCACTCATCTACGTGGGTATGACGACTCGACAACTCAAAGTTAGAGTACGTGAACATGTTCTCGGGATTTTGGCAGCAAGAGATATTCAGGATGTCTCATTACTTAAGACTTTGCCCAAACATTTTAAGCTGCATCACAAGTGTGATGCTTCATTGTTGAAAGTAAGAGGGATTGACATGATTAGACCCACTATGAGAGGAGGGAATGTGAGTGTGTCCCTGGCTAAACTTGAGACCAAGTGGATTTGGACATTAAATTCTGTGTCCCCATTTGGTCTCAACGAATATATGTCCTTTGTTCCATTTTTATAATTGGTTTCTTTTCTTTCTTTTTTTGTATGTGTGAATTCTCTCTTCATTGGAGTTAATTCTCCTAAAAGGGTGTCCGTATATGTTTTCCTTGTGTGTTTTATGTGTTGTTTTAATATATATTTTATTTATTTATTTTAGTGTAACTATGTGATCGAGAGTCGGTTGTTATATTGTTTGAATATTCGTAAGATGAGCTTGTGAAGGATCAAGATGAGCTTTCTACATCTACAGAAGTGTCATTCATATTGTAAACAGCATGTAGATTGATGATGTTTTGAATTTTAATTTGTGGGGTTTTTTTGTTTTACATACCCATAATGTTTGAGTTTCAATGGTGGCATATAATTATGTATTGCAATCATGTTTCTTTCCTCTTCCCTCCCTTCCTCTTGTCCCTCCTCCCCCCTCCTTTTCCTTTCCTTGTCACTATTATGATCATATATAAATATGTATGTGTATATTACTTTGTATACTTAATTTTAATCACTGTCATGTATTATACATTCCTTCTTGGTTCCTTTATATTATTGCATTGCACTTTGCTTTCGAGTATCACTTACACCATGTTTTACTATTGTGT
The DNA here is from genome assembly GCF_039654945.1 of Dendrobates tinctorius. NCBI lineage: Eukaryota > Metazoa > Chordata > Amphibia > Anura > Dendrobatidae > Dendrobates > Dendrobates tinctorius. Next base: position 1,267,008 of record NW_027361853.1, on the reverse strand, counting down.
ATAGATGTTTGGTCACGGCGTGATTGCTGTGTGTGCGTTCATGATTGGACGTGTGCGCATGCGCGGTTTGCGCTCCGGGTGCCATGACAATGGGTGTCTTAATGGTGTCATATAACTATATATTGCAATTATGTTTCTTTCCTCTCCCCTCCCTCCCTTTTGTCCCTCCCCCTCCCTCCCCCCCTTGTTTCACTATTATGATCATATAAAAATATGTATGTGTATATTACTTTGTATACTTAATTTTAATCACTGTCATGTATTATATATTTTTCTTGGTCCTTTTATATTTTTGCATTGCACTTTGCTTTTGAGTATCACTTACACCATGTTTTACTATTGTGTATAGATGTTTGGTCACGGCGTGATTGCTGTGTGTGCGTTCATGATTGGACGTGTGCGCATGCGCGGTTTGCGCTCCGGATGCCATGACAATGGGTGTCTCTATGTGGATGACGCGCGGGGTTTCCCTGACGCGTCAGGTCACATGACGCCGGCTTGTGCATGGTCTTCCGGGTAGCTCCTGCCGCGCATGCGCCAGCAGCGTCCGGTCATTGATTGCTCACCTGGTAATTCCCTATTTATACTGGGGCATTAAACAATACGTCATCCCCCTGACGAAGGACGCCAGTTCCGAAACGCGCGTCGGGGAGTGCCGGGCATTACTTTTGAGGCTGTCATTATACCACGGGTATGTAACATCTTTAATCGGCTCACACATTATTGAGTATTATGTTATGGGTTATCACTTTGGGATGTGAGTTTATCACAAAGACATATCATTGATGCATAAACATATTATTTTACAACCCAATTGCGGGTATAATCACTTTTGTGTTATACATAATTTTTTTGTTTTAATATACCACTGTTTATAGGTATGCACATTTGTTATATCAATATGTGTGTGATGCTGTGATAGATCATTAATCCATTATAATCTTTGACAGACCTCTTTTATTATTTTTTCATAAGTATATGTTATGATTTTAGATTAATATTTTGTATGTCCTTGGCACTTGTTTGCACAAGTTTATAATTGCCTAAATCCGATGTAATAAAGATTATATAGAATTTTAGCTATATGGTGTCCCTTTGTTTTATTGAATTGTCCATACATAGTGGTTTGTTTTACTATAGAATTGAATGGTTTCCATTCTAATTTTGTGACATATCAGGAAGGCTATTTGATTGGAACTGTATGAATATTTGCACGAGTTAATTTAATTATTTCATTATATGTGGATCACATGTGGATTGGTGCAATTTTATACATTTTAATTTTAAATTTTATTATTTCTTTCTGCTGTGTTCATTTGTTTGCTAAGTTGCTGCTCAGAAGTGGCATCTGCACAATCAATACTTGTTCCTGTGTTATTGGGGTTCAGTAACATCTGCTGATCCCCTGATGTGTGTCCGGCAATGTCTCCTGCTCTGTCCACATTCCCACAACTAGCGGGGTTGGAGGCCAGGGGAAATACTAGAGACAGAGTGGAGCCAGAGGCCTTGTTGGAGCAAGTTTGAAATCAGTAGTAGTGTGAATGTGGGGGCAGCAGAAGACATTGCCGGACACACAGCAGGGGAGCAGCTGGCGTTACTGAACCCCACTAACACAGGAGCTAGTGTTTTTTTCTGTGCAGATGGCACTACTATTAGTGGTAATGTGGACAGAGCAGGAGACATTGCCGGACACACATCAGGGTTTCAGCTGACGTTACTGAACCCCAGTAACACAGGAACAAGTGTTGATTGTGCAGACGCCACTTCTGAGCAGCAACTGGCGATGTTGGAGGCCAGGGGAAATACTAGAGACAGAGTGGAGACAGAGGCCTAATTGGAGCAAGTTTGAAATCAGTAGTAGTGTGAATGTGGAGGCAGCAGGAGACTTTGCCGTCCACACAGCAGGGGAGCAGCTGGCATTACTGAACCCCACTAACACTGGAACATGTGTTTCTCTCTGTGCAGACGGCACTTCCGAGCAGCAACTGGCTGTTTTGAAGCCAGGATCAGTCATGGAGCAGGCTGAGGCCTAATTGCAGCAAGTTTTATAGGTGATGTAGTTTGAATGTGGAGGCAGCAGGAGATGTTGCCGTCCACGCAGCAGGGGAGCAGCTGGCATTACTGAACCCCACTAACACGGGAGCTAGTGTTTTTCTCTGTGCGGACAGCACTTCTGAGCAGCAACTGGTGATGTTGGAGCCCAGGGTCAATCAGGGTGTAGGCTGAGGCCTAATTTCATCAAGTTTAATATCTGTTGAAGACTACTACTGATTTTAAGCGTGCTCCAACTAGGCCTCTGGCTCCACTCTGTCTCTAGTATTTCCCCTGGCCTCCAACCTCGCCAGTTGCTGCTCAGAAGTGGCGTCTGCACAATCAACACTTGCTCCTGTGTTACTGGGGTTCAGTAACATCAGCTGAACCCCTGATGTGTGTCCGGCAATGTCTCCTGCTCTATCCACATTCCCACAACTAGCGGGGTTGGAGGCCAGGGGAAATACAAGAGACAGAGTGGAGCCAGAGGCCTTGTTGGAGCAAGTTTGAAATCAGTAGTAGTGTGAATGTGGGGGCAGCAGAAGACATTGCCTGACACACTGCAGCGGAGCAGCTGGCGTTACTGAACCCCACTAACACAGGAGCTAGTGTTTTTCGCTGTGCAGATGGCACTTCTGAGCAACAACTGGCTGTGCTGAAGCCCAGGGATTACAGTTCAGGTGGTAGAAACATGAACACAACAGGAGACCTAGATACTGTTGCCAACCAATTATTTATTCTGGAAGAGGACTGGCAAATTCTGGCGAGATCCAGGCCTTGTTCATTTTCAGAAAAGTAAGCCGGTCAACATTATCGGAGGATAGTCGCGTGCGACGGTCTGTTAGTACACCACCTGCAGCACTAAAGACGCGTTCCGATAATACACTGGCAGCAGGGCAAGCCAGCACCTCCAATGCATACTGGCTATGCTCTGGCCATGTGTCCAGCTTAGAGACCTAAAACTTGAAGGGGGAAGAGCCGTCTGGGAGTACACTGACAGGGGAAGACATGTAGTCTGTCACCATCTCATGGAAACGTTGCCTCCTGCTGACTGGAGCCGTCTGTGATGGTGTAAACATTTGTGGCGGGGACACAAAACTTTGCCACATTTGGGCCATACTGGTCTTGCCTTGTTCTGAGGCGCTGCCTCTGCTCCCTCTTTGTGCAGAGCTTCCTCCACTGCCTCGACACACAGAGCTGCTTTGTAAAGCACTAGCAGCACTGCTCTCCGGTGGAATGGAGAACATGATGGACTGCACCAGTGTGTCTTGGTACTCCCGCATTTTACGCTCCCGGTTCAACGGTGTTATGAGGCTTTGTAAGTTGTCCCGGTAGCGAGGATCTAGGAGGGTGTACACCCAATAATCAGCCGTGTTGAGAATGTGGACGATGCGGCGGTCGTTTCTCAGGGACTGCAGCATGAAATCAACCATGTGCTGCAGACTCCCAACTGCCCAAAAAACGCTGTCCCCTACTTGAGGCGTCATCTCTGCCTGCTCTGCATCACCCCACCCTTGCTGTATATACTGACTAGAGCATTGTGTGCCTCCCTCCTCTGGAGAGAGGTCTTCCTCCTCCATTGACTCCTCCTCATCCTCATCACAAAGTGTCCCCTGCCTTGGCCTTTGTGAGGAACCACATAGCGCAGACTGTCCAGAAGCAGATGGCATTTGTGACTCCTCATCCTCCACCTCTTCCAAAACCTCCTCCCTTAGTGCTTGCAATGTTTTTTGAAGCAGGCAGCTAAGGGGGATAGTCATGCTGACTAGTGCATCATCTGCACTCACCATTCGCGTGGAATCATCGAAGGCACGCAAAACAAGGCAGATGTCCTTCATAGAGGCCCACTCAGTGGTGCTGAAGTGTGACCGGCGCACAGTGTGACTTGTTTGCGCCTGATGCAGCTGGTACTACATTACTGCTGCCTGCTGCTCACACAACCGCTCCAACATATGTAACGTTGAATTCCACCTGGTGGGTAGGTCACATATGATGCGATGTTCCGGAAGGCGTAATCGGCTCTGCAGAGCTGCAATGCGCGATCTTGCCGTGCTGGAACGCCGCAAGTGAGCGCACTCTATGCGGACCTTGGGCAGCAGTGCATCAAGATCCGGGTAGTCCCTCAGAAAGCTCTGCACGACCAAGTTGAGCACATGTGCCAGACATGGGATGTGAGTGAGGTTGCCTAGGCCCAGAGCTGCCACCAGATTTCGGCACACTACCAAGCCTGGCTGGAGATTCGCTGGCAGAAACCACACGTCGCTCTCTTGCTTGATGGCATTCCAGAGCTCCTGCGCTGTGTGGCTTCGATTCCCCAAAGAAATTAATTTCAGTAGGTCTGTTGACGTTTGGCCACGGCTGTGCTCATATCAGTCGTAACAGGCTCCTGCAGCGCTGATTCTGAGGAACTGGAGTATGAGGAGGAGTCAATGTGTACAGACTGGATTCCTGCAATCCTTGGAGTTGGCAGAACATGTACAACGCCACTCTCAAGATCTGTACCCGGCTCCACAACATTGACCCAATGGGCAGTGAGGGAAAGGTATCGTCCCTGTCCATGGTTACTGGTCCACGCATCGGTGGTCAGGTGGACCTTGCTACTGACGGAGTTTAGTAGTGCATGTTTAATTTTTCCCTCCACATGCTTTTGCAGGGCAGGGACGGCTTGCCTGCTGAAATAAAAGTGGCTGGGCACGGTGTATTGTGGGACTGCCAATGCCATGAAGTTGCGGAAGGTGTCAGTCTCCAACAGCCTGAATGAGAGCATTTCAAGGGCCAGTAATTTGGCAATGCCAGCATTCAGAGCCTGTGCTCGGGGATGGTTTGTCGAGTATGACCGCCTTTTCTCCCATGCCTGTGCTACCGATGGCTGTAGAGTGGCCTGGGAGTGTGAGGATGAACGGGAACGTGGTGCTGTGGGTGGAATGTCACTGGGTCTCTGGACAACAATGCCAGAGGTTCTTCCATGGCGATCCTGTGAGGAAGCAGAACCAGCTGTGTGTGAGCTGGAGGAAGAAGCTACAACACGAGCTGAAGAGGTGGTAGGTGGTGCTGTAGGTTGGCTTACGTCTTCAGTGTGTCTCTGTAACTCCACCACGTGCTTGGTCCGCACAATGTGTCCACATATTTGTGGTACTGAGGTTGCTGACATTTTTCCCTCTTTTGACTTTCTGATGACACAGCTTGCATTTGACAAAGCAAATGTCATCTGCAACTGTGTCAAAAAAGGACCACGCACTGCAAGTCTTGGGAGCGCCCGTTTTGGCTTTTGGAAGAGGAATGCTTCTAACGGGTGCCGAAGTGGAGGCTACAGGCAACCAAGTCTGCCCCCTCCCTCTCCCTCCTGTTTTGGCCGTTCAGGGAATCTCTTCCTTAGAGCTGCACCAACCACCTTCCTGTTCCTCACGCCATGATGGGTCAAGGACCTCATCATCTACACTCCCCTCTTCAAACACCTGCTTCTCCTGGGTAGCCTCGCCAGCACCGTACGCACCAGAAAGTGGCACCTGAGTCTCGTCTTCATCTGATGCGTATTGAGGTGTGCTGACCATAGGTACTGGCCCACCCGCCTCTTCAGATTCAGAGTGACAAAGCAGTTGTGGATCACTGCATACTCCCTCTTCTTCACATTCTTGAATGCTGCTTGGCTGGCCCCCTCTTTCCAAGCCAACAGATTCAGAGAACAGAAGTAGAGACTGTGATGGCTCCTGTCCAGGGCTCTCTGACTGCCTGGGCAATTTGGCAGGTGGTGAAGAGAAAGATGGTTGCTCTTCAGTGCTCTGGCCCTGAGAGGACGTGGAAGTCATTGAAGTCGATGCATTAGTTGCCATCCATCCGACAACGGCTTCAATTTGTTCCTCCCGCAGCAGTGGGGTATGGCAAGGTCCTACAAAGCTGCGCATAAAGGACTGTTGCCTGCTAAAACTGGGGGATGCTGACTCACTGGTGTCCGTAGCAGGCACAGAATCCCCACGTCCTCTTACTGCAGAATCCCCACGTCCTCTCCCTGCTGAAACTCCACGCCTTCTTCATCTTGGTAGACTGATAAAGATAGGCAGAAAAGTACAAAGGGGGGGCTTAGTGTGTTTATTCCTGAACAGCTGCTAACAGGTAAAGAAACAGTAATTTTATAAAGTGTGTGGACTACACTTTAATATGAGCTAATGTGGCCTACACAACTGTCAAATGGAGTGTTTGGTGAACTTTATTTTTGTTTTGTTTTTTTCAAAAAAACAAAAAGGATGTGACAAAGATTTGAAAGCGATAGCATCACAAACTTTTTGGAGCTATTACAATGCAGGAAGGTAACCTACAATGCAAAAGATGAGGCTCCAAAAAATAGGGTAATACTAATCTGCCTGTGGCTGAAGGGCACAAGACAGAAAAAAGGCTCCTCTACTCCAATATAGGGTTTGCAACCAACCAATGTAGATGGATACGGATGGATGCACACTAATAGGAGAATGAAAAATGAGCTGCAATAAAACAAAAATATGTATGAGGCAGTGACACACGCTGAGCGGCCTACAACCAGACGTAGCTGTAGGACACGCTACAGCGTGAGCTGCACTCACACAGACCTTGCAGACAGCTGTGAACACTGCTGCAAGGCAAAAGAAAGCTACAGTGGTTTATTATGTAGCCTGGGTAAAGCACAATATGATTTTGAAAATTGCTATCTCTAACTGTCTCTTAGAGTCTTAAACAGCAGCTTGTCCCTAACTGAATTCACAGCAGAGTGAATCCGAAATGGCGGCGGCGGCTTTTATAGTGCATCATGACATCATTTCAGCAGCCAATCACAGCCATGCCATTAGTTAACATGCCTACATGCCTAACAGGATGTGCCCACACTTCTGAGGATTGTCATTGGCTGAATCAAATCAAACTGGCTCATAGCATTATGGGAACTTCCGATTCCGGTATTCGATATGCTAAAAGTATCGGAACTCATTATCGGAATTCCGATACCGTGAATATCGGCCGATACCCGATACTTGCGGTAACGGAATGCTCAACACTAGTGATCGCCCCTTAATGAATTTGGCATCTCTCCAAAGTGGTGTGTGCCTCTGTCCATTGGGGTAGTGGACTCTAGTAGCATTTCTGGCATAGATGAAATTGTAGATTTGATGAATTTGATGGGGCATGTTTGATTGGGGGAGTTGATTCAAAACGCTAAACATCACAAAATTTTTGCGCAGCTCCTCATTGCACAAAAATTTTGTGCCTTTTCAAAGCTTTTAAAAGCTTTGAAGAATCAACTCCAAAATATCTACTTATCACTAATGTACAGTTTTCTGGAGTTATTTGTCACCATCATTTCGAATAACAAAAAAAAGTGACTTTTTATACATTTTCTCCTCGACGAAGTACACAGTAATTACAAGAAGCTCAGTGTGAAACATTAGCTTTTTTACCAAATAAAAAATTTAAAAAATATATATTATATATATATATACACACACACACACACACACACACACACACACACACACACACACAGTATATACACATACAGGGTGGTCCAAAAGTAGGTGGACAGCATGTGTAACAGGGTTATGAAGGGGGAGATTTATCAAACATGGTGTAAAGTGAAACTGACCATTTTTTTTTTGATGGGACAGTCACAGAAGATAATTATCTCGAAATTCTAATGAATCAAGTTGTTCCCCAGTTACAGCAACAGCCTTTATTTCCAACAAGATGGGGCGCCTCCACATTATTCAAGAGTAGAGATGAGCAACTATGCCTCCGGGAGGGTCGAGTCGGGTTTCGGACCACCCGACTTTACCAAAAGTCGAGTCGAACGAAGTCGGCCGACTATCGGCAAAAGTCAGAGTTCCGACCGAAACCCGACCCCAATGCAAGTCAATGGGGAATGAAAGTCGGCAGTGAGTGGAGGACAGTAAACACACCTACAGTGCCCATTTCAATGGCAACGACATCAATTCTTACTACTTAAGCTTGTCAACCTTAATTTACTTTATAATAATAGTAACGCATTGAAAACTGGGGCGTTATTTGGCATATGTTGAGGTGTAGGCTGGACGTTCAGCAACTGCAAATGGAGGAATTGGAGAAGTCGGAGGAAGAGGAGGACATAGCGAGCCATTTTGCTGGCAACCTATGTGTCATCAGGGGAAGGTGGTACAAAATGGTTCATTTTAATGAAGGTGAGATCACCTATATTTTGGGTCGACAGCCGGGTCCTTCTTTCTGTCAGGATTGATCCAGCAGCACTGAAGACTCTTTCTGATAGCACACTACCAGCAGGGCAAGCGAGCTCCAGTAAGGCATATTGTGCCAATTCAGGCCAGATGTCTAGTTTGCAGGCCCAGTAGTCAAAGGGGAATGAACTGTGAGGGAGAACATCGATAGGGGAGGAGAGATAATTTTGAACCATAGTTGACAACTGCTGTCTCCTGTCTGTTGCAATTGATTCAGTATTACCAGTCGTGTGAGCGGTACTCGAGAAATCAGTCCACAACATGGTCATGAAACCCCTGTCTCCAGTGCCACTTCGGCTGTGTGCACCACGAACACCTCTTCCATGTTGCCCAGTACGGCTCGTGGTAGAACCTGCACCACTGCTGTGTGCTGGGAATGCCTCTAACAAACAGTTTACCAGAGTTGCTTGTTTGTTCGCCAATATTAGCTCTAGGTTCTCCTGTGGCATGATGTTCTGTAATTTGCCTTTATAGCGTGGATCGAGGATGCTGGCCAACCAGTAGTCGTCATCCTTTATAATTTTGGCAATGCGGGGGTCCCTTTTTAGGATCCGCAAGAGATAATCACACATGTGGGCCAATGTTCCAGGTGTCAATGATGCACTGCCAGTGGTGGGTGGAGGAGCACTTTCTGCCAAATCCACATCCCTCCAGTCACGCACAAACCCTGTATCTGACCTTGGCAAGCCAACATTTTCTCTTGCCCCCTGAGAAACATCCTCCTCCCCAAAATAATCATCCCCCTCATCCTCCTCCTCCTCCTTTTCTTCCTTTACCGCGTCCAGGACAGTTCCCTGAGCAGACAATGCCTGACTGTCATCAAGGCTTCCCTCCTCCTCCTCCACTGCAGACGCCTGATCCTTAATGTGCGTCAAAGTTTGCATGAGCAGACGCATAAGTGGGATGCTCATGCTTATGTTGGCATCGTCTGCACTTACCAGCCGTGTGCATTCCTCAAAACACTGAAGGACTTTACAGAGGTCTTTCAGCTTTGACCACTGTACACCAGACAACTCGATGTCTTCCCTCAAACTGCCTGCTCGTGTATCCTCCCACAAATGCATTACAGCCTGCCTCTGTTCGCACAGCCTCTCAACCATGTGCACGGTGGAGTTCCACCTTGTTGCAACGTCTATGATTAGGCAGTGCTTGGGGAGGTGGAGCGATCGCTGCAGCTTCTGCATATGACTGGAGTCTACGGGCGAGCGACGGATATGCGAGCACAGTCTTTGCACCTTATGGAGCAGGGGTGGTAACTCCGGATTATTATTTATGAAGCACTGCACCACCGGGTTCAAGGTGTGAGCCAGGCAAGGTATGTGTCTGAGTTTTGCCAGGGCTATGGCCGCCACAAAATTACGTCCGTTATCACGGACTACCTTGCCTGGCTCAAGATGTAGACTGCCCAGCCATGACTCAGTTTCTCACTGCAAGTAGTCGGCCAGTACCTCCGCGGTGTGTCTGTTGTCGCCCAAAGACATCATCTTTAAAACAGCCTGCTGACGCTTACCACTAGCTGTTCGACAGTGGTACACCTCGTGTGCAACACTGGCAGCTGCGGATGGAGTGCTCGTGCGACTGCGCTCTGTCGACGAGCTTTCGCTTCTGGAGGAGGAGGCGGAGGGTCGAACGCCTACAGCCAATTGTTGCCTATACTGTGGGCTAGGCAGCACTGACCCACCGCCGCTTTCCCCTGTGGACCCTGCATCCACCACATTAACATTTTCTTTACTGAGTATTTCACACATTACATCCACAGCTGGTACATCAAGACATATACTTGTTTCCTCATCTTTCCCTTTCTGGCTGTCGCTTCTGTGCAGTACACACCCGAACCGAATTGTCCTAGACTGCTCTCCAGTTCCTTCGTGGCTTGACCTCGCCATGACACTTACTCCTGCTTGTTTCGTTCCCGACTCAAAATCATTAGTCATCAAGTTTGGTTGCCGCTGGTAAAGCATCTGGCCCGTCTGTACCAATCTCGGTGAAGCTCCAACTTCCTTCATCTCAGCTGTCCAAACAATTCCTGTCCTAAAAGCATCGGCCCAGGCGATAAGTCACCACATTCTTCCTTTGCTGCACTGGCCCACTGCTATGAGACACAGTGGCCGTGGGTAACGTGGGTTACAACACTTAAACGTTACGGGACTGCCTATAGCCCATGTGGACGCTAGGGCACCCTGGCCCCATCTGACCAAACTTTCTAACCAATCTTCCTCTTACTACCCGGCAGCCCCTCCTACAATTAACCCTCTATAGCTAAACCTATCAAGCCCACTAGTATGCCCCCATTTAGTGTCCCTCAACAGAACTACACTTACCCGAGTCTATGTAATACTATGTATACTAAAGTGCCCTCCTCTAATGTTACCAAAAGGATGCACTAACTTACCCTAACTGTACATGCACAACAGACACATAATATTATGCAATATATTACAGCTTTCTACAAAATGGTAACACATACATGTGGCAATACTATTACACATGAGCAACAATACATAATTGATATGTAGCAGTACCGCAGGCATTTATCATAGACACATTTGTAAACATTAACAACCGGAAGACAATCAGAGGGAAGGGAAGCAAGAAAGACCACCATCTTACACTCCGCTTTTCCTTGAACTTGGTTGTTCTCGACCAAGGCATGATATAAAAACCATCAGTAATAAAAAAACCTTTTCAACCGTTAAGAAAATGGAAGTCATTTGGCTTAATATAAGCTGCATCTGGTATGCACAGCAGTCCATGACACACAGGCAACATTCCTGGTTCCCAGTCCTCCAGGATTTACAGATTTCATTTACATTTTCCATAAATGAAGCAGTCCTAGGAGAGATGCTCCCCCTTCCCTTGAGGGGAGTACAGTCTTTCCGGGGGTCTCCTGTTAGAGAGACAGTCTATCCTGTTTCCAGCAGAATGGGCGCAACAAGCGCAACATAAACAAGAAAACAAAGAGTCCACAGGCTCCGTATGTTCTGCCTAGCTCGCAGTCCTCTTGGCCAGGATTACAGACAACGCTTTACCTTCAGCGTCACCACTGAACGTGAAAAAACTTCTTTCAGGGGGGGTACAATGCCCATAGGGACGCAGAACAGTCCAGTTAGCCTCAAACATGATGCAACAAGCATATTACACAATTTCCGTCTAATTTCAACAGCATGCACTGTGTGTCGCTCTTTCAGGTGTCATCTCTGCAGCCGCAGCGGATGTGGATGGTGCCGTCATATCGCTTTCAGATTCCCGGGAGCCAGTCGATGATTGGACCTGTACTGACTCTGGGAAGAGACCCATGTCGTCCTCATCGTAGTGGGTAACCGCATAATGCCCATGAGGACAGTCCTTCTTGGAAAAGGAGACCCGTCTCCCTTGTTTAATAGTTGCCCGAATTTGACGGACGCCACATTGACACTTTGGCATCCGTTCCTTCCTCCCAAATGAAACCGTAGCCCCAGTCGGTATCAGTATACACCAGCCAGCCAGCCGCTGGTGCGTCGTCCCGCCAAAGCACCCCCACCGGGCCACCGCAGTTCCTTCCACACCTCCCTCTCCCGCTGCTTCTTGTCGTGGATCACCCCCTCCATCAAGGCAGCCCGCCTGGGCATGTGGAAGGGGCCCTCCACAACCGGGTGGGAATGGGTAGCCTCCAGGGCTGTGGCTGAGTGGGAGACTGGCTGGACCTCCAATGCTTTGGGCAAAGGAATGGGCTCCCCAATGGGTACGCGGGGTCAGACAACGGCCTCCAGAATGGAGCTATGTGGGGAGGGCCTTCCTTCCAGGGTTGGAGACAAGGACACACTCACCCGTACCGTAGAGACTGGGATGGACGCGGTGTTCCTCAACACGTTAGTTTCTTCCGCGGGAAAGCTCGCTCGCTTGACGGTAGACTGGAGTGCCGGTTCGTACACAACTTCTGGCCACGGTTCCTCCTGGGCAGTAGTCAATCCCGGTCCTCACTGGACTAACAGGGGGATTCCGGTTCACCTGATCCTTGGGTCTGACACTGCACTGCTGGTTCCGCACATCCAGTATCTCTCCTCTGGGAAGGTGGTAGCTCCGTCTGCTGGATACTCCGAGACCGAGGCAACTTGAAAGATGAGTAGCTGGGGGTCTCTGCTGGCTCCTTGCTGATTGCAGGAGGCTGGGCACTCACTCTCTCTTGCCACCACCTCAACTCGATGTGGAGCACACCTTGGCAGCTATGGGTGCATGAGTGCTGCATCGTGGCCGGTTCAAGTGTACAAGATGGTGCTGCACAGCGGCTTCTGGGGTTTTCTTCAGCGTACCGCCCATCACCAGGTGGGACTGCCTCCAGCTGTTCCTCCCCCCGCTGTTGGTCAGTGACAGGGGGAGTGGCCTTCTCTTCATCTGCATGCACCAGGGGTTGACCAAGGCATACTGTCAGGGAGGTTTTGGCGCCAAGAGGTGATGGCAATGCCTATGAAGGACGCAGTTTTCATTGTAGCTTGCTTCTTCATCACCTTCTCCTGCCATTTCTACTGCCACCATCTTGATTGCAGCAACGGTGTCAGTTTTTCTTTTCCAGTTATTCAAGTTCAATACAGTAGTCAAGTCCGGTGTTGTCACAAAATTGGTGTTAGGTAAATCCAGGGTTTCTTGTACAATTTATTTTCCAAATACAGCAACTACCTGCTCTTTCTCCCAGTCATCTTTCAGGGACACAGCAGTCACACACACATCTTCATCATTTCCTTCAGCAGATTCTTCGCATTGCGAGGTAGTCGCATCCTGCCAACTACGCCAAGTGTAAGGGAGGGACAGGACTGTAGTTGTGACCTGAATAACCTCTATATCTATGTCCAGTCCTTCCCCTACAGAAAAATGTTCTCTTCTCTTCTGCATACCTGCGTCTTCAGAATCAGCTTCCCCTGGGCACTTCCCAGGCGATAACAGTTGTTCTTCCAGGCGACCCCCAGCAATGGAGACACAGTCCAAGTCAACTTTAACACTTTCTTTACTGAGTATTTCATACATTACATCCACAGCTGGTACATCAAGACATATACTTGTTTCCTCATCTTTCCCTTTCTGGCTGTCGCTTCTGTGCAGTACACGCCTGGACCGAATTGTCATAGACCGCTCCCCAGTTCCTTGCTGGCCTGACCTCACCATGATGACACTTCATTCTGCCTGTTTCGCCCCAGACTCGAAATCATTAGTCATCAAGTTTGGTTGCCGCTGGTAAAGCATCCAGCCCGTCTGTACCGATCTTGTCGAAGCTCCAACTTCCTTCATCTCACCTGTCCAACCGATTCCTGCCCTAAAAGGCATTGGCCTGGGTGATATGTCGCCACAGCCTTCCTTTGCTCCACTGGCCCACTGCTATGAGACACAGTGGCTGTGGGTAACGTGGGTTACAGCACTTAAACGTTATGGGATTGCCAAGCTGTCCGGGCCTATAGCCCATGTGGACATTAGGGCACCCTGGCCCCATCTGACCTAACTTTCTAACCAACCTTCCTCTTACTACCCGGCAGCCCCTCCTACAATTAACCCTCTATAGCTAAACCTATCAGGCCCACTAGTATGCCCCATCTAGTGGTCCTCAACAGAACTACACTTACCCAAGTCTATGTAAACTATATACTAAAGTGCCCTCCTCTAATGTCCCCAAAAGGATGCACTAACTTACCCAAACTGTACATGCACAACAGACACATAATATTATGCAATGTACTACAGCTTTCTACAAAATGGTAACACATAAATGTGGCAATACCATTACAGATGAGCAACAATACATAATTGATATGTAGCAGTACCGCAGACATTTATCATAGACACATTTGTAAACATTAACAACCGGAAGACAATCAGAGGGAAGCGAAGAAAGAAAGACAGCAAATCTTACCCCTTACATGACTTACCACCCACACAGAGAAAAGGGGAATCAAGACCTTGTGTGCATCACAAAGTGTCTTGATTAGGCAGTAGTAGCGTAGAAAACCGGGGAGAAAAGCACAGGCGTCATTGGACGTCCTGTTTGGTGCGGGTTCCGGCGATGAGCATGGACCTTTTCTGGCACATGACAGCTGATCTGTGCCCGGAACAGCCGTGAGTGGAATCGCAATTCACCCATGGCTGTTGAAATGTTAAATGCCGCTGTCAAACGCTGACAGCTGCATTTAACATGCACATGCAGTAAGCGCGTTGTTACCTCCTCCCATCGGCGCCCATGTCACATGACTGCGGGTCGCCGATGGGTCATGACAACACGGGGTCAGCAGGAGACCCCTGTGGTTGTAATTGCTGGATCACTATGAGCGCCGCCTGGTGGTCGACGCTCATAGCAAGTGAGCATATCTGCTATTTAGAGCAAGGCTACAGCCCTCCTCTATGTACCAGAGGCGATCGGACAACTGCAACTTCTAGTCTTCCATGGAGACTATTGAAGCAAGTAAAAAAAAAAAGTTTTTAAAAAAATTTAAAAAATATAAAAGTTCAAATCACCCCCCCCTTTTGCCCTATTAAAGATAAAACAAAAAAATCAAATATACACATATTTGGTATCGTCGCATTCAGACTAGCCCAATCTATCAATATATAAAAAGAATTAATCCAATCGCTAAAATATCGAAACGCCAGAATTTTTTGGTCGCTGCAACATTGCAATAAAATGCAATAATGGGCAATCAAAAGATCGCATCTGCACAAAAATGGTGTCAATAAAAACGTCAGATCAACATACAAATAATAAGCCCTCTCCCAGCCACAGATGATGAAAAATTACGATGCTGCAGGTCTCAGAAAAAAATTTTGGAATTTTTTTTTCCACCACTTAGATAAAAAATAACCTAAGCATGTTAGGTGTCTGTAAACTCGTAATGACCTGGAGAATCATAATGGTAGGTCAGTTTTATCATTTAGCGAACCTAGCAAAAGTATGGGATTGCACTTTTTTACCATTTCACCGCACTTGGAATTTTTTTCCATTTTCTGCTACACGACATGGTAAAACCAATACTGTTGTTCAAAAGTACAACTCGTCCCTCAAAAAACAAGCCCTCATATGGTCATTTTGATAATCACTTATATGATGTAATCACTAATGACAGCAGCATCTAAAGGGGTTAAACAGATATGGACAGTGCCAACACTGATCGTGGCCAATGCATCAAGTTGTCAGCTATAGTGTACAGCCAACAGCTGCTGGATTGTCACCGGTATGTGGATGCTAGTCTCTTATATCTCAGGTCAGTTAAAAGATGTATTGGTGGTCATTAAGGGATAAAAATTGTTTATTCTGAACAGGTTTAGCAGTCTGCAGAGTCAATATACTGTCTACTGCCAGGCATAATATCAAAAATGTCAAAACTGCTGTAAATTCCACCCAAAATCTCAGCTAATCTTAACAACTGCCATTTTGCAGCCCTAGAGTGGTGCTGTAATCCAAGTTCTCCTGCCTCCGGTATTATACTAACCAGCCGTCGTCTTCCACAGTTATCGGCGCCACTCCAGTCTGTTTTTTGCAGGTTGTGACTTTCCATATCTCTCCAGTGTTTGTTGGGTGAGCCGGAAGGCACATCAAAATGCAAGTCTGTGAGAGTGAGAATGTAGTAAGGTGGCCCAGCTTGGGGTGTGGTCCCCTGTTTACCACGAACAGACGACACAGACACGAGATGGAGGCAGATTTCGCGTACAACAGGTCCAAGTTTATTGGCCGTCCTCCTGACGACCTCAGCAATACACCGCAGCACTTCCACAGCTCTCCGTATTCAGACCCGGGTACACACACCTTTCTTCTGTCGTAGTGACGTTTGTCACGGTTCTGTCACTGGGGCCGCGCTAGGCCTTTCTACCGCCAGCACTTCACTGGTCAGAGGTCGTCGTAAATTTGGTACCCCCGGGGCCTAGTCTGTTCTGCAGTTCTTCGTGTCGGGGCCACCCCCCCTGACTCCTTTTCTCCTCAGTCCCCTAGCTGAGCTCCTCACACTGTCTGTACTCCTTCACTGACTCCTCTCCTACTGAGCTCCTCCCGGGACTGGAACTTTCTGGAACCCTCCTGTCCTATTTATAACCTTCCCGGTTCCCTGTAACCCCACCCACCATAACTAACGGTTTCTAGAGCCATAAGCTGCTGTCAAGTCCTGTACTTACACTCCCCCCTGCCATCTTGTGGTCGAACCAGGGTACTGCACCCATTCTACACTTTTTTCCAGCTGTTTTCCTTCTGTCATTACTAACATCTGTCTAAAGTGCACAAACCGTCCCTTCTTCCTTCTGACAAGTCCGTTCGTCCGGTCACCTTCCCCACAAGAACAAGAGCAGAATAAGGTTCTCATAGACTTACACCGAGATCTTGTGACCGTTACCTCTGACTTCTGGTTAGCAAGAAGTTGGTCATAAGATGGGATAGCGGCGCTCTGAAAAGCTAAAGTTGTCAGCTGGTAAATATATTACTAGTGTCAAGAAGCTTAGATTAATTTCACCACTCCAGGGCTGAAACAAAAAAAAATGTTGGCGTGGCGCCTTAATTCACAGATGTTACAAAACAGTTACCGATTCCACATTTCAACAAGTACAAATACTTGACAAGCAAACATTTTGAAAGCTACAATGCTACAGATTATTTTACTCAAAATGCAGTGAGTTTTCTTAGCCATAAAGGCTTCCTATGGACCACACCTGTCTCAGTTTCAGTGTTCCTAACACCTGTTACCTAGGGGAAAATGCTATAGAATCTCATGTACATTCAGAGCAAAGGGTTAATAATGTTTATACAGTGTTTGCTTCCATGGAGGGTACAGCATCCAGTGCATGGAATTTATCCAGGTTGCTGATGAAAAGCTGATTATGCTGCTGAGAGGAGATGAAGCAGAGATGTTTGGGAGATTAGGTTTTGCCCTCATAGTCTGCCCTACATTGTCAATGAACTATCCTGTATGTAGCCATGAGATTTCTCTACAAATCACACAGTAATGCACTTCCTTATAAAACATGTCAATAGTAAAATACATTATTCACTACTGACATTTTTTTGTATCAGGTTAAAACAGAAACATTCAGCATTTTTCTTTTTCTTTAATATTTTCCTTTATACAACACCTAGAAAATAATCAACTGTATGGCACAATTTCATTTTAAAGTACCCTTTCTTCAAAAAAGGTTGGTTATGGTCAGATATTAAGCTAGCCACATGATTTACTTACCTCTGTTTCTTCCTTTAGCTCAGACATCAGTGATTTTTCTTATATGCAAAAAAACAGGCAGAATTCCATCTATGTTTTTAATCAGTTTCATCAGTCAGGTCAGTGTAAATTTTTACCATCAGAGTTTGGTCTGAGTTTTATAAGTTTTTCTCAGAAGATAAAATGAACTGATGGAGGTTTGCCAAAGGTCTCCTATAAAGCAGTACATGAAAAATGTCCAGCACATGGATGGCATCCGAATGCTTTCCAATTTTTTCACTTACCCATAGCCGAGCATTAGCGAGTTTGAGCTGAAATTCATATCAAAAGTGTACATGTCTCCTTAATTTTGTATGGACCACTTTTGCAGCAAAAATACAAAGACATGTGAACAGCATCATAAACTATAATAAGTGTGAGTTCAATTCATGGATATAACACAAACAAAGCTAATCTCTGAATGAGTCCTAATTTTCTGAAACTCTGTTGGATCAGGGCATAAAAAATGGAATTGTTGACTTTGTTCATATGGCCAAAGGCGACGAAAAGTCTGTTTAAACCTACCAAGAAAGGTATGAGAGAGTGGTAAAGTAAGGTCATGCCATTCAGAAGTTGGCGACATGGGTTGAGACAGATGCAGTCAATGGGATTAAGACATAACTAGGCCAGGAGGCAAAAAGTCAGAAAGAGAAATGTAGGCAAGCAGAGCACATGGTCAGGAGTCTGGAGAATACTGCGGTAAGGTTGGTGGACAATGGCTATCACATTCCTACCCCTGAAGACACCACTTAAGCCTTGCAATGCTCCTCTGTGAAATTATATATGCAAATTGTCTCTTTAGAGAGAAAGACGACAAGAAATCTAGTGCCACCTATTGAAAATGGCAATCCTAAAAGTCAATATCGATCCTTGTCACATGACTTAGAATAAAAGACAAAACCAGAATCTCAGTTTATTAACACTGTGTTACGAACTACTGCCCCTCATCAGTGCAAAGTGTGAAGCTCGTTGAAGGGTCACGAGTAGAGTTGAGCGAAATGGGTCGGTCATATTCAAAAGTCGGCGACTTTCGCTGAAGTCGGGTTTCATGAAACGAAACCCGACCATAGCATGAGGTCGGCCACGAGGTCGGCCACCAGCGCGCCAAAGTCGCATTTCAAAAGATGCTTCCAGCGCACTTTTTCAGCCAATGATGGAGGACGCACACTGTGGGCAATGCGATGACATAGGCATCGGTCACCACCATCTTTGAGAAGGGCATGCAAGTGATTGACTGGCTTTGTTTGGCATCACAGGGGCTATAAAACGGCGTGGTGCACACCGACCGCCATCTTACTTCTGCCGATCTTAGCATTAGGGAGAGTTTGCTGCTGCTGATTCAGAAGAAGGGAGAGGGTTAGGCAGGAAAGAAGAACCAAAAAACTGCTTCTGCTGTTAGCGATTTCCACTTACAACACAACAATTTGTGTGCAGTGACAGGGGAGGCTATATTTTTGGGCATCAGCTCTGTTGGTTATTAGGCTGCCTTATAAGGCTCCCTGATAGCTGCATTGCTGTTTGCACACTGCTATGCAAACTGCTTTTTTAAAATCAAAAATACTTTTCTTCCTCTTTTCCGCACAGTTACCAAGCGTTTATTTTTCCACCCTTTTGTGTGTGCAGCAGTCCAGCTTATTAGGCTGCCTGTGTCCATACTTGGAGTGAGAGCATCATTGTCAGCGTCCTCAAATCTATAGTGAGATTCAAATTCTCACCAATCCTATAGACACCCTTCACCTTGTCATACACCATCCAATTTCAGCCTGTTACATTGAGGTGTAATCTCTCCTGGGCTTGAGACAATAGTTCAGCGTCCTCAAATCTATAGTGAGATTCAAATTCTCACCAATCCTATAGACACCCTCCACCTTGTCATACACCATCCCTGAGCGTCACCTTATTTTGCTAACATGATGGGTATGTTATAACCTTTTATGATATTTACACTGGGCAATTGTGCAATATTTGATTAGATTATTTCTCTTCTCTGTTCATCTTATTACTTGTGGTGTGTTATATCTCCTGCAAACCTATTTCAATGAATACTAGACAGTCTTTATAGCACTTATATGCCTCTTGGTAACATTACCTTTGTGACATACACTGTTTGTATTCACCTACCTCTTGCAATTATTGATTGTGTCGCTCTGGGTTCTCTTTTTGTATCCGGCTATCCATGACACTGGTCTTGTATATCTGTTTTTACACTTGTATATCTTGTTCTGCTCCTTTGTGTGTCTTTGTACATAATAAAATTATTTTGCATGTAGTTGGACTCCAATCCTCCTCCTTTCATAGTTCTTCCTGAGTCGTTACTACTCCTTATTTTGTTGGGGGGGCATTTACGTGCACATGCACAGCATGATTTATATGCATTATGAGGGTTTTTGTTGTTTTTGCACCATCCAATTTCATCCTGTTACACTGAGGTGTAATCTCTCCTGGGTCTGAGACAAAAGTTCAGCGTCCTCAAATCTATAGTGAGATTCAAATTCTCACCAATCCTATAGACACCCTACTCCTTGTCATACACCATCTAATTTCAGCCTGTTACATAGAGGTGCAATCTCTCCTTGGCCTGAGACAATAGTTCAGCGTCCTCAAATCTATAGTGAGATTCAAATTCTCACCAATCCTATAGACACTTTCCACCTTGTCATTCACCATCCTCTCAGTCAGGTAAACACCCTGGTCCAGACAGATTCACACCGGCATTTTAGAAAGTCTTTAGAGAACAACTCTCTCCAATAATGGCAAGAACTTTCAATGCTATTGATGAAAATACTAGAATTCCATTCCTCGGGAAAACCGCATTTTAAATTCCCGTGATTTTCCCGCTGGAAAACTAGAGATTTACAAGCGTAATTAGCTTGCAGAATGCTAGCATTTTCCAAGCGATTATGCAGCATCAGTAGTAAAAAGATCTAATGTTAAAAATAAAATAAAAAAATTGGGTTATATTCACCTTCTGACATTCTGCGCAGTGTCCCCAGGCCCTCGGTCATCGGATTTCCCCCTCTGGTGCAGAAAATTGCGCGGGAGCCCACGCCATTTTTTTCCCTCGTTTTTTTTTTTTTAAATATATGGCTATATATCTATAGACATATCTATGGAAATATAAAGAAAATACTCCAAAGAAACATTCTTATTCAATTACTGTAAATACAAGGATTATGCCTCATTAAATCTCACTATGTTATGATTGGGTCACCGAGGAGGAGAGCAAGACCAAGCTAAGACACAGAAAACCAGAGAGGTTGGTAACTAAGCGGATTGCAGACCTCTGATCCTATCCACACAACTAGCAGTAGCCATGGAGCATACCTACTATGATCCTAGATGCCTCGACACAGCCGGAGAGCTAAATAAGCCTAAAGCAAGAAAGGGGAAATCTAAACTGCCCCAGAGCAGACCCCAAAGGAATAGATAGCCCCCAAACATATATTGTCGGTGAGACAAGATACAAACGCAGGTAGGAAAATAGACTGAGGCAACGAAAGGGCCCACACTAACTAGACAGGACAGGAAAGGAAAGGCA
Source organism: Dendrobates tinctorius (assembly GCF_039654945.1). NCBI lineage: Eukaryota > Metazoa > Chordata > Amphibia > Anura > Dendrobatidae > Dendrobates > Dendrobates tinctorius. The sequence continues at coordinate 1,246,018 of NW_027361853.1, read as the reverse complement.
CTGTCTGCAATCATGCAAAAAAAACCTGCAAAAAATGTCCAACACGTCTGATAGAAAAATACTGAAGTCGCATGATTTCGCCCACTATATCAGCACTCTGGTATATTCTGAAAGCAGAGCAAAAGAGGCCAATCTAATAAGGGACAAAAACAAACTGGCACAAGCAGTAACATATGGATGGAGATTCAGCACAGCCCCAGCTGGAGCTGGCTGACCACACAAAACTGAAATAGACAAAACCAGATCAAATGTGAACAATAGCAAAAGAACACTTAGCTGAGCATGCAGGGACTAAGCTGGAAACTAAGATCTCAGGAGGCAGGAAAAAATCACCAGCAAGGATAGAGGGAGTCGGCTGTCTTAAATCCAGTCAGAAACTCCAGATCTCCAATCGTCCTCCTCATTATCAGGTGGAAAGCCTCTGTTAATCAGATCAGATCCATTACCTCCAGTAACCACCAGAGGGAGCCCAGAAAGAGAACTCACGACCCCTCTGTCAATATAACCAGCTCCACTACCTTCACTAGTAACCAGAGGTAGGCCAGAAAGGAAATTCACAACACACTATATGGAGACGACTCTCATAAGGACTGAGAAAAACTGGAGGAGAATTAGAATCCAAATCCATTTCAAGCAATATACATTTTATTAGTAAAAAAAGGCACATAACAGAGAAACAGGATCGTGAAAACATAATAGAATAGGTGATAAATAGTGTTGAGCATTCCGATACCGCAAGTATCGGGTATCGGCCGATACTTGCTGTATCGGAATTCCGATACCGACTTCCGATATTTTTTCAATATCGGAATTCGGCATCGGAATCGGAAGTTCAGTTGATTGACAGCCTGACGTCATCATGATGCGCGGTGTGTGCGCATCATGATGCGCCGTCATTTCGGGCCTTCCGGGGGTCTCTGCCGGCCTGCCGGGGGGCTGTGCCAGCCTGCCGGGGGGCTGTGTGGACTGCCCGGGGTCTGTACCGGCCTGCCGGGGGGCTGTGCCGGCCTGCCGGTGGTCTGTGCACCCTGTGGGGGTCTGTACCGGCCTGCCGGGGGGCTGTGCCGGCCTGCCGGTGGTCTGTGCACCCTGTGGGGGTCTGTACCGGCCTGCCGGGGGGCTGTGCTGATGTCCGGGGGTCTGTGCAAGCATCGTCCGATGGGACTACAAGTCCCATCTGGCGATGCCTGCTACCATGACAGTGATTGACACATTAGCCAATGATGGGACAGTAGTAGTCCCATCATCCGGCTAATGTGTTAAATGTTAAAAAAAAAAAAATACTACATACATACTACATGCATGCTACATACATACTACATATATACTACATACATACTACATACATACTACATGCATACTACATACATACTACATACATACTACATGCATGCTACATACATACTACATGCTACATACATACCACATACATACTACATACATACTACATACATACTACATGCTACATACATACTACATATATACTACATGCATGCTACATACATACTACATGCTACATACATACCACATACATACCACATACATACTACATACATGCTACATACATACTACATATATACTACATGCATGTTACATACATACTACATGCTACATACATACCACATACATGCTACATACATACTACATATATACTACATGCATGCTACATACATACTACATATATACTACATGCATGCTACATACATACTGCATGCTACATGCATGCTACATACATACTACATACATACTACATGCTACATACATACCACATATATACTACATACATACAATACATTCATACAATACATACATAGACATACAGTACATATAACATAGAGTAACATACTTACCAATACTTGTCACATTGTTCCCCGAAGCCATTGTCTTTTCCGGAATAAATATTAACATAACAAACCACAAAAATACTCACCCACGATCCGAAGCAGTCCACGAGTGTGTCCCACGACGATCTTGGGTAGAGAACTGCAGCATCAGATGATGCTGCCGTTCTCTACGGGCTGCAGGAATCCAATGACGGAAGGTAGGTATCCTTCCGCACTGTATTCCTCCGCCACTTAAAAAAAAAAAAGTCCCTAGTCTCACTTTATGCCATTGCTGTGTGGGAATTTCCCGCACAGCAATGGCATAAAGTGAGACTAGGGACTTTTTTTTTTTTTAAGTGGCGGAGGAATACAGTGCGGAAGGATACCTACCTTCCGTCATTGGATTCCTGCAGCCCGTAGAGAACGGCAGCATCAGCTGATGCTGCAGTTCTCTACCCAAGATCGTCGTGGGACACACTCGTGGACTGCTTCGGATCGTGGGTGAGTATTTTTGTGGTTTGTTATGTTAATATTTATTCCGGAAAAGACAATGGCTTCGGGGAACAATGTGACAAGTATTGGTAAGTATGTTACTCTATGTTATATGTACTGTATGTCTATGTATGTATTGTATGAATGTATTGTATGTATGTAGTATATATGTGGTATGTATGTAGCATGTAGTATGTATGTAGTATGTATGTAGCATGCATGTAGCATGCAGTATGTATGTAGCATGCATGTAGTATATATGTAGTATGTATGTAGCATGCATGTAGTATATATGTATGAATGTATGTAGCATGTAGTATGTATGTAGTATGTATGTGGTATGTATGTAGCATGTATGTAGTATATATGTAGTATGTATGTAGCATGTAGTATGTATGTAGCATGCAGTATGTATGTAGCATGCATGTAGTATATATGTAGTATGTATGTAGTATATATGTAGTATGTATGTTGCATGTAGTATTTATGTAGTATGAATGTAGCATGTATGTAGCATGTATGTAGTATGTAGTATGAATGTAGCATGTATGTAGTATGCATGTTGTATGTATGTAGCATGTAATTTTTTTTTTTTTTTTTTTTTACATTCAACACATTAGCCGGATGATAGGACTATTACTGTCCCATCATTGGCTAATGTGTCAATCACTGTCATGGTAGCAGGCATCGCCCGATGGGACTTGTAGTCCCATCGGACGATGCCTGCACAGACCCCCGAAGCCTGCACAGACCACCGGCAGGCCGGCACAGCCCCCCGGCAGGCCGGCACAGCCCCCCGGAGCCTGCACAGACCACCGGCAGGCCAGCACAGCCCCCCGGAGCCTGCACAGCCCCCCGGCAGGCCGGCACAGCCCACCGGAGCCTGCACAGACCACCGGCAGGCCGGCACAGCCCCCCGGCAGGCCGGCACAGACCACCGGAGCCTGCACAGACCCCCTGGCAGGCCGGCACAGCCCCCCGAAAGGCCCGTACAGACCCCAGAGAGGCTGTACAAGGGCAGGAAAGGGTTTTTCTTATTCCGATACCGGAAGTCCCATAGACTTGAATGGGACTTCCGGTATCGGAATCGGCGATACCGATACTTTTTTTAAAGATCGGCCGATACCATCCGATACGATACTTTGAAGTATCGGACGGTATCGCTCAACTCTAGTGATAAAGTAAATACCCCGGAGCCAAAAAGAAAAACAAGTCAGCAGCCTGATGGTAAGTATTGAGAACCTCAAAAACACTCCAGAGAAAAATGGTGCAATTAAAAGATGCTATCCAATTGTACCCAGAGATTTCTGCTAAGATAAATCAATCACGCCCCCCGAGGAAGCGGTCCTGTACACCGCAAAACCCGCGTAGGGGTACACAAGCCGGCGCCTGCAACAATTAGGACATGATGGGTATGTTTATCTAGATTATTTCCCTCTTTCCCTCCATGGATATTGTGCAATATGATGGTAATGTGTTGCCTTAGCGGTTTACTGCTGTGATTACTTTGCACTTATCCTAGAGGTTACATTGCAATTAACCCTGTGGTGGAGTCTGTTTTCCCCAGTCTATATATAATATGCACAGACAATTGTGCTAGTCATTAGATTACTGTTTGACTGACAGAGGTGGCACACTCCACTGCAGCATTGGTTGCTTATACCTAGCCTGCTACTATATGGGTACTACCACACATTACTATCTGGGCTGAGTGCAATTTATAATAGGATTGATTTATCCTAGCAGAAATCTCTGGGTACTAATGGATAGCATCTTCTAATTGCACCATTTTTCTCTGGAGTGTTTTTGAGGAAACTCAATACTTACCATCAAGCTGCTGACTTGTTTTTCTTTTTGACTCCGGGTTATTTATTTTATCACCCATTCTATTATTTTTTCACTATCCTGTTTCTCTGTTATGTGCCTTTTTTAACTAATAAAATGTATATTGCTTGAAATGGATTTGGACTGTATTTCTCCTCCAGTTTTTCTCATATCCAGGGCTGCCACTAGGAATTTCGGGGCCCCATACTGGCAAAATTTTTGGGACCCCCTTGAGACTCTGCCCAGGCTCCACCCTCAGCCCCGCCCTCCACCCCTCGAACTGCCCACAGCCCCACCGCTCTCTCTTGGAAAAACTCCACTTCTCACCAATCACACATTAACAGTTCCCATCTCCAGATCACACACATAGCCAGCAGCTCTTGTTTTGGCAAAAAGATTTTTTAAATCTTCCACCACGACAAGGTAGACTCTTTCGGCTAGGCCCTACTCTAGCCTATTAAACATTTGTTAAAATATCCAATACAATTTAGGTATATATTTTATTTTTCAATTTTTAAAAAGACCAATAATATCACATCCAAAGGGACAAATACCACTGCACCATGTCCAGACACCATATTACCACCACATGTGACCAATAATACCACATACAAGGAACAAATACAGCTACACCATGACCACACCACACATTACCACCAGTGACAGAATAATAGCACATACAGTCATGGCCAAAAGTTTTGAGAATGACACAAATATTAATTTTTACAAAGTCTACTGCTTCATTTTTTCTAATGGCAATTTGCATATACTCCAGAATGTTATAAAGAGTGATCAGCTTAACAGCAATTACTTGCAAAGTCAATATTTGCCTAGAAAATGAACTTTATCCCCCAAAACACATTTCAACATCATTGCAGCCCTGCCTTAAAAGGACCAGCTAACATCGTTTCAGTGCTCCATTAACACAGGTGTGGGTGTTGATGAGGACAGGGCTAGAGATCAATCTGTCATGATTAAGTAAGAATGACACCACTGGACACTTTAAAAGGAGGCTGGTGCTTGGCATCATTGTTTCTCTTCTGTTAACCATGGTTATCTCTAAAGAAACACGTGCAGTCATCATTGCACTGCACAAAAATGGCCTAACAGGGAAGAGTATCGCAGCTAGAAAGATTGCACCTCAGTCAACAATCTATCGCATCATCAAGAACTTCAAGAAGAGAGGTTCCCTTGTTGCCAAAAAGGCTCCAGGGCGCCCAAGAAAGACCAGCAAGCGCCAGGACCGTCTCTTACAAGTGTTTCAGCTGCAGGATCGGGCTACCAGCAGTGCAGAGCTTGCTCAGGAATGGCAGCAGGCAGGTGTGAGTGCATCTGCACACACTGTGAGGCGGAGACTCTTGGAGCAAGGCCTGGTCTCAAGGAGGGCAGCAAAGAAGCCACTTCTCTCCAGGAAAAACATCATGGACAGACTGATATTCTGCAAGAGGTACAGGGAGTGGACTGCTGAGGACTGGGGTAAAGTCATTTTCTCTGATGAATCCCATTTTTGATTGTTTGGGACATCTGGAAAACGGCTTATTCGGAGAAGACCAGGTGAGCGCTACCACCAGTCTTGTCTCATGCCAACTGTCAAGCATCCTGAAACCATTCATGTGTGGGGTTGCTTCTTAGCCAAGGGAGTGGACTCTCTCTCAGTCTTGCCTAAAAACACAGCCATGAATAAAGAATGGTACCAGAATGTCCTCCAAGAGCAACTTCTCCCAACCGTCCAAGAGCAGTTTGGCGATCAACAATGCCTTTTTCAGCATGATGGAGCACCTTGCCATAAAGCAAAGGTGATAACTAAATGGCTCAGGGAACAAAACATAGAGATTTTGGGACCATGGCCTGGAAACTCCCCAGATCTTAATCCCATTGAGAACTTGTGGTCAATCATCAAGAGATGGGTGGACAAACAAAAACCTTCAAATTCAGACAAAATAAAAGCATTGATTTTGCAAGAATGGACTGCTATCAGTCAGGATTTGATCCAGAAGTTGATTGAGAGCATGCCAGGGAGAATTGCAGAGGTCCTGAAGGAGAAGGGTCAACACCGCAAATATTGACTTGCTGCATTAACTCATTCTAACTGTCAATATAACCTTTTGTTACTCATAATATGATTGCAATTATATTTCTGTATGTGATAAAAACATCTGACAAACACACATAAAAACCAGAGGGCAGCAGATCATGTGAAAATATAATATTTGTGTCATTCTCAAAACTTTTGGCCATGACTGTACAAGGGACAAATACCACCGATCCATGCCCAGACCTCATATTACCACCACAGTGACAGAATAATAGCACATACAAGGGACAATTACCACCGCATCATGCCCAGACCACATATTACCACCACATGGTGACTGAATACTACAATAATGATCATTAATAAAAAAAAACATAATATTATTACCATAAGTGCCATTATACACAGGAGATCTGTACTTAGTATGCAGTGTCTGTGTACAGGTAATACGGTGATCACCGGTGACATTATGCACAGGAGCTCTGTATATAGTGCCAGTGTACAGATAATACAGTGATCACTAGTGACATTGCACACAGAAACTCCATATATAGTGTGCAGTGTCAATGCACAGGTTATACAGTGATCACTGGTGACATTGTACAAAGGCACTCTGTATATAGTGTATAGTGTCAGTGTACAGGTAACACACTGACTCACCAGTGACGTGTCTAGGTGAAGTCCTTTATCTTCACTTTTCATCTTTCATCCAGCACAGAACGCCATCATGTCTTCCAGCCAGGGCTCATCTCTGCAGGAAATACCACAGTTATCTAGAGCTCCACTTGCTGAACACATTACTTAATTTTTTCCCAACTTCTACACTACACCAGATGAAGAAAAAAAAGCGACAGTGTCGCTCTGCATATTAACAGGACCTCCCCCCATTTAAAATAGTATCCTCAAGAAAATAAAATAAATACATCACTGCAGTAATAATATCCCTTATTTAGCCCCTATGGTAATAATATCCCCCATCCTAGGCTCCAATATCCCCCATCGTGTCTCATTCCTGGCTCCAGCCATATTTTCTCTCATCCTGCCCTCATGAATATCCATTCTGCCTCCATATGATCTCCCGATCCTGCCCCATCTGTCTACATCGTATCCATCCTGCGCCATCTGTCTACATCGTATCCATCCTGCTCCATGTGTCTCCCATCCTTCCCCCTCCTGTGTCTCACATTCTACCCCCGTATCCATTCTGCCCCTCCTGTGTCTCACTGTCACATTCTGCACCCCATGTCTCATATTCTTCCCCCATATCGATTCTGCCCCCTCCTGTGTCTCACTGTGACATTCTGCCTCCGTGTCTCACATTCTGCACCTCCGGTGTCTCACTGTCTGTCACATTCTGCCCGGTATCCATTCTGCCCCTCCTGTGTCTCACTGTTACATTTTGCCACCATGTCCATTCTGCCCCTGGCCCCCCGTGTCTCACATTCTGCCCCCATGTCTCACATTATGCCCTCATGTCCATTCTGCCCACATGTCTCACATTGTGCCTCCGGCCCCCCGTGTCTCACATTCTGCCCCCTGCCTGCCCTTGGGTCCTGTGGCTGTGGTGGGACTGCTGCAGTGCGGCTGGCTGCGCAGGGCCCCCCCTGGCCCCTGCCTGCCCTGGGGCTCTGGTCGTGGTGGGACTGCTGCCATGCGGCTGGCTGCGCAGGGCCCCCCTGGCCCCTGCCTGCCCTGGGGCCCTGTGGCTGTGGTGGGATTGCTGCCATGCGGCTGGTTGCGCAGGGCCCCCCTGGCCCCTGCCTTCCCTAGAGCCCTGTGGCTGTGGTGGGACTGCTGCCATGCGGCTGACTATGCAGGGCCCCCCCTGGCCCCTGCCTGCTCTGGGGCCCTCTGGCTGTGGTGGGACTGCTGCCTGCGGCTGGCTGCGCAGGGCCCCCCTGGCCCCTGCCTGACCTGGGGCCCTGTGGCTGTGGTGGGACTGCTGCCATGCGGCTGGCTGCGCAGGGCCCCCCTGGCCCCTGCCTGCCCTGGGGCCCTGTAGCTGTGGTGAGACTGCTGCAGTGCAGCTGGCTGTGCTGGGCCCCCCCTGCCCTGAGACTACTCACCTGCTCGCTTGCCTGCCGCCTCCATATCCGGTCCGCTGTGCACAACGCCGCCTCTTCTCTCCTGGTGTCCGCGGCGGCGCCGCCCGTCCACCGCTCCCAGCCAGCCACGTGGCACGCACACCGGAACCACACATGCTGCTTGCTCTGCTCCGGAATGAGGAAGTGGAGCAGAGCTGCAGAGCAACGTGTGAGGAGTGACGTCACAGGAGGCTGGCTGGACGGGACCCATAATGCACTGGGGCGGTCCATAGCTTAAAGCTACAGTGCCTGCCCATTTTCCTTTTGCCAGACGGGCCCGGGGCATTCTTAATAAAAGCCTGCTGCCTGAACAAATCATCGGGGGGGCCCCGAGCGCGCAGCTCGGGCTGCCAGCGTGCTCGGGTGGCTGGGCCCCCCCGATTCACAGGGCCCCATACACCAGTAAGGGCTGTAATGCCCTGATGGCAGCCCTGCTCATATCTATAGAAATATCTATGGATAGACAGATAGATAGATATGGGATACATATGGGATAGATATGGGATAGATATGGGATTGATATATATATATCTACAGTTGTGGCCAAAAGTATTGACACCCCTGCAATTCTGTCAGATAATACTCAGTTTCTTCCTGAAAATGATTGCAAACACAAATTCTTTGGTATTATTATCTTCATTTAATTTGTCTTAAATGAAAAAACACAAAAGAGAATGAAGCAAAAAGCAAAACATTGATCATTTCACACAAAACTCCAAAAATGCATATACCTACCAGATTCAACTACAGTCTCCCTTATTGGACCCGGTATAGCGGATTAGCTGCTTGCTAAGCCATTTGAATCCCGTTCATTTAGTGTGAACATGACAGTGAAACAGCGGCTTTCCAGCTAGTGGGAATACAGAGAGGAGCTTTCCATCTTGCAGGACCCTAGTGAAACGACGGCTCTCCAGCTAGTGGAATATAGAGAGAAGAGCCTTCATCCAGCTTGCAGGAACTAGTGATGCAGCAGGAATTCATCTAGGGAGATTCAAGTCACCGGCTACACAGAGACTGTTACAGCTACAGCAATCTCTACACAGCCACACATCCCTCTAAGACACCATGTCCCGCAAATCACACAGGACAAAATCTGCTACATCCATCTCTACAAAGACTGAATCCATCAGCAGCGCGGTCGCCATTGCGCGCGCAAACGCTGAAGCCGCCAAAATGCGAGCAAGGTATGCTGAAGAAGAGATGCAACTTAATCTAGAGAAAGCACGCATAGATAATGAGAGAGCTGATCAAGAGAGAAAGGCGTAGTTAAAAAAGGCACGAGTGGATGCTGCCTTAGAAAGCCTAGCTGCAAAAAAGGAAGCGGCTGCAGCACTCGCAGAGGCAGAAGCACTGGAAGCCGCACACAACCCTGAACTGCATAGTCGCAGCAGTACGTCAAGTCTCAAGTTGCCGCTGCAAGATTCACCACAACGCACATCTCAATATGTTAATGAACTTCCTGATCTAAACTATAACCAGGAGCACGACACATCCAGTGAAACGAGTGAGAGTCATCATGAGGCTCAGCTCCAGGAAAACTTGATGCAAAGCAACTCTCCTGTCTTCCTTACCCCTCACTAGGTAACCAACGTGAATCACCTTGCTGACACACCGTATGTCAGACCAAAGCAATATGACACTGGCTGGCGCCACCCTGAGGATACTAATAGGTATGAACGCACCTCAAATCACTATCAGGGTGACACATCACCAGTATACTCTGCTGACAACCGGTTCACATCAGAACTGGCTAGGATCTTCACACGACGTGATCTAGTTGCCAAGGGACTCATGAAATTCACTGACTACGCTGAAGGTTACAGAGCTTGGAAAGCTTCCTTCCAAAAATGTCACTAGAGACTTTGGGCTAAAAAACAGAGAGGAGATAGACCTCTTAGTCAAATACCTAGGAGAAGAATCAGTCAAACACGCAGTAAGGATCAGAGACATTAATATAAACCACCCTCATATAGGCCTTAAAGAAATCTGGAAGAGGCTAGATGAGTGTTACGGCTCTGCACAGGTAATAGAGAGAGTCTTGTTCAAAAGAATCAATGACTTTCCTAAAATATCTAACAAAGGTCTCCCAAAACTTAGGGAGCTAGGTGACTTGCTACAAGAGGTCCTAGTTGCCAAATGTGAAGGAGACCTACCAGGACTTGCATACCTCGACACTAGTGTTGAGCATTCCGATACTGCAATATCAGGTATCGGCCTATATTCGCGGTATTGGAATTCCGATACTTTTAGTATATCGAATACCGGAATCGGAAGTTCCCATAATGCAATGAGCCAGTTTGATTTTATTCAGCCAATGAGGATCCTAAGAAGTGTGGGCACATCCTGTTAGAGCATGTTAGGCATGTAACTACTGGCATGGCTGTGATTGGCTGCTGAAATGATGTCATGATGCACTATAAAAGCCGCCGCCGCCATTTTGGGTTCACTCTGCTGTGAATTCAGTTAGGGATAGGACGCTGCTGTTCTGAGGGACAGTGTGACCTAGCAATTTGCTATATTGTCCTTTACCCAGGCTACTTTATCAACCGCTGTAGCTTTCTTTTGCCTTGCAGCGCTGTTCATGGCTGTCTGCGAGGTCTCTGAGTGTGAGTGCAGCTCACGCTGTAGTGTGTTCTGCAGGCACCTCCGGTTGTAGTCCGCTCAGCGTGCGTCACTGCCTCATACATTGTCCTTTTTTGCATTAGTGCTGCTCATTTTTCCAGATTTCTCCTATTAGTGTGGTTCCATCCTTATCCAGCTAGAATATATGCAAACACTATATAGGAGTAGATAGAGGAGCCTTTCTGCTGGCTTGAGCCCTGCAGCCCCAGCCAGATTAGTATTAGCCTATTTTTTGGAGCCTCATCTATTGCATTGTAGGTTACCTTCCTGCATTGTAATAGCTACAAAAAGTTTGTGATACTATCGTTTTTACATCTTTGGGCACATCCAGTGTCTTTTTGTGAAAAAAAAAGTTAATAAAGTTCACCAAACACTCCACTTGACAGTTGTGTAGGCCACATTAGCTCATATTAAAGTCTAGTCCATACTTTATAAAATTAGTGTTTCTTATACTTGTTAGCAGCTGTTCAGGAATAAGCACACTAAGCCCTTAGTACTTTTCTGCCTATCTTTATCAGTCTACCAAGATGAAGAAGGCAGGGAGTAAGGCACGTGGTCATGGGCGTGGAGTTTCTGCAGGGAGAGGATGTGGGGATTCGATGCCTGCTGCGGGCACCAGTGACTCAGCATTCCCCAGTTTTCCCAGGGAACTGTCCTTTATGTGCAGCTTTGTAGGAGCTCGCCGTACCCCACTGCTGCGGGACAAACAAATTGAAGCCGTTGTCGGGTGGATGGCAGCTAACGCATCGACTTCAATTAGTTCCTGATCCTCTCACGTCCAGAGCACCCATCTGTCTCTTCACCACCTTCCAAATTGCCCAGGCAGTCAGAAAGACCTGGACAGGAGCCATCTCTACTTCTGTTCTCTGAATCTAATGTGACATGCACACATATGAACAAGTCGGTAGGACACTGTTCATACCACCCACTGACTCAAACGCAAACAGAGAGCACAGAATGACAATTGTGCAGAAATATCCTGCAGTAAAACATATACCAGTAGTCAGCAAGTGCTGATAAAAAGATGATAACAAATACAGGGTATTTAGTCAATGCGTTTTTTTGCAAAAAAATGTATACCAAGCTGCTCCACCGCATCAAGGTAACCCCTATTGAAGCAGTCCCTATCTAATGTGTTTAAAACGTGAACATGTGAACAGTGTTTAAATGAACAGGATGAAGACAGGCGCTTCCTGGTATGGGCACGTGGTGTAAGCGAGCTCTTTATGTGCATGTCACACAAGAGAGGGGTGGGGCCTCTCAAATCATGCATAGGCACGGAAAAAACTGGATTAAAAACACATGTGACATGCACACATATGAACAAGTCGGTAGAACACTGTTCATACCACCCACTGACTCAAAAAAAAATGTATACCAAGCTGCTCCACCGCGTCAAGGTAACCCCTATTGAAGCAGTCCCTATCTAATGTATTTAAAACCTGAACACCACCTGTGGTGTTCGGCAATGAAGATGTTGAGCCGACACCAGGGCATGTAGTTCCAAAGCTTTACTCACAGTCTGTTGTGGTACAAGAGCCGGCATCTGCGCCGTGTCCTCCGGGTCAGAAGCTCAGCCAACTTCCAGGCAAGATGAAGTACTCCTTTCCAACACTCCAGCAACATATGTGCCTTTTCTGAACGTCTCCCTTTTAGCGCCTTTAGTGAAGTACTCACAGTACAGAGTTACACTGGAGTTCCTCCTGTCAGATGTTCCTATGAACTCTACTTGTACGGCAGACAGCTGTAGCCTGCTTCGGGGACTCCTTGCTACCAAGTCCTGGCTCACTGTCGTTGCTGTTGTGCCCCCAAGTCTTGTGTGGGAATAAAGTGGTGACAACTTCTATTCCTCCTGTGTCTGCTGCAGTACCATTAGTATCCATACAACCTCGAGGACCGGACCCCGGACTTGAGCTTAGAACTTGGGAAGGGTTCTCCTCTAACCCTAATCCTTAGTTCTCTTCTTCTCCTCATGTTCCGTACTAATCTTTTCCTTCTTATGGAGAGTCAGGCTTTCTATTCACGTTATATTCCTGTGCCAGCGGACCCAGATCACTGAGGTCGGCTGCAGCACTTCCTTCAATCCATCCCTCTCAGGGGAGCTTCCCTCACAGACTGACCTCGTCAGACTCCTGTGACTGACTGAATCCTAAACCCTTCCTGCTCTTTTGATGCAAAACTAAACTCCACCCGCCTCCCAGCACGCTTCGTGTTCCAAGCAGGGAGCCACCAAAGGGTGTTTTGCTACACTACTCTGTTGCGTGGACCAGTAACCATGGACAGGGACGATATCTTTCCCTCACTGCCCATTGGGTAAATGTTGTGGAGCCGGGTACAGATCTTGAGAGTGGCGCTGTACGTGTTCTGCCAACTCCAAGGATTGCAGGAATCCAGTCTGTACACATTGACTCCTTCTCATACTTCGGATCCTCTGAATCAGCGCTGCAGGAGCCGTCACGGTCTACCTCCACATGGACCCGTGAACGCTTACCTGTTACGACCAATATGAGCACAGCCGTGGTCAAACGTCAACAGGTCGTATTGAAATTAATTTCTTTGGGGAATCGAAGCCACATAGCGCCAGAGCTCTGGAATGCCATCAAGCAGGAGAGCAACGTGTGGTTTGTGCCAGCGAATCTCCAGCCAGGCATGGTAGTGTGTGACAATGGCCGAAATCTGGTGGCAGCTCTGGGCCTAAGCAACCTCACTCACATCCCATGTCTGGCACATGTGCTCAGCTTGGTTGTGCAGAGTTTTTTGAGGGACTATCCGGATCTTGATGCACTGCTGCACAAGGTCCGCATAGAGTGCGCTCACTTGCGGCGTTCCAGCATGGCAAGATCGCGCATTGCAGCTCTGCAGCGCTGATTCCGCCTTCCGGAACATCACATCATATGTGACCTACCCACCAGGTGGAATTCAATGTTACATATGTTGGAGAGGTTGTGTGAGCAGCAGGCAGCAGTAATGGAGTACCAGCTGCATCAGGCGTAAACAAGTCGCACTGCGTGCCGTTCACACTTCACCACCACTTAGTGGGCCTCTATGAAGGACATCTGCCACGTTTTGTGTGCCTTCGATGATTCCACACGGATGGTGAGTGCAGATGATGCACTAGTCAGCAAGACTATCCCCCTTATCTGCCTGCTTGAAAAAACACTGCAAGCACTAAGGGAGGAGGTTGTGGAAGAGGTGGAGGATGAGGTGTCACAAATGCTATCTGCTTCCGGACAGTCTGCGCAATGTGGTTCCTCACAAAGGCCTAGGCAGGGGACACTTTGTGAGGAGGATGAGGAGGGGTCAATGGAGGAGGAAGACATCTGTCCAGAGAAGGGAGGTACACAATTCTCTAGTAGTCAGTATGTAGAGCGAGGGTGGGGTGATGCAGAGCTGGCAGAGATGATGCCTCAAGCAGGGGACAGCGTTTCTTGGCCAGTTGGCAGTCTGCAGCACATGGTTGATTTCATGCTGCAGTGCCTGAGAAACGACCGCCGCATCGCCCACATTCTCAACACGGCTGATTATTGGGTGTACACCCTCCTAGATCCTCGCTACCGGGACAACTTACAAAGCCTCATAACACAGTTGAATCGGGAGCATAAAATGCGGGAGTACCAAGACACACTGGTGCATTCCATCATGTTCTCCATTCAACCCGAGAGCAGTGCTGCTAGTGCTTTACAAAGCAGCTCAGTGCGTCGAGGCAGTGGAGGAAGCTCTGCACAAAGAGGGAGCAGAAGCAGCGCCTCAGCACAAGGCAAGACCAGTATGGCCCAAATGTGGCAAAGTTTTGTGTCCCCGCCACAAATGTCTACATCATCACAGATGGCTCCAGTCTACAGGAGGCAACGTTTCCGTCAGATGGTGACAGACTACATGTCTTGTCCTCTCAGTGTTCTCCCACACGGCTCTTCCCCCTTCAAGTTTTGGGTCTCTAAGCTGGATACATGGCCAGAGCTTAGCCAGTATGCATTGGAGGTGCTGGCTTGCCCTGCTGCTAGTGTATTATTGGAACGCGTCTTTAGTGCCGCAGGTGGTGTACTAACAGACCGTCGCATGTGACTATCCTCCGATAACATTGACCGGCTTACTTTTCTGAAAATGAACAAGGCCTGGATCTCGCAGGAATTTGCCAGTCCTCTTCCAGATTAAATAATTGGTTGGCAACAGTATCCAGGTCTCCTGTTGTGTTCATGTTTCTACCACCTGAACTGTAATCCATGGGCTCCAACACCGCCAGTTGTTGCTCAGAAGTGCCGTCTGCACAGTCAACACATGCTCCAGTGTCATTGGGGTTCAATAACGTCAGCTGATCCCCTGCTGTGTGTCCGGCAATTTCTCCTGCTCCGACCACACTCACACTACTACAGATATTAAACTTGCTCCAATTAGGCCTCTGGCTACACTCTGTTTCTACTGTAATCCCTGGGCTTAAACACCGAGAGTTGCTGCTCAGAAGTGTCTTTGGCACAGGTACTCCCTCCTGCCCAGCCTGGTTCCAGCACGCCAGCTGTTTCCGGGTAGTGTCAACGTGACTTTGCCTCCAATACGTTGTCCTGTCGTGTTGCAGTCGGGTTAGCCAACTCTATGGTGCCTGCAGTTTAGGTGCTTCCTATGTGGGCTGCAGGATCTGGCAATGAAGGCTGGTTCCATAGTGCCAATAGGACAAGCTCCCCCTGTAGGACTGTGGGTTTTGGTAACTCCGGCCGGCTCGCGGCCTTGCAACTTTTTTTTTCATGTGTACCTTCTGCTGCCTATCTGAGTTCCAGTACCATTAGCTGGTTCTTTGGAAGTCAAGTCAATCTTGAATATATCCCCCTGGGTTCCAGTAACGTCAGCTGGTTCTAGGCAGAGCCTTTGGCTTAGGTGCCTCCTTCTCGGTATCCGAGTTCCACCAACGTCTGCTCGTCCTTGGTAGTGCTTTCTGGCACAGGTACCTCCTGCTTAGTAACTGGTTTCCAGTACCATCAGCTGGTCCTCGGTAGTTCCATTGGCTCTTGTACCTTCGGCTACCCATCCAGGTTCCAGTACCGTCAGCTGGTTCTCAGCAGTTCCTCAGCCTTCTTGTACCTTCTGCTACATTTCCAAGTTCAAGCTTTTTGAAATGGTTTTTGGTAATCACTCTGGATCTCCCTGACGACGACCCTGGAGACGACGACCCTGAAGACCACCCCGAAGAAGACCAAGAAGATGACCCTGAAGAGGATGATGAAGGAGAAAGTGTGGGATAAGTAAAAAAGAAGGTGAAGAGCATGGAAAAAAGTTTAACATAGTCAATATCTTTGTAACTCTGAACGTCTTAAAAAAATTCCTGCTATTCCATTTGATTGGGCTAAACCTCTATGCCTTCAATGTCTCTTCCACCTCCCCCAATGCATTCTACATTATTCTTAGTTGTTTTCCTTCATGTAGAATTAACCTACAAGGAAAGAAAGGGCTTATTTTAATTTCGATATTTGTGTCCCATTGACTTGCATTGGTTTCCGGTATCGGAATGGCCGATATCCGATATTTTTTGGGTATCGGTCTGATCCAATCCGATCCGATATTTCCCAATATCGGAAGGTATCGCTCAACACTACTCGACACAGCCAAAGGTGTTAACCTTATAGTCCAAAAGTTGCCCTACAATCTACAGGAGAGGTGGCTCACACGTGGCTCCACGTACAAATACAAACACAGTGTTTCATTCCCTCCCTTCTCCGTTTTTGTAAACTTTATACACAAACAAGATGCAATCAGAAATGATCCCAGCTTTGACTTTACAACGTCATATGCTGCACCACCACCAGCTGCAAACCCATGCAGAACATCTGTGGCAGTGCACAAGACTAATGTTTCTTCTCCAAGTTCCAATTACAGGTCTGCTGGCTGCTCCCAATCAGAGACAAAGGTACAAGAACCTGACAAGCAGTGCCCGCTCCATCAGAAGCCTCATCCTCTCCTGAAATGCAGAGCCTTCAGAGGAAAATCTATGCCGCAGAAGCTTCCTGAAAGAAAATGGTATCTGCTACAAGTGCTGCTCATCTACCACTCATCTCGCCAAGGATTGTTAGGTCATTGTAAAATGCACAGAATGTGGCACCACAGATCATAACACTGCCCTACACCCTGGCCCAGCTCCATGGAGTGTGCAAAATACGCCAGCTGACAGTGAGCATGGCGGGGAGGAAAAGAGCACCTATTCAGCTACGCCAGAGATCACTTCACAATGTACTGAAGTCTGTAAAGGGACAATAGACAGTAGGTCTTGTTCAAAAATATGCCTTGTCAGAGTGTACCCAAAGGGCCATAGAGACAAAGCTGTGAAACTGTATGCTATCTTGGATGATCAAAGTAATCGATCCTTGGCTAGATCAACATTCTTTCACCTATTCATCATTAAAGGACCAAGCACTCCTTACTCATTAACCCCTTCACCCCCAAGGGTGGTTTGCACGTTCATGACCGGGCCAATTTTTACAATTCTGACCACTGTACCTTTATGAGGTCATAACTCTGGAACGCTTCCATGGATCCCGGTGATTCTGACACTGTTTTCTCGTGACATATTGTACTTCATGGTAGTGGTAAAATTTCATTCAAATAACTTGCGTTTATTTGTGGAAAAAAATGGAAATTTGGCAAAAATTTTGAAAATTTTCCAATTTTCCAAGTTTGAATTTTTATGCCCTTAAATCACAGAGATACGGCACACAAAAAAACTTGATAACTAACATTTCCCACATGTTTACTTTACATCAGCACAATTTTGGAACCAAAATTTTTTTTTATTAGGAAGTTATAAGGGTTAAAAGTTGACCAGCGATTTCTCATTTTTACAGCACCATTTTATTTTTAGGACCACATCACATTTGAAGCCACTTTGAGGGGTCTATATGATAGAAAATACCCAAAAGTGACACCATTCTAAAAACTGCACCCCTTAAGGTGCTCAAAACCACATTCAAGAAGTTTATTAACCCCTTAGGTGCGTCACAGGAATTTTTTTGAATATTTAAAAAAAAATGAACATCTAACTTTTTTTCACAAAAAAATACTTCAGGTTCAATTTTTTTTATTTTACCAAGGGTAACAGGAGAAATTGGACTGCAAAAGTTATTGTGCAATTTGTTCCGAGTACGCTGATACCTGATTTGTGGGGGGGAACGACTGTTTCGGCGCATGGCATAGCTCAGAATGGAAGGAGCGCCGTTTGACTTTTTCAATGCAAAATTGGCTGGAATTCAGATCAGACGCCATGTCACGTTTGGAGAGTCTCTGATGTACCTAAACAGTGGAAACCCCCTACAAGTGACCCCATTTTGGAAACTAGACCCCCCAAGGAACTTATCTAGATATGTGGTGAGAACTTTGAACCCACAAGGGCTTTACAGAAGTTTATAACGTACAGCGGTACAATTAAAAAATCATATTTTTTCCACAAAAATGATCTTTTCACCCCAATTTTTATTTTCCCAAGGGTAACAGGACCCTAAAAGTTATTGTGCAATTTGTCCTGAGTACGCTGATACCCCACATGTGGGGGTAAAACACTATTTGTGTGCATGGCAGAGCTTGGAAGGGAAGCAGCGCCATTTGACGTTTTTGGCTAGAATTGAGATCAGACACCATGTCGCGATTGGAAAACCCCTGATGTACCAAAACAGTGGAAACCCCCCACAAATGACACCATTTTGGAAACTAGACCCCCTAAGGAACTTATCTAGATGTGTGGTGAGAACTTTGAACCCCCAAGGGCTTCACAGAAGTTTATAACATAAAGCCGTACAATAAAAAAATCATATTTTTTCCACAAAAATGATCTTTTTACCCTCAATTCTTATTTTTCCAAGGGTAACAGCACCCTAAAAGTTATTGTGCAATTTGTCCTGAGTATGCTGATACCCCACATGTGGGGGTAAACCACTATTTGGGCGCATGGCAGAGCTCGGAAGGGAAGCAGCGCCATTTGACGTTTTTGGCTGGAATTGAGATCGGACACCATGTCGCGATTGGAAAACCCCTGATGTACCTAAACAGTGGAAACTCCCCACAAATGACACCATTTTGTAAACTAGACCCCCCAAGGAACTTATCTAGATGTGTGGTGAGCACTTTGAACCCCCCAGTGCTTCACAGAAGTTTATAACGCCCGGGCATGAAAATAAAAAATTCGTATTTTTTCCACAAACATAATCTTTTAGTCACCATTTTTTTATTTTCCCAAGGGTAACAGGAGAAATTGGACCCCAAAAGTTGTTGTCCAATTTGTCCCGAGTACGCTGACGCCCCACATGTGGGAGAATAGCTTAGTTACTCACCGATAACGGTGTTTCTCGGAACCCATGACAGCACCACGGAGAGAGGGGGTCCGCCCATCAAGGACAGGAACCTACAGACAAAAGAGCGGCACCTCTCCTCCGCCCCCAGTTGGTTACAGAGCATCAGAGGGTCTCCCGGTTAGTTAATAACAAAAGTATATACATAACATTATAATTTGCATACTTATAGAGAAACCTCGTGACTAAGAACACACTCTACACACATTAAATCGTGCTCACCGCACACGTGAAAAAAGGGGGGGAATTAAGCGGGTGCTGTCATGGGTTCCGAGAAACACCGTTATCGGTGAGTAACTAAGCTATTCTCCCTCACCCATGACAGCACCACGGAGAGAATTTCAGAGATTGGTAGCTTAGGGAGGGACCACCGCCTGAAGGATCCTTCTCCCGAAGGTCAGGTCAGACGCAGAGGCTAGATCTAGGCGATAGTGTTTGAAAAAGGTAGAAGGTGTTGACCAGGTGGCCGCCTTACAGATCTGTTCTATCGATACCTCTGATCTTTCTGCCCATGAGGTCGCCATTGCTCTTGTAGAGTGGGCTTTTAGACCCTCCGGGATGGTATTCCCGCTGCATGAGTATGCCAGGGCAATCGCGTCTCTTATCCATCTTGCCAGGGTACTTTTGGACGCCCCGAGCCCCTTACGAGGTCCCTGGAAACACACAAAGAGAGATCCTTCCTTCCTACATCCCTTGGTGGTCTCTAGGTAATGCACTAAGCACCTCTTCACATCTAATGTGTGAAATTTCTCCTCTCCTCTATTCGTAGGGTTTGGGCAGAAGGAAGGAAGGACTACCTCCTGTGATCTATGGAAGTGTGTTGCTACCTTGGGCAAATATGCAGGGTCAGGTTTCAATATAATTCTATCCTCCATAATTTTAATGAATGGGGGTATTGCCGATAAGGCTTGAATGTCACTTACTCTGCGGGCCGATGTTAGGGCCACTAGCAGTATCGTTTTTAATGATAGGGTCTTTAGTGGAGCTGACTGAATAGGCTCGAATGGGGGTCCTGTTAGGGCTGACAACACTAAGTTCAGATCCCATGATGGTACTTTCTGGGTAGCTATTGGTCTAGACCTGGCTGCGGCCCTCATAAACCGTGCCACCCAAGGGTCGCTCGCTACCTCCTGATTATAGAGGGCGCCCAGGGCCGCTACCTGTACCCTCAGTGTGTTAGTCGCTAGTCCCTGTTCTAACCCTCTTTGGAGGAATTCCAGGATTTTATCCATTTGTATTCCATCCTGAACCTTTGCCCCCGAACTGGATAGGAATTTTCTCCAGGTTCTACCATAGGCTTTGATTGTAACTGGTTTTCTACTTTTTTGTAACGTGGAAATTAGATTTTCTGAAAATCCTTTCCCCCTCAGCAGTGACCTTTCAAATTCCATGCTGTTAAATGGAGGTTCACTGCTTGGGGGTGTAGCACAGGGCCCTGTGATAGAAGGTCGGGGAGATCTGGTAGAACCCAGGGGGCGGTTACTGACATTATTCTGAGCCATGAAAACCATGTTCTTTTTGGCCAGAAAGGGGCTATAAGTATTACCCGAGCCCCCTCTTCCCTGACTTTCCTTATCACCGCCGGAAGGAGAATGGTCGGTGGGAAGGCATACAGTAAACCCCGTGTCCATGGGAGCATAAATGCGTCCAGGGTGTGAGGATTCCCTTTGGGATTCAGAGAACAGAATATTTCCACTTTTTTGTTTTTGTGGTCTGCAAATAAGTCTATGTCTGGGGTTCCCCACATTTCCACAATCTTCTGAAAAACGGACTGATTTAGAGTCCACTCCCCCTGATGTAGTTGGGTACGGCTCAGAAAGTCTGCCGTTTGGTTCTCTACTCCCCGTATATGTAGCGCCGATAGGGACAGTAAGTTTTTCTCTGCCAACCCGAATATCTCGAAGGATGCCTCCATTAACGTTCTGGACCTGGTTCCCCCCTGGTGGTTTATATAGGCCACTGTTACTCGGTTGTCCGAGAATATCCGGACATGATGGCCTTTTAATGCTGGCAAAAAGTGACTCAAGGCATAATTTACTGCTAGCAGTTCTTTTTGATTCGAGGAGGCTTTTAGTTCTTGACTTCTCCATCCCCCTTGAGCCACGCTGATGCCCATGTGTGCTCCCCAACCCACAGGACTGGCGTCGGTGGTAATTACATGTGTGATTTTGGCCTCCCAGGGGATCCCTTTGGACAAGTTGTTTTTGTCCTCCCACCAGGCTAGGGAAAGAATAGTTTTTGAACCTAGCGTAATATGATGTTCCAAGCGGTCTCCTAAGGTCCGCTGGTTGGTCAGGATATCCCATTGCAGATCCCTCATATGTATTTGTGCCCACTGGACCGCCGGCAAGCATGCAGAGAGGGACCCTAACAGGGACATTGCTCGTCTTAGTGTCATAGAGGGGTTTTGCCTCGCTTTTTGTACTATATGAATAATTCTGTCCCTTTTGTGATCTGGCAAGTAACATACTTGGATGTTTGAATCCAGTGTCAGGCCTAGGAACTCCTGGACTCTCTTTGGTTCCAGCCTTGACTTTTTCAGGTTCAGAAGCCACCTGAGGTTTTTTAGAGTGCTCATCACTCGGTCCCTCTGTTCTGTGCATTTCTGGCCTGAGTTGCTCGCTATTAAAAAGTCGTCCAAATAAGGCACTATCAGAACATCCTGTTCTCTTATGTGAGCCATCATCTCTGCCACCAATTTCGTAAAGACTCGTGGAGCCACTGAGATCCCAAATGGCAGGGCCTTGTATTGGAATTCTCTTATTTCTCCTGCTATCGAGACTGCTAGCCTGAGGTATTGCCTGGATTCTTTGTGAATAGGGACATGGTAGTAGGCATCGCTGAGGTCTAGGACCACCATAAAACATTGCGGAAAGAGAATTTTGATGGTCGATTTGATCGATTCCATCTTGAATTTTTCGTTCTTGATATAGCAATTCAGTTTTTTTAAATTTATGATGGTGCGGAAGGTGCCGTCTGGTTTGGTTACCAGGAAGAGAGGCGAGTAGAACCCCCTGCCTCTCTCCTGTGGGGGAACCTCCTGTAGGACTTTTTTGTCCAACATACTCAGAACCTCCCTTTCGAGGGCGTCCTGTTCGTTTTTTGACGACCTTATCGGGGTAATTATGTATTTTTGCGGCGGGAGAGAATAAAAGTTTATCCTTAATCCCGATCTTACAAGATTTATCAGCCAGGGATTGTTGGATATTTTCTCCCAGGCTGGGAGGAAAAACCTTAGTCTCCCTCCCACCCTGGGCCCACAGTCACTTGGCGGGTTTTTTATCCCGGGACGAGTTACCGAAGATGAACCCCCTGTCCCTTCTTCTGTCTTCCCATTTTTGGTCTCTCGGGGGTCTCCTCTGGAAGAACTTTCTGTTCCGAAAGGACCGTTTAAAGCCTGTGGCGGTCACAGGTCCTAAGTTTGGGAAGCCTTTCTTTTTGTCACCCGCCTTTTCGAGGATGTCATCCAAGGTTTCCCCGAAGAGGAATTTTCCTTCACAGGGAATGGCGCATAATTTTATTTTTGTCTGGCGATCCCCAGGCCAACATTTTAACCATAAAGCTCGTCTAGCTGCATTCGACAAGGCTGCTGTTTTAGATGACAATCTTATCGAATCAGCCGAAGAGTCGGCCAGGTAGGCTGCCGCCCCTCTTATCATTGGCATGGATTCCAGGATTTTATCTCTGGGAACCCCTTCCCTTATCTGTCTCTCCAATTGGTCTATCCATACCATAAGAGCTCTGGAGGTACAGGTTGCCGCTACCGCCGGCCTGATGTTTCCCCCTGCTGATTCCCAGGTGCCCTTAAGTAGGGTATCCGCTTTTTTATCCAACGGGTCTTTCAGGGTACCCATATCTTCAAAGGGGAGTGCAAACTTTCTTGAAGCTTTGGCTATCGCCACATCTAGTTTGGGGGCCTTATCCCATGATGTGGATGCTTCCTCCTCAAATGGGTACTTCCTTTTGATGGAAGGAACTGTGGAGCTTTTCCTATCCGGTTTTTCCCATTCTTTATCTATGAGGCCTTGAACGTTCTTATTTAACGGAAATACCTTCCGTTTTTTTTGACTCAGTCCCCCGAACATAATGTCCTGGACTGATCTATCAGTCCGGGGTTCTTCCACCCCCATAGTGGATCTTACCGCCTTTACTAAGGCATCCACTTCGTCCAGGGGGAAACAATGACGACCTTCCGTCTCCTCATCGGAGGATGACGAGTCGGTATTTACAGTATGGGAGGTGACTTCCCCTGACGATAAGCTGTCAGATTGGGACTCTATCACCACGTC
Organism: Dendrobates tinctorius; assembly: GCF_039654945.1. Lineage (NCBI taxonomy): Eukaryota > Metazoa > Chordata > Amphibia > Anura > Dendrobatidae > Dendrobates > Dendrobates tinctorius. The sequence goes on along the minus strand of NW_027361853.1, from coordinate 1,222,528 downwards.
CCCCTTCCTTCCCTTCCTTTCCCGTTTTCTGGATGAAAGGGCACTCTGAATTTCTGCGCGGATTACTGCCCTTAGGTCTGCGGCATGATCCGGGGTTTCACCGCCGAGGACCTCCTGTATACAGGAGTCACACAATTTTTTCTCCCAGGGCGTTGGTAATGGTTTCCCACAGGTGGGGCATTCCCTGTTCTTGGTCTTTTCTTTCTTCTTTCCCGGTTCTGGAAGTGGATCCAAATCCCTCACTGGGCGATCCACGGCAGGTGACTTGCTCCTTGCAGTAGACTGTTGCGTGGAGTGGCTGCTGGACCTGCTCCCCCGTCCGTCTTTATCCTTTTGGCGGCGCTGGTGATGCTGCCTTTGTTGCTGCTGCTGCTGCTGCTTAGGCTGCTGTAGCTGGTCGCTATCCATCGCGCCTGAACGCTTCCAGCTCTGAGGCTGCTTTAGCGTTCCCAATTTGAATAAGCCGCCCTGGCGTCACCTGTCTTCCCGGCCTGCACCGCTCTTCCCCCGGGGAGTGCGTACTGCGCATGTGCCGACCGCGGGGACCCGGAAGTTCCTCATTCTACTTCCGGGGCAGCGCCATCTTGGTACACCTGTGTACCCAGCGCTGCCCCTATCCGGCGTCCCTCGGCCCCTACTCCTCCCGGAGCGGCGGCCCGGTCCTCCCCGCCCGCTCACCCTGGACAGCCCCTCAGCTGCAGCGGTGGCGGCTTCGGCAACCGACCCCGCCGCGACAGGGGCCTTCCCGCTGTCTGACCGCGGACGGGGCGGTCCCGGATCTTCAACTCCCGGTAAGCGCTGCGCTCTTGCTGCCGTGGTTCACCCGTCAAGGACAGGAACCCAACTGGGGGCGGAGGAGAGGTGCCGCTCTTTTGTCTGTAGGTTCCTGTCCTTGATGGGCGGACCCCCTCTCTCCGTGGTGCTGTCATGGGTGAGGGAGAAAACTACTGTATGGACACACGTCGGGGCTCGGAAGGGAAGCAGTGACGTTTTGGAATGCAGACTTTGAGGGAATGTTCTGCGGGTGTCATGTTGCCTTTGGAGAGCCCCTAATGTACCTAAACAGTGGAAACCCCCCACAAATGACCCCATTTTGGAAACGAGACCCCCTAAGGAACTTATCTAGATGTGTGGTGAGCACTTTGAACCCCCAAGGGCTTCACAGAAGTTTATAACGCTCGGACGTGAAAATAAAAAAATCATTTTTTTCCACAAAAATGATATTTTTGCCCCCAATTTTTTATTTTCCTAAGGGTAACAGGAGAAATTGGACCCCAAAAATTGTTTTGCAATTTGTCCTGAGTAGGCTGATACCCTACATGTGGGGGTAAAACACTGTTTGGGTGCATGGCAGAGCTTGGAAGGGAAGGAGCACCATTTGACTTTTTCAACTCAGAATTGGGTGGAATTGAGATCAGACGCAATGTTGCATTTGGAGAGCCCCTGATGTGCCCAAACAGTGGAAACCCCCAATTCTAACTCCAACCCGAACCCCAACACACCCCTAACCCTATTCTCAGCCCTAACCCTAACCCTAGCCCTAATGGAAAAATGGAAATAAATACATTTTTTTAATTTTATTATTTTTCCCTAACTAAGGGGGTGATAACGGGGGGTTTGATTTACTATTTATGGCGGTTTTTATGTTTGGCAGCTGTCGCACGCTAAAAGACGCTTTTTATTGTAAAAATAGTTTTTGCATCACCACATATTGAGAGCTATAATTTTTCCGTATTTTGACCCACCGAGTCATGTGAGGTCTTATTTTTTGCGGGACGAGTTGACGTTTTTATCGGTACCATTTTCGGGCACGTGACATTTTTTGATCGCTTTTTATTCCGATTTTTGGGACGCAGAATGAACAAAAACCAGTGTTTCATGAATATCTTTTGGGGGAGTGCGTTTACACCATTCCGCGTGCGGTAAAATTGATAAAGTGGTTTTATTCTTCGGGTCAGTACGGTTACAGCGATACCTCATTTAGGTCTTTTTTTATGTTTTGTCGGTTTTATGCAATGAAAACTGTTTTATATAAAAAATAATTATTTTTGCATCGCTTTATTCTGCGAGCTATAACTATTTTATTTTTTTGCTGATGATGCTGTGTGGTGGCTCGTTTTTTGTGGAACAAGATGACGTTTTCAGCGGTACCATGGATATTTATATGCGTCTTTTTGATCGCGCGTTATTACACTTTTTGTTTGGCGGTATGATAATAAATCATTATTTTTTGCTTCATTTTTTATTTTTATTTTTTAAGGGGTTCGCTAAAGGGGTTAACTAATGGGACAGTTTTATAGGGCGGGTCGTTACGGACGCGGCGATACCTAATATGTGTACTTTTATTGTTTTTTGTTTTTTTTATTTCCAAAAAATGGATTTATTTGGGGGAATATTTTTTTCTTTTTTCTAATTTATTTGGCGATTTTTTTTTAATTATTTTAACACTTTTTTTTTATTTTTTTTTTACTTTATTAAATAGTCCCAGGTGGGACATCACTGTCCTGTGACAGATCGCTGATCTGTCACATCACAGATCACTGTGACAGATCAGCGATCTGTCACAGGCATTGAAGAAGACTTCCTCTTGCCTGCGCTTTGCAGGCACTGAGGAAGCCAGCTTCCTGCAGGCCCCCGAAGGCCCCCGTCGCCATCTTGGATTCGGGGGCCTGCAGGAAAGGAGCCCCCCGCAGCAACGCTGCACATTGCGCTGCCGTGGGGGGCTCAGTGAAGCACGGAGGGAGCCCCCTCCCTGCCGATGCTTCCCTTTAACCCCTTGTACACCGCGATCGTGTTTGATCGCAGTGTGCAAGGGGTTAACGTGTCGGGGGCGGTCCGTGACCGCCCCTGACACATTGTGCCGGGTGTCAGCTGTGATAATCAACAGTGGGCAGGAAAGCCACTGACTACCAAATTGAGTCCTTAGACGGACAATTCTGCCTGCCACTACCTACAATCATCGAGTGTAATCAGATCCCAGACAACAGGTCTGAAATCCCTACACCAGATGTGGCAATCCATCATGCTCACTTAAAACGCATAGCACACCTCATACCGGAACTCGACCCTCAGGCACAGATAGTACTGCTGTTGGGAAGAGACATCCTGCAAGTTCATAAAGTGAGAAGTCATATCAATGGACTCAACAATGCTCCCTATGCACAAAAGCTAGACCTAGGATGGGTCATAATATAGAAAACGTATGCTTGGGACACATGCACGCCTCATCTTCTGTGACAAGCATGCTAACAAATACACTGGAGAAAGGGCGCCCATCTCTGTTTCAACCTTGCAACAACGAGTTCCATGTCAAGGAACTACCACACAGCATCCAACTACCAAGTCACTTAATAGACTTTACTCGTGACAGCAGTATGTTGTCAGGAAGCTATGTGGATCAGCTGGGGTGCACAGTCTTCCAGAGAACTAAGCAAGACAACCAGGTAGCAATGTCAGTAGAGGATAAGTTGTTCCTGGAGGTAATGGACAAGGGACTCGTAAAAGATGAGACCAACAGCTGGGTTGCACCTCTTTCCTTCAAAACCCACAGACCACGTCTACCAAACAACAGAGATCAGGCATTCAAACGTTTCTCCTCTCACAAACACAATCTGCAAAAGAAGCCAGAGATGAGAGATCACTTCTTCTCCTTCATGTCAAAGATATTTGAGAACTGCCATGCAGAACTAGCTCCCACTCTCAAAGACTCTGAAGAATGCTGGTTCCTACCCATGTTTGGAGTATACCACCCTAAGGCTGAGTTCACACGTGGCGTTTTTTTTCGCGTTTCCGCAACGGTTTTAACCGCGCGATTTTGCCGCGAAAACGCAAAAAATAAGCATCCCATGCATTCCTATGGGATTCCGCAATGCTGTGCTAATGCTGCGGTTTTTACCGCGGCAGAATCGCTTCACGGTAAAAAACGCAGCATGCTCATTAATTTTGCGGAAGTGCGGCGATCTCGCACCCATAGGAATGCATTGTTCCGCTTACTTCCCGCATGTGGCTGTGCACAATATGCGGAAAGTAAGCAGAACATTTGCGGATGGTACCCACGAGGAGAGGAGACTGTCCTCCGGGTTTTGGGTACCATATCCCTGTAAAAAATAGAATTTAAAATAAAAAATATTGTTATTCTCACCTTCCGACGTCCCGCGTAGCCTGCCCGCGATGGTGTCCGTTCTCGCGGGATCGCGAAGTCTCGCGGTCATTCGAGCGACGTCATCGCGAATGACCGCGAGACGTCGCGATCCCGCGAGAACGCACGTCATTGCGGGCATTTTTGCAAAGGATTACTGGGAACGCTGCGCGGGACGTCGGAAGGTAAAAATAACACCTTTTTTTTTTTTACATTCTATCTTTTACTATTGATGCTGCATAGGCGGCCTCAGTAGTAAAAAGTTGGTCACACTCGTCAAACACTATGTTTGACGAGTGTGACCAACCTGTCAATCAGTTCTCCAAGCGATGCTACAGATCGCTTGGAAAACGCTAGCATTCTGCAAGCTAATTACGCTTGCAAAATACTAGTTTTTCCGCGGGAAAATCGCGGGAATTTAAAATGCGATTTTCCCACGGAATGGAATTCCGGAATTCTCGCGGTAATTTCCGCGAGAGTTCCGCTACGTGTGAACATAGCCTAAGAAACAGGGCCAGAATAGAGTGGTGTTCGACTCCAGTGCTAAGTTTGATAATGTCTCCCTGAATGATGTTCTACTGACAGGACCAGATCTCAATAACAAACTACTGGGAGTACTTATGCGCTTCCATAAGGATTCCATTGCCTTCATCGCTGACATCCAGCAAATGTTCCATTGTTTAGTTGTGAGAGAGAGAGACAGGAACTTCCTAAGATTCTTCTGGTACAGAGACAAAGATCCTACTAAAGAAGTCACAGAGTACCGCATGAGAGTGCACATCTTTGGCAATAGCCCTTCTCCTGCAGTCGCCATCTATGGACTCAAAAAGGTCAGCTCTAGAAGGAGAAACAGAATACGGGTCAGATGTCAGACAATTCATAGAGAAAGACTTTTATGTTGATGACTGTCTGAAAGCCATGCCTTCAAATGAGACTGCCATCAGTATTCTCAAGAGAGCCCAAGAGATGCGTGCTTGCTCTAACCTCAGGCTTCACAAAATAGCCTCAAACAGCCAAGAACTCATGAAAGCATTCCCTTCACAAGACTTGTGTAACGGTCTCTGTTACGGCTGTTGCTAGTACGAAAGAGGACAGAAAAGGTACCCAAAAGTGGACCCTCTGGGTCACAGCTCCAGAGCCCCTGAGGGCGAGTGCCCAGGTGAAGACCGCCCCCTATAGAGGGAGCATTAGGGACAGACCCCCAGAGGATAGAACTGCGACAGCCAGAACCACAAGGGCGACTGGGCAAAATAGACAGGTAAAGAGGCACAGAAGTATCTGTAGAGTAGACGCCGAGACACACAGGGAACTAGCAAGGCACCGGACTGGAGAGCCAGAGGTAACAAGGGCTGGATGCTGCAAGTAGAGGAGCACAATGAAGTATAAGGAGAGAGTGGAACGAACAACAGGAAGGTGCAGAGTGGGACAAGATGAAGGCAGGGAATGGACAGGGGAGCTCAGAGAGTACGGGAGGCTAGGGACCCTGAGCACAGAGGGCAAAGGCTGAGGCTGCACAGACAGAGCGCAGATACAATTTACAAAGAGGTAAAGCAGTGCGCAGACAGAAACTCAGGAGGGGGGCCTGAGGACACAGTGAACGCCACACGGAGCAGGGTCACCGTATTAGATAATCAGGCGTGTTACCTGTCCCGACGCCAGGCATATGTAGAGGTGGGCGCTGCCATATTGGGGCGGGGCCAGCGCATCACGCTACCCAGGAGACAGTACACCGGGAGTAAGACTGTGAGCAAGTGAGCAAGTGCCCAACGCCGCATGAGCCGGAGGCTGGGCGCGGGGACATGCTGCAAAGCAGGAGCGTGCCAGGTGGAGCGCGCAGAGAGGTGAGAGGCCATGACAGTACCTCCCCTTTACGCCCCCTCCTACTGACATTGGAGAGAAACCGTCTCATAATGCGCGGAGCATTAATATTCTCCTGGGGCTCCTATGACCTCTCCTCGGGACCAAAACCCTTCCAATCAATCAAAAACAGATTCTTTCATTTAACAGTCTTCATAGCCAAAATATCCCGAACCTCAAAGGTGTTATCAGAGCTACATGGTTGGGAGATTTGGGAGGGTGCAGAGTGGAAGTGGTTAAACACTGCTGGTTTAAGGAGAGATACATGGAAAGTGTTGGGAATCTTTAGTGAGGCGGGTAATCTCAACTTGCAGGCCACGTCGTTAATGCGACTTAAGACCTCAAAGGGACCAATGTAACGTAGACCTAACTTGTAGGAGGGGATCTTCAACCAGCTATGCCGGGAAGCTAACCAAACCTTATCCCCAGGGCGATACGGAGGAGCGTCCAGCCGCCTCTTGTCGGCATACCGCTTCATTCGAAGGCTGGCACTCTCAAAAGCTACTTTGGTCTCCCTCCAAATCTGAGAGAAGTCCACAGACAAGGAATCCGCTGCCGGCACACCCGAGGTAGGGGATACGGGAAGAGGAATGCCGGGGTGTTGACCAAAAACCACAAAAAAGGAGACTTGGTAGAGGCTTCACTTGGATGATTGTTGTAGGCGAATTCTGCCCAAGGGAGAAGAGAGACCCAGTCGTCTTGGTGAGCATTGGAAAAATGCCAAAGATAAGATGTTAGCGCTTGGTTGACTCGCTCGACTGGGAGTGATAACCTTGAACTTCTCCTCAGCCTATCTTCAGCAATCCGCAGAGAGCTCGCCAAAAACGGGAGGTAAATTGAACTCCTCGATCAGAGACAATATGCTGAGGGAACCCATGGAGGCGAAAAACGTGAAGCATAAAGATCTTCGCCAACTCGAGAGCGGTAGGCAAACCTGGCAGAGCGATGAAGTGGGCCATTTTGGAAAATCGGTCCACGACCACCAGTATCACCGTACATCTAGAAGAGGGAGGCAAATCAGTGACGAAATCCATGGCAATATGAGTCCATGGGTTGGCAGGTAATGGTAACGGATGCAGGAGTCCCGAGGGAGGATGTCGAGGAACCTTGTTCCAGGCACAAGAAGGACAGGAGGCGATGAAATCTTGGACGTCCCTGCGAAGCGAAGGCCACCAGTAATGGCGGGAGACAAGCGAGAGAGTCTTTCTAATTCCAGCATGTCCGCAAAATTTTGATGAGTGACTCCAGCGGAGAACCTTTGATCTATCTCCACTCCGAACAAAGGTCCTACCAGATGGTGGGTAGATCAGGCTTAATGGGGTCACGGTAAGCATCTTGGCAGGGTCGATGAGATGGATTGGACCCTCCTCCTTGTCGACAGCCAGGAATGACCGTGAAAGGGCATACGCCTTGATGTTCTTCTCCCCAGGTTGGAAGTGGAGTTCGAAGTGAAATCTTTCAAAAAAGAGTGACCATCTGGCCTGCCGTGGGTTGAGCCTTTGGGCGGACCGAAGTTAGGCCAAATTTTTGTGATCCGTAAAAATGATGAATGGATGGAGGGTACCCTCGAGAAGATGGTGCCATTCTTCAAGAGCCATTTTTATGGCCAAGAGCTCTCTATCTCCCACGGCATAATTGCGTTCGGGAGCAAAAAAAGCTTTAGAAAAGAATCCGCAGGTGAGAGTGCGACCCGAGGAGGATTTTTGCAGCAGAACGGCTCCTGCTCCTACCGCAGATGCGTCGACTTCGAGGATGAATGGCCTACTGGCGTCCGGGCGATGGAGTACAGGAGACTTAGCGAATTCCTGGTTCAGGACCTCAAAGGCAGCCTCTGCATCAGGAGGCCAATGATTGGGATCGGCTCCTTTGCGGGCAAGAGCGGAGATGGGTTTAGTCAAGGAAGAAAAATGAGGGACAAATTGCCTGTAATAATTGGCAAAACCCAAAAACCGTTGAATGGCCTTAACCCCGAGAGGACGAGGCCAATTGAGAACTGCCGAGACTTTCTCAGGATCCATCTCTAATCCCGAGTTCGAGATGATGCAACCAAGAAAAGGCAATGAAGTCTGCTCAATGAGGCACTTCTCCAACTTGGCAAAAAGGTGGTTCTCTCGGAGATGCTGGAGGACTTGGCGAACGTCTCGACGATGTGAAGTCAGATCGGAGGAGAAGACCAAGATGTCGTCTAGGTAGACTGCGACACAGGAGTAGAGGAGGTCTCGAAAAACATAATTAATGAGTTCTTGAAATACTGCAGGTGCATTGCAGAGCCCAAAGGGCATGACCAAATACTCATAGTGTCCATCTTGCGTGTTAAACGCAGTCTTCCACTCGTCCCCAGAGCGTATGCGAACCAGATTGTAGGCCCCTCGTAAATCAAGTTTAGTAAACACACGTGCCCCCTTCAAGCGATCAAAAAGCTCAGAGATGAGTGGCAGTGGATACTTATTCTTCACCGTGATCTGATTCAAGCCATGATAATCGATGCACGGACGCAGGGATCCATCTTTCTTCTTTACGTAAAAGAAGCCTGCTCCTGCAGGGGACGAGGACTTCCGAATGAAGCCTCTGGCCAAGTTGTCTTGGATGTATTCAGACATCGCTTGGGTCTCTGCCGAGGAGAGAGGATAAATTCTACCCCGAGGTGGAGTGGTACCAGGAACGAGCTCAATGGGGCAGTCGTAGGGACGGTGCGGAGGAAGAGTATCAGCTTCTTTCTTATCAAAAACATCCAAAAAATCATGGTACACCGACGGCAATCCATGGGGAACAAGGGGAGGACGAGGGGTACCAACGGAGCGCACCGACAGCAGAAACCGAGTTCAACATGACTCCCCCCAGCGCAAGACGTTACCACTATGCCAGTCTAAAGTGGGCTCGTGGAGCTGCAACCAGGGAAGACCAAGCAGGATAGGATGAGAAATACCTGCTAAAACGTAAAACGTAATTTTCTCCTTGTGCAGAAACCCTACTTGTAACTCCACCTCATGAGTGACTAGAGTGACTGTCTCTAGCAGGGGTCGACCATCTATGGAGGCGAGAACTTGAGGTTTTTGCAAGGGCCTCACGGGAACAGAAAGTTCCTTAACCTCCTCTAACCTAATAAAATTTCCGGCGGCACCCGAATCCACATAGGCCACTAGAGAAGCCCGCTTACCACCAACATGCAAGAGGACAGACAAAGTGAGAGGGAGAGAGATATCACATACACCTAGGGAGGCCTCTCTTACCTGCAACGAGCGGAGAAGTTTTCCGGACAGGTTCGGATGAGATGGGCACTGCTACCGCAGTAGAGACACTGACCGTGGAGGCTCCTCTCCTTGCGACGCTGGTCAGAGAGCTTCAGGCGGTCCACCTGCATAGGTTCGGGTGCCGAAAATGGAGAAAGACTTCTAGGTCGAGGACTGAGTGGTCTGCGGACAGAAGAAAATGGACGAGAGACCCTTCTCTCCCTAGCCTGCTCCTGAAACCGGAGATCAATCCGAGTGGTTAAAGAGATCAGATCTTCTAGGGCTGTTGGAGTATCGTGACCAGCGAGCTCATCCTTAATGTAACTCAAAAGGCCTTGCCAAAAGGCGTCCACCAAAGCCTCGTTATTCCAACCTAAGTTGGAAGAGAGGGTCCTAAACTGGATAGCATACTGACCCACGGTTAGAGAACCTTGGCACAAGTTAAACAAAGCCTCAGTGGTAGAGGCTAAACGACCCGGTTCGTCCAAAACCCGACAGAAGGTATCAATAAAAACGGAAAGCTGGGTAACTACCGGGTCATCACGCTCCCAGAGAGGATTGACCCAAGCCAAAGCGTCCCCCTCCAGGTGAGAAATGATGAAGGCCACCTTGGCTATGTCTGTGAGGTACTGCTGGGGTAGCAATTCAAAATTGAGACGGCACTGATTAATAGAACCCCGGCACAATTTGGCATCCCCGCTATACCGGGGAGGCTTGGCTAACAGTGGAGGAGGATGGGAACCCACGGCAGGAGGAGCAGACGCGGCCGAGTGCAGAGCGAGCAACCGACCGTCCACCGAAGCCATGTAGCTGAGGATATGTGACTGGGTGTCTCGCTGCTGAGCCAATTCCTGTTGCAAGCCAGCCAACTGGGCAGCGTTACCAGGGTCAGAGGACTGGAGGGCGGAAAGACGCGAGTCCATAGTTTTCATAAAGGACATCATGCGCGTCAGTTTTCCTTCGGGAGTACCAAACTCTTTTTGGGCTGCAGTGGCTCCAGCGGGGTCCATGGCCTGATTATGCTGTTACGGCTGTTGCTAGTACGAAAGAGGACAGAAAAGGTACCCGAAAGTGGACCCTCTGGGTCACGGCTCCAGATGCCCCGAGGGCGAGTGCCCAGGTGAAGACCGCCCCCTATACAGGGAGCGTTAGGTACAGACCCCCAGGGGATAGAACCGCGACAGCCAGAACCAAAGGGGCGACTGGGCAAAATAGACAGGTAAGGAGGCACAGAAGTATCCGTAGAGTAGACACCGAGACACACAGGGAACTAGCAAGGCACCGGACTGGAGAGCCAGAGGTAACAAGGGCTGGATGCTGCAATAAGAGAAGGAGAACATTGAAGTATAAGGAGAGAGAGGAACGAACAACAGGAAGGTGCAGAGTGGGACAAGATGAAGGCAAGGAACGGACAGGGGAGCTCAGAGAGTACGGGAGGCTAGGGACCCTGAGCACAGAGGGCAAAGGCAGAGGCTGCGCAGACAGAGCGCAGATACAATGTACAAAGAGGTAAAGCAGTGCGCAGACAGAAATGCAGGAGGGGGGCCTGAGGACACAGCGAACGCCGCACGGAGCAGGGTCACCGTATTAGATAATCAGGCGTCTTACCTGCCCCGACGCCAGGCATATGTAGTGGTGGGCGCCGCCATGTTGGGGGCGGAGCCAGCGCGTCACGCTACCCAGGAGGCAGTGCGCCAGGAGTAAGGCTGTGAGCAAGTGCCCGACGCTGCGGGAGCCGGAGGCCAGGCGCGGGGACACGCTGCAAAGCAGGAGCGCGCCGTGTGGAGCGCGCAGAGATGTGAGGGGCCGTGACTGTCTCAGAGACCTGGACCTAGGGTCAGACCCCAAGCCAATGCAATGCAGCCTCGGGCTTCTCTGGAATCTACAATCAGACACTTTCACCTTTCAGGTCAGTCAGGAAGAAAAGCCTTTCACACGCAGAGGTGTCCTGTCTACCATCAACAGCCTGTATGATCCCTTAGGCTTTGCAGCTCCTGTTACTATACAAGGCAAAGCCATATTAAGAGACTTCACCAAGGAGACTTCTGACTGGGATGCACCTCTGCCACCTGACAAGAGAATCATGGAAGAACTCTTTAACAGCTCTCTCCAACCTGAATGTGTCAAGGCCATACACCCTTGTGCCGTCTACAGAGATACAAAGCCAAAGACTGTATGTATTTGCAGATGCTTCTGTCAAAGCAATTGCTGCTGTTGCCTATCTCAAAACGGTGGACTCCAAATGTCAGAGCCACATTGGATTCGTCATGGGGAAAGCAAAACTTGCTCCACAACCAGAGCACACCATACCAAGGTTAGAACTTTGTGCTGCAGTCTTAGCCGTCGAGTTGGCTGAGTTCATCACATCCGAGATGGATATCGACCTGTTACAAGCCAAGTTCTACTCAGACAGCAAGGTAGTCCTGGGATACATCCACAATGAAATCAGGCGATTCTATGTTTATGTCAACAACAGAGTGCTACGAATTAGGAGATCAGTTCATCCAAAACAGTGGCATTACGTCCCCACGGACCAAAACCCTGCAGATCATGCAACTAGAGCAGTTGACGCAAGTCGACTAGAGAGCACAACATGGCTCTCAGGACCACAACCATTGTACACTGAGGAACGTTGTCCAGACACCATTGAACTTGTGAGATAGGACTCTGGTGCTGAAATCCACCCTCAGGTGTCTACACTTCATACAAAGACTCCAGCTACTCTCCTAACCCAGAAAACAGGACTATTCTGTGCCCCTCCAGGAAGATTCGACACCAAGGACCTCTACAAGCGCCAAAGGAGGCAGGTACAAAGTCTTGCCAATACATTCTGGGACAGGTGGCGCAAACAATATTTGTCTACCTTGCAGCCATGGACAAAGTGGCAATCTTCCAAGCCTAATCTTCGGATTGGTGACCTCGTCCTTGTTAAAGACTGCCAGGCCCATCAGAACCAGTGTCCACTTGGACTAGTTACTGCTACGTTCCCGAGTAAAGATGGCCATGTCCGCAAAGTCGAACTCAGGATGGCAAAAAGGAGATGGACCTAAGACATTCTCCAGACCAATAACTGAGCTGGTTATGTTATTATCTTCGGAGGATAAGGATGGTGGCATCTGTTCAATGCCAGACGGGGAGTGTTCTGTCTCCGACATAAATAATGACTCTTAAATGTTTATTTTCAAAGCATAAATTCAGTGATAATGCTCAGTTTGCCATACAGTTTGATGTGCATTGTTTCCAGCTCCATCTAGTGGCCAAAAATAATAACTGCAGTGTTATTCTCTTCCTGTTTTTGTTTCATTTTCCCTCCAACTCCCACTGTATCATGGGTAAATTTGCAATTGATTATGGTCTAGTCCATCCCCATTTCCCTGTCCAGCCCTCCATTTTCAATCTGCTTGCATACTGGAAACACCTCATCCATCTTCTCACCCAGTGTTAGCATCGCTGGTAAGTTACATGCTCCCTTTATAAATCTCTGTCTCTCTTACTGGCCAGCTTAGATAGTTTCCTTGTTCAGCTATTAGTGCAGTCATGTAGGTTATGTATATATCTACTTTCTATGTACCCGGCACTGATTGTCTTCTTGTATTTCTGTTCCTAGTTTCACCTCATCTATATACCTATGTTTAATAAAACACAGATTCAACTACAGTCTCCCTTATTGGACCCGGTATAGCGGTTTAGCTGCTTGCTAAGCTATTTGAATCCCGTTCATTTAGTGAGAGCATGACAATTTGTTTGAATATCACATTACTTTCTGTGGCCGACAAAACTTTTGTCTTGCCAAAATCTGACCATTCTGTGTCCATTGAGGCTGAGTTCACACGTGGCGTTTTTTTCGCGTTTCCGCGGCGATTTTAACCACGCGATTTTGCCGCAAAAAATAAGCATCCCATGCATTCCTATGGGATTCTGCAATGCTGTGCTAATGCTGCGGTTTTACCGCGGCGTAATTGCTTTGCGGTAAAAAACGCAGCATGCTCATTAATTTCGCGGAATCGCGACGATCCCGCACCCATAGGAATGCATTGTTCTGCTTACTTTCCGCATGTGGCTGTGCACACCATGCGAAAAGTAAGCAGAACATTTGCGGATGATACCCACGCTCCGGAGGAGAGGAGACTGTCCTCTGGGCTTTGGGTACCATATCCCTGTAAAAAATAGAATTTAAAATAAAATATATTTTTATTCTCACCTTCTGACGTCCCACGCAGCCTTCACGCCACTCTCCACGCTCCCGGTCCCAGTAAGCCTTTGCGAGCGATGACGTCCGTTCTCGCGGGATCGCAAAGTCTCGTGGTCATCGCGAATGACCGCGAGACATCGCGATCCCGCGAGAACAGACGTCATTGCGGTAATTGTCGCAAAGGATTACTGGGACCGGGAGCGTGGAGAGAGGCGGCAAGGCTGCGCGGGACGTTGGAAGGTGAGAATAACAATTTTTTTTTTTTATTATTATTTTTTACATTCTATCTTTTACTATTGATGCCGCATAGGCGGCCTCAATAGTAAAAAGTTGGTTACACTCGTCAAACACTATGTTTGACGAGTGTGACCAACCTGTCAATCAGTTCTCCAAGCGATGCTCCAGATCGCTTGGAAAACGCTAGCAATTCTGCAAGCTAATTACGCTTGCAAAATACTAGCTTTTCCTCGAGAAAATAGCGGGAATTTAAAATGCGATTTTCTCGTGGAATGGAAGTCCGGAATTCTCGCTGTAATTTCCGCGAGAGTTCCGCTACGTGTGAACCCAGCCTAAATGATCAATATTTCTGCATTGATTGCAATTTATTTTCTTAACCTAATCCACATTTCGGATGGTTTCAGCTTTCAAAAGAATAATTTATAAAATCAATGGATGAATTTAACATCAGGTTATAAGCTTTTATTTACATAACATGGATAAGCGACCTAACTTCTGTCAGGGAGTGTACATGTGCGTATAACTCAGACGAGCACAATGCGGTCAAAGAAGAGATTGCCACTCAGATCAATGTTATTCAAAAGAGATGTGTTTTTTTTTCTCAGCTGAATTAGGCGTGAGAAGAAAGTCGCAGCATGCAGTGATTTTACTCCAAAATAGGATTGGTGCAAGATTATACAAAAAAAAAAAAAAAATTGGATGTTATACTATGTCTCCGTAAGTCTTCCATTTTTTTCCCCACTGCCATAGACTTGAATGGCAAAGTAAAATTGCCGCATGCTGCAATTGTTTTCTCATTCTGATTAGATCTGGTAAAAACTATGTTCATCTGTGCTGCCTCACTGAATAACTTTGGTCAGAATATAATGCCGTTTTTTTTTTTTTTTTTAATTAGATCACACTTGTCCGATTTATATGGTATTGTGCACGAGCCCTAAGACTAGGGTCACAACAGCCTACTTTATCACATCCGAAAAAAAAATCGGGTCAATTTTGCCAATAACACTCTAATCAAAGTGTGATCCGATTTTCTCGAATCAGGAGAAGTTGGATAAAAAAAATTTGTCCATCTTCTTCTTTCTGTCAGTCCATGAAAATCCTCAGATGTCCGATGCTTTCCAATGCCCATAGACTTCCATGGCTCTGTGTGATCTGATAATCGGATCCAACTACAACATGTGGACGGCCCCTTGGAATAACATTGGTCCAAGTGCGATCTGATGTTTTGACCAACAATATGGTCATATGCATGAACACCTAACGTGAGAACCTCAGCGGGTATAAATGGAGCTGTGTTCTTGCATGTCTTGCATGTACCCTGTCTGTAAAGTTTTGCTCCAGTCAAATGTATATACACAGTCATGCATATGGACTAAACTTTATTATTTCTGTGCACTTAAATTGTTTTCCATCTTTAGTGAAGTGAAGCTAACTGGACATTATTGTTGTGTTACTGTGTCATGTCAATGTATGAATTTGGTTATTATTGATATTATCTGTATTAGAATATGCTTGGATAATCAGGCACTGCGCCTTTGATATTTTTTATGATGATTCCACAGGTGGGCACTGTAGGCAAAGTAAGGGTATTTAAAAGGGACTGTCAGCACAGAATGACTGTTCAAACCAAGTACACGTGCTTGGTGCACCATACAGGGGACAATTATTTAAGTGCACTGTCCCATCTGCTTGTCAGGCTATGTACCCACGTTGCAGAAATGCTGCTGAAATTTCCGCAACATTTCCGCACTCCCGCCGCGGGTAAAACGAATGCGAATTCCCATGCGTTTTTCAGGTGGAGAACAAGCGTTTTTCGTTTGTGGAATGGAATGCTTGCGCATTCCAAGCGATTGGCATCGCTTGGAATGTGATAGGTAGTATATTAAAAAAAAATATATATATTGTTATTCTCACCTTCCGATGGCCCCCCATCTGCTCTGCGGCGCTCGCGGCATCTTCCGGTCCCAGTAATGCTTTGCGCGAAGGACCTGAGGTGATGTCATGCTCGCAAGAGCGCAACGTCATCGCGGTCATTCGCTCAAAGCATTACTGGTACTGTAAGATGCCGGGAACGTGGTGAGAGGCGGGAAGGACTCTGGGGGACGCCGGAAGGTGAGTATATCACTATTTTTATTCTATTTTTTACAGGAATATGGTACCCAGGGCCTGGAGGACAGTCTCCTCTCCTCCAGGCCCTGGGTACCATCCGCACATGATCCGCTTACTTTGCACATAGCCACATGCGGAAATTAAGCATTTCAATGCATTCCTATGGGTCCGGAATCGCCGCGATTCCGCAAAAAGAATGGGGATGCTGAGGATTTTTCCGCAATGCGATTCCGCAGCAGAATTCCATAGGATTGCATGGGATTCTTTTTTTTGCGTTTTCGCGGCGATTCCGCAGTGGAAAAATGCCGCAAAAAAAGCTACGTGTGCACACAGCCTTATTATATCTCATCCCCCTCTTCTTTGATTGACAGCTCTGGCTTCAGAGAAGGATGGAGATAGATGAAAAACAAACACGTGCGAAATGTCAATTTCTCTTGAGGGTACTTTGAGTTTTATGTGCAGAATTTTTCCCATAGACTGGAGGAAAATCCGCAGATAAAACACATGTGTTATTATTGCACTTTTGCGGCGTTAAGTGCATAAAAAAATGCATAATTCCACATATGACTATCAATAGCAAAGCACTGCCAAAGTTTCCTAAAAGGTAAACTTTTTTTTTAAATGTTTATTTTCATATTTGTCCCAAGATCCTCATCGATTACCTAAAAACATCCCAAGAGGTGCACAGCTCAGGAGACAGAGGCATGCAAGCTGAGTGTGGCCACAAATTGGAGTACAGATGAAGTAGAAAGCATATGTCTTATGCCACGTTCATAATTTCATTATTTGACATCCGTGTTTGTAAGCCAAAACCAGGATTGGGTGATAAATGCAGAAGTGGTGATGTGTTTCTATTATTCTTTTCCATTGATTGCTCCACTTCTGGTTTTGGCTTACAAACACGGATGTAAAATACTGACCAAATACTGACCGTGGCCTTATATTGCATCTATACTCAGCTTTGTGTGTGCAAGCTGAGGCAAGACATGTGTTCCCCATCCTCCTGATCAGGCCTTTTTTCTAGGGAGCAATCAATAGGGTTCTCAGGAATTAAAAGAACAGAGACAAAAATGTTATGAAAATGTAGAATCAGAATAAAAACATGCAGTCAAAAAAATAAGTCGAGTAAGCAATAGATTAATGAAAAATATCATACTTCACCTGTAGAAAGGAGCAGTAAGGTACGTGTGAGAAGAGAAAACTGTGGAGTGTACTGTGGGCACAGGTGAGCTGATTAACTCCAGGCTTCCCTTACACACCTGAACTAAAGTGATCCAAAGAGATGGAAGTCTAGTCTGCTCTGAGCAGTGAAGAAACACATTTCTACCCCTCTCTGAAAATAATTTAGATTTTCAAGGTACAGGTTAAAGATACCCAAGAAGTTATGTGTTCGTGAAATTTAGAGCCAAAAACAAAAGTAATCAGAAGGTAAGATGTACCCCGATGGAATGTGAGAGACTCATTTAAAACATAAGAAGTGGAGGAGTTTGTTTTTAGGACCCAAAGCTAGAAGGAACTTGCTGTATAATACTAAGATAGTCATTTCACTTATTGGTATAAATTTTAACATTGGAATAACTGACCAATCTTGATAATTCTCAGAAATGAAAATAAAGATGCACAAATGATTAAAATACATATTTAGCAGTGAAATTCTAGAAATGTAAAGTTCACAGACAGAAATTTACGTGACTGGATTTTTTTATCTGAATATGGCTTGCAGGAATAAACTATCAATATTGTTAATCTGGAAAACTCCTTTTAGAAGTAGTGTCCAACAATTCTGAAACTGAAGTCCACGTTTTAGACTACAATCCCAAGATAATTGGTGAGTCTTTTTTTTATTTTGCGGATTATCTGTACCTATTTAAATTAGTTTTTCTTTCTCTCTCTCTTCTCAGTTTTCATTTTTTTTTTTTATAGTTGCTTTGTTTTTGATATTTCTGGTATTTGATTTTCACAATTTTTATTGATATAGTCAAGCGTGTAATACACAGCAGAAATGCACTAAAAATGTCTTTGCCTGCGGATTTTTCACATTTTATGCCGTTCCATGGGGAAAATACATATTGAAAAGAATACCTACAAGAGAAATTGATATAAAGTGCCAATTAAAAATTACATTTTATTTAAACTTGATATAAAGTGTGTTATGTATATATATTACTTTTGAAGTATCCAAGTAAACTGAATTCCAAACAGGGAAAACCACCTCATATAATACAATCCCCTGCCAGAAGTGCTTGTATACCGCTGTGTGTTTAAAGCCACTATCATATTTAGTAAGGGTATAAGTCATTGCCAGTAAGATCAGGCTACTATTACAACAGCAACAGGCAGCTTGCTTTTTTTTTTTTTTTCATAAAATGCGCCAGTGTTAGGGAAATGACTGAAACATACAAAAAAAGACACTGTAGATTTTGAAAACTACTAAGACTTGGAGCAATTTCTGAAGTCAGTGAAGTGCCTTCTGTTTGAAAAGCTAGTATTTTGACCACAGGAAAAAAAAGTAAAGAGTAGAAATGAGTGAATATTTCAATGTTCCGTTTGGATTATGTTCACCAAATTTGCAATATTCATCGAACATAACCGAACGCCATTCATGTCAATGGGAGGCAAAAACAAACGCATGCACAACACCTTATATCTGCCCCAAATGCTGCCAAAGCACATCAAATGAGGGACAGACACCAGGAAAGTGGCCTCAATTCACCCACAGTACAGATTTTAGCATGACAGTGCAGCAATCAGCCAGGCATGAGGTATCAGGGTCTGAAACAGCATTTACAGCTTTCAATTGAGCATCACAGTAAGACGAGTTGGGTGAGTGATCGGTGTAGGGCCCCTTTGCAGGGAGCCCTGATACCACATGCAACACCTCTACCTGCTTTCATGCTGAGCCACACTCAGTTGGCACAAATATCAGTTTTGTAGACTACTATTGTCAGAAAAATTTAAGGATAGTAACACGGGTAAATGAATCCAAGGAAGTGGAGGCCTTAGGGTACGTGCACACGCTGCGGAATCCGCTGCGGATTAATCCGCACGGATTTTACAAAAACCGCAGATAATCCGCAGGTCCAAAGACCTGCGGATTATCTGCGGTTTTGCCTGCGGTTTGGTCCTGCGGATTCACTATCTCCACAATGGTGGAGATAGGAACCCACAGCGGTTTCCGCAGAAAGAATTGACATGCAATTCTTTCTGCGGATTCAAAACCGCAGCAAATCCGCGCGGTTTTTTCTGCAGCGTCGGCACAGCGTTTTTTTTTTTCCATTCAAATGAATGGTACTGTACACCGCAGCTAAAACTGCTGCGTGTCCGTAGCGGCCAAAACCGCTGCGGAAACGCAGCGGAATCCGCAGCGTGTGCACACAGCCTTATGGTCTCGGAGGCCTACCTGCTACAGGCATCAAGCATGAAGGAGACCCAACCAGGAGTGATCACATTTCTAAAAATGATTGGCAGGCACCACCAAAGTAGCATCAATTTCACCCCAGTAGAAATAGGATAATAGGGACCAACAGTTCTTCCACTACCCCCAATGCAGCAGATGGACACCCAACAAGGAGTGTTCACATTTAAAAACTGAGTGCCTGACACCTCCAATGTAGGATAACTGACGAGACTAGAAATTGTATAATTGGGACCGAGACGTCTTCCACTATAGCTCACCCAGCAGATATAGACCAACCATGACTGTTCACATTTCCACAAATTTGTGTTAACATCAGCAGTAGCTGGCACAGAAGCCACACTAAACATATCACAGTGTGCAGTTACGTGACATTAATGCATCACACTAAAAAAATGCAATTTCACCTAGACTGTACAGTCTGCAATTGGGGTGCAAAAGTCCTTGGAGATTCATGACTTGTTCATCTTAATGAAAGTTAAGTAGTCTGCACTTTGAGGGGACAGCCGGCTGCGCTTATCCATCAGGACACCACCAGCAGTGCTGAAGACACGTTCTGAGAGAACACTGGCTGCCGGGAACGATAAAACCTCCAAGGTGTGTGAGGTGAGCTCAGGCCACTCATCCATTTTGGAAGTCCAAAATTCGAAAGGGTCCAAACCCTCCCTGATTGTATTGATATTCAGTTCTAGATACTCCTACACCATACTCTCCATTTGTTCACCACGTGTAATACTTGGACTCTGTTGTGCTGGTGCACGAGTTGGTCTCAAAAAAGTGTCAAAAGACTCACAGAAGTTGCGTCTTCCACTTCCACCACTGCTGCAGCTAATGTTTTGGTGTTGATGAATTGACATGCCAGTGGTTGGAAGTGTAGAGCTGCGATGCGAACTGTGTGCTTCATTGCTGTCTTGGGGAAAAACGCTCTTAAGGTTGTATAAAAGCGTGTTTCGATACTCCAGCATTCATGCTTCCCTTTATAGGGTGGTAATCATCTGGCAAAATTTGGCTTTAAAACGTGGATGATAGTGGCAACCCAGTAGTCGGCATTTTTCCTAATAATAACTATACGGGGATCATGTTGCAGAAAGAAGGCACTCATGTCAGGCTCTACCATGAGGTACAAGCCCATGCTGTGTTGGTGCCTAGGTAACAATGAGGCTTGTTTTCTCCGTTCCCTACCTCGAACAACATAGAGGGGAGGATTATCCTCTTCATCTGACAGTTGCTCGCCTATCATCTCTTTCTCCTCCATTTGTTCCTCGGATCTTGCACCTTCGATAAGTTTCTGTAATCACCAGTGCCCATCCATCGCAATAATCCACCCTTCCTTAGCACCCGCCTATGTGACAACAGTCTTGAATTTATAGACAATGTTATCCCTTCCGCAGCCTCCTCTGCTTCCTCCACTTGTTCTGGGACCACCATCTCCTCCCACAGGCTATTCAGTGTCTGCTCCAGCATATAGATGACCGGTATAGTGCTGCTGATGACGGCGTCTTCAGCGCTAACCATCTAAGTAGCCATTTCAAACCTGTGCAGAAGGGTACATAGGTCCTTAATCTGTGCCCACTATGTGCCACGTCCGTACTGCGTTGGCCCAGGCTATACGACATGACATACTGCATCAGGGCTCCTTGCTACTGCAACATGTGCAGAGTGGTATTCCACCATGTCAGCACATCGCATATCACCCTGTTAATTGGCATGGACAAAGACCTATGCATCAATGCAAATCGATGACCAGAGGGGTGCGAACAGCGGAAATGAGCTTACAACATATGTGCTTTCTGGAGCAGCTCGCCCAGGCCAGGATAGTGGCTGAGAAAACGCTGTACCACCAGGTTGAGGATGTGAGCCATGCAAGGCACTGTGTGAGCTTGCCTTGCCATAAGGCCACCACTAGGTTCGCACTGTTATCGGACATGGCCTTAACTGGATGCAGGTTCAGCGGAGAAGCCATTGATCAAACACAGCCTGGAGAGCTGTCCACTAGATTTGAGCGACTTTTGGTTTTTTTAGGGTTGAGTTTCGTTTCATGAAACCCGACTTTTCCAAAAGTCGGGTCGAGCAAAATCGGCTGACTATAGGGAAAAGTCGGGGGTCCGACCGAAACACGAAACCCAAAGTCAATGGGGAATTAAAGTCGGCAGTGAGAGGAGGACAGGAAACACACCTACAGTGCCCATTTGAATGCCAAAAGCATCAATTCTTATTACTTAAGCTTGTCAACCTTAATTTACTTCATAATACTAGTTACACACTGAAAAATGGGGGTTATTTGGCTACAGTTGTGGGGGGGTAGGGCTGGCTCCAGGTTTTCGTGGGCCCTGGGCCAAAGAGCGCCCCTTTAACACATACCACAACTCATGATGCTCCGATACGGCAGAGAAATAGCGGTATAGTACAATGAAAAATACTTCACTTCTTACATCTCATGACTGATATCCATTTTAAATTCTCCAATACCTCCAAAAACGGACAGTATATAACTCCATACAGTATTATGGCTAGCTATACAGAGTAATGAGGCCCATATATTTCTCCATATGGAATCATTGATCCCATATAATGTTTCAAACCGTATATGATGAGCTCCACATAATGCTATAGTATATGTTGGTCCCAATGGATGAAGCTCCACTGTCTTATGGGCCCAAATAATGCTCCATATATAATGGGCCCCATTTCTACTGCTCTAGTGTATAATGGGCCCTGTAAATGCTGCTCCAGTGTCTGATGTCCACCTTTGGAATGCTCCAGTGTATGGTGGGCCCCATATATCATTCACCAGAGTATAGTGTTCCCCAAAAATTGCTGTCCCAACATTGAAAACAATTACATAAGTCTCCTTGCTAGGGAATCCCTGCACTACTCTGAACTCCTTGTCGTCCCCATCTTCCATCTCACTGCACTTGGCTGTTTAGGCCCTCCCACCGGCAGAGACACTTTTGCGTACTATGCGGTGCCAGTGCCATCGCCCATGAGTATGCCCCCCCCACCTGCTCAAGGAACCTGCACTTTCATCTGCACCTTCCTCTTTGTCACTGTGTAAGGTGGTATAGTATGTGGGAAGGGGAACCTGAGTTTCCTCTGGGTCAGATTCTGGCAGTGTAGAGTGCGAGGGGAATGTAGTGGTCTGAGTCAATGTACCAGCAGCATCATCCAGCAGTAGCTGGGCCTCAGTGCACTTGTCGCGTCCCCAAGAGTACGGTCGCCACTGTGGCATTACCTTCCTCCTAGGGAGTGTGTTGTCAAGCTTGGGAGCAGCGAAGGATCTCTCTAGCAGTGAAGCCAACACACAACACATTTCCCACTCCAGGCTAGCAGGGAGACCTCTGAACCTGACTGCTTAGGAGCTGCTCTCTGTGGTTGGGAGGAGGTAAGTTAGGGCACTCTGTGCAGGGAAGGGGAAGTGTGTGGACGTGAGAAGGGGAGCTGGAGGATGAGCAGAGTTAAGGCTCACTCCTAGCTGGAGCGCATGGTCCCAATTCCGGTCTCAGAGTTTGTAGGGACACTGACGTTCCTGCAGCAGAAACCGGGGGAAGTAGCAGCTATAAATGCTCTGTACCCAACTAAGGCTCGGAGGCCCCAGCATCGACATGTGGAAGTCAGAAGGAAAAGGCTACAGCTGTCTGCCATACAAGTAAAGTCTGAGGAACATCTGTTAGACAGGAGGCGCTTCAGTGAACCACGGTCCTGTGAGTGTTTCCCCCACAAGCGCTAGAAAGGAGACGTTCAGGAAGGTACATGTTGGCGGAGTGTTGGAAGGGAGCTTTCCATTTTGGTCCTGGAGGTTGGCTGAGGTCCTGACCCGGAGGACACAGCACGGAGGCAGGCATCTGTGTAACCTGCAGACTGTGAGTAAAGCATTAGAACTGCACGCTCTGGTGTCCTACAGTAATTCCAGCACCGCTACATCTGGGTACCAGCACCTACACCGCCTGTGCCTTTCCCCCATCACTACATCTACACTTCCCTGGGACTCCAGCTCCACCTGTGGGGAGCTTCACCATCTTTGCTGCACAACACCATCAGTCCCAGAGGATCTGCATGCAGCATTGGCCTAACATCTATGTTGCCGAACACCACAGGTGGCGTCAAACGATCTATATAAACTCTTTACCATTATACCACGCCATTTACATGGGCGCCCAGGGCCACCGTCCAGGTCACCGCTGCTGTGACACATCCCACTGACACCGGCCCGGTACCGAGTACCCCACAGCCCTGGGAGGGCGACCCATATGCCGACTGCTGATCGGGCGGCGTTATTCCCACGAACCTCCAAACAGCGTCCATGAAGGCAAAGTTTTTGGTTTCCGGGGGCAGTATGATTGCAAAGCTGAACCTTAAAGGAATGTCCAAAAGGGCACCACCAGGAGTGGAGCCTGTGGTTTAATTGGACTCCACCCGGGAAACCACAACCATGCCACCTAAAGAAAAGATGCACACTTTGAAAGCTTTGTCGATTCTGTGTGTGGTGTGTTATGTGTGTTTGTAGTTATGCTAGTGATTTCTCAGCTTTATTCCGTTAACAACCGAGACTCCGGCATGCCCCCGCAGTACGCGTCAAGCTTACTAGAGGGATAAGCTAGGCTCTGGCACGTGAGATCGAGCAATAACAGGTCTAGCATTCCCGTACATGTCCAGGGCTGCATGCACGCTACACTGAAAGGACCAGCTTTTGTCGCTTACAGGTGCAGATAACCTGCTGAACTCCGTTAGTGATGGGGATCTGGGATTCAGATTATTCCCCGCGAACGATGATTTCCCAGTAAGTTCAGGTCAACCGCAATTCCAGAGTTAGGCCTAACCGTCATTCCTGAAAAAACTACGTTTCCAAACCACAGGTGCTGTAGCTTGCTTAACAGCTCGGCAGCCGTTCTCAAGCCCAGTATGGATTCAACCACATTGTAGAAAGTTGATAAAGGGTACAGTTTCACCGGATAACACGTGTGTATATATGTAGCCTAGTTTACACTTTAAAAATATATGTCTATAGATCAGGAGGCAGACTCAGATGTTCTCAGGCCCAGTTTGGATTTGACCAGATTGTACAAAGTTGAGAAAGGGTACTTTATCACTGGATAGCAGGTGTATATATAGCATAGTTTAAACATGTAAAATCTCCGTGTTCTCAGTATGGATTACACAGCAATCTAAAAAGTGGAAAAAAGGAAATGCATTTGAGGCTTACACAACTATATACTTTTGGTGTTATTTTTAAATCTTCATATATATTTCTGTCTCAGTAATACAGTCCAGCCTCTCCGCAATAGGAAATGAGATGCATACAATTACTGACATAAAGGCTAGTGATTGCAGAAATCTAGGAATTACTATTCACGGGAAAAACTTCCGTCACAATTCTCATAGGCGATGCTGACCCTCAATTAATTTGTGTGTTGAGACAGTGAAAACATTTTTTTGTGAATAAAGTCTTGCTGTATCGCACTTCCGTTGATTCCATCACTGTTACTCATCTCAATCAAACTTTTATCACAGGGAGCGATGTAAACATGGTGCTCACTGGCTATCATGATCTGTCAAGTAACTTTGGAGTACAAAAGACAGAAGCCACAGGCCGTAGGCGATTCTATTTGATTGGCATGAGAGGGCACATTTTAAAATGTGCGCCGGAATGTCACACGTTTGTGAGTAGGAAAACTGTGAAAGCTGATGATAAACCACCACTGCATGTCATTGTGAGTCGACGTCCATAAGAAATGGAAGCCATTGATCATCTGGAGCTAGAGCCCGGCCAGCAGGACAGGGCATAGCTACATCTTAACCATCATCTTTCAGTTCAATCAATTTGTAGTGGCACTCCCAGTGAAGGATTTGACAGCCCAGACTACACAGCGGAGGAGCAGGTAGAGGTAAACATTGCAAATGCTGGGGCCCTGCCCAAGCAAGGGGGGCACACTCGTGGGCATCGGTACTGGCACTGGGCCCCTCATAGTACGGCGGTGTGTCTGACGGTGGGTGTGCACCACCACTGTCAGACACTTGATTGTACTATGAGGGACCCTGTGCCAGTGCCCGCGCCCAAGAGTCGGCCTACCCACCTGTCCAGGGCAACGGCACTCGCACGGTTTCGTGCGCTAGGTGGTGACCCCGGCAATGGGGGGGGGGCAGCACAGTTAGGGCGGTTTACAAAGTGGCATATGTTGATGTGGGACATTCAGCTGCTGCAAAAGGAGAAATAGGTCAAGTTCGCGGAATAGGAGGACGACCAAAGCAAGCCATTTTTCTGGCAACCTATGTGCCATCAAGGGAAGGTGGGACAAAATCCTTGGCAACCCATGCATGGTTCATTTTAATGAAGGTGAGATCATCCACATTTTGGGTTGACAGACGGGTCCTTTTTTCTGTCAGGATTGATCCAGCTGCACTGAAGACTCTTTCCGGTAGCACACTTGCAGCTGGGCAAGCGAGCTCCTGTAAGGCATTTTGTGCCAATTCAGGCCAGGTGTCCAGTTTAGCGGCCCAATAGTCAAAGGGGAATGACCTGTGCGGGAGAACATCGATATGGGAGGAAAAGTAGTTTGTAACCATAGTTGACAACTGCTGTCTCCTGTCACTTTCCATCGATGCAGTATTACCAGTTGTGTGAGCGGTACTTGAAATATCAGTCCACAACATTGTCATGAAACCCCTGTCTCCAATGCCACTTCTGCTGTGTGCACCACGAACACCTCTGCCAAGCTGCCCCCGGCCCATACGGCTCGTGTGAGAACCATCACCGCTGCTGTGTGCTGGGAATGCCTCAACCAACCGGTTTACCAGAGTTGCTTGTTTATTAGCCAATATTAGGTCAAGGTTCTCCTGTGGCATGATGGATTTTTAATTTGCCTTTATAGCGTGGATCCAGGATGCTTGCCAATCAGTAGTCATCATCGTTCATCATTTTGGCAATGCGGGGGTCCCTTTTTAGGATCTGCAAGGCATAATATGACATGTGGGCCAATGTTCCCGGTGTCAATGATGCACTGTGAGTGCTGGTTGGAGGAGCTCTTTCTGGCAAATCCACATCCCTCCAGTCACGCACAAACCCTGTACCAGACCTTGCCACGCCAACATTTTCACTTGCCCCACGAGATGCATCCTCCTCCCCTAAGTAATCATCCTCATCATCATCTTCCTACTCCTCTTCTTCCTCCACCTCGTCCAGGAGAGGTCCCTGAGCAGACAATGGCTGAATGTCATCAAGGATTCCCCCCTCTTTTTCCTCGTCAACATTGGCTGCAGACGCCTGCTCCTTAAGGTGCATCAAAGTTTGCATGAGCAGACGCATAAGTGGGATGCTCATGCTTAGGATGGCGTCATCTGCGCTTACCAGCCGTGTGCATTCCTCAAAACACTGAAGGACTTTAGAGGTCTTTCAGCTTCGACCACTGCACACCTGTCAACTCCATGTCTGCTCTCAAAGTGCCTGGCCGTGTATCCTCCCACAAATGCATTATGGCATGCCTCTGTTCGCACAGCCGCTCAACCATGTGCAGGGTGGAGTTCCACCTTGTTGCAATGATAATGAGGTGGTGGTTGGGAAGGTGGAGCAATCGCTGCAGCTTCTGCATACGAATGGAGTGTACAGGCAACCGGCGGATGTGCGCGCACAGTCTTCGCACCTTCTGGAGCAGGGCTGTTAACTCCGGATAATTGTTGAGGAAGCACTGTACCACCAGGTTCAAGGTGTGAGCCAAGCAAGGTATGTGGCTGAGTTTTGAAAGGGCTATAGCTGCCACAAAATTACGGCCGTTATCACTAACTACCTTGCCTGCCTCAAGATGTATACTGCCCAGCCATGACTCAGTTTGTCACTGAAAGTACTCGGCCAGCACCTCCGCGGTGTGTCTGTCGCCCACACACATCATCTGCAACACAGCCTGCTGATGCTTTCCACTAGCTGCTCGATAGGGGGACACCTCGTGTGAAACAGTGGCAGCTGCAGATGGAGTGCTCATATGACTGTGCTCTGTGGACGAGCTTTCGCTTCTGGAGGAGGAGGAGGGTCAAACGCCTACAGCTAACTGTTTCCTATACCGTGGGCTAGGCAGCACTGTCCCACCACCGCTGTCCCCTGTGGACCCTGCATCCACCACATTAACCCAGTGCGCAGTGATGGACACGTAACGGCCCTGGCCATGCCGACTGGACCATGCATCTGTTGTGAGGTGCACCTTTCCACTCACTGACTGCTTGAGTGCATAGACAATGCTGTCTTTCACATGATGGTGGAGGGCTGGGATGGCTTTGTGAGAGAAATGGTGACTGGGTAGGTGATAGCGTGGTACTGCATAGGCCATGAGTTCGCGGAAAGCTGCGCTTTCCACCAACCGATAGGGCATCATCTCTAACGAGATTAGTTTTGCAATGTGGGTGTTCAAACCCAGTGTACGCGGATGAGAGACTGAGTACTTTCTTGACCTACTCATAGTCTCTGGGAGGGTGAGCTGGACTTGAGAGCTGCATATGGTGGAACTAGCGGTGGACTGGGTGGACTGAGAGAGGGTTGATGATGGTGATGGAGTTGGTGTTCTTTCTTATGGCCTAGATTCAGTCTTTCGTTGATATAACAGTGGGATTCCCTGACTGCTTTGGCCTTGCAACGACACCTCAACATTTGCTGCTGTGCTAACCGGTGGGCTTAGTGGGGGAAACAATGTAGCGTTGCTGACTACCTTCTTTGTGATCAGTTGCACATGTGGTACTTGAGGTTTGGTGTTGTGTCCACGCTTGCAAGTGCATGCTGGTTAAATGTCTAAGCATGCAACTGGTATTCAAATTTTTCAGATTTTTCCCTCGGCTAAAGGTCTTTGCGCATTTCTTACAGATAACCTTGGCCTGATCATGAGGATTTTGTTCAAAAAAGTGCCACACTGCACTATTCCTACTTTGGAAGACATTTTGCGCCCTAGCACGCTGTACTATTTTGACCATCTGGACAAGCTGTCCAGCAACTCTTTTGATTTTGGAACCTGTCTTTGGAGTGCTCCGGGCATGCCAGATAACAGCTGTTGCGATGTCGATGTCTGCTGTGGATGCTCCTCCTCCTCATCTGAGCTATTGGAAACATCACCCTCTTCCCCCAATGGATGCCAATCTGGGTCAACAACTGGGTCGTCCATCACCTCCTCTTCAATGTCATGTGTACCTTCCTCTGTGTCACCGTGTATGGTGGTATAGTATGCGGGAAGGGGCACCTGAGT
The DNA here is from genome assembly GCF_039654945.1 of Dendrobates tinctorius. Lineage (NCBI taxonomy): Eukaryota > Metazoa > Chordata > Amphibia > Anura > Dendrobatidae > Dendrobates > Dendrobates tinctorius. The sequence goes on along the minus strand of NW_027361853.1, from coordinate 1,194,135 downwards.
CTCATCAGGGTCAGAATCTGGCTCATTACACTGCGAGGACAATGTAGTGCTCTGACTGAATGTACCAGCAGAATCATCTATCAGTGGCTGTGCATCAGTGCACTCCATGTCCGATTCATCTTGGCCTGGGTAATTCACCATTTCACTTGATAACCCAGGCATGGTATGTGAAAACAGCTCCATGGAGTAATCAGTTGTATGGCCTGCGTCATCCTTCAATCTTGGTTGGGGTGAAGGACACAAGGAAAGGTGTGGTTCATGAACATGAGCCTCCAGTGACGACTCAGTGCTTTTATTTTTTACAACTTCAGAAGAGGAGGCGATAGAGCTGGAGGATGAGTCAGCAATGTAAGCCAAAACTTCTTCCTGAAGCTCTGGCTTTAAAAGCGGTTTGCTAACTCCTAGAAAACTAAGCCTTCGAGGCCTTGTGGAGCCAGACGATGATGCAGGCTCAACACCTCCTGCATTCGGTCCTATTTTGCTTTTGCCACTATCATCAGATGCACCACCAACACCATCATTACCAGCTGGCAACCCCCGCCCAATTCCACGGCCTCTTCCACCAGCCTTCCTCATTTTTTGGTAAAAATGTACAGAAAATCCCACATACTATATAGTAATGTAAAACAAGGTACAAGGTGTATATAGGACAGGGGAGATGTAGAATTTCTGAACACACTTGTGGACACTGTTGGATTGTGAGGCCTAGTGAATATCACACCGCTATGTCACAGGCTCAATGTCGCAGGTGTGAAAAATGTCACTATAGGACAGGGGAGATGTAGAATTTCTGAACACACTTGTGGACACTGTTGGTTTGTGTGAGGCCCAGTGAATATCACACCGCTATGTCACAGGCAGAAATTAGTTAGTGTATGACAAACTACAAGGTGTCTATAGAATTGGGCAGAATAGGAATCTCCCTAGAGTGTAGGTCTGTAAGAACTGAACAAGTCCTTGACTTATCCTTACAGAGTCACACACAGCTTCACTGTGGCCGTGATAACAGCCGTTACACGGTACTGAGAGAGGAGCGTGCACGTACACCGCTGTCCGGTGTCCGTAAAATTGTCAAGCTCCGTGTTTTAAGTATACGGACTGACACACGCTGTCTCTGTATTTTGAATGTGCTCAAACCGCAAATATACTTAACTGTTTGAAAAGCAGACAAAACTAGAAGGTGGAGGTCTGTAAGAACGGAACATGTCCTCGACTTATCCTTACAGAGTCACACAGCTTCACTGTGGCCGTGATAACAGCCGTTACATGGTACTGTGTGAGGAGCGTACACCGCTGTATGGTGTGAAAAAATGCACGCTCAGTACCTCACCAGGACAAAAAAAAAATTTGGATTGCTTTTAAAAAAGCAGTTTGCAGAGCAGTGGGATAACAGCAATGCAGCTATCAGGAAGCCTTATAAGGCAGCCTAACAACCAACACAGCTGATCCAGCAAAATATATCCTCCACTTGCACTGCACACACAGTGACTGGTGTGTTGTACAGGCAAAATCGCTAGCAGCAGAAGCAGTTTTTGGTGTCTTCTCTGCCGAACGCTCTCCCTACAGAATCAGCAGCAGCTCTCCCTATTCTGAGATCAGCATGAGTAACATGGCGGTCGGTGTGCACGCCCTTTTATACCCCCTGTGACGCCCCCAAAGCAAGCCAATCACTTGCATGCCCTTCTCAAAGATGGTGGTGACCCCTGCCTATGTCATCACGTTGCCCACAGTGTCCGTGGATCCTGATTGGCTGAAAAAGAGCGGAAAACATACTTTTGAAACGTGACTTTGGCGCTAAAGTTGCCGAGCTCGTGGCCGACCTCACCCTAGGGTCAGGTTTCGTTTCATGAAACCCAACTTTACCAAAAGTCGGCGACTTTTAAAATTTTTTGACCCATTTCGCTCAACTCTACTGTCCACAACTCTTCAGCTATGACTGCAATCTCCCAATGCGCATAAATTTTAATACTGCTTGATTGCAGGGAGCCCTGGCTGCACAGTACAGACTCGCCCATCTGTGGTTCCGTACAGTCAGTTGAACGGTTGGATAGTTGGGACGCGGGGGGAAGCAAGGGAAATTTGGGTGCCACTTCTGTGGACTGTACTGGGTGTGATGTTGAGGTGGAGGAAGAGGAGGAGAGGCCACTTGAAGCTGCACTTGCCATCCACTTGTGTGCATGCTCTTTCTGGGCATCATCGATAAAGCCTACCGCTGTGTGTCTGCCAAAGAAAGGTAGTGGTGTAGCCTGTCCAGTAACATAAGTTGTCAGTTGTCTTTATGAAAGAACTAGCGAAGCAACGCCACGTCCTATGCAAACATTACCACCTCCCCCATGTACACCTTGAACACCAAGCCTAATTCCCCTTCCATCACGGCCTTGCTTTTTCCCAGTCGTGTTGCTCAGATAGTGGGGTAGGAGTTTAACAATGTGGCACGGGGTGGTAGTCATGGGCGAGGTCACGAAGGCACAATCAGTCCACAACCCGGCCCCTAGCACATGAATAAGCAGTTCTGATCCCATCCCCGGGTCACAGTGGATTACCTCAGTTCTGCGGTTGTTCTCCATGATGGATCGACGTACTCCGGCTGAATCACGCTGTATAGGGTCCAACAGTGGCAACTTGTATTTTAATAAGGAGAATATCGAAATGAGATGTATAGTTCCTGTTCTGTCCCTAGTCACAGTAATGGCCAAAACTCCCGGTAAGCTCTCTGGAGCTAAAAGTCTCTGATGAGGCACACATCCAGTCCCAGTGCACGACAGTCCTGGCAGCCAATATTCTCCCCATCCAGGGGTCGGTTCTGTCCCAGACGGTGATGCACACCTTCCCAGACAGCGGTCCCCTCTGTCTCGGACGGGGACACGTGTCCTGCCTGGGCTCTCCCAGGAAGCCTTAGCTTCCTCTTCACTAGAGACTTTTGGCCCAGCCCCCCAAAATTAACACCTTCTGTCTCTGCCTCTAGCATGTGCATAATAAACACAGCACAACAGTCATATATGGCAGGCACAGCACTTTCAACAGTGTAAACCACAAGGGGATAACATTAAGGCATAAATGAACAGCAGCAAAACATTAAAATGTTAACTTACAGGCACACTATTCGGGTACCACATAAAGTGCACGGGATCAGCACCTAGGAGAGAAGGGAAGCAACAAGGTTCTCCGCCACCTCCTTGCAGGAGCACAGCATTAACAACCAAAAATTAGATTTTTAACTTTGCACCACCTTTGCAAACAGCTGAATTTCAGCAACAGTAAATTCCAAGTTGAAATATGGCGTGCTGTATCGTGTTAGTCACAGAACTGAGTGTGGTTGAGGTCTTTATGACAAAGTTAAGCTACAAACAATTTTAAAGTAAGGTCCCTTACTGTATGACGTTAAAAACACACAAATTTTTTGTGGCCTGTGGATCAGGCCTCTACAGCTTAATTTCAACCAAACCAAATGACAAAGTGTGATACGGCGGTTGTCTAACCTTTTAAAACTGAAAAATTACGGCATGCTTTTTTTAATGTGCCTTAGGCTGGTTTTACACTTACCTTCTTTTTGAGGGCTGATTTTGCGGCCCCAATAGATTTCTATGGGGCCGCAAAATCGGCCCCCAAAAATTACACAGTGTGCCGTATGGCCATCTTTGCGGCCGTGATAAAAGGTGTACCCGCAGTATTTCCGCAGGGATTTTTCCGCAGCATGTGCACAGCGTTTTTCAAATTACGTTGATTTTAATGCTACTGTACAATGCAGCAGAATCTGCTGCGGACCCGCAGGGCCAAATCCACTGCGGATCCGCGGTAGAATCCGCAACGAGTGCACACAGCCTAAACTTTATTCCCCTTTTATCATTTTCATTGGACGCCCAGGGCCACGGACCTGGTCACTGCTGCTGCGACGTATCCCCACGGCCTTGGCGGGCGCTCCACAATCACTTCATCAAACACGTGCCAAACGCTCATGATACACCACCATTATCGTTGCTAAAGTGCAGAAAATATTTTTGTGGCAACGCAAATATTTTCCTGCACTTTTACCGATTGTTACCTATTTTATAAAATTTTGCTCAGGTTTCCGATCACGAATCCGAATATGCCATATTCGTGCCGAATGAATGTTTGGCGATCGTTTACTGAACAAATTCATTCATCACAAGTAAAGAGTGTAAACATACCCTGAAGGGTCATCATAATAAATTGAAAGAATTGGAGCACACACCTAGATCCTTCATGTGCAATGTTTTTCCATTTTAAAACGTGACATCAAACCATATCAAAGTGCAGGTAGCAGGGGAGCTACGCACATGAGAGAGCCTGACTGACTATGGCCATTTAACACTTGCTTAGCACTTCTACGGGTCCATGTTTAAAAAAAGAAAAAAACACTGTGGGGCTCCCTCCCTTTTTTTTTTTTTTTTTTTTTTTTTTTTTTTTTTTTTTTACAACCGGCCAAGCTCAAGCAGACAACTGGGGGCTGGTATTCTCAGGCTTGTAAGGGGCCATTGATATTTCCCCCCCCCCCCATCCTAAAATTAGCAGTGAGCAGCCACCCAGAAAATGCACATTTATTAGATGCGGCAATTCTGGCGCTTTGCCCGGCTCTTCCCACTTGTCTTGTGACGGTGGCAAGTGATGTTTATATTTGTGGAGTTGATGTCACCTTTGTATTGTCAGGTGACATCAAGCCCACAACTTAGCAACGGAGAAGCATCTATAAGATACCTATCCATTAGTAATCCTATAGTTGTATTGTAAATAAACACACAGCCAAAATAAAGTCCTTTATTTGAAACTAGATGGTGGCCCGATTCTAGCGCATCGGGTATTCTAGAATATGTATGTAGTTTATTTATGAAGTTTTAATAACAATGCAATAATGCCCCCCTCCAATCCTGATATGCATGGACCTCTCCCTCCCCAATCCTCGCGCTCTCACGAGAGTGACGTAATCTCCGGTCTAAGGCGCAAGGCATTACTGGGACCGCGAGGCCGAGAGCGTGGAAAGGAGATCGCGGGCCGTCGGAAGGTGAGTATAACCTTTTTTTTTTATTTTAATACTATTTTTTACAGATGCGCTGCGCCCGAATGAGCGCTGCGCCCTGGCAGCCGCGACTAGTCAGCGCAGCGGGATTTTGGTGACATATATATATATATATATATAGAGAGAGACAAAACACACTTTTTAAAACTAACAATCACAGTTACAGTGGGTGCAGAAAGTATTCTGACCCCTTTAAATTTTTCACTCTGTTTCATTGCAGCCATTTGGTAAATTCAAAAAAAGTTCATTTTTTTTCTCATTAATGTACACTCTTATTCAGACCCTTTGCTCAGTATGGAGTAGAAGCACCCTTTTGAGCTAGTACAGTCATGAGTCGTCTTGTGAATGATGCAACAAGTTTTTCACACCTGGATTTGGGGATCCTCTGCCATTCTTCTTTCCAGATCCCCTCCGGTTCTGTCAGGTTGGATGGTGAATGTTGGTGGACAACCATTTTCAGGTCTCTCCAGAAATGCTCAATTGGGTTAGGTCAGGGCTCTGGAGGGGCCAGTCAAGAATGGTCAGAGTTGTTCTGAAGCCACTCCTTTGTTATTTTAGCTGTGTGCTTAGGAACATTGTCTTGTTGGAAGGTGAATCTTTGGCCAAGTCTGAGGTCCAGATCACTCTGGAAGAGGTTTTCATCCAGGATATCTCAACTTGGTCGCATTCATGTATCCTTCAATTGCAACCAGCCGTCCTGTCCCTGCAGCTGAAAAACACCCCCATAGCATTATGCTGTCCACCACCATGTTGCACTGTTGGGATTATATTGGGCAGGTGATGATCACTGCCTGGCTTACTCCACACATACCGCTTAGAAATATCACCAAAAAGTTCTATCTTTATCTCATCCGACCAGAGAATCTTATTTCTCATAGTCTAGAAGTCCTTCATGTGTTTTTGGCAAAATCTATGCAGGCTTTCATATGTCTTGCACTGAGGAGAGGCTTCTGTCGGGCCACTCTGCCATAAAGGCCCAACTGGTGGAGGGCTGCAGTGGTAGTTGACTTTGTGGAGCTTTCTCCCATCTACTTACTGCATCTGTGGAGCTCAGCCACAGTGATCTTGGGGTTCTTCTTTACCTCTCTCACCAAGGCTCTTCTGCCACACTTAGTTTGGCCGGACAGCCAGGTCTGGGAAGATTTCTGTTGGTCCCAAACTTCTTCCATTTAAGGATTATGGAGGCCACTGTGTTCTTGGGAACCCTAAGTACAGCAGAAATTATTTTGTAATCTTGGCCAGATGTGTGCCTTGCCACAATTCTCCACAATTCTGTCTCTGAGCTCCTTAGCCAGTTCCTTTGACCTCATAATTCTCATTTGGTCTGACATGCAGTATGAGCTGTGAGGTCTTATGTAGACAGGTGTGTGATTTTTACATATCAAGTCCTATCAGTTAAACACCATCTCAAGGAGGATCATGAGGAAATGGAGAGCATTCCCCTGAGGAAGGAGCTTTTTGGCTCCGAAATGCGCGTCGGGGACAGGACTGACCTCACTGCCTTCACTGCTTCAAGGTAAATCTACTGCAGCCAATAGGATCTAATTGTTGCGGTGCTTCTTTTGAGCACAAGCTTTGCAATGGCCTTGTGTATTCATTGTGTCAGGGAATCTTGCTAGCCGAATCAAAGGCAGCAGCACTTGCTATATGATGATGATGGTTCAATACACTTTTTTGATATATTATCTACAATTATGTGTCCCTGACCTGTTATAAGTCTTTTTGCATACTATTTTTCCTGGCGCTGTGTTTGCAGTGTGATTGGGCTTTATGACTACTGTGCTTGTCCATCTGTTTATCCTCCCAGTCCATGTACTGTATGTCCATATTTTATGAGTATTACTTAATAAACATTGTATTTTTATGGATCTTTTGACTGCTTGTTCCTTTGGTATTTTCTAACAGATCAGAAAAGCATGCAAGTGAAAACTTCCCAGTCTGTGGGCTTGATGTCACATGACCATACAAAGGTGACCTAAACCCCACAGATATGAACCCACTTACCATCGCCACAGGGCAAGTGGGAAAAGATGTGTCTTTTCTTGTCGGTTGCAGGATGCTATGTTTAGGCTGGAGGGGGACAACATCAATGGCCTCTTACCAGACTGATGATACCAGCCCCCAGCTCTCTGCTTTAGCTTGGCTGGTTGTCAAAAATGGGGGGGGACCCCACAACATATTTTTAAATTACTTAAATACAAAAATACGTGGGGACCCCTCAAATTCTTGATAACCAACCTTGATAAAGCTGGCAGTTGAGGGGTGCAGCCCACAGCTGTCAGTTTTGCTTGGCTGGTTAGCAAAAACATAGGGGACCCCCACATCTTTTTTTTTTTTTTTTTTTTTCCCTTTTTTTTTTTTGTAGTGCAGGCGGCAGCTGATAAATACGGCACTATGTTCTGTTCTCTCTGTGTTTGCGTGGATTTCCTTAGGGGTCTCTGGTTTCATTCCAAAGACGCAATGATGAGGAATGTAGAATGAGCCCCAATGGGGACAGTTATAACAATGTCTGAAAAAAGCTGCAAAATATGATGGTGCTATATGAGTGAGATATCAGTAATAAATGTGCAATGTGTGAACATGCACCTAGAACAGGGGTGTAATTTACCAAGCATGTGCTTTGGGAGCCGTTGGCTTGGCTAGCCATAGTCTGAAACCCTTGCCGATATCCTACTATACATACAAGCAATTGCAGCTGTTCACAATAGTCTATTATGAAATTACTACCTACGCAACACGAGGCTGAAGTTGCTTTCTTATTTGTCAGTTTCTTATTCGGCAATTTATTTTCTGTTTTTTTATAGGTTTAACAACAAAATATATGCATCACAATAATAACATACAATGCAGCGAGGTGCCCTGATGTGAATACACTTAAAAACAACCACTGATCTCACACTAAGAATACATAGATGGTGATGCCCCAAATCAAACCCAGGTCCATCCAGCCTGGCCCAAATAGGTTCTGGGCATCAAAGTGGGCAAACAGCCCATTTTCACGCATTTGAATAAGTAACAGATGTTTTTAAGGGGTTACATAACTTTAAATTACTTTGGGCCATTGATCTCACACTAAGAATACATATATAGTGATCCCCTGCATCAAACCCAGGTCCCGCCAGTCTGGCCCAAATGGGTTCTGGGCATCAGAATTGGCATCAAAGTGGGCACACAGACGATTTTCACAGATTTGAATTAGTAACTGATGTTTTTAAGGGGTTACATAACTTTGGGCCACTGATCTCACACTAAGAATACAAAGATGTGTATCCTTAATGTCAGTGGTCCAAGGTCATTTACCCTCTTAAAAACATCAGTTACTTATTGAAAACTGTGAAAATGGACTGTTTGCCCACTTTAATGCCAATTCTGATGCCCAGAATCCATTTGGGCTAAGTTAGAGGAACCTGGGTTTGATGCAAGGCATCACTATATATGTATTCTTAGTGTGAGATTAGTGGCCCAAAGTCATTTAACCCCTTAAAACACCAGTTACTTATTCAAATGGCTAAAATCAACTGCCCACTTTGATGTCAGTTCTGATGCCCAGAACCCATTTGGTTCAGGCTGGAGAGACATGGTTTTGATGTGGGGCTCCCTGTTCTATATGTCTGCAGTGTGATATCAGTGGCTCAGTCGTTTAACCCTTTGATTAACGCCCTTCGGTGCACACTTTGATGCCCATTTTTGTGCCAGGTTTATAATTTTTGTGGCTGTTTTTAAGTGTATTCTCATCAGGGCACCTCGCTTCATTGTATGTTATTATTGGGATGCTTATTTTTTTTTGTTAAACCTATAAAAAACAGAAAAGAAAAACTACCGAATAAGAAACCAACTTCAGCCTCGTCTATGCAACAACTTAATATTTTTTAGGCCAAATCACACTTGCATTTACTCCGAATCCAGGAGTGTTTTCATGTGATACATTTTTTTTCCACCATAAATTTCTGGTTTTAGCGTAAAAAAAAAAAATACACATGCTTGCTTGATTCCAGACATGCAGTGCATCACAATTCTTGAGATTGTCAACATGTGCTGTTAACAGTGGTTGGTCATGAAGAGGTTAATAATTTTTCAATTGAAACCCGCCCCTAGGAGCAGTGATTGGCTAGTTCTATTCTAGCAGGCTGCAGGCTGCAGGAGAGGTCACATACATTCATACATACAAGCAAGCGTGCAGCTGGGTTACCACCATAGAGAGCAGCCAGGGATGCTCATGTAATAAACTGAACCAGTGGGATTCATGGAGCTTCTTCTATTTAGGTGACTGACCATATAAACTGGGCAATGGACCTGGGAATGTAAGAAAAAGCTATAGGTTTTCATCATTAGGCAAGTGCTAGATGGAGATGGACACTAGACGTAGACATAGCGAAGGAGGAGATGGAGATGACACTGAGTAGAGAAGAACAGATTGAATGGAAAGGCTGGAAGTAATAGGAACCTAAAGTGCAAGCCCCCCTGGAGGGAACAGCCGCGCATCCAGCATGGTGAGCAGGAGCACAGCATCTTCTAATATATGTGATTGACAGCTGGACCAATACTGTTTATAACATATAATGAATGAATCGGCATCTGTGGCGAGATCTATAATCTATATCGATTTTAGTGTTCGGTAAATATTGTCTAACAAATGTTATGGTTTCTTTTGTATTTGGTGTTTTATGTATATAGTACATTGCTTTACGTTGGTTCGTTACTTTGTGAGACGTCACTCTGAAAGCTGCAATGTGTCTTCTTGTTTATCTGAGATTTTACAGCTGATTCCTATGCAGTAAAATCCAACTCCTTGCTTACCGGTTTGTACTGACATCACATATTGTATAAAATACTGTATAAATGATAATTCTTTGCAAGAAAACCTTATTTAGTGCCTTGTCATGAATTCTGACTGATTACACTGCAGATCTCGGCTGGAAATCCTATGGGACTTGCTTATGTGACTCAACTTTTCAGGGCTACGTGAAAAATTGGGAAAACTGAACGAGAACTTCCGTAATGGAGGATTATGCGACTGCTATTCTGGTCCCTATTTTTAGTAGGCATTGACTACTACTGTTTTTTTTTTTTTTTTTTTTGTTTTTAGAAATGTCTAATTCCTTGAGGTTATGAATGGCTAGTGGGTAACGGCATGTTCACATGGCACAGTTTTCTATCATTTCACCTGACTGTAATTTTTGCATCATTCACGTTTGATTTCTGTAAGCTTTAGGCTACGTTCTCACAATGCGCTTTGGGTGAGTTGTTTTTTGGTTGCCGATTTTCTGCACCATTTCTAAACTTTTTAATTAACATAGATTACTTGCATTTTTTTTTTTTTTTTTTTTTATATGCAACGTCAAAAACTCATTGTGGGAACATAGCCTAATTCAGATGTATGGGACAGTCACAGAAGTTTTTGACAAACCTGCCATACTCGAATTCACCATATAAAAACATAGAATGCCGCTGCACAACCATCCTGTTGATGCATTGTTGCACCATATGTACATCCCAATGCCTAAAAAGCATGGCATATTATAGCATGACCAGTCACATGGGCACAGTCACCCAGCAGAATGTATAGCTTCCAATGAAGCTCTATAAGGATAGCCGCATCTTTCCTCTAGTTACACAATGTTTACTTGTTGAGTACTGGACAGCACCAGTTGCGTGTAGTCGTAGTATGGATGAGCATGATTTATTCTATTACGGTTTTTGCCTTTGCGATTTTATTTTTAGCATTACTGGTTTGTTTGGTCCTGCACTATAACCATTTGATCTGGGTTTGAATTATAGAGGAGTAACTGGCATTAATGTCTTTCCTCTAAGCATGCCCCCTCCTACGCATTTTTCTGCTTCATTATCCATGTCTATCCAGCCCTTTCTCACTCTCTCTAGTTTCTTTGAAAGGATGAATAAGATTAACCTTTCAGCCCTCAAAGCCTCAAGTTAACTGGTGTCTTGGTACCTCTGTGGGACAGAACTTCATGGTAAAAAAAAAAAAAAAAAGTTGTACTTTTTTTTTTTTCTTTTTTTCAGAACGTGATTACTGGTAAAAAAAAAAAACAACTTCTGCCAGTAGGTGTATGTAAATCTCTGAGTGCTGATTGTAAAATACTATTTGGATTTTCACCCATTTTTCCATGTGCAGTCTTTACCGCTGCAAAATGTGAGGAAATAAGTCTTTAAAGGGAATCTGTCACCCCATTTTAGCCCTGTCGGCTGCAGCCACCGCCATCAGGGGCTTATCTACAGCATTCTGTAATGCTGTAGATAAGTGCCCGATGTAACCTGAAAGATAAGAAAAAGGAGTTATATTATACTCACCCTTGCGTTCGGTCCGGTCCGATGGGTGTCGCCATTCCGTCCGGCGCCTCCCATCGTCATACGATGATGTCCTCCTCCTTGCTTCTCCCTCGGCTCCTGCGCATGCGTACTTTATCTGCCCTGTTGAGGCCAGAGTGAAGTACTGCAGTGCGCAGGTGCCGGGAAAGGTCAGAGAGGTCTGACCTCCTGCGCAGGAGCCGAGGGAGAAGCAAGGAGGAGGACATCATCGTATGAAGATGGGAGGGACCAGACCGCAACACCCACCGCACCCGCCCCCCGGTGAGTATAATCTAACTTGTTTTTCTTTCAGGTTTCATCGGGAGCTTATCTACAGCATTACAGTGCTGTAGATAAGCCCCTATTGGCAGTGGCCGCATCTTCTAGGGCTAAAATGGGGAGACAGATTCCCTTTAAAGGGTTTTTCACCGTCTAAGGCTATGTGCACACACTGCGGATTTGTATCTGCGGATCCGCAGGTAAAGCCGCAGGTAAAATGTCCTGCTGTTTTACCTGCGGATTGGCCTGCGGTTTTCAACTGCGGTTTGCCACCTTGACAATGGAATAGGTGGCAAACCGCAGCAGAATCCGCAGAAAGAATTGACATGTCGATTCTTTCTGCGGATTCAAAACCTCAGCTTTTCCGCAGTTGAAAATCCGCAGCATGTGCACAGCAGAATGTAAGTCACATAGACTTAAAATTGTACTGTTCACTGTCTGCAGAACTGCTGCAGATCCGCAGCAGATCCGCAGCAAAAACCGCAGCGTGTGCACATAGCTTTAAACTACAAGTTTAAGGAATCTCCAGTGCTGGCACTGGGGACCGCAGTCATGTGACCGCAAGTTTGTTAAATGTATGCTCCCGGCCACATTCTGACTAGACTGTTTCTGGCCTGGCTCAATGCAACTGTATTGAGCAAAGCCGGAAACAGTCTAGTAGGAATGTGGCCAGAGGTATGCAATTCACATACTTGTGGTCACATGACCACTCTCTCCTGTCGCAGTCACTGCAGAATCTGCACAGCATGCAGTGCAAGCGATTTGAGGATTCACAACTCTGCAGTCGTACAGAGTGACTGCAGACCTGTAGTTTAGGACCAGACAGACCCTTTAAGAAATTACTATATTTGCCCAAAAGTCACTCTTGTTAAGTTCTGTTTTAAATTACCATACATACAAAATTTTGGCCATAAATGGACATTATACTCAAATATAGATAAATCGCCATTTGACATGCGAGTAGAGCTTGGAAAACATCAATGCTTCTTTGTGGAATATAGAAGTGGTGTGCTTCTATAATAATTACTTTCTAACAAGGGACTAAGGGTACCGTTACACATAATGATGTCCCAGCGATCCCACCAACGATCCGGCGTGGATGGGATCGCTGGGACATTGTTAGCTGATCGCTGGTGAGCTGTCACATAGCCCCTCCAGCGATCAGGACCAGCGAGCATGCTGGTTACCAACGTAAACATCGGGTTTCTCAGGGCTGCGGGGCCCTTAGAAACCCAATGCTTGCCCTAGATACCAGCGTGCACTGCAGGCAGGGCGGAAGGTGGAGGCAGAGAGGCGCAGACAGACCGGCGTAGCTCTGCTATCTGCTACTCCGGTCTGACAGACTGGAGTAGCAGATAGCAGAGCTACTCCGGTCTGTGTGCCACTCTGCCTCCACCTCCTGCCCTGCCTGCAGTGCACGCTGGTATCTAGGGTAAACATCGGGTTTCTAAGGGCCCCGCAGCCCTTAGAAACCTGATGTTTACATTGGTGTCCAGCATGCAGCATCACTTATCGCTGGCTCTTGCTGCCACACGCAGCGATGCGCGCTGGCCAGCGGGAGACCAGCAATGAAAAAATGGCCCAGGACGATCCAGCACGATCGGCGATACCCGGCAGGGGGGCTGATCGCTGCTGGATGTCACACACAGCGATCTCGCTGGAGAGATCGCTGATGTGTCACAAAATCAGCGAGATCGCTGTGTGTAACGGGCCCTTAAAAGCCACGGTCTTGGTGTCAGTGCGGCTCTAATTGCCAGATCCCCAGCCATCAGACGTATAAAGGGTGTCTGTCATTCCAAAATGATTGTTCAAACCAAGTACAGTGGCTTGGTGCACCCATGACGGGGCCAAACAATTCAATGCATGACATCACCTACTTGTTTTTCCTCTGCGAATGCTTCTATGTACACAGGAGGAGCTCTTCTCTCCTCCCTCTGTTATCTACATAGAATCTCATCAGAAGTAACTGCCAGCTTGTTTCCCATCAGAAGTAACTGCCAGCTTGTTTCCCATCAAAGAAGGACTTAAAAGCTTTAATAGCAGAGGTCAAAGACGCATGCAGGTCAGAAATTACCTGTGTGCGATAGGACTGGTAACTTTTGTCTGGCAAAACTGACTCTCAGGAAGGAGAGCATGGTGTAACCAGATACCATATAGCTGATTTACACCAGACTTCTTCTATGCTGCAGAAAATGCTCATAGACCTGCAGGTTCAATTAGAGGACTTGGACAACAGGGGTAGGAGATTTAATATCAGAGTGAGAGGAGTCCTAGAATCGAATGACCAGGAAAACGTTAAGCTAATTCTGCAAGAAATCTTCATCTCCATCTTGGGCGATCCAGTCTCCACAACCCTTAAATTTGATTGGGCACACCGGGCCTTACAGCCTAAGGGATCTACATCTTTTCCAAGAGACATTTACTGTCTACATGATTTTGAAAGTAAAGAAAGAATTATGATGAAGGCTAGGTCCTTAAAGGAAATTGTTTCAGGACACTGAAACAGCCATTAATTTATTAAAGGACTTGTCTTGTATAACTTTGCAAAAGAGTAGACTCCTCCGGCCTTTGCTGATCACCCTGAAGGATCTCAGAATTCCCTATAGGTGGAGGTTCCCCTTTGCTTTAACATCCTGAAGAGGGGGTGTCTCGGCGACTCTACACTCTCTGGAAGTCTGCCAGCGTTTTGCGAGAAATTTAGCGCTCTAGGTCCCTAAGATACGAGATTGAGATATCCCTATCCTTGCGGGTCCGCCTCCACCTCTGGTTTGGACCCAGAAAAGGAAGGAATGTCTGAGTGGCAGGGGAGGAAAGAGAGGAACAGCTGATATCTTGGACAGAACTTTTTATAATGTTTTCCACTTTTTCTCTTCTAAATAGTGCAAAACTTGGCTTTGAAAAGCTGTTTAAGTTCCTTTTAAAAGTATTAACCGATGCAGGCTCATCCCTATAATATTTCATAAATGTTTAATAGCCGTACTTCTTTTTGTTCTCTCTAGGCAGGTATCCCGCAAATTACTAATGAACTGTGCTTGCGGGAGCCCTTATTTGTCCTATGTCAGGGGATAGTTCTACTGTTGTTTTCCCCTTGTGTGGATCAGGCGTTGAGCTGCGTCTCCCTGAGAATCTTTTCTGTGGCTGCGGTGCTCCTCTTGATATTAACCTTGTGGGTCTGATATTTTCCACAAGTTCAGCCACAGACCAGGCTTCCTATTCCTGGGAAATTTGGTGCTTTATTTTCTAGTGTTTTTTCTTTTTATGTTCTTTGTTGTCCTTGTCTTCTCCCCTACCTATTGTTTCCTCCCCTTCCATTCACCGGACTGGATCTACAAATGCAGAAAACTCTGGAGGAGAGAGTCCATTACTGTACCCTGAGGGAGGTGGTGAAGGTGATGGCTCTTGGAAGTCATGTGCATGTGAGTGAACTAAACAATCCAAAATGACACGTGTAATATCATTAAACATCAAGGGACTTAACTCCCCTAGAAAAAGGAAGCTTACCCTTCTGGAGCTGAAGTCCCAGAAGGCTGATATTGCCTTCCTTCACGAGACACACTATGATAAAACAGGCTCTTTTGGTTTTGCCTTCAACTCCTTTTCTGTGTTTTTTTCTGCTTTCTCTAATAATAAGAGAGGGGGTGTGGACATCTTAATTTCATCACGTTGTCTGTTACAAGTGAACAAATCGCACAACTATCCTGTGGGTAGATATGTCATTTTGGAGGCTTCTTTGAGGGACAGGCACATCATTCTATGTAATTTTTATGCTCCAAATTCAGGTCAGATCAAATTTCTGAGAGATGTTTTTTCCTTGATTCAAAAACTTCTGCCATCATAATAAACCTCCATCACAAAACCTGATTAGACTGGCGTTAGACTTTAGAAAATTAATTAGGACTAACTCCTTATTTGACTTGTGGAGAATAGACCATCCTAGAGACAGGACCTTTTCATTCTATTCTCCCCCTCATCACACCCACTCTAGAATTGCAAACATTCCGACCCTTAGCATGATGGCAAAGGCTGAGATGGGTCACATTATCTGGTCTGACCATGCTAGTGGTAGTAGATCTTAAACCCACTCAACAGTATTCCGGGGTGTCCCACTGGCGGTTGAATGAGTTTTTATTAAAGGACCCGGCAATTCAGAAGACTCTATTGAACCATCTCATTGAATTCTTCCACTTGAATGAGGGCTCGATTTCTTCCACTTCAGTCTTATGGTAAGCTCATTAGGGTGTCATAAGGGGGTACTGTATTAAGGAGGGTTCCAGATTAAAAAGAAATGCTAAATCCGAGTTTGATAAATTAACTTCTCAATTATTAAGAGAGAAGCGTAAGCTGCCAGACTCGCCGTCAGTGAGAACCTTAAATAAGGTTGTGACGCTTAGAAATAAGTTAAAAGACCTCTCATTGCGTAAAGTTGAAAAACTTCTTTATACTAAACAAAAATATTACGAAAAAGGAAACAAAGCTCACACACTTCTGGCTAGATAATTGAAGACTAGAACCTTGAATTCTCACCCCAGGCCCTAAGAGGTGCGGACGGCATGATTCATTATATAACTCAACTCTAATCTCAGAATTATTCTATAATTTTTTATAGCAAACTGTATAATTTACAAGATAATTCTATCAGACTTAATTATGAAGGAAGTAAGTCATTGCATCATTTTTTTATCAAAATTAAACCTCCCAGTTCCCCTCTCTGAGGCCTTATCGTCCCTCAATCAGTGTGTGACACAGGAGGAGATGCTGAGCATCTTGAAGGACCTCTCCTTGGGTAATTCTCCGGGCCCAGATGGGCTGACGTATCTGTATTATAAAACCTTTGCGGAGGAGCTCTCTCCTTATATGGTCAAATTCTTGAATTCATTTCTTGAGGGCTCCCCCATACCGGATACACTAGCACATTCTTATTTGGTTCTTGTCCCCAAATCGGGGATGATCCACTGGATTACTCAAACAATCGTCAAATTGCGTTGCTAGTTTCTGATTTAAAAATATTCACCCGTTTACTGGCCAATAGATTGAACTGCTGGCTGCCTCAACTTATCAATAAGGATCAAGTGGGTTTTGTCCCTAGCCGGCAGGGTGGGTGACAATACTAGAAGGGTAATAGATCTAATCGATGTTGGTAATAAAAAAATTACAGTCTCTAATAAGTTTAGATGCAAAAAAGGCATTTGATCGCCTTAATTGGTCTTTCCTGTTTAAAACGTTGAAGGTTTTTGGCATTTCGGGCCCATTTCTAACAGCTATTGGAATATTGTACAGTTCCCCTTAGGCCTCTATTAAGCTTCCCTTTAACACTTCTCCCTCATTCAAAATATCAAATGGGACCCACCAGGGCTGCCCTTTATCGCCTTTTTATTATATTATGTTTTTTATGTATAGAACCTATGGCGGCAATGATTAGGCAAAATCCAAACATGCCAGGGGCTGAGGTTCGGGACAAGATGTTTAAGATTTCCTTATTTGCGGATGATGCCCTTCTAACCCTAACCAACCTTCATATTACACTCATCAGATTTAAGATCTTAAAAAATATGGGGAATTATTGGGGTCTGAGCTGAAAACTTCAAATACAGAGGCCCGCCCTCTAAATGTCCCTCCCGATGTACTGGATCATTTAAAACTAAATTTTGAATTCAGATGGAAATCTGAGACAAATATCTGGGGGTTAACCTATCATCTTACAGCAATTTTATATAGCTATAGCTCTAATTTCCCCCCACTTCTGCACGACCTTAAGAAGTTGATGAATAAATGGAAACCGCTCTCGCTTTCACTAATTGGCCTTAATACTTCTCTTAAGATGTCCCTCCTTCCTAAACTGCTTTATTTTTTTGAGACCTTGCCGGTTAGAGTGCCCATGATTGAGCTTAAGACTCTTCAAGCAGCCATGATGAGGTTCATTTGGAGTGATAGATGTCATCGGAACACCAAGCGTGTCCTCGTCTCTCTTAAATAACGGGGGTCTATTGGTCCCTGTTATTTAATACTATTGGGCCGCTCACCTTCATAGAATCCCCTCCTGCATTTCGTTTTGGGCATATAATAAGTGGACAGAAATAGAGAAATTGTGGTTGGCCCCAATTCATCCAAATTCCCTACTATGGTTAAATAGGACCATTGTAACCCCCGGAACCTCTCTTGTGTCCTATTTGGCTCACTACGGAGGTCTGGCTTTCCTGTATGAGGAAGTTTTGTTTAACCTCCCCTAACTCGCCTATGGCTTCATTCATATTTCGAAACTTGTTGCCAAGTAGTCTGGAACATGCAATGGCACATCCTTGGTCCTCTGCAAGTTTGTTTAGGTTTGCGGATTTGGTAGATGGGGACACGGAGCTTTTTACATTTGATGTCAAGTCCAAGTTTGCTATTACTAATAAAGAATTCTCTCAGTACTTACAGATTAAACACTTTTCCTTTTCACTTTTTGGTTCTTCTAGTGTCTTCTTACCGACTGACTTTCAGAGGATTTGCAGGAGAGGGTCGTCGACCAAAGGATTAATTTCAGAATTACTGTATATAAAATTCTGTGTTCTCCCCAAGAGTGCCAACACTTAAAACATTCCTACATGTGCAAAAGGGAGTTTATTCTGGAAAGGGAGAAGGGAACTCTCACTCCAAAGCTAGCATACTATCTGGGACAAAACGCCTAAGTCCTCTATTTGCACCATTTACAAGGAAGATCTGTATAAGATACTAATGTTCTGGTATCGCACTCCTGACCTCCTTCAGACTAAATGCCTCAATACCAAATGAGTGTTGGCGTTGTGGCTCTGATGTGGGCACACTGTATCATATCTTCTGGTCGTGTCCTGGGATTATGAGTTTCTGGAGGGAGTTGAGAGTGTAGATTTCTAAGGTCCTTAATGCTGAAGTGGGGCTGGATCCGACTATATACCTGTTTAAATCTTGCTTTTTTCCCATCCTTTTAGGCTAGTTTCACACTTGCTTTTTTTTGCAGCGCGTTTTTCCCGCAAAAAAACGCATTGAAAAAACGCATACAAAAGCATACAACTGCTGCGTTTTTTTCAAGCATTTTTATGAGCATGCATGAAAAAAACGCAGCGTTTTTATGCGTTTGTATGCGTTTTTAGTGCGTTTTTACCGCGTTTGCGTTTTTTCCAACATTAGGTGGCCCCTCACACTAACCCAAACCATGACTTTACTAACCCTAACCCTGACCCTAACCCTGACCCTAACCCTTAACCAAACCATACTTAACCCTAATCCTGACCCTAACCCTGACCCTAACCCTTAACAAAACCATACTTAACCCTAACCCTAACCCTGACCATAACCCTGACCCTAACCCTAACCCTAACCCTGACCCTAACCCTTAACCAAACCATACTTAACCCTAATCCTGACCCTAACCCTGACCCTAACCCTTAACAAAACCATACTTAACCCTAACCCTGACCCTAACCCTAACCCTGACCCTGACCCTAACCCTTAACCAAACCATACTTAACCCTAATCCTGACCCTAACCCTGACCCTAACCCTTAACAAAACCATACTTGACCCTAACCCTTAACCAAACCATACTTAACCCTAATCCTGACCCTAACCCTGACCCTAACCCTTAACAAAACCATACTTAACCCTGACCCTAACCCTAACCCTAACCCTGACCCTAACCCTTAACCAAACCATACTTAACCCTAATCCTGACCCTAACCCTGACCCTAACCCTTAACCAAACCATACTTAACCCTAACCCTGACCCAAACCCCAACCCTAACCCTGACCCTGACCCTAACCCTAACCCTAAACCCCCCTTAACTAACCCTAACTCTAACCCAAACCCCTAAATTCCATGGTTAAAAAAAAAAAACGCATATGCAAAAAAACGCATACATGAGCATGCCAGTGCGCACATATGCGCATCCATAGGCTATAATGGCCATTTTTAGCGCAAAACGTGCGCATATGTGCGCATGCGCTTTTTTGCAGGGCCAAAAAATGCAACATGCTGCGTCTGGAAAATACAAACGCACACGCCAAAAAAACGCAGCGCATGAAAATCGCATACATGCGCTTACAAGCACGCAGGTATGCGCACCCATGTTAAATATAGGGGAAAAAACGCATGCGCACATATGCGTTTTTTTCCAGCGCTAAAAAACGCAAATGTGAAACCAGCCTTAGGAGTAAGCTAAAATGTTACACATTCTCACAGTGGCTAGGTGTCTGATCGCTCTTAACTGGAAACATCTCCCCTTCTTCACACCTACACTGATATAGAGTTAACAACATTCAAAGGATGGAATATATGACGGCGATTCTGAATGCGAGAGTGGAAAGTTTTGATTTGGTTTGGGCCCCAAGAGACTACTTTTAGGCTCAGAGAATTGAATAGGTCATTCTTCGAACACCTCATCCCCTCTCTCCTCAGAATTCATACTCTCCCGTTCCTTGTGGTATGTGTTGTCTTTTTGTCTGTATACATAAGAATGTTTGACAATCTGTGCTTTTATTATATCATTGTTGTATTTTTTCTGGATCAATGTAATAGTTTGTCCTGAACTATGTTCATTTGTCAAAAATTGCTAAAACGTAAATAAAAATTTACAGTTTAAAAAAAAAAGCTATTCCGTTCAGAATCAGTAGTTCTGGTGCCAACATCAGAAGGATACCTTGGCTACTATTTGAGTCTGTTTCCAAGTTGAAAAAAAACCAAAACCTGGGGGCAACTCTAGGACTCATAAATCTGAAATCCCTGAATCAATGGGTAGCATACAAAAAATTCAGGAAGGAGTCGATAAGATCGACGACTCATTTGATAAGCAAAAAATATGGTAATGGGTACTCTAGATCTGAAAGAGGCCTATTACTTTGTGCCAATTCTTCCCTCCAGTCAGAAAAATCTGAGGTTCACAGTAAAATAAGGGAAAGCGATTCAACATAACAAGTTCCAGTGTCTTCCCTTTGGTCTTTCCTCCATCTTGATACTAAAAGACTTAGGGTGGATTATAAGTTGGGAAAAATCAAACCAGGAAAACAGAAGTTTTTTCTTGGAGTTCTGTTAGATTCAGCGCACCAGTCGTCTTTACTACAAGCACATAAACGGGAGGATCTAGTAATCAAAATCCTGTCTTTTCAGAAAAGAGCACAGGTCTCCATCAGAAAGCTATGGGGATCCTATACCTAGTGAAGTCTTGCATATCGTGTGTTTGGTGTAGTCAATCCCACTTGAGATTTGCAGCAGGAGGTTTAGTCGTCTTGGGACAAACAGCCAAACAATCTGGACAAGAAGATATCAGCAAGAATTAAAAGTTCGTTAAATTGGTGGACCCTTTTGGAGAATCTTTAGGAAGGGAATCCATGAATTCTGTCCCCGTTAAAAAACCATCACTATCGATGCAAGTCGCAGCGGATGTGGAACTCCTGTACAAGATCGGTACTTCTAGGGCGTTTGGCTAGGTTCAATTCTCCTCCAATCTGCAAATTACAGGGATCTCCGAGCCATTTGGGAAACATGTCAAATGTTACTGGAAAACCAGAATTTCAGAATTCAACCTACAACTTCACAACAGTCCAAGGGGGTCCAAAACATCACAATGTCTAATTTTTAGCTGCAGAAATCTTCTAATAGGGCAGAGAAGGTGGTTCTCTCCATATCAACAGTACACCTAAAAGGATCTCAAAATCGGATTGCAGATTTTTTCAGCAGAGAGAACTTGCAGTCATCAGTGTGGCACTGTACTTGGAGGTTTTCCATCAATTGACACTGGTCAGGTAGGCCTGTTCGCTTCAAAATTTAACCCAAAAGTATAACCTTTTTCTCCCTGGATCTAGGAAACTGCCCAGCTTAAATGCTTTAACCCAGATCTGGAACATGAGCTTGGCATACGCCTTTCCTCCGTTTCCCCATAATTCCAGCGGTACTGAGGAAAATTCGGGAAGACCAGGCCAAAGTAATCTTAGTTGTATTATTTTGGCCCAGAAGGTGTTGGTTCCACCTCCTAGCTCAACTTGCTCCAGAGAGGTCCATCCTATTACCATTGAAGGATGATCTTTTGTTTCAAGGACCAGTGTTTCACCAAGATGTAGGGTTTTTACAGGTGCCAGTCTGGATCCTGAGAGGCAGATCCTGTAATCTCGAGGATTATCTGATTCAGTGATATCCACAATCTGGAAAAGTGGGAAACCTGGGACTTCAGTAATGTACCATAAAATCTGGATAAAATTCTCCTCTCAATATAAGGAAGCAATGTCTGATATCTTCTGTCCAAACAGTCTAAATAGCCTGCACTTAATCCAGTCTGGATTTGACAAAGGGCTAAAGCCTAGTGCACTAAAATGTCAGATATCAGCTTTAAGCGCATTCATAGATTATCTGGTCATCCATGGATTGAAAGATGTATTAAAGCTACTAACTGGCGTAGGTCCACACTAAAGGGTTTTGTCCCTCCTTGGGACTTAAATTCGGTCCTAAACACTCTTTATATGAGCCGCTTGAAAGGGCGAACCTGAAGTCACTCTGTCTGAGAACAGCCTTTCTTGATGGCTGTTACTTCAGCAAGGCGGATGGGGCACATTTGTAAGGAGGTCAGGCCTTAAGCCCTGTAAAATATCGTTAACACTGTTACCTCTGACGATTGACATGTTTGAATATTCTGTACATACTTCTGTGTATGTTTCCCCTGCCATATTGTGTTATATTGGTGTATTGGGTAGAGACAGTGTAGTTAGAGGAAATGGACACAAGATGGGGGAACTGAGCACATTCATATTGGAGCCACTAGGAGGACACTAGAGGGTTAACTAGGGGGACATTAGAAGAGTGGTTAACCAGGAACTGAGTGGAGATAATTTCCTGGTTTAGTTCAGTTGAGCTGGGGGTAGCGTTGGTTCTAGTCAGAGGGCATTGCTACTAAGTGGCCCAGCTGACACACAAAGTGTGAGTCCTTAGAAGAGAAGTGTGTGCCTGCAGCAGCAGCCAGTGGGAGAGCCACTGGGGAAACGTCAGCCTGAGACTAGAAGCTGATGCGATAGCGAAGCCAGTGGATGAGTCGCTGTGGAAGAAATCAGCCTGTATCTGGACGCTGATGAGACAGCGAAGCCACTGGATGAGTCATTGTGGAAGAAGTCAGCCTGTATCTGGGAGCTGTTGAGACAGGGAGGCCAATAGAAGAGTCCCTGTGGAGATGACAGCCAGAGTGTGGGAGCTGATCAAGTAGTCGAGTGGGCCACCAGCGAATGCCCAGACAGGGCAACCAAAAGGGGGTGGACGACCTAGTAGACGGGTACCTTCATGGGCTGAAGTCGGTCGCAGGACGAGAGGTCGAAGTGCCGTTTTCACTGGGCTCCTCATTCCGTTGTCATTTTGTGGTCCATTCCATTGTAGCTGAAGAAGCTAGGTGCTTCTGTAGAAGATGTATTGTGGATACCGTGTCAGGAATCCTGAAGGTAAAATGGATGTGCTGTGTCCTGAGGAAAATAAAGTTGAACTGTTTAAAGGGAATCTGTCACCCCTTTTTTGAGAGATCATATAATGATATCATTCAATTGTGTGTCACATAAGGATTCTCTTAGTACTTTTGCTTCCCCCTGACCCCGCACCTTTCATGCATAAATACCTTGTTTATATCGGTTCAGATGTATGTAAACTGCCACAATCCGATCCGATGAGCGGGGCTTATTCAACTGCTCCCCCCCTCCCTGTCTTGCTCTACACAAGAAGAAATGCGTAGAGCAAGACAGGGAGGGGGGGAGCAGGTGAATAAGCCCCGCCCAGCGGACCGGACAGCAGCAGTTTACATACATCTGAACCGATATAAACAAGGTATTTATGCATGAAATGTGCGGGGTCAGGGGTAAGCAAAAGTACTAAGAGAATCCTTATGTGACACACAATTGAATGATATCATTATATGATATCTCAAAAAAGGGGTGACAGATTCCCTTTAAGTTTATTCCGGCCTCTGACTCCAGTACTTTAAACACCCGGAGACGTGAGGAACATACTAGAAATGAAGCAGCCTCCAGCACAGTGAGTACTGGAGTAGCTGATGGGGCTACCCCCTGGCGGTCATTTTACATATTCAAGCTTTGTCTATTAAAGATCCCTATTTAAGTTCTTGAGGACTGTAATATACTTAGGTTGGACCCAGCAATTCTACCTCACGTAGTAAAATCCTTTCACATGAGTCAAGACATCATCCTGCTCTCCTTCTGTCAAGATTTCAGGGATCAGCGGGAACATTCATTTAATTCTTTGACCGTGAAAAGAGCAGTTCTTAAGTACTTGAAGACAAAGGATTGTAGAATAGATTCCAATCTCTTCATCCAGTTTGGGGGGAGACTAAAGTTAAGAAGGCCTCAAAATCTACCCTAGCAAAATGGGTTAAATCTGTGATTAGCATTGCCTATTTTTCTGAACGTAGATCCCCCTCCAAATAACATCAGTACCCATTCAACGAGAGAAGTCTCTACTTCATGGGCTGAATGAGCAGGAGCTTCTGTGGACTAAATCTTCAGAGCAGTAAGGTGGTCAAATCTAAACACCTTCTGTAGACATTATAAAATTAGATGTTACATTAGCCCCTTTACCCCCAAGGGTGGTTTGCACTTGCATGACCGGGCCAATTTTTACAATTCTGACCGCTGTCCCTTTATGAGGTAATAACTCTGAAACGCGTCCATGGATCCTGGTGATTCTGACATTGTTTTCTCGTGACATATTGTACTTCATGTTAGTGGTAAAATTTCATTTAAATAACTTGCGTTTATTTGTGAAAAAAATGGAAATTTGGTGAAAATTTTGAAAATTTCGCAATTTTACAACTTTGAATTTTTAAGCCCTTAAATCACAGAGATATGGCACACAAAAAACTTAATAACATTTCACATATGTTTACTTTACATCAGCACAATTTGGGAACCAAAATTTATTTTTGTTAAGAAGTTATAAGGGTTAAAAGTTGATCAGCGATTTCTCATTTTTGCAACACCATTTTATATTTACAGACCACATCACATTTGAAGTCACTTTGAGGGGTCTATATGATAAAAAAAATACCCAAAAGTGACACCATTCTAAAAACTGCACCCCTCAAGGTGCTTAAAACTATATTCAAGAAGTTAATTAACCCTTCAGGTGCTTCACAGGAATTTTTCAAATGTTTTTAAAAAAAAAAAATGAACATTTAACTTTTTTTCACAAAAAAATTACTTCAGGTCCAATTTTTTTATTTTACTAATGGTAACAGGAGAAATTGGACTGCAAAAGTTATTGTGCATTTTCTCCTGAGTACGCTGATACCAGATATGTGGGGGGGAACCACTGTTTCGGCGCATGGCAGAGCTCAGAAGGGATGGAGCGCTGTTTGACTTTTTCAATGCAAAATTGGCTGGAATTCAGATCGGACGCCATGTCACGTTTGGAGAGCCCCTGATGTACCTAAGCAGTGGAAACCCCCCACAAGTAACCCCATTTTGGAAACTAGACCCCCCAAGGAGCTTATCTAGATATGTGGTGAGTACTTTGAACCCACAAGGGCTTCACAGAAGTTTATAACGTACAGCCAAACAGTTAAAAAATCATATTTTTTCCACAAAAATGATCTTTTCACCCTCAATTTTTATTTTCCCAAGGGTAACAGGACACTAATAGTTATTGTGCAATTTGTCCGGAGTACGCTGATACCCCATATGTGGGGGTAAACCACTATTGTGGCGCATGGCAGAGCTCAGAACGGAAGCAGCGCCATTTGACTTTTTTGGCTGGAATTGGGATTGGACGCCATGCCGCGTTTGGAAAGCCCCTGATGTGCCTAAACAGTTGAAACCTCCCACAAATGACACTATTTTGGAAACTAGACCCCCAAGGAACTTATCTAGATGTGTGGTGAGCTCTTTGAACCCCCAAGGGCTTCACAGAAGTTTATAATGCCTGGGCGTGAAAGTAAAAAAAAAATCATATTTTTTTCCACAAACATGATCTTTAGTCCCTCTTTTTTTATTTTCCCAATAGTAACAGGAGAAATTGGACCCCAAAAGTTGTTGTCCAATTTGTGCGGAGTACGCTGATACCCCATATGTGGGAGAAAACTACTGTATGGGCACATGTCAGGGCTCGGAAGGGAAGTAGTGACGTTTTGGAATGCAGACTTTGATGGAATGGTCTGCGGGTGTCATGTTGCCTTTGGAGAGCCCCTGATGTACCTAAATGGTGGAAACCCCCCCACAAGTGACCCCATTTTGGAAACTAGAACCCATTATCTAGATGTGTGGTGAGCACTTTGAACCCCCCAGTGCTTCACAGAAGTTTATAACGCCCGGGCGTTAAAATAAAAAATATCATTTTTTTTCACAAAAATATTTTTGCCCCCAATTTTTTATTTTCCTAAGGGTAACAGGAGAAATTGGACCCCAAAAGTTGTTTTGCAATTTGTCCTGAATAGGCTGATACCCCATATGTGGGGGTAAAACACTGTTTGTGTACATGCCAGAGCTTGGAAGGGAAGGAGCACCATTTGACTTTTTCAATGCAGAATTGGCTGGAATTGACATCAGATGCCATGTTGCATTTGGAGAGCACATGATGTGCCCAAACAGTGGAAACCCCCCAATTCTAACTCCAACCCTAACCCCAACACACCTCTAATCCTAATCTCAGCCCTAGCCCTAACCCTAATGAGAAAATGGAAATAAATACATTTTTTTTAATTTTATTATTTTTCCCTAACTAAGGGGGTGATAACGGGCGGTTTGATCTACTATTTATGGTGGGTTTTTATGTTTGGCAGCTAAAAGACGCTTTTTATTGTAAAAATAGTTTTTGCATCACCACATTTTGAGAGCTATAACTTTTCCGTATTTTGACCCACCGAGTCACTTGAGGTCTTATTTTTTGCGGGACGAGTTGACGTTTTTATTGGTACCATTTTTGGGCACATGACATTTTTTGATCGCTTTTTATTTCAATTTTTTGGACGCAGAATGAACAAACACCAGCATTTCAAGAATTTCTCTTGGGGGGTGCGTTTACACCGTTCCGCGTGCGGTAAAATTGATAAGGCAGTTTTATTCTTCGGGTCAGTACGGTTACAGCGATACCTCATTTGTCTTTTTTTATGTTTTGGCGCTTTTATGCAATGAAAACAATTTTATATAAAAAAATAATTAATTTTGCATCACTTTATTCTGCGAGCTCTAACTTTTTTATTTTTTCGCCGATGACGCTGTGTGGTGGGTCATTTTTTGTGTGACAAGATGACTTTTTCAGCGGTACCATGATTTATATCCGTCTTTTTGATCACGCGTTATTGCACTTTTTGTTTGGTGTGATAATAAAGCGTTTTGTTTTTTTTTTGCTGTTTTTTATTTTTATTTTTTAAGGGGTTTGCTAAGGGAGTTAACTAATGGGACAGGGCGGGTCTTTACGGACGCGGCGATACCAAATACGTGTACTTTTACTGTTTGTTTTTTTTATTTCCAAAAAGTGAATTTATTAGGCAATATTTTTATATATATATATATATACTGTATATAATAATAATTTTTTTATTTTTTTTTTATTTAGCGATTTAAATTATTTTTACTTTTTTTTTTACTTTATTACAATGTCCCAGGGGGGGACATAAGTGTCATGTGACAGATCGCTGATCTGTCACATCACAGATTGCTGTGACAGATCAGTGATCTGTCACAGGCAGTGCATAAGGCTTCCTTGTGCCTGCGCTGTGCAAGCAGTGAGGAAGCCGGCTCCCTGCAGGCCCCGAAGGTCTCCGCCGCCATTTTGGATCCGGGGACCTGCAGGGAAGGAGGCCCCCATGGCAGCGCTGCACGTTGCGCTGCTGCGGGGGTCTCAGGGAAGCACGGAGGGAGCCCCCTCCCTGCTGATGCTTCCCTAAACCCCCGGTACACTGCGTTCGTGTTTGATCGCAGTGTGCCAGGGGTTAACGTGTCGAGGGCGGTCCGTGACCGCCCCTGATACATAGTGCTGGGTGTCAGCTGTGATAATCAGCTGACACCCGACCGCGATAAGCGGCGCTCACCATGTGAGCGCTGCCGATTGCTATGATGTACTATCCCGTCCCTGGTAATTAAGTCCCAGGGCACATGGATGGGAGAGTACATATGTCAGAAAGGGGTTAAACCAAAAGATGGCTTTTGGAGAGAAATTTCTTCAGGCAGTTGTCTGACCCTAAATGGAATGTTATTTTTTCTGGTGATGCTGTCATGAGGGACGACCTTGAAAGGGGGAATTGATCCTACCAGTAATTGTGTTTCCAGGAATCCATCATATCCGCACCCCATACAATACCTCCCATGAAATTTCCTTTCTGTTATGCAAGTTAAACGTATATGGATCACCCGCCAGGGCAGTGGGGTACTCGGTACCGGGCCGGTATCTCAGAGGAAGTGTCACAGTAGCGGTGACCCGGTCCGTGGCCCTGGGCGTCCATGTAAAAGGGGTAAAGTGTGGCTGATTAAAGTTTATAAGGGGATGATTCGTGACGCCACCTGTGGTTTCTGGTCAGTTTGACCAGTGCTGCAGGGTTGCTTCTCTGGGACAAATGGTGTGGTGCAGCAATTATGTTGAAGCTCCCCACAGGTGGAGCTGTAGTCTCAGGGCAGAGTAGATGAGGTTGGTAAATGGGGAGATGGTGTAAAGAAGTAGATGTAGCAGAGCCGGGTGTAAGGCGCAGGAATAAGTGGAGGACACAAGGGCATGTAGTTCCAAAGGCTTTACTCAGTCTGGTGCTCACAGATGCCCGCTTCAGTGCTGTGTCCTCCAGGTCAGGGGCTAAGCCAACTCCCAGGCAAGGTAAAGTACTCCTTTCCAGCACTCCTCCAACATGTGCCTTCTCTGAATGTCTCCACACTAGCGCCTAATCTGAAGTACTTGTAGTTGCGTATTAAACTCAAGTAACTCCTTCTTGATGTTACTTAGAACTCTACTTGTACGGCAGACAGCTGTAGCCTGCTTCGGGGACTTCTTGCTATCATGTCCCGGCTCACCCGTGTTGCTGTTGTGCCCCCAAGTCTTAGATGGTAAAAAAGTGGTGACGACTTCTATTCCTCCAGTTTCTGCTGCAGGAACATCAGTATCCATACAACCTCGGAGACCGGACTCCGGCCATGCGCTTCAAACTTGAGGACAGGCTCTGCTCTGACCCTAGTCCTTAGTTCTCTTCTCCTTACGTTCCGCACTAATCTTTCTTCCCTCTGAAGAATCAGGCTTTCTATGGCTCTTTCCTGTGCCAGCAGCTCCAGGTCACAGGAGTCTGCTGCAGCACTTCCTTCACTCTATCCCTCTCTGGGGATCTTCTCTCACCAACTGACTACTTCCTAATATTCTCCCGCTCTCTTGTGCAGTCTAAGCTCCACCCACCTCCCAACACTCTTCGTGTTCCAAGCAGGGAGCCACCAAGGTTGCTCTGCTACACTGCTGGTGTGCGTGTGGGATGTGAGTGTTGGAGTGTGGTCAGGTGTCTCCACCTTACCAGGATAGTGGGGTACCACACCTCAGGAGGAGGTGCAGTACCTCTATGATGACTGAACCCTCAGGGGCGCCACGTATATACCGTAGAAGGATTTTCAATAAAATGGAGTTGCATTCTTCCTGGTGTGATACTTTAAAAATCACTGGTGGGTGGTAGAGAGAGGGACATTTTAACCTCGTGTTTTTGTATCCCTATAAGAACTGAGAAGGACTTCCTGCTGGTGATAGTCTCATGATGGGCTTCTGGAAAAACAATTACTGGTAGGACTAATTCTCCCTTTTTCCACTATAGCATGTGTAATAGTACAATTAATTGCAACAACTCCAAATATATGAACTACCCAAAGTACCTCCATCTGCAAGGCCAATGGAAAATCCATCCATGAAGGAATAATGTTATAAGGATTATGCTGTTTTTGCGTTAAAATAGAAAATAAAATCTTGTTCCCTTCTATATCTTGTGCATAAATGGTATTACGTGTGTAGCTTCCATCCAGATCTGGATCATTTGATCTGGCCACACAGCCTCTTAATTCCTTATATTTGACATGACTCATTTTCATTTTGCAGCTTCACATCACCTTGTGTATGAGTTTTTCTTCTGTTATCACCCATGAATCATCTAATCTTCGCACCCACTGTGGACATGTGTGGAAGGAATACGTAATTATTGTTTTTACCGTAAAATTTGCCAAAGATTTTACAAAACTGCAATAACATTTTGCCATTACCTGATATTGCTTGTTGATGAACAGTGTGCTCTCAGTTTTTTGAGGTAAAAAAAAAAATTTGATGTGTCATCTAAGTGAAACCCCTGCCAGAAATCCGTATGGTTTTTCACAAAGGTATTCATTTAGGTGGCAATTCCCCCCCAAGTATTTTTTTTCACATGCATCTTTTGCTTCTTTTTTTACATTAAAGTCGAGTTCAGAATGTATTTCATGAAGAATCTACATTCAAAACCCTGCAAAAAAACTTGTTTCATGAGCAGTTTCCCACCAAAATCAAAAGGAAGCATATTCAAGAAGCCCTACTTTCTAATAGGAGAGGGTACACAAACGGCAGGTATCACGCATCTGTCCTATTTAATAAAAAAGCTACATTTGTGCAATACCTGCCACCTTTGATACGTGTTGATCATGTTCACAAGCCAGCAGAAATTTGTAGCCCTGACATCACCAGTACTACTTGTCTCCCGATGCGAAAGTGAGCAAATCCCGATTGTCCCTTTTTTAATTATTTAATTATTGTGCTTTTCATTAGAGGTCCATATAGAATGAAGATTCCCCCACCAGCCACCATTGTTGAGGACAGTTCAATTCATACTTAGACCTCTAGGTGTAGTCATTTCTTTTTCATCTTTTTGAACAATTGTGGAAGACTTTATCCGATCCTCTAGATGCAATTCCGAAATCCGTATTGGCAGTTTACGGTAATATCATCCAGTCCACTGGGATCTCACACTATTGGGATCACATGTAGACCATTATGATTTAGTCTAGAGATGTTCTTCTGCATACCGTGTTTCCCCAATAATAAGACAGGGTCTTTTATATTATCTTTTTGCTCCGAAAGATGGGTTAGGGCTTTTTTATTTTATTCCCATGATCGACAATCTACATTTATCCTTGAACCAAAAAAATCTTAATTTATTCAAATATAATCATGGCATTACACACTGCAAATTCTCATGTTTATACACACGCTGCACATATACATACATACATACATACACACTCACACACGTGATATTTATTCACACTTCATGTGTATGTATACGTATTATATCTATATATAATATTATAATATGCAGTACATACTAGCCTGTCTCCTCTTCAGTTCCTCTAGACTCTCACAGTTAAAGGAACTTTGGTGACAACAAGGTCACATGTCAATCTTGTCATCAAAGGTCCTTAAGCAGTCTTAAGTTCGGCATAAGAATGCTGAGGGTCCCTAAGAGAGTGGGGGCCCTGGGTAATTGCCCAGTTTTCTACCCCATGCTATCCCTGACTGTAACTAGTGCTACTTTTTGGAGAAGGGCTTATATATTACAAGCATACTCCCAAAATTCTCTAAAATCATGCTAGGTCTTATTTTCATTTTTTTTAATTTTAGACCTTATCGAATGCTGTGTGTATAGTACCCAATGAAGATTTTGTGGCAGCACATGTAGCCCCATACTGGGGAGCACAGATTACATACGCTATAATTCATTCAATGCTATAAGATCGCAGCGATTGCACAGTTCCATTCGGGACAAGATGGAGGACGACATGTTATATTGACTCTATATATTTTCATTTAAAAATAAAAAGTAATGCTTTTATCGATTTGTGCATTTGCAATGAGCAATTCACTTTGCCTGGAAAAGAACAAACAATATGGATTGATACAACCCCAATGTAACATGGACACAATGGGAAGACCAGTTCTGTTGTGTTTTAGAGATATTCCATAGCAAAGCATTTAAACATATGAAGCAGCTATAAACTATGAAATGTGCAGTTGACTTGTATACTATATGTTCTCAGTGTTGCCCCTAAGTTATTGTTCTGTGGATTAGATGCTGAGGGGGTCACTGACTGCGCAGAACTGCAATATATTTTATTTTTGGCTAGGTGCCTGATCGAATTATAAAACTGTTGTCCCTAACAACTTTAGTGCGTCACTTCTGGGTACATAAGAAGGCTGGGAAAAACTATTGGACATAACCTATAAATTCAATTGACTATACCACGTCATGCTGTCGTGACCTGCAGAACAAGCAAGCAAGATCTAACCTCTGCAGATCATAGCCTTCAGCTAAAATTAGCAGGGAAACATCCCAAGAGTAGGTGCTTCCCCCAGCTCATATCCCTGCCCAGTTGCCAAACTATGGCTGATCATGACGTCTGCCCGTCTGTATAAAAAGCAGGGGTTTGTCTATGCTTTATATAAATATATATTTTTGATTTTTTGTTTTAATGGCAGATTCTCAGGTTTGTATTAAATAGGTAATGGTTATACAGAAATTGCAAATATCTTATCTGCCCCTTCCTCAGATGTTAGAAAGCGATACAAATATTAATATCATGTATAATTATCTGTAGATGGCATCTTTAAAAAAAAAAAAAATCCATTCCAAATTATCCAATATTTCATAGATGCCTGATATTAAGATTGTAGGAATCTTTGAACTACAACAATGTAAGCAAACTACAGACTTTTTTTTCTGTGTTTTCTTGGAAAGTTGTCAGATTTGCAAAAATTTCTCTGAACGGTGCCAAAGCAGGTTCTCTTTATAGAGCCCTTTCATGCTGGAAACCAGGAATTCACAAAGTGATCTTATTTATAACTGAGATATCAGAAGATCATGTTTTTTTTAACCACATATGGTCTCAAAAAGTTTTGACAATTTATTTTTTTTTTCCCCTTCCTATATCCAAGGAGCCCTAACTGGTTTTTATACTTCCATTATCATAAGCCAGGTTTCACATTAGCGTATGGGCGGTTTTTAGACCGTGCGGCGAGCGCACCAAAATGCAACACGTTGCATTTGGCGCAGGTCGCCGCACCATCAAAAAGATGCGTGCGGCGGCAAAAGCATACCTGCGCATGGCCTGCGTACCCAATGGTAAAGATAGGGTACGCAGGCCACATGCAGCGTCATGCACCCATAGGCGCGGCTGACCAGAGGGGGCACGGCAGGGGCGGAGCTTTACGCCGGGTGTCCGCTGCACCTCCAAATGCTAATATGAAACTAGCCTTACCTTAGTTGGCTTGTTTTTTGCTTTTTTTGATGAGTTGCAGTTTTGAGTGATGCCATTCATTTTAGGTCAGAATAATTACAACAATACTAAACTTGACCAGTTATTTTCTTGTTATGGTGGTTAAAAAAAAATCTGCCTTTTTTTTTTTTTATAAAATATATTTCCTTTGACCCATAATGATGCGTTTTTTTGTTTGCACGCTTTTTTAAAAAAAAAAAATGCAATTCTGATGTTTCAATGTTTTGTTTTTGCCTTTTAATATATGCATTCATTAATTTCTATTTTTATCAACCTTTTTTGACATGATTCAAAATGTTTGCTTTTTTAAATGTCTTAATTTTAAATATGGAAAAATGTGTGTTTATAATACATTATATTACATTTTTAAAAAATGTTTCTTTATTTCACTTGAGACTAGAACAAGCTACCTCTGAAATTCCATGGAATCACAGATTTTAGGAAATTCAACTTAATGCGGATCGATCCACTCATCTCAATTTATGACCAAATAGAAATTCTGCTATTAGCCCTTGAGTCACAGCTTCCATTAAGCTTTGCCAGAACACCATTACTTGTAGCATCCTCTACAGCTAGTAGATATAGGAGATTTCTTGCATGGTAACCACTGTTCTAATGTAAGGAAAATTATTTTGGCTCTCGTGACTCCCAATTCTCCAGACATAAAATGGAAGCGATATTAACATCAGGGATCTTAAATATTATCATTCGAAATGTTAAAATATTTTTGCTGATGTGTGGGAACAAGCAGCTGTAGAACAGAAGATTAGCCTTAACGGTAAGTACGTTAATGACTTAAAATCTGCATTAGGGTATGTTCACACAATGTGATCATGCAGTGTATTTGTGCCACAATATTTCTGGGCATGCTGTAAAATTGTGGCAAAAACTATGTATTTTTTTCTGCGACTTTAGATGATTGCACCAAACAAGCACAACACAATTGTGTTGTGTGGACCTGTCCTCTGAATTTCTCCTGTAAATGCACCTACTGTTTGGGTGTAGATGGGCCCCCTGCTTAGGTAAAGCATGGGTACTTCCTTTTAAAGGCTTGTTCAGGCAACCGTTAAAAATCTGACGAGTGCTATCAATAGTTTTGACAGATGGCACTCATCTCCATGTTATGCATTGAGGCCATGCACATGCCCAGTTATTTTGCCTCCGTACGAGGAAAAAAAAAATCACAGCATGCAGAACTTGCCTCCAATAATCGGTTTGCACTTGGCAGTTCATGTCTATGGGTCCCTCAGAAAAATCAGATCAAACTCTGATGGCATCCAAATGCAGTACAGTTTTTTTTGGACTGACAGAATAGAGATGATGAACTTTTTTTTTTTTTTTTTTTTTAATTCTCCACATCTGAAAAATTTGGATCACACTCTCATCAGTGCAATTACCATAATAGGACCGATTTTTCTCGCACAAGAAAAAAATGGTTGTGTGACCTTAGCCTAAGAGTCAGTAGTAATAGCTTTAGTACATGCACAAAATAGAAAAATGAGGGTAGCACTCACCGACCCATAAAATCCACTTTATTTCACTTTATTTTATTTCATCAATTTGCTGATTCCAAGTGATCACAATAATGTAACATCTTTTCTGTGTTAAAGCAGATAGAAAATTAGTATTGTGCTCATTAAATGGTGAGACTTAAGGGGGAAAAAACACTTTTCTGGCATTTTTTTCCCATCTGTGTCTGTCACTCATTTTTGTCTAATGTTAAAATAAGAACTTTGGAGGGTTGGCAAGACGTGTTTTACACAGGACAAGAAAATATTGCATTCAATGACTTATTTATCAATTGTGTATGAGTTTGGGATAATGAGATCCATTTTGATGTCCAATTTATTTTTTCTGATCAAATGACTTTGGACATGGGCCTAAGAAGGTTCTATGCAGAGTGGAGACCCGATACTGAGAGAACTGGTTTTGCTTCTCATTTTACTTAGTTCAAGTATGATGCATTGTTGCTGTTCCTGGGAAATATTTCTAACATTTCTGTCCAGTTAGTCGGCTTTGCTGATGGATTAATTTTGTTCTTTCTGTATCAAAACATTTGAAAAGGTCAAGTGGGTAATGAATGCAGATGTGGCTGGAGTGTTCTGTGACTAGGATCTCTTTTATGTCATTAAAAGCAGAATAATTCGTATTTCTTTTTTCAAGTCATAGCTAAAAATCCTTAACTTTAGATAATTATTTCACATTTGTTTAGTGTTTCGGAAATAAGAATTTCCAACGTTCAGCTTATGTGGATTAGTGTGCTGCAGATGACTGTACTAACAATCTATGAAACCCTTGCACTGCTTACTTTGCCAGGATGAAGCAGAAAGGCAGACATATTTTCCTACAACCACCTTGCTGAACATCAAAAATCAAACG
Organism: Dendrobates tinctorius; assembly: GCF_039654945.1. Lineage (NCBI taxonomy): Eukaryota > Metazoa > Chordata > Amphibia > Anura > Dendrobatidae > Dendrobates > Dendrobates tinctorius. Next base: position 1,158,897 of record NW_027361853.1, on the reverse strand, counting down.
CATTTGATGAATTCCAAAAACAGTGCGCCTCTTGTACTTGGGGTATGTGAGGTCATGCAAGATCAATTGAGAAATATAATGCTGTTCCTTGAAGCAGACTTTTCTTTGCTCACAACTTCTTAGGAAACGCCATTACATGATCACAAGAAACGTTCACATTGTATGGTATTGTAGGGTATGGAAGAAGATGAAAACTATGCCGACGTTCTCCCTTGAAGACATGTGTCTAAATTATTTGCGATTGTGTTCTGCCCAGCAGCAAGGAGTTAACAGGCATTGTAAGGGTTGATAGCTGAATGGGAGTGGTTAAAGTGAAGGGATAGACTGTTTCTTGTCAGGATGGCAGATGGGGCCCAGCATGCACCAGAGGCAGACCTAAGGTATGACCAGAGAGCAGAACCCCATTAAGTGGGCGTCCTTTAAGTGAGAGGATACCAAAGTAACAGATGGTGAGCTCCAGAGTAGAGGCGAAGAAAAGTGAAACGACTGAGAAATTTACCGGAGACTAAATCTGAGGCAGGAGGCCTAAAATAGTAACATAGTAACATAGTTATTAAGGTTGAAGGAAGACTTTAAGTCCATCTAGTTCAACCCATATCCTATCCTAACTTGCCCTAACAGGTTGATCCAGAGAAAGGCAAAAAAAACCCATGTGGCAAACAGTAAGATTCACTTTGGGGGAAAAAATTCCTTCCCGACTCAACATACGGCAATCAGACTAGCTCCCTGGATCAACGCAATATTAAGGAAACTAGTGTATATACCCTGTAATATTATACTTTTCAAGAAAGGCATCCAGTCCCTTCTTAAATTTTAGTAGGGAATCACTCATTACAACATCAAATGGCAGAGTCCCATAGTCTCACTGCTCTTACAGTAAATAATCTGCGTCTGTGAGTATGCTTAAACCTTCTTTCCTCCAGACGTAGAGGATGCCCCCTTGTCCCCGTCACAGGTCTAAGAGTAAAAAGATCATTAGAAAGGTCTTTGTACTGTCCCTGCATATATTTATACATTGTAATAAGATCACCCCTAAGCCTTCGATTTTCCAAACTAAATAACGCCAAGTGTAATAACCTGTCTTGGTATTGCAAACCCCCCAGTTCCATAATAACCTTGGTCGCTCTTCTCTGCACCTGCTCCAGTTCAGCTATGTCTTTCTTATACACCGGAGACCAGAACTGTACACAGTATTCTAAGTGTGGTCGCACTAGTGACTTATATAGAAGTAAAATCATGTTCTCCTCATGAGCATCTATGCCTCTCAATGTATCCCATTATTTTATTTGCCTTTGCAGCAGCTGCCTGACACTGGCCACTAAATGTAAGTTTGTCGTCCACCCATACACCCAGGTCTTTTTCAGTGACCGTTTTGCCCAGTGTTTTACAATTAAGCACATAATTATACATCTTGTTCGTTCTACCCAAGTGCATGACCTTACATTTATCCCCATTAAACCTCATTTGCCATTTATAAGCCCAAGCTTCTAGTTTATATAAATCCTCCTGTAATATAAAATTGCCCTCCTCTGTATTTATTACCCTGCAGAGTGTAGTGTCATCTGCAAATATTGAAATTCTACTCTCTGCCTCCTACAAGGTCATTAATATGTTAAAAAGAAGCAGGCCCAAAACTGACCCCTGTGGTACCCCACTGCTAACCGTGACGGTACAGTCCCGAGTTCGTAGGCTGAAGAGGTAACTGGTTGAATCAGAGAAGGGAATGCAAGATGAGAAGAGTGCCCTGGGCGATAGTTCCAAGGCATCGGGGAACCAGAGAAGCCAAGTAAAGACCATAGTGGCACAAGTAGCTCTCCTAATGGGAAAAGGAAGCTGGTTTAGAATTAGAGCTCTCGCTTACTGAACTGTAGTGTCGTTATTGGGGACAAGGGAAGCTCCTGAAGCACTGTGCTGGATTGTGATGAAGGCAAAAGAACTAATTGAGGCAGAACCATGTGCGTTTAAGCACTAAAGAGAGAATATGTATAAAGTTGTTCCTTGTGTTAAGAGATACGTCCATGAAGATTTGTACCCGCTATCCACTGTACATACTCCTAGGCACACTATTCTTTAGTTAAAGACAGTTTATTTTTAAGTGGTAGTCTCCCTCATTGAATTCCATAACAACATCCTATCCTGGCCATCCTAAGTCACCAGCACCATGCAGCCTACAAGGGTGTAGTGCCCTCATAGATGAAGTTCACACACCCAGACAGGATCCCCATTTCCATGTAGCATCCCGGGATGTGGAAAGAGTACCTTTCCGACAGCTACTGCCCCAAGCCATGCAATAGATAAGCCAACCACAATTTAACTAGATTCTTGATCTGTCTATGGACAGTGGACCAATGTACAAAGTACACAACTTTATCTATTGTGTCCAGTGCAAGCCAGGTAATAAAGTGCGCAAATTATGGCTAGCAACCCAACTTGAAACTAAAAAACCCTATGGCTTTTAAAGCCTTAAGCGGAATCTTTTACCTCCAGAAACACTATTTACTTGTGGATCTATTGGTAAACTGTAGGTAAATAACATTTAAACTATGCCTGGCTGCCTTAGTGGCGCAGCAACTACAGGAAAAAATTAAGTTTATATTCTCCTTGGCTGTCAATCTGTAGGGAAATAACAGCTGCACCCACTGTATAGCGTGTGACTGTATCGGTTCCTTGCCCCACTGCAATGACTGGAAGTGAGTGGCTGAAGGAAGAATAAAACTACATTTCCTCTTTGAAGCTGCTGCTCAGTTAAAGCACCACTCCAGTGCTAAAGAAAAAAACACGCTGGAGTGGTACATGAAACACTACCTGCAGATTACACCTATAGCTGAAGGGCAGATACTGAGAGTCGGGAGCACCTGTGCAAGATGTGTGTTCAGGTCCCTCTCATTTAGCAACAAAGCTGCAGGTTGTTTATACAAGGTGTATACATATTACATAGTTTACTCTTTATGTATAGCACTGTCCCTTATATCATCTGATATAGCATAGTTATGTGCAGCACCATCCTTTATTCTGTATCATCCTTTATCTGGTATGACTGTAATGCCAGACTGAGAGCCTATGAGGAGGGGCAAAAGATTTGGGGGTTGGTCTCTGTTACAGAATAAATTACAGGCCGCATGGGAGAGACCATACACTGTACACAAGCGGCTAAATGATAACTATGTGGTGATCATAGATGAGCATGCAAAGTGTCAGAAAATATTCCATGTAAATTTGTTGAAGGCTCATCATGACAGGGAGGCCTTTGTATTACCTGTCTGTAGCCTGCCTGAAGAGGGGGAGGCTGATCTGATACTAGTTGTGGGGGCTGGGACTCGGTATATGGAGTCCATGTAGTCAGCAGCGTTTAACCCAGAGCTATCCCACAGTCAGAGGTTGGAGCTGATGGGGGTGCTCAGCGAGTTCACAGAAGTCTTCACAGGGAAGCCTAGGAGGACTCGCTTAGCATCTCACCATGTGGACGCTGGTGCTAATCCCCCAGTAGGACAGTCTGCATACCGGGAGTCAGCAGAGCTGAAGGCACACATAAGGAAACAGGTAGATGAGATACCCTCACGGTACCAGATACGCGCTCGGGAGCTGACCTGTAAGTCAACCCCTATGCACATTCATAAGGAGGGAGGTGTAGCGAAATATGTATAGGAATGGATGTATGTGTAATAAACTGCAAGTACTGAGGATGTCGCCATGGATTCGAGACAGACCAAGAGTTAAAGGTTTATTTACAGGGATTTTTTCTCTCCATGCAGGGAGGAGCAGAAGGGGGATAAATGTAACAGTAGAAAACAGTCATATAACACAGTGGAACAGTAGAAAGAAATAAGGCAGTTATGCAGGCGTTGAAACAGTTAAAACTCGGGGAAAGCTTGATTGAAGGGTCTACTTCTCCCACATTGGCACGGACAACAGTGGCACTTCCAGTCTCTCCTCTGAATGAAGTTAGGACCTCAGGGGTTAATGCAAGGCGCAGAGAAATGCTGTGAACCTGAGTCTCCCCTGCTCTGAGTCTCTGCATGATACACCGTCTGACTCTCCTCAGGAACAATGCTGTGCACACTGGGAAGTCTCTTTACCACACTCAGGGGCCCTGGTGTTATGATTCGGTCACCGAGGAAGATTATCGGGGAATCTCCTAAGCAACCAGGAAATGAGAGAGGTTGGCAACTTAGCGGATTGCAGACCCCTAAATCTAACTACACAACTAGTATTAGCTGTGGGACGTGCTTACGATGCCCTAGACGCCTCGGCACAGCCAAAGAGTTAACTAAGCCAAAAACAAGAAATGGGAAAGCTAGACTGCCCCGGAGTAGAACCCCAAAGGAATATATAGCCCCCAAACATATATTGTCAGTGAGACAAGATGAGGCACAAACGCAGGCAGAAAATAGAGTGAGCAAATGATGGGACTCAAACTGTCTAGATAGGACAGGACAGAAAAGATACTGTCTGCAATCACGCAAAAACCCTAAAAAATCCAATACATCTGATATACAAAAACACTGAGGCCACATGACCTCTCCCCCACAAATCAGAATTCTGGTGTGAACTGGAAGCAAAGCAAAAGATACTAATATAACAGGGAATTAGCAACGCTGAACAGAAAGACATAAGCTGTGACATATGAGCGGGGTCCAGCACAAATCCCAGCAGGGAATAATGCTGAACCCACACAGCCAAGCAGAAAGCAGAGTAAGGCAAAAACTATATCAAATGCAAAAGATTCCAGCAAACAAATAACTTATCTGAATGATGCAATACCAAAGAGGGGGAAAAACCAGACTTCACAATGCACAGGAAGAGAAACCAAATCAACAGCAGCAACTGACGGAAGCTTGCTCACTTAAATACTCCCAGTCTATAACCCCTGACTTCCAATCATCTTCAGGTGATAGACTTCTGTCAACATGAGCAGCTCCACTACCCGCATCAACCACCAGAGGGAGTCCTGACTCAGAAGTCAGATCAAGAGAGTTCTCAACAGTAACCCCCCCCTTGAGGAGGGGGCACCGAACCCTCATCCACGCCACCAGGCCGATCAGGATGGGCCTGGTGAAAAGCACCAACCAATCTCTCGTCAAGAATGTCAGAAGCAGAGACCCAAGAATTATCCTCCTGGCCATAACCTTTCCAATTGACCAAGTACTGGAGTCTCCGTCTAGCCATACATGAATCCAATATCTTCTCTACCTCATACTCCAGATTACCCTTAACAATACAGGATCTGGGGGTGCAGCCATGGGAACCACTGGCTCCACAAACCTTTTCATCAAAGATTTATGAAAAACGTTGTGAATCTTAAACGTTCCTGGAAGAGCCAAACGGTAAGAAACTGGATTAAGGACTTCCAAAACCTTATAAGGTCCAATGAAATTTGGCTTGAGTTTTGGAGACGCAACTTTCATAGGAATATTTTTTGAGGACAGCCAAACCATGTCACCCACTTTAAACTGGGGACCAGTGGTCCTATGCTGGTTGGCAAACCGTTGGGCCTTCTCCTGAGAATGAGACAACTTATCTACTACTTGATCCCAAATCTCTCTACCACAGAATCCACACCTGGGCAGGCCGAAGCCTCCACCTGCCCTGAAGAAAAACGAGGATGAAACCCAAAGTTGCAGAAAAAAGGAGACCTCAAAGTGGCAGAACTAGCCCTATTATTTAGAGCAAATTCAGCCAAGGACAAAAATGAGACCCAGTCATCTTGATCAGCAGATATAAAACATCTCAAATAAGTTTCCAAAGTCTGGTTTGTTCTCTCAGTTTGCCCATTGGTCTGAGGATGAAATGCAGAAGAGAAAGACAACTGAATTTCCAGTTTAGAAAAAAAGTCTCCAAAATCTGGAAACAAACTGTACTCCTCTGTCCGACACAATGTTCTCAGTAATACCGTGCAAACGAACCACCTATTGTAAAATCAAGGGCACCAACTCAGAAGAAGATGGCAACTTTGGGAGTGGTATGAGATGGACCATCTTACAAAATCTATCACAGATCATCCAGATAACCATCATTCTCTGAGCAACAGGGAGATGAGAAATAAAATCCATTGTAATATGGGTCCATGGCCTCCTTGGCACCGGCAGGGGCATTAACAAACCACTAGAACGAGAACAGGGTTTGGGCAGAGAACAAGTCCCACAGGACTGCACAAAATTCCTGACATGACGAGATAAAGCAGGCCACCAAAAAGACCAACTCGCCAAGTCTCTGGTACCAAAAATACCTGGATGACCAGCTAACGCGGAGCAGTGAATTTTAGATATTACTCTTCTCCTCCACTGGTCAGGGACTTACAATTTCCCCATAGGGCATCATTCAGGTTTGTCCTCCTGAAATTCCTCAAGGGCAAGCCTCAATTCAGGTAGAAAGGACCACACCCTCATTTAGAATGGTAGGTTTGGTCACATCAAGAGAATCCGCAAAGAAACTCCTAGAGAGGGCATCCGCCTTAACATTCTTAGTGCCCGGAAGAAAGGAGACCACAAAAATAAAACGTGTGAAAAACAAGGCCCACCTAGCCTGTCTAGGGTTCAATCGCTTGGCTGTTTCGCGATGCATCAGGTTCTTGTGGTCGGTAAGGACCACAACTTGATGTCTGGCTCCCTCCAACCAATGTCTCCACTGTTGTGAGTTCATTCTCCCCTTCACCTTTGATGCCTGATTAACTCCCTCTGCTGGTGAAGAGAGGTAGTGAAATTGATTGGGATGGGAAGAACCTGTCATCTGAACAGGTGGAGTGTGATTGGACATCTGGAATTTCTGAGTGGATATAAGGCAGCCGACGCCCTGCAGGGCTGCTGGTGATCCTTTCTGCTCTGAGCTCTTGCATCCAGTTTAGTTCCTGTCTATTAAAAGCTAAGTTTTTGCCCTGCTATTATTCCATGACATTTTGTCTAGTTTCCTTAGTGTTTGTATTCACCCAGTCCTGGTTGGGACTGGCTGAATTCCATCTCTGATCAGTTGATCTCTTTGCTCTGTTTCCAGAATATACCTGAGTGCTGATATAGTGATTTTGAAGTCTAGCGACTTCAGGGCCTTTTTCCCTATCAGACGGTTGGGACATTTTTGGTAGGGTTTTTTGCGGATTGCAGCCAGCATCTTTTCTGTCCTATCCTATCTAGTTAGTTGGGCCCCATCGTTTGCTCAGCCTGTCTTTCTGTCTGTTTGTGTTTTTCATCTGTTTTTCACCGACAATACATGTTGGGGGCCGTCTATTGCTTTGGGGTCTGCTCTGGGGCAGTTTAGATTTCCCCTTTCCTTCTTTAGGCTTATGTAGTTCTCCGGCTGTGACGAGGGGTCTAGGGCACCGTAGGAACCCCCCACGGCTACTGTTAGTTGTGGTGTATAGGATCAGGGGTCTGCAATCCGATAGCTACCAACCTCTCTGGTTTTCTGGACTTAGCTTGTATTTTTGTTTTCTCCTCCTCTGGTGACTCATTCATAACACTCCACTCTTCAAAAGCCCTCTTCATGGCCAACAATTCCCGATTCCTCACATCATAGTTACGTTCAGATGGGGAAAATTTTTGAGAAAAGAAGGCACAAGGATTCATTTTAGAGGTTACCGGATCTCTTTGAGACATAACGGCTCCTGCACCCATCTCAGAAGCATCTATCTCCACCTGAAATGGGAGATAAACATCAGGTTGCCGTAAGACCGGAGCAGCAGTGAATCTCCGTTTAAGCTCCTGGAACGTTGAGACTGCCTCTGGAGACGAATTCACCACATCAGCGCCCTTTTTAGTCAAATCAATCAGTGGTTTTACAATACCAGAAAAATTACTTATGAATTTACGGTAGAAATTAGCAAAACCCAAAAATTTCTGGAGGGCTCAATGAAGTGGGCTGAACCCAATCATAAATGGCCTGGACCTTGGCCGGGTCCATTTCAATAGCAGACGGAGACAAAATGAATCCCAAAAACAAAATCTTTTGTACGCCAAAGAGACATTTCGATCCCTTAACATACAGAGCGTTTTCTCTCAAAATCCGGAACAGTCCGTACATTTTCCACATGAGAATCCCAATCACTAGAAAAAAATCAAAATATCCAAATAAATGATCAAAAACTTTATCCACAAAGTCCCGTAAAATATCGTACATGAAAGATTGGAAGATGGAAGGGGCATTAGTGAGCCCAAAAGGTATCACTAGGTACTCAATATGTCCCTCAGGAGTATTAAACGCTGTCTTCCATTCATCACCGTGCTTGATGCGAATAAGATTATACGCCCCCCTAAGGTCAAGCTTGGTAAACCAACTAGCACTTTTCACTCTGGAAAATATATCAGAAATCAGGGGTAACGGATACTGATATTTAACAGTGATTTTATTAAGAGAACGATAATCAATACATGGCCTTAATGAACCATCTTTCTTGGCCACAAAAAAACAGCACCTAGAGGTGAAGAGAATGGTCTGATATGACCCTTCTCCAATGACTCCTTGACATAAGATCGCATAGCATCATGTTCAGGTACAGATAAATTGAAGAGCCGACCCTTGGGAAATTTACAACCGGACACTAACTCGATCACGCAATCATAACTCCTAAGAGGAGGCAAAGAAGCAGACTTACTACTCTAACTAAATGCATCAGAAAAATTAGCCAAATAATCAGGAACATCATGAGACTGGGGAGAGGTGGAGAAAACAGGAGTGTCACTAAGAACACATTGACAACCCCAACTCACCACAGACACAGATTTCCAATCCAAGACAGGATTATGGGTCTGCAACCTAGGAAAATCCAAAACAATAATGTCATGTAAATTATGCAACACCAAAAATGTACAATTCTCTTGGTGGTCCGGGGTGACCCGCATTATCACCTGGGTCCAAAACTGGGGTTTATTCTCCGCCAAGGGGGTAGCATCAATACCTCTCAAAGGAATTGGGGTCTGCAGGGGTATCATGGGAAACCCACAATGTTTGGCAAAGTCAAAATTCATCAGATTCAGAGCTGCTCTTGAATCAACAAAAGCTTTAGCAGAAAATGAAGACAAGAAGCAGATCAAGGAAACCACCAAAAGGAATTTAGGCTGTACACTGCCCATAGCAAATGAGTGGGCAAAAGGCTTTTCCCACTTAGGGCAAACAGCATGAGAGGCGTCCCCACAAAAGAAGCATAACTTTTTACGCCTTCTAAACTCTTGACGTTGCGCCCTAGACAAAACCCTATCACATTGCATGGGCTCATAAGTTTGTTCAAAAGGCAGCACTGCCTTTCGCATAGTTTTACGTTCACGTAAACTTCGATCAATTTGAATGACTAATGGCATAGTCATTAAGACCAGAGGGGACCGGAAATCCCACCATAGCATCTTTTACAGTTTCTGCCAAACCTTTCCGAAAGAGAGCTGCTAGGGCGTCATCATTCCATTTAGTGAGGACCGCCCACTTTCGGAAATTTTGACAATATAACTGCCGCATCCTGACCTTGATTCAATGCCAATAAGGTTTTCTCAGCTTGATTAATAGCATTAGGTTCATCATACAACAACCCCAAAGCTTGGAAAAATGCATCCACATCAGCCGAAATAGGATTCCCAGGTGTCAGAGAAAAAGCCCAATCCTGGGGATCACCGCGCAACAGGGAGATGACAATTTTAACCTGCTGCACCAAGTTCCCCGAGGAGTTAAGTTTTAAGGCTAAAAACAGTTAAGAATTATTCTTAAAGTTCAAAAATTTAGATCGATCCCCAGAAAATACATCAGGAATAGGAATTTTTGGTATTTTTATTTATATAGCACCATTGGATACACATACAGATTACAGATATCACTTACAGCAAACAAACTAACAATCACAGACTGTTATAGAGGGGAGAAAGGACCCTGCCCTTTCAGGCTTACATGCTACAGGATGGTGGGGAAGGTGATAGTTTGGAGGGTTACAGCAGTTACAGTCATGGTGAGGCTGTAGCTCCAGTAGTGGTGAGGAGGCAGCGGGGATCACTGCAGGCTGTGGGCTTTCCTGAAGAGGTGGGTTTTCAGGTTCCGTCTGAAGGATCCGAGTGTGTTTGATAGCCGGACGTGTTGGGGCAGGGAATTCCAGAGGATAGGGCTAATCAGGAGAAGTCTTGGAGGCGGTTGGGTGAGGAGCGAATAAGTGTGGAGGAGAGAAGGAGGTCTTGGGAGGACCAGAGATTCCTTGAGGGAAGGTATCTGGAGATTAGTTCAGAGATGTATGGAGGAGACAGGTTGTAGATGGCCTTGTAGGTCAATATTAGTAATTTGAACTGGATACGTTGAGGGAATGGGAGCCAGTGAAGAGATTTGCAGAGGGGAGAAATGGAGGAGTAGCGAGGAGAGAGATGAATTAGTCGGGCGACAGAGTTGAGAAAGGACTGGAGAGGTGCAAGGGTGTTAGCAGGGAGGCCACAGAAAAGGATGTTGCAATAGTCGAGGCAGGAGATGAGGGCATGCACAAGCATTTTAGTAGATTGAGGGTGGAGGAAGGAACGGATTCTGGAAATATTTTTGAGCTGGAGGCGACAGTAGGTGGAGAGAGCTTGGATGTGCAGTTTGAAGGACAGGGCAGAGTCGAGGGTTTCTCTGAGGCAGCGGACCTCCGGTACGGGGGAAAGCGTGATGTTGTCAATTGTTATAGAAGCGAATGGGAGCAGCGATATTGGGCGATAGCTGGACGTGGCTGTTGGATCGAGGGTTGGCTTTTTAAGGATAGGTGTGATTGTGGCATGTTTGAAAGCAGAAGGGAAGGTACCAGAAGTTAGTGATAAGTTGAAGAGGTGGGTTAGGGATGGGATAAGTGTGGTGGTGAGTTTGGGGAGGAGATGGGATGGGGGTCAAGTGCACAGGTTGTGAGTTGCGATTTGGAGAAGAGGCGATTAAGCTCCTTCAGTGATGTTGGAGAGAGGTTATGGGGTTTGGGCGTTGGTCTGGTATACAAAGGGGTTGAGGTGGTTGAGCAATAAAGACTTGCCGTGTTTGGTCTATCTTGTTTTTGAAGTGTGCGGCAAAGTCCTCGGCAGAGATTAGGGAAGTCGGAGGTGGCAGTGGTGGGCGGAGGAGGGCGTAAAAGGATTGAACAACTGTTTGGGGTTGTGGGATAAGGAAGATACAAGGGATGTAAAGAAGGCCTGTTTAACAGAGGTGAGAGCTGATTTGAATGCAAGTGTTGCTTGTTTGAGTGCAGTGAAGTCGTCTTGCAAATGTGTTTTCTTCCAGCGCCTTTCTGCAATTCTGGATGCTTGCCGAAGCTTTTTAGTGGTGTTATTGTGCCAGGGTTGTCTATTGGTTCATCGCACTCTGTTATGCATGACCGGGGCGGCTGAGTCGATGGCTGATGCAAGAGTGGCATTGTAGAAACTAGTGGCAGTGTCAGTGTTGTGGAGTGAAGCTATGGAGGACAGTGGTAGAATAGAGTCAGAGAGTGTGCGAGTGTCTAGATGTGCAAGGTTTCTGCGGGGGAGCGCATGCTGCTGGACATGGGTGACAGGTGAGGAGAACAGGGATGAGAAAGTGAGTAGATGGTGGTCAGATAAAGGGAGGGGGGGGTGGTGAAGTTAGAAAGAGAGCAGAGGTGGGTGAAGACCAGGTCTAATGTATGTCAATCTGTGTGGGTGGCTGAGGAGGACCACTGAGTAAGTCCAAAGGATGAAGTATGGGACAGGAGTTTGGAGGCTGCTGACTGGTGGGTGTCAATGGGGATGTTGAAGTCACCCATGATGATGGTGCGAATGTCAGCAGAGAGGAAGTGAAGGAGCCAGGTAGAGAATTGGTCGGGCCTGGAGGTCGGTATATGACGGCCACTTGGAGGTTGAAGGGAAAATAGATGCGGATGGAGTGGACTTCAAAAGAGGGATGGACAAGGGAGGGAAGAGGTGGGATTGGGCTGAAGGTGCAGTTGGAAGAAAGGAGAAGGCCCACTCCTCCGCCATGTCTGTTGCCAGGGTGAGGAGTGTGGGTAAAGTGGAGGCTGCCGTAACATAGCGCAGCAGCGGAGGCAGTGTCGGAGGGTGTCAGCCATGTTTCAGTGAGGCAGAGGAAGGAAAAGTTACGAGAGGTAAAGAGGTCATGAATCACATGGAGTTTATTGCAGACGGAGCGGGCATTCCAGAGTGATCCATATAGTGGGAGCAGGGTGGTGGTTGTCAGGGGCACGGATTAGAGGTGGAAAAGATTTCTGGTGTTTGTGTTGGTTTGGGAACGATAGAAGGAAGTAGTAATGGGAGGTATGAGCTGTGGGGGGCCAGGATTGGGAGATATGTTGCCAGCAGTGAGGAGAAGCAGAGAGAGGGAGAGCATGTGGGAGAAGGAGGGTGGGTGGCTTGTTTTGTATTTTATTAGGAGAGCTCTGAGGTTGAGGAGCAGGTCAGCTGAGGAGGTCAGGTGGGGAGGCAAGAGGGAAGGAGAGATTACTATTTGGTTAGCGGGTGCTGGGGTTTGTGGATAGCGAAGGAGAGTGAGGATTAAAGGAGTCAAAACAGTTACAGCGCATGTCATCATGGTAAGAGTAAGTTTGAAGGCAAAAGAAATTTTAGTACATTTAAATGCAGCGTTTAGGCTGGTTTCACATTTGCGTTTTTTTGCGCTGTAAAAAAACGCATACGTGCGCATGTGTTTTTTCCCCTATATTTAACATGGGTGCGCATACCTGCGCGCTGTCATGCGCATGTATGCGATTTTCATGCGCTGCATTTTTTTGGGGTGTGCGATTGTATTTTCCAGACGCAGCATGTTGCATTTTTTGGTCCTGCAAAAAAGCGCATGCGCACGTTTTGCGCTAAAAATGGCCATTATAGCCTATGGGTGCGCATATGTGCGCATTGGCATGCTTATGTATGCGTTTTTTTGCACATGCGTTTTTTTTTTACCATTAGTTTAGACAATGGAATTTAGGGGTTTGGGTAAAGTTAGGGTTAGTTAAGGGGGTTTAGGGTTAGGGTTATGGTTTGGTTAGGGGTTAGGGTCAGGGTTAGAGTTAGGGTCAGGGTTAGGGTCAGGGTTAGGGTTAAGTATGGTTTGGTTAAGGGTTAGGGTTAGGGTTAGGGTCAGGGTTAGGGTTAAGTATGGTTTGGTTAGGGGTTAGGGTTAGGGTTAGGGTCAGGGTTAGGGTTAGGGTCAGGGTTAGGGTCAGGGTTAGGGTTAAGTATGGTTTGGTTAAGGGTTAGGGTCAGGGTTAGGGTTAGGGTTAAGTATGGTTTGGTTAAGGGTTAGGGTCAGGGTTAGGGTTAAGGTTAAGTATGGTTTGGTTAAGGGTCAGGGTCAGGGTTAGGGTTAGGGTGAGGGTTAGGGTTAGGGTCAGGGTTAGTAAAGTCATGGTCTGGGTTAGTGTGAGGGGCCACCTAATGTTGGAAAAAAACGCAAACGCGGTAAAAACGCATAAAAACGCTGCGTTTTTTTCATGCATGCTCATAAAAATGCTTGAAAAAAACGCAGCAGTTGTATGCTTTTGTATGCGTTTTTTCAATGCGTTTTTCTGCGGGAAAAACGCGCTGCAAAAAAAAGCAAGTGTGAAACTAGCCTTAGTCGTACCTTCTGGTCACTTCAGGCATTATTTCAGATATTATCCTTAGACGACATCCTTGGAAAGACAGACCGAGGTCAGACAGACCTTAGAGTCTGAATTTATAAGAAGTCAATTGCACATCAAACAAGCCTGGTGTGATCAGAAGGAGGGAGGAGCAGTAGGGAGACTGGTCAGACACAGGAGATGATTAATTAGAACTCAGAGAAAAAAAAAACAAAAACAAATGGTTAGATCTAGAAGGACAGATAAAGCATTGATAGGAAACAGATCCAGGGGTGATTGATTGGGGTTCAGGAGAGATGGGTGATGAAGGTATTGCAGGCAGGACACATACCATTGATAGGAAACAGATACAGGAGTGATTAATTGGGGTTCAGGAGAGATGGGTGATGAAGGTATTGCAGGCAGGACACATACCTGAGGAAGAAGCAGATCGATTGTCAGATTGATAGTAATAATGAAGCATCTATAGCAGGGAGTTATTTTTCAGGCATTATTTCAGATATTATCCTTAGACGACATCCTTGGAAAGACAGACCGAGGCTGCAGATGATTGCGCGAGATAGGCAGAAATTCCCCGAACTTCACCAGCACGCTGCTCAACACGATCGGACAATTGCTTAGTCTCTATTAAAGAAAAAAATCCTCCTATGGTCCCCAGAGAAAAATTGAAAAAAAAATACAGAAAATTCTTACACTTTTTTTTACAATTTTTTCCTTCTTTAGAGTACCCTAGAGTCTACAGTTTTAGCTGGCGATTGTTATGATTCGGTCAGCGAGGAGGATTACCGGAGAATCAGCTAAGCAACCAGGAAACCAGAAAGGTTGGCAACTTAGCAGATTGCAGACCCCTAAACCTAACAACACAACTAGCATTAGCCGTGGGATGTGCCTACGATGCCCTAGACACCTCGGCACAGCCAAAGAGTTAACTAAGCCAAAAACAAGAAAGGGGAAAGCTAGACTGCCCCGGAGTAGAGCCCCAAAGGAATAGATAGCCCCCAAACATATATGGTCTGTGAGACAAGATGAGGCACAAAAGCAGGCAGGAATGATGCAAGACCAAGGAGGGGAAAAGGCAGACTTCACAATGCACAGGAAGAGAAACCAAATCACCAGTAGCAACTGAAGGAAGCTTGCTCACTTAAATCCTTCCATTCGGTAACCCCTGACTTCCAATCATCGTCTTCAGGTGATAGACTTCTGTCAACACGAGCCGCTCCACTACCCACATCAACCACTAGAGGGAGCCCCGACTCAGAAATCACATCAAGAGAGTTCACAACACCCTGGCTTGTAACTGCGGTCCCCAGGACTGCGCTCTCGTGTCACTATCTCTGCACTATCGGGTAAAGTCTCCTCTAGTCACTGAGGCTACCGGGTCGACGTACTCGCATGCGGTGCTCTCAACGCCTCGTCCTTCAGACTCGATCCCTTGACCTGGGGTTCTCTCTCTCTCTGGGAGCGTGGTGCTGCAGCTTGCTCTGTCTGGTGCACTCTGCCCTGTCTCTGGCGCGCTCTGTGCCTGGTGCGCTCTCCTTTCGCACCCTTTCCCTGCACAGCTTCCTGTCCAGCACTCCTCCTCTCTTGTGGCAGCCCCCCACAGTCACATGGTCCAGTCGGTCTGGGCCTGAATGTCTTCCACCCCGGCAACCCTGCTGTCTGGCTAGGTGGTTCCGGATACGGAGCAGGAAAGGTTACCACTTTTAGACTTTTCTTCCTCTTCACCCCCTTACATATGACTGCCAGTAATTACCATCTGTACTAGGCTGCAGGTCTCACAGGGGTCACAGAATGTTATCCTGAAAAGGCAGTCTCCTGTCTCCCCTCTCGCCAGGGGGCTTTACTGAGAACCACAAAGTGGAAACATTTCACACCTTTTAGTGTCTTTGATGGCGATATGCCAATAGCAGCATGACACTATCTAACTATGAGAAAGGTTACACAAAGAGTTTCAGGGAAAAATGTGTTCATTGGTAAGATAGCCATGGTCCAGGCACAAACCAGCAATTAAAATATTAACATGAGAGGCTGGTCTAGCAATCTGATCCCTAGACTAAGTCTATAAATTAGGCCTACACCCAAAGAAAGATATTCACTTGTGGGGGCAGTCTGGAAAGCTTATGTGAGCCATTCCATATTTCTCCCTCCCTCAGGGACAGGGTACCAGACTGCAACGTTCGATATTTCTGTAAGTTTTTTCCCTTTTATTTTCACTGTTTTGCATATTTGTATGTCACTTTTTATTTCAATATTTACTTATATCTTTTTATTGTAAGCACTGTACATTTTCTATTAAAGCTTAAAACTTTAAGTTGAACCTTGTATGCTCTAAAGAATCTATAGCCTTAAAGTGTGTGACTCTAGTGATTGGCAGACAATAGTAGTAATATTTCCGGGACTCTTCACCCGTGTGTTTGGTGAGTGGTGGCAGCGTGTATGAGCAGGGTGTGGGGTCTGTGTTGGGGTGTGATTTATGCTCCCACTGCAATGCTGGACTGAGTGAGAGGAGATAGATTAAACCTTGCAGGAGCAACCCCAAGTCATGTGCTGAGAAGCGGGTACGTGACATGTTGGTATTTAAACTTCTTGTTGCTCTGCCTTTTCTGAATCCTGCTTGATAATCTCGCAGTTCTTTGTCACAATAAGGCTGTCACCATCATTTGTGGAATCTTCAGTAGTATTTTGCTGGAATGAGAGAAAACCACCATAGTCTGATAGTTTCCACAGTTGGTAGCATCTCCATTTTTTGGAATAGGAATAAACACTAATCTTGTCCACTCCTTAGGCCATTTGCCAGTTGTCCAGATCTGTTGACCACAGGCATGTGATGACCTAAATAGCCGCTTCAGAATACTTTATTAGCTCTATTGGAATATTGTCACATCCAAGTGCTTTGTTTTTTGATTGAAGCTTTATCGCAGCAACAATTTCGTCTTTCAAGGTGTTCTGTTCACTGTCATTTCCAGACTTTTTTTTTTTTGCATCACTAAGTCATTCTTTTAAAGGTGCTCCATGTATTATTTCCATCTTTCCTTGATCTGTTCTGGCTCATTTTAGTTTGTTCCTGTTGGCATTTTTCAACATTCCCACTCTGGGTTGAAATTTTCGTAGTATATTTTTGATCTTTTGGAATGCCTTGCTGGTCTTGCCCTTCAGATATTCACACTCTATCTCGGTATATACATTTTGGTAATAAAGTTCTTAGCCTGCTCGAATGATTCTTATTTTGTCTGCTTCATGCTGCTTACCTTTTTTTTTTTTTTCTTTTACCATTCATCTTTCTTTGATAATTTTTAGGGTCTCTTCTATTAATTATAGCTGTGGTGTGGTCTCTTCTGTCTCGTTTGTCATTCTGGCTTCTTCAGTAATTATAGTCTTTAAGTTTTCTTTCATCCGTGTCTAGTGATCTAAATCAGTTGTGCAGACTGTTCCAAAAAACTTTGGGTATGTTGGTCAACTCGAAGTTGGAAACAATCTGTTCTTTAGTCTGCTTGAGCAGCTTAAGTCTAATCTTTGCTGTCAAATGTTCATGATCAGTCCCACAATCAGCTTCAAGTCTTGTTTTTGTGGTAATCGTCGACGATCTCCATCTTTGACGAACATATATGTTGTCAATCTGATTCTTACAGGCCACACTTGATGATCTCCATGTGTAGAGTCCCTGTTTGTGATATTGGAAGAAGGGGTTTATAATGGACAGTTGATTTGTCATACAAAAGTCAATGAATCATCCTCCAGCCTTGTTTCATCCAAAATTTCCAACAAAGATTCCATGTTTGCCATGGTCCATTTTGGCATTCAAGTCTCCCACGATAATGAGTAAATCATATTTTGGCCTCTTGTCAATTTCTTTTTTAACTTGATTGTAGAATATTTCAACATCCTCCTCCCCTCCATGTGTTGTGGGCAAGTGGACTTGTATGACTGTAAAATGAATTGGCGCTCCTTGTAGTCATACCAAGCGGACTCTATCATTGACTGCATTGTACTTAAGGACAGTGCCGGTGAATCTTCAATTGAGGATAAAAGCAACACAGTTTCTTCTTTAGTTATCAATACCAGAATAGTAGACTCAGTTTGTTTGATTGGGAATATCTGGATTGAGTTAATCTTAGTTTTGTAATTCTGATTAAGTCAAGTCCTGTTCTGTCCATTTCGGCATTGATGTCGAGTTACCCCTTGCTCATGGTTCGTACGCTATAGGTTTTGAACTTTGATATTTCTCAAGCTTTTGATATTCCCTTTCGACCAAGCAATATCCACACCAATACGTCTGTCGACCTGAGCATGACCAATGCTCAAGATGAGCCAGGAACAAAGTCACAATCTGCTCTTCCCCAGTAGCTTTAGTGCTTTTCGACCTAGGGATGCATCTTACAACGTTATATTTACTTTCTTTAGTTGTACTCTCCACGTATTTTTGGTATAATACGGAAGATTTACAGGCCTTTGTTCCACACAGTAATGTGGCTCCCGTAAAGAAGCCCCACTGAATCAGAGTTGTATGTTGTCAATATAAGCCACCTCATCATGCAACGTTCCTGCTGTCAACGCTGGCACTGGACTGTATGCTTAGTTTGTTACATCAGTTGAAACCTGTCCACCTAGGGTGTCCCTGATGACAAAATAGATTATTCAAAAAAATAACGTGAACACTAAAATACCAGTCTAGAAATCACTGAATAAAATATTCCAGTTGCAAATCTTTCTTCATTACATGGTGGAATGCAGTGAGAACAATAAAACATGAAAATAACAACAACCTCCATCCATGCAGCATAAGCCAGCTCTGACATTGAGTTCTAGCCAGGACCCAGTTTATATAGGAGATGGAAGTGGCCAACTGTATACAGCTGAGAGCCTAAATGTTCCAGGAGCTCTTAACTGAGCAGATTAACCCCTGCACCGCTAAAAGAAATTTACACCATTTAATTTGAAGGTGACTTGCTTCTAATCAGCGTGGGAGTAGGAGAAATCAAACGCTGCGGTCTTCTGGCTCCTCTCTGTCACGGTAAACCTGTGACATGCACTGGCTGGTCATCTTTATCTTGAGCACCACTCAATATTCAGTCCCAAGGCGAACAGGGTTACTTCTACTGGGCTTAGTAGTGCTCCCATGGAGGCTGCTACACACCAAACTTCAGAATAGCCCTTACACTAATTACATCTGTGTTTCTGTAAAAATTCCTGAAGAGCTAGCTTTTCTCACCATCAGAGTTCACCAACATTTGTGATACCTGACTTTGCAGTGCACCATATATTATAATACACACACACACACACACACACACACACACACACACACACACACACACACACACACACACACACTATATGTAACTGCCCTTTGCATGGATATCACATGCAACTATATTGAGAAATATCAACATATTTTTTTCATTAGGACACACACTTTTTAACGTGTCGCAAAAATTGAATCCTATACAAGTGCCATATTTTTATGTTTATAGAGCATGCACTAGACAGGAAGCTGAAGGGCTGGTTCCTGCAACACCACTGCCATTTTCTCCTGTAGGCAGGGGAAATGCAGGAATGCTCCCTACCCAGCACATCACCAATGGTGAAGGCAATCTCCCTTGCATGGGCCCCTGAACTGCATCAGTGGTATGTCCTTTTTTGAATAAGGATAAGGCCTCCGCCAGTCTCACAGCTGCTTTTTTGTTGGACTTTTTATTTTTATTGTATTTTTGTCTACTTGATAAGGCTAATGCAGGAGAAGATGAAAGGTTGGTCTTTTCATGCAAGTGTCTCAGTCTAGTGCTCATATTTATTGCCTAGTTATATAAACCAGAACATGGATCACATGCTGATTATTCTTTCAGTCAAAGTGTTCATTAGTCTCTGGTGCCCTGTTAGTCTATTCACTGCTCCTTGGGCACAACTGTCGAGTTCTCTCATCTTATCTGATTGTGGGGAAGGGGTTGAAGGGTAACGGTCTGAGTCTTCAGTGTAGCAGATGGTGTGAAGAGATGTGACTGACAGATGGATGTGGTTGATAATAGATTATTGTCTGGATCCTTTTAACATTTAGTAAATCTGTTATTTATCCTTGCATTAATTATGGCTTCTGTCAGCTGTCTTAAATATTAAATTATTTTTGCTTAATTTACAAAGATGACTTTATATTGAAAATATTGAGTGCTATACATATTGTAAATTCTAGACTGTGGGCTAAACTTTTGTTCTTGATAGTACTTATTGAAAAGAACCTGTTTGATTTGTACTGTATTGCAACATATATCATTAAGTATATCATATCACTATGGCCTTGATAATTGGTTCCTTTGTGTTTATTTTTGCTTTTACTTGCTTGTATAGCCCTAATAATTCTACAGCACTTTAACAGACACCAGCATCACTGTCCCCATTAGGGCTCAAAATCTAAATCACCTATCAATATGGCTTTGGAGTTTGGGAAGAACCCAGAGGAAACCCAAGAAAACACAGGGAAAACATACAAACTTCTCGCAGATGTTGTCCTTGGTGGAATTTTAAATCCTGAACCCCAGCGCTGCAAAGAAACAGTGCTAACCACTTAGCCACCATGCTTTGCTTTGCTTCTCATCTTTTGACTGATAGAAAAAATCATGGGTTCAATTGAAAATATAAACTTGTATAAAAAAAGAAAAAATCTGAAGGGAGCAGTTGCTACTTAGTGCAGCGTAAGATTAAAGAGGTTTTTCCAGGACCACATTTTGTACAGTATCAATGAGTTTTTACAGGTGTACACTTTTATAGACTCTCTAGTGTGTCCCTGCTGGCACTTGCACATACATGAAAGCACATTGGCACAGATAGGACACAACTGCAACGTTCATATCCACATTTGCAACTTTTATTTTGTTCCAAAATAAAAAAATGCCAATAGTCTTTGAAAAAAGCCTATTTTTTTTATTGTATATAATTTTCATCTACGCGTCTTCATGGCTGAAGACTTGAAGTAAACCTTCCAAAGTCTGGTCTTTCAGTCATATTCCTTGCTATCTGACATGTTTCTTTTTGCATCTTCTTTCATTGGGATAGTTATCTATGAGCTCCTATTTACATTTGTGGTAAACTTTGAGTTTATGTAGCTTTTTTGCCGTTTTGTAAGTACATATAACTCTTGGTATGAGATTTAGTAGCAAATCTGGATTACATGTAATTCAGCTGAGGGAAATGAGGCATTAATCATGTATGTCTCAACATAATGCCCATCTGTCAAAAACTTTCAGAGAAATAAATTAAACTTTCTCTTACAAATAAAAAAAACAAACATAAACAAACAAAAAAAAAACACATTTGAGTTTCTTCCGCTGCTGTCATCCGGTGTTGTACAGAAGACTGGCCCAATCCAGCCCTTGTTCATTCTAAAGGTACTGTCACACGTAGCGATATCGCTAGCAATATCGCTATAACTTGTGACGTTATAGCGATATTGCTAGCGATATCGCTGTGTCTGATACTTACCTATGACCCACTCCCCCCGCTGGTTATCGCTGATCGCGCGAGAACGTCCTGGGCTGTTTCTCGTCGTCAGCTTCCTGCGGCGCTTCCTGTGGAGAGACTAGCATGGAGCCGGGCGGGAGGACGTCAGGATCGCCTAGTGTGACAGGTAAGTAGCGACCCCCGACCCCAGCGATGTCGCTGGTGAGATCTGCCTATGTGGCAGCTCACTAGCAACCACTTAGCGATGCACCAGCGATCCTGACCGTGTCATATCGCTGGTCGGGATTGCTGGTGCATCGCTAAGTGTGACAGTACCTTAAGTCAGCCTGTCAGGGGCATCCGCCGGTCAACTGAAAACGTTATCAGTTATAATACCCCCGGCAGCACTAAGAACCGGCTCTGACAAAACACTGGCAGCAGAACAGAACCTCCAAGGTATAAAAAGACCGTTCATGCTACATGTCTAGCTTAGCTAACGAATAGTTGTAAGGCACATCGGAATCATCCAGGATTCTGGTATATTCGGCAAGGTACTCCTTCAGCATCTTTGAAAACTTTTTCCCTCCTTGTCAGAGTACCGTGTGCTTCAAGGCCTGGGCGATGGGAAGGTCTGAGAAAACTGTCCCAGATCGAGAGTGTTGCCCTGCCTCTGCTGCATCTGGTGCATGTCTCCAAAGTCCCCATGCTTTAGTTGTCCAAGGAACTGTGACCTCTGCCGCCAGCATTGTCAGATGGGAATATTTTTAATAATTCTTCAACTAGGGCCTTCTGGTATTGAAACATTTTTTTTTTAAGACCTCTCCACCACGGGAAGAAGAGATGTAAAGTTCTCGTAGTGTTGGTCTAGAAGCGTGACCAACTAGTAATTAGTGCTGGTCAAAATGTGTACAACGTGAGTGTCACAGGATAGGCAGCGAAACATAAACTCAGCCATGGGTGCGAGATTGCGAACAGTCAAGACTTCCCTGTCCCCACCAAGAGGATGACTGTCAATGTTGTCCTCCTTGTCCTTCCTCTTCTCATCTTCAGGCCATCTACGCTGAGCAGATGGGATGAAGGTGATGTGGGTACTACTGTCTGTAGTGCAGGCAAGCAGCTTCTCATCATCAAATCCGCATTGAAAAGATGAGATGAGGCTGGGCTGTGTTGTCTCACCCAGTATAGTTTTTTGCTCCATCTCAACTTACTCCACCTGCAAAGACTCCTCTCTTAATTGTGAGCAGCAAGCATTTCAGTAAACAGAGAAGCGGCATGGTGATGCTGATCATGGTGTCATTGCCGCTCACCATCTTGGTCGAGTCTTCAAAGTTTTGGAGAACCGGACAGATGTCGGACATTCATGCCCAGCCCACTCATCAGCCCTTATGTGCGGAGTCTGACTGGAATACCGACGTGCGTGGTGTAGCTGGTATTCAACTACTGCCGTCTGCTGCTCACAATGGTTAAGTTCCAATGCATGGTGACATCTCACACCAGTCAGTGAGCTGGAAGTAGCACATTGCCAGGGCGGTGGCAGCTGTAGCTGGCTTGCGGAAGTGGGCACACACGGCATACTTTCACAAGTAACTCAGGCAGATCTGGGTAGGTTTAGAGAAATCGCTAAACCGTTGTGCGTGTGTGAGGTTGCCAAGCTTCAGAGCTGTCACCAGGACATGGCTATTTTCACACATGACCATGCCTGGTTGTAGGTTCAGGGGTGAGAGCCATAGACCAGTCTGGTCTGTTAGACCTTTCAACAAATCTGCAGCAGTGTGCATTTTGTATCTTAAGCAGATTAGCTTCAGCAGAGCTTGATCCTGTTAAGGCCCCGTCACACATAGCGATCTCGCTAGCGATCTCGCTGCTGAGTTACAATTTATGTGACACAACAGCGATCTCACCAGCGAGATCGCTGTGTGTGACAGCGATCAGAGACCGGCCCCCCTGCCGGTATCGCTGATCGCTGCAGGAAAGGCCAGGACTTTTTTTTTGGTTGCTGGTCTCCCGCTGGCCAGCACGCATCGCTGCGTGTCTCAGGCGGGAGACCAGCGATCTGCTGGTAACTAACGTACACATCTGTATCCAAGGGACGTGCGTCCCTTAGATACCAGATGTGTACGTTAGTTACCAGCTCCCTGCATCAGCGCGCTGGTTACGAACGTGCACAGCGACGCCATGCGCTCGGCGTCCCTGTGCTGATCGCTGGTGAAGCTGTCTGTTTGACAGCTCACCAGCGATCACATAGCGATTCACCAGCGATCCTGACACATTGATATCATTGTCAGGATCGCTGGTGAGTCGCTATGTGTGACTCCAGCCTTAGTGCTGCAGGGTTTCCAGCTTGCGACTGATGTTGACGTTTTGTGAATGGAGGGTGAGGAAAAGGTGCAGGAACTGCTGTAGAAGGTGGGAGCAACCCTGATTGAACTAGGGCTCGCAGTCCTCAGTGTCGATAGCAATTGTTCCATCCCAGGGTCCATCTTGGTCCTGACTTCCACAGTGTTCACCCAGTGTGCCCTCAGGGAAATCTTCATCATATGCCCTCTGATGAAACTGCGGGTGAAGGGGCCATTGGACCAGGCCACACAATTATTTTCTCCCCTTGGACATATCACTTGATTTGAGTACAACCTACCCTCATGGGTATTGTTAGGTCCTCTATGGACTGTCTTGTCATTTAGCCTTGAAGACTAGGGTTTTCGTTAGATTTTCATACCTATAGTCACATGTATTTAGTTATCAGGCACTATCTCATATATTAGGTGTGTACTGGACCAACTTTTAGGATTACTCTGACGTTTTCTTTGTATGATATTATTAATTTTATCTTTGTATTTATTAAAGCTGTTAATTTTGAGACTTTCTTGCAGTCATTTTCCTTGTGTTGATCGCATTGTATATCCTAGAGTCTCTCTATGGAATATTTTTCTTTATTCGTGTTCATTGTTGCGTGGGTTTCCCTTATTAATTTTGTATGATATATCCATGTTGAGGAAACATTGCAGTATTACCATGGCAGAAAAATTTGCCCATTTCAGATGGGCTTCTTAGACTGCAGGATCAATATAGTGATGCTATTTGTAACCAAAAAAAGTTTTTGTTTTTTTTTTGTAGGCACAACTGTAGTATGATAAATGCCATATAAAATGTCACTTCTGAAAAAAATTTCAGTATTACAATGCCAATAAAATTTGATGGATGTATAAGACTGTATATCGATATACAAATCCTACTTGTAACCAAAGAATTTTTTTTTATTTCGTGTTTTTAGGCACAACTGTAGCACAATAAATGCCGTATAAAATTTCACTGCTGAAAAAACTGTAATATTACTATTGCAGGAAAATTTGTACACCTCAGACTGGTTTCACTGCAGGAGCGATGCTATTGAGATCCAAGCAAGTCTGGCTGTATGCTTTCGACGCGCAACTGCCACAGTAAAAATGGTACTGACGGCAGAGGAGTTGGAGAAATTATTTTCTCCATCTCCACAGCTGTGCTCTTATCCTCTCATATGAAAGGATCGAAGCACAGTAGTATGACACTCTCACTCGCAGCAGAGCTGGAGCCGAGAATCATTAGCATATCAGATGCTATATGCTTGTGTGACTATGACCGAAGAGGAACTCTGCACTCTATTTTTGCATTAAAGTGAACATTTTTTAATGGCAATCCTATAAAATGTTTCTGTCCCAATCTGGACCTTCATCAGTACACTTATTTAGTATATGGACTGGACCCTACTTGAGCACCATATTCTCCTTCAAATGGAGTGCGGTATATCATCCTAGTTGCAGATCAAACTTGCCAATGCAAATCAATGGGTCTGTGAAAATCCAGGTCAGCAGTTGGATGCTATCTGTGTGCTGTTTGCTTTTTAACTTTGGTGGCAGAAGCGTTGCAATTTTTTTTTCACTGATAAACTGTTTAAAGTATTCCAAAACACAAATGAAAATCGGACTTTTTTTTTTATGTACAATAAAAATCTCAGCCATCTGAATGAGTTGTTTGCTTCCTGGTTTTACATCACTACAGAAGAAGCAAAAAAAAGTCTAAGTCTATAATCTAAATTGTCTAAAATTCTCTAGTGGACTACATCACTCCTATACCATCAACTCCAAAACTTCAACCAAGGGCGTGTAACCTAGTTAGCAAGGCCAAAAAAAGGTGTTCAGCCTATATTCCATCAGAATAAATCCCCAGATCTACGTCCTTCTAAAGAACCTAATAACTGTAAGATCAAATATTATTATATCTCCAGGAAGACATCCAGGCCTCTCTTGAACCCCTTGACTGAGTTCACCATCACCACCTCCTCAGGCAGGGAATTCCAGATTCTCACTGCCCTAACAGTAAAGAATCCTCTTCTATGTTGGTGGAAAACCTTCTCTCCTCCAGACATAGAGAATGCCCCCTTCCTTAGTATAAACAGATCCTTGGAGAGATATTTGTATTGTCCCCTTATATACTTATACATGGTTATTAGATTACCCCCTCAGTCGTCTTTTTTTCTAGACTAAATTATCCTATTTTTGCTAATCTTTCTGGGTACTGTAGTTCCCCCATCCCCTTTATTAATTTTGTTTTCCCTTGTTACCATAAGAAAAGTCTGTATGGCTTTATAGGGCCTCTTGAAAGAGCATTGGTCCAATCTTTGTTAATAGGCGACAAATGCTCGTCAGGAATCCCGTCTCCTTGGAAACTTAAGTTATCAAATGCAGAGGGGAGATGGGTTGTAGAATCAAGATAAGTGATGAGGAGTTAAGCAAACAAATTTCCTTCTGTCCTTGGTGGAAAAACTCATTACTGTTGTCTCATAGCATCTTACCACATGAAAAAAAATTTTCTTCACTACAACCGCTGTGGTGTAAATCCCCTAAGACATTTCCTCATGCATTGTCCAAAATAAGATTTTGGCAAAAGGCCTCAAACTGAGAAGCCATGGAAAATAGAAATCCTATAAGTAATTGCCAAAGATCTTTTCAGTCTTTGCAATAGTTTGTGCAAGTAAAAAAATTGCAACTTTTTTTTTTTCATGGATCAGTAAATCCTGATTATTAGAGACCTAATAATTGGATGACATTTTTTTGTGGGAAAGAGAAAGCACAGCTTTATTTGGTAGACTTTGTTCTTAGGAAATATATTAAGCTCTGCTTATCAGAATAGAAGGCTGATTAATCTACAAAGCAGTGAAAAATTAGTGTGGAATTAGAATGCGTCATTTCAAGGCACTGAAAAGTTATTGTTCAAATTTTTTATTTTATTTAATTTGTAAAACAATGTATATTTGATTTAATACAATTTGTCATATAGTTACCATAGTTGTAGAACCCTGTGCATGTTTCACTTCTAAATAGTGGTCAAGGGTTTTTCTACCGATTTACATTGCCTCATTTGGTTGGTATTTTTCGAGTCCCATCAGGAGACCAAATGCATATTGGCTTCTGTATGCCTTTATGTTGGTTCACTATTAAATACCTTTTAAAAGGTTCAGGAAACAGGACCATATTACAAGAAAAGAAAAAATATATATATTTTTTCCTCCAGATAAAGAAAGTAAGCCTACAATAATAGGGCTCCAAATAAAGGAAGCCTACAATACTCATCACTTCCCATCAAATGTGTCTAAAAGAAAATCAGACTTTGTTTCCTATAGCTACCAGGCACAGCTTATTTTTTAAAAACGCTTTGATAAAGTAAGCTGTGAGATTGGTTGGCATAGGCAACAATGACCATTTTTCTTTTTAGAAATTTAAAAAATTGGCCAATATTATGCACCAAGATCACAGCTCAGTATTATCTTAATTATACAGTGATGAAAAATAGTAAATTGTGGGCGGTTTAGGATATAGCTGGAAGTGCTTTGTCGTTTTCCAATACACTTGCAGCTAATTTAAATAGAATGCTTTTCTACAAAAAAAGTTAATCGACTTACTCATTTTAATGTAGGGAGATGGACCGGACTGGGGCAGCTTCTTGTGTGTCTGGGATGGAACCATCGGGGCTGTCACCATTGTTGCGGGGGGGGGGGCACTTTCTGACCGGAGCAGACCTTTGCACCTGACTGCAGGAGGCGGAGTAGGGATAAAAGGAGCTGAGCGTGCGAAAGGGGAACTTCTGGTGGAAAGACAGGGCACACACAAGGAGAAGGTTGACTCCGTCTCCATGGTTCCCCACCAATCATCAGGCCTATGCCGCGGCTTAACCACCTCTATGTGCACAGCCTGTGTTGGGATAGAGCTGAGCTCCTTGTAGACTTCCATAGCTGAGAGCTCTGACTTGACAGCACCCCTCGCAGTGCCTGACCATCATTACCTGACTGACCACACACAACATGCCGACTCCGTAGGTCCCTCTGCGGCCTCCCTTCCGGATCTGTGGCGTCGGGCACTCAGAGCAGCGTCATGGAGTCAGGTTCTAACTGTTTGTGCAGACACATGCACATTTGTGGCCTGCTAGAGGTCATTTTACAGGATTCTGGCAGTGCTCCTCCTGTTCCTCCTTGCACAAAGGCGGAGGTAGCGGTACTGCTGCTGGGTTGTTTCCTTCCTCCACATCTCCTGGTGTACTGGCCTGTCTTCTGGTAGTGCCTCCAGCCTCTGGACACTACGCTGACAGACACAGCAAACCTTCTTGCCACAGCTCGCATTGCTGTGCCATCCTGGATGAGCTGCACTACCTGAGCCACTTGTGTGGGTTGTAGAGTCTGTCTCATGCTACCACGAGTATGAAAGCACAACCAACATTCAAAAGTGACAAAAACATCTGCCAGAAAGCATTGATATTGAGATGTGGTCTGTGGTCCCCACCTCCAGAACCACTCTTTTTGAGGGTGTCTTGATAATTGCTGATAATTTCCATCTGTTGTCTATTCCATTTGTACAACAGCATGTGAAATTGATTGTGAAATTGATTGTCAAATAGTGTTGCTTCCTAAGTGGACAGTTTGGTATCACAGAAGTTTGATTCACTTGGAGTTATATTCTGTTGTTTAAGTGTTCCCTTTATTTTTTGAGCAGTGTGTGTATATATACACTGTGTGTGTGTGTGTGTGTGTGTGTGTGTATATATATATATATATATATATATATATATATTATTAATATTATAATAGTGAGGTAGCACTGTTATCCGGGTAGGGGATACTCGCTCAGCAGCCACAAAATCAGATCCGGATTTTCCATAAAGCAAGCATAGTCCATGCTGTTTATTCAACATCATAAACCCACAGCAGAATCATAAACCCACAGCAGCAGCAGCAACAACTTCATATAAACAGCAGAGCGTCCATAGCAGAGTTTCACTCTGTAAACCCTGTGTTCACACAGGTTGTACAATGTCCAGCATACAGGCTCTCTTAGCCTCACTTATCTCACCCACGTCCGGGTTTCCTCATGGCTGCTTCAGCTTACTGCAGACGTTCATTCCCTCCCCTGGGAACTCTCAGACACGTGCAGCCATTCACCACAGCCACTTAACAGGCTGATAGCCAGGAAGCTCCATCTCAGCGTGACCTTCCACACTGGACCAATTGGGTCCCAGCATTCACCACCTGTGACCTACCCTGGCCACATTTATATTGTTCATAGCCACACCCACCAGGTCACATGACTCTGACCTCATCACAGGTCCTTCAAGCATTTACACACTCTTTCCAACAGTGCTTTAAACACACCCCCTGGGTGGTTTGTAGGTAACCAGGACTGCCCATCTCTCTAGTTACCTGGAGACTTCTCCCTTACACATTGAAACAATACCTGAGCAATATCATTGCTGAACAACACATAAGTCTCCATCCCAAAGCCACCCACTTTGGGATACATAACGGCCATTCTGTATTCTGCCATTTATCCTTTCTCCTGGGACATCCACACAGCACCCCCTCAGTGGTTACTACACCACTATAAATATATATATATATATATATATATATATTATGCCACACACAAATACATGTGTATATACAGTATATTACATAGTCTCCTTTAAGTATATTGCTGTCCCTTATACAGTGTATACAGTATATTGGATTATATAGAGCCATGTTTTTTATTACATACCGTCCTGCCTAGTTAGGTGTATAATGCAAGGATGGCTGATGGAGTATGGGACTCAGTGGTTACTACACCACATACCTCCCCCCTCTGTTCAAACTTGTGGGGTTGAACACACAACATTACATCTGGGTCTCGCGACCGGGCACTCACTACACCTTGCCCCACAGGTTGAGAGAACCGTCTCCAGCTGTCATACGGCCTCGTTCCTATGTTAGACCTCCCCCGCCTCCAGCGGTCAGAATATCTGTCATTGGCTTTGACCTCCCAGTCACGGTCTGTCTGCGTCGTCAGACACTGGTTAGTCACCACATTCCTCTCCCTGTTTGCTCCGTTCCCCGACCAGCTCCCCCTGGTACGGTCATCAGTCTTAGTTGGGCCTACTGTCTGGCCTGAGTCTGACCCATTCAGCGTTTCACAGGAACTAACGTCTCTCAGCCTCGTACGGCCCGTCGAACTGCCACTTGCTGACATTCTTTGGCCACCTGCCATGTCACAACTTGGAGGAACCCTTCGGGTCCTTACATCTTGGGTTGAAGGCAGCCGTCACCTGGTGTTCCGCACCTCTTTATTGATTCGCCGACGGTCCTGTCTCAACTGCTCAATCTCTTGCAGGTACCCCACTCGATACTCTACGAGCATCTGAAAGTCTCTCTGGCTCTCCACAGAGCCAACCACCATGCTGGGAATCCTACCCACTTCACTGGCTACCTGGTCTTCATCAGGAGGGATCCTCACCCTCACCACACCGGAGATATTCACAAGGTCTCGCATTACCTTCCTGGATCTTCCAATGATTCTCCCAATCAGAGCTTTGGGTACCGGAGCCACATCTTTCCGCAAACCCAGCCGATCTATAGCCTCCCTTGCTAACTCTAGGCGTTGAGCAGCCTTCATATTACTCCGCCTAACCAACTGTTTGACGTGGAGACACTGCAGATGCATGTTTTTCAGGACAGCCACCCGCTTTGCTGTGTCTTCCCTGGCTGACATTATCACCAACTGTCGAGTCTCAGGTGCCCAGTGCACCTTACACGCTTTGACCGCCTCTTTGAAAGCCTCATGCACACCGTCTTCAGCACAAGCCTCATGCATGTCTTCTGGTACATCAATCACAAACTTAAAGGTCGTGACCTTGCTCTCTTCCTGGCCAAGAAGCTCTGGCTTTACCACGGACACTTCCCTCACTACAGTTGGCCCGACCAGGTGACTGTCTTCAGCTTTTTTCTCCCGCAGAAAACCTCTTAGGCTGTGTGCACACGATGCACATTTGCAGCGGATCCGCAGCGGATTTTACCACGCAGAAATGTTGCATATCCGCATTGTGATGTACAGTAGCCTTAAAATCAATGAAAAAAAAACCCGCTGTGCAGACGCTGCGGATTTTTACGCGCGGATTTCCTGCGGTACAAAATCTGCAGCACGTTACTACTTTTGTGCGGTTTTCCATCTCCCATGTCACCAAATCCGCAGGGGGAAAACCGCAAGAAAACCGCATGAAAAATGGAAGAAATCCGCAGGAAAAATGCAGGTCATTTGACCTGCGGATTTCTTCCATTCTGCGCGGAAAAATCCGCAGGGCCAAAAAGTACGTCTGCACCCAGCCTTACAGTTTCTTTGAACTCCATGACTTCTTTCTTGAGCTCCTAGACCCTGTTCTCGGCCAGTTGTCTCAGGGCTCTTTCTTGTTTGACATGTTCTTCCATCTCTTCCCTAAGCATCTTGTTCACGTTTTGCCACGTTGACAGGTGACCTCTGAGCTCAGAGACTTCCTTCTCTAGCCCTTCTATTCTGTGCTCTCTTTCTCTCTCAGAGCCACAGTCACCCCCAGAGTCTGAGTCACCCCGGCCTGTCGAGTAAATCTTCCAGTTACCCACTAACCGTGGTTTTTCCCCCTAATCGTCTCATCTCCCAGCCCACCATCCGTCATATCACGATATGTCAGGTCCGTAAGTTGGGCAGATGTACTTCTTCCGGTCAATTCTACCTTTGACCTGTCCACGTCAGGAGCAGTCACCATCTCAATATCTGTTAGCCCAACAGTAGAAACGTCTCCAACCTCCTGCCATATGTCAAACACAACAAAGTCCCGGCCCCTCTCCAAGGCATAGACTAAGTCCTGTGGTATCCCGCCCCCTTGGCACTCACCACCTGTGGGCACCTCAAACATCACTCTGTCTACCGTATAGTTCACCGTGACCCCATCTTTACAGCGAACCTGGACCATTCTCTCGGTCAGACAGAATCCTGTCAGTCACCTGACATTTTGAGTCCAGCCGAACCGAGACTCCTTCTCGGTGCAGCATTACGGTACACACCTGTGGCCGTCATTATCCGGAAAGAATATTCCACATTCAGAAAACAACATACACGAACATTGCCGTTCCTCTTTTGACACACCGGCCCCATTCTGGACCACCTCAATTTGGGTCACCACCCCCTCCCGGGACTCCACTCCTTTTTTGGTTACCACCCCAATTTGGGTCACCGCCCCCCTCTGGGACGCCACTACTTTTTGGGTTACCACCCCAATTTGGGTCACCGCCTCCACCCCCTTCCGGGATTTCCCCATGTTCATTATACCGGTCTTCTCAGACCACAGTTCACACAACACAGTTTATCTCTTTTACTATACCACACAAGTCTTTGTTGGCACCACCACAGCTCCTGCTGTCACCGATCACCGACACCACCGGCTGCTGTTCACACACACAGCGGTTGGTGTCCTCTTCGTAACCCCGCCAAGTTACAGGAAGCCGCTTGTCCCCTTCGTAACCCCGCCGAGTTACAGGAAGTCGCTTGTCACCTTATTGATTCCCACTGAGCCACCGCAGGCTGAGTTGAGAAAAGAAAAAAAACACCACACAAAAACTCAGTGTCCTTTCTGTGTGCTCTTCAGGACGTACCGTCTCCTCTCCTGAGACCGTCCAACACACAGGGCGCATCGGGTGCTATTCAGGGAGTGACCCTCCTCCTAGGGTTTCCCAGCACACCGGCCACACCAACACGCCACACAAAACTCACGTGTCCTGTCTGTGCGCTTTTCAGGACGTTCCGTCTCCGCCTGAGACCGTCCAACACACAGGGCGCCCCGAGTGCTATTCAGGGAGTGGCCCTCCTCCCAGGGTTTCCCAACACACCGGCCTCACCAGGTCCAGGGGCTTAGCGGGTGCTCTTCTGGACATCCATCTCCTCCTGAGACTGCCTAACACTCACGCCTCACCAGGTCCAAGGTCATACCACTTGCTCCAGGGATCAGATTCTTCTCCTAGAATCTCCCAACACTGACCCTCCAGGACCTTGCTCACTGAACCCTCCAGGTACACAGTCCCTCTCACTGACCCAGGTCCGTACAACACGAACACCTGTCAGTTACCTGTGTTGGCCCCACAGGTCCTCGGATACCTCTTCTCCACAGAGGCACCCTCTTCTCCACAGAGGCACCCTATCAATCACCAGCCTCTTTCTCACTGACCCCGGTCAGTACAACAGTTTTCACGACCGTCACCTGCTGGCCGCACAGGTTCTCGTACCCCTCTACCGCAGAGGTATCCTATAAGTCTTTCTCCTGGGGAAACAGCCGCACTGGGCTCACTGATCCGGACAGAGCCTTACTCACTAGGCTACCCCACGGTTCCAGAACCACAGCCGGGCAGTGGCTTCCCCAACCGTCAGCCTTCCTGGCTCAGCGTTGCCCTTAGCAACCGACTTTGCAGTCCTCTTCCGTTGCGCCCAGCAACAAGGCTACAACAATGCCCATAGCTTTCTCCACCAATTGTGAGGTAGCGCTGTTAATCGGGTAGGGGATACTCGCTCCGCAGCCACAAAATCAGATCCGGCACAGATTTTCCATAAAGCAAGCATAGTCCATGCGGTTTATTCAACATCATAAACCCACAGCAGCAGCAGCAACAACTTCATATAAACAGCAGAGCGTCCATGGCAGAGTTTCACTCTGTAAACCCTGTGTTCACACAGGTTGTACAATGTCCAGCATACAGGCTCTCTTAACCTCACTTATCTCACCCACGTCCGGGTTTCCCCATGGCTGCTTCAGCTTACTGCAGATGTTCATTCCCTCCCCTGGGAACTCTCAGACACGTGCAGCCATTCACCACAGCCACGTCTCAGGCTGTTAGCCAGGAAGCTCCATCTCAGCGTGACCTTCCACACTGGACCAATTGGGTCCCAGCATTCACCACCTGTGACCTATCCTGGCCACATTATATGGTTCATAGCCACGTCCACCGGGTCACATGACTGACCTCATCACAGGTTCTTTAAGCATTTACACACTCTTTCCAACAGTGCTTTAAACACACCCCCTGGGTGGGTTTGTAGGTAACCAGGATCGCCCATCTCTCTAGTTACCTGGAGACTTCTCCCTTACACATTGAAACAATACCTCAGCAATATCATTGCTGTACAACACATAAGTCTCCATCCCAAAGCCACCCACTTTGGGATACATAACGGCCATTACGTATTCTGCCATTCATCCTTTCTCTTGGGACATCCACACAGCGCCCCCTCAGTAGTTACTAACTATATATATATATATATATATATATATATATATATATATATATATATATATATAAATATGCCACACACAAATACATGTCTATATACAGTATATTAGTCTCCTTTAAGTATATTGCTGTCCCATATACAGTATATTGGATTATATAGAGCCATGTTTTTTATTGCATACCGTCCTGCCTAGTTAGGTGTATAATGCAAGGATGGCTGATGGAGTATGGGAAAGCTTCCTTTCTAATGGAGGAGCTGATGGACTGGTAGTCTGGTCACCAGCTGCTCCATCAGCAGTCATGTTATATCTAGAAAGAGAAGGGACTATGTAACAAAAGAGGGCACTGTGAATAACAAAATTAACAAGAATACACTATGTAAGACAGCACTGTAGATACACACGTGGTCAAAATTGTTGGTACCCTTTGTTTAATGACAGAAAAACCCACAATAGTCACATAAATAACTTGAATCTGACAAAAGTAGTAATCAAAAATCTATGAAAATGAACAAATGAAAGTCGGACATTGCTTTTCAATCACGTTTACGCAGAATTTAAAAAAAAAAAAAAAATTAAAACTCATGAAATAGGCCTGGACAGAAATGATGGTACCCTTAACTTAATATTTTGTTGCACAACCTTTTGAGGCAATCACTGCATTCAAACTATTCCTGTAACTGTAAATGAGACTCCTGCACCTCTCGACAGGTATTTTGGCCAGCTCCTCAAGCGCAAACTGCTCCAGTTGTCTCATGTTTGAAGGTTCCCTTTTACTGACTGTATGTTTCAGCTCTTTCCAAAGATGTTCAATAGGATTTAGATCAGGGCTCATAGGAGACCACTTCACAATAGTAAAATATTTTCCTCTTAGCCATTCTTGGGTGTTTTTAGCTGTGTATTTTGGGTCATTATCCTGTAGCAAGACCTGTGACTGAGATCAAGCTTTCTGACACTGGGCAGCACGTTTCTCTCTCGAATCCCTTGATAGTCTTGAGATTTCATTGTATAATGCAGAGATTCTTGACACCCTGTGCCAGATGAAGCAAAGCAGCCCCATAACCGAGCCTCCTCCATGTTTCACAGTAGGGACAGTGTTCTTTTCTTGAGATGCTTCATTTTTCAGTCTGTGAACATAGAGCTGATGTGCCTTCCCAAAGAGTTCCATTTTTGTCTCCTCTCTCTATAGGACATTCTCCCAGACGTTTGGTGGCTTGTCAACATTGAAAACATTTGTGTTATCCATCTCTTTGATTTGTCATCAATTTTCCTCCTGTGGTCACATCCAGGGGAGGTTGGCTAGAGTACCATGGAACTTAAATTTCTGAATAATATGTGCAACTGTAGTCACAGGAACATCAAGCTGCTTGGAGATGGTCTCATAGCTTTTACCTTTTGACATGTTTGTCTAGAATTTTCTTTCTAACCTCCTGAGACAACTCTTTCCTTCGCTTCCTCTTGTCTATGTTGAGTGTGATACATACCATGTCACCAAACAGCACAGCATATCTGTAGCCCTATGTACGGGCCCACTCACTGATTCCAAGATTGTAGACACCTGAGATGCTAATTAGTGGACACATCTTGATTTCACATGTCCCTTTTGTCACATTATTTTCAGGGGTACCATCATTTCTGTCCAGGACTATTTCATGAGTTTCATTTTTTTTCTAATTCTGTGGAAACATGGTTGAAAAGCAATATCTGACTTTGACTTGTTCATTTTCATCGATTTTTGATTTATTACTTATGTCAGATTCATGTTATTTCTGAGACCAATATGGGTTTTTGTCCTTAAACTAGAGGTACAAACCATTTTGACCATGTATGTAGCAGCAGAGTAAGCTATATAATAAGGGATGGAACCATATATAACTAGAGATGATTGCACATAATAAGGGACAATGTTATACATTATAAAAGAGGAAACTATGTAACTAAGGATGGTGTTATACAGAATTAGAGAGTACACTATATGCTAAGGGACTGTATTAGACATAAGCGATAATAATGTTTTCCTCCACCTCTCCCAGTTCCTAAGTCCATTATAAGTCCCCTTTCCTCCCATCCCAATCCCCCACACTCCTCATTTTCCTCCTCTCCCCGCATCCCATCATTGCCCTCTTCACCACCTCCATCATTGCCTTCTCCCCTGCCAACTCATCATTGCCCATTCCACCACCTCTATCATTTACACCATTCCCATCATTGCCCATTCCACCACCTCCATCATTTCCTCCTCCCCACCATCCCCATTAATGCCCTTTCCACCACCACCATCATTGCATTCTCCTCCACCACCCCATCATTATTGCTTTTTCCCCCACCACCCCATCATTGCCCTTTCCACCACCTTCATTATTGCCTTCTCCCCCACCTCCATCATTTCCTCCTCCACCATCACCCTCACTGCCTTCTCCCCATCACTCCCATCATTGCCTTCTCCCCATATCATTGCCTTCTCACCATAATTGCCTTCTCACCATCACCCCCATCATTGCTTTCTCCTGCACCTACACACACACAGCACCATTTACCTCTCTGCACATTCCCCCACAGCGCTGTGCATGCACGCACACAGACATCACCAGCACCACTCATCTTTACACACTCACAACACATGTACATACAAAAAAAACACCCATAGCACCTATCACTTGTCCGCACACTCTCCCGCAGCATCACTGCCTCTGGCTGCTTCCTCTCTCTGGCACAGCCAGCCGCTGAATGATGACATCATCCAGTGGTGCTGCTGTCTGTGTCAGACAGGAATTGCGGGCAGGAAGCGGGACAGATCCCTGCAGCTCCGCTCTGCTATCTTCTCTTGTAGGCAGCAAAGCTGCTGAGATCGATCCTTCCTGACTGATGCACAGCCCAACACCATGCAGGACGCTTGGCATTTGCCACAGAACACCAGGATTGGCAAATTTGTCACTGGCGCCCTGTGCTCTTCACAGATTAAAGCAGGTTCACACTGAGCACATGTGACAGACGTGACAGAGTCTGGAGGCACCGTGGAGAGCGGCCTGCTGCCTGCAACATCCTTCAGCATGACGGGTTTGGCAGTGGATCAGTAATGGTGTGGGTTGGCATTTATTTGGAGGGCCACACGTTGTTGAGCTGTGAGAACAACCCCCATCTGTGGACGTCGGGCACTCAGACCATCCTCATGGAGTCAGTTTCTAACAGTTTGTGCAGACACATGCACATTTGTGACCTGCTCGAGGTCATTTTGCAGGGCTCTGGCAGTGCTCCTCCTGTTCCTCCTTGCACAAAGGCGGAGGTAGTGGTCTTGTTGCTGGGTTTTTGCCTTCCTACAGCCCCCTCCACGTCTCCTGGTGTACTGGCCTGTCTAGTGGTAGCAACTCCAGCCTCTGGACACTACGCTGACAGACACAGCAAACCTTCTTGCCACAGCTCGCATTGATGAGCCATCCTGGGTGAGCTGCACAACCTGAGCCACTTGTGTGGGTTGTAGAGTCCATCTCATACTACCATGAATGTGAAAGCACAACCAACATTCAAAAGTGACCAAAACATCAGCCAGAAAGCATTGGTACTGAGATGTGGTCTGTGGTCCCTACCTGCAGAACCACTCCTTTATTGAGTGTGTCTTAATAATTGCCAATAATTTCCATCTGTTGTCTATTCCATTTGCACAACAGCATGTGAAATTGATAGTCAAACAGTGTTGCTTCCTAAGTGGACAGGTTGATTTCACAGAAGTTTGATTTACTTGGAGTTATATTCTGTTTGTGTTCCCTTTATTTTTTTTGAGCAGTGTTTAACAACCGCATGAAAAAAATCCCATGAAAAAGTAACAAATTGAGAAGGACAACGAACCCATTCCTAGGTCCTGAGGTTTGCACATACCAAAATGGGTATGATCGTGAAATTTGAATCCTAACCATGAGGTAAAGGGAAGAGAAGTGTGGGATAGGTTCCCACGCGTATCGACACTCAGGTGTGGCTTCCTCAGGGAAAAAGAGTAGTACTACTGTTTTTCCCTGAGGAAGCCACACCTAAGTGGCGATACACGTTGGACCTATCCCACACTTCTCTTCCCCTTACCTCATGGTTAGGATTCAAATTTCAGGATCCATACCCATTTTGGTATGTGCACACCTCAGGACTTAGGAATAGGTTTGTTGTCATTCTCAATTTGTTACTTTACCATCTAGAATATCTTGGCTATGTAATCGGGAGCCCGAATTGACTGGGTATACACCTTCTTTCCCAATATGCCACTATTTGTGTGCTTTTTCCAGGACCCAAATGGTACTGTTTATATCTTACAGCCATTTAGGATTTTTTGATGGTATTTTTTCATGGGGTTGTTATAGTTCATTATATGCAGTGCCTTGCGAAAGTATCCATGCTTCAAACATCAAGATACCAAATGTAAATTTTTGGTGAAGAATCAACAACAAGTGGGACACAATTGTGAAGTTGGAACGAAATTTATTGGTTATTTTAAATTTTTGTGGAAATTAAAAAACTGAAAAGTGGGGCGTGCAATATTATTCGGCCTCTTTACTTTCAGTGCAGCAAACTCACTCCAGAAGTTCATTATGGATCTCTGAATGATCCAACGTTGTCCTAAATGACTAATGATGATAAATATAATCCACCTGTGTGTAATCAAGTCTCCGCATAAATGCACCTGCTCTGTGATAGTCTCAGGGTTCTGTTTGAAGCACAGAGAGCATCATGAAGACCAAGGAACACAACAGGCAGGTCCGGGATACTGTTGTGGAGAAGTTGAAAATTTTGGAAATCATTTTGTATCCAAATCCGGCTTTAAACATCCCAAAGAGCATTGTGCAAGCGATCATATTGAAATGGAAGAAGTATCATACCACTACAAATCTACCAAGACCCGGCCATCCCTCTAAACTTTCATCTCAAACAAGGAGAAGACTGATCAGAGATTCAGCCAAGAGGCCCATGATCACTCTGGATGAACGGCAGAGATCTACAGCTGAGGTGGGACAGTCTGTCTATAGGACAACAATCAGTTGTACACTGCAGAAATCTGGCTTTTAGGGAAGAGTGGCAAGAAGAAAGCCATTTCTCAAAGATATCCATAAAGTGTTGTTTAAAGTTGGCAACAAGCCACCTGGGAGACACACGAAACATGTGGAAGAAGGTACTCTGGTCAGATGAAACCTAAATCAAACTTTTTGGCAACAATGCCAAACGATATGTTTAGCGTAAAGGCAACACAGCTCATCACCCTGAACACACCATCCCCACTGTCAAACATGGTGGTGGTAGCATCATGGTTTGGGCCTATTTTCTTCAGCAGGGACAGGGAAGATGGTTAAAATTGATGGGAAGATGGATAGAGCCTTTTTTGAAGAAAACCTGTTCCACAAAAATTTAAAATAACCAATACATTTCGTTCAACTTCACAATTGTTTTCCACTTGTTGTTTCTTCATCAAAAATTTACATTTTGTATCTTTGTTTGAAGCATGATATGTGGGAAAAGGTTGAAAAGTTCCAGGGGGCAGAATACTTTCGCAAGGCACTGTATATCTGACATCAGTCTTTAATGCAATTATAAGATTCACCTGGCTTTGGGGTTTCTTTGTGTGAGTGTCATTGCCTTTATATTAAGGCATGACGCATATAGGTCCTCTTCTTGTATTTTAAATGTTTCTAATTGTAATTGTGTGCTTTTGTTTACTATTGTCAATAAAGTGTTCCATTTATGCTTTCTATATAATAGTGGTGTTCCCTTGTTATATGGGCATGATCTTTCTCCTCTTTTATAGCCATGTCTTGTTCCAAGCCCATGGTGAACCCCTGTTCTTATTAACTAGCGGTGTCCTCCACTTTCCATATACAGTATATATTCCATTGTACCGGGAGGGCCATTTATATGGATACACCTAAATAAAATGGAAATGGTTGGTGATATCAACTTCCTGTTTGTGGCACATTAGTATATGGGAGGGGGGAAACTTTTCAAGATGGGTGGTGACCATGGCGGCCATTTTGAAGTTGGCCATTTTGAATGCAACTTTATAAATGGCCCACCAAGGTGTATCCATATAAATGGCCCACCCTGTATAGTGACATCCCATTAAGCACAACATCTGCAAGGAGTTTGTATGCTCTCCCAGTGTTTTTGTGGGTTTCCTCCGGGATCTCTGGTTTCTACCCACACTTCGAAGACATACTGATAGGTAATCTAGATAGTGAGCCCCGATGGGGACAGTGATGTCTATAAAGTGCTGTGGAATATGATGGCGCTATTTAAGCGAGTGTAACAATACGAACGTGTTCTACTTTGTATTGCTTGGCTACTGAGTACAGCTTTAATTGGATACAGAGTATAAATCAAACTTTTGTCTTCATCAACACTTTCATCTCGCTGGTTCTCATATATAGTGAGTCAGACTCGGGCAACCTGCTGCGTCAGACTTTGTCGGAGTCTTGGCAGAGAAGGGCAGCAGCAGACTAATTTATTTAACTTCTCGTGGGCGTTCTGTCAGTCTGCAGAGAATCAAATCAAGACGTTGACCACAGTCTTGATAAGAAGCAATTAATAGAATTACTGGCAAGGTGCATTGTATTTGCTGGGCTTTAATGTAATTTGAGTTTTGGGATACGCCTGCTGATGCTTAATGTCCCTTCCATCTGGGGACTAAACCATGTAGAACAGGGCAGTGTCCTCATTTCATCCTGATTTCAATCTAATGACGACGGTCTCACGGTTCTGTAAATGTTTTTCTGCTCCTTACTGCGCCGTCTCGCCCCGGAGATGGAAGGCATATTCGTAATGAATTACTGCCTGTTCTTACAGATACCGCACCCTATGTAGTTACATCTGTTGGCTTCCTTTCTTATGTGGTGGCTACCTTACTGCTAACAGCAGGATAACGCACTGGTTTAATTTCCTGTAGTGCTCACTCTGCTTGTCAGGAATGGTGAGTCAGGGTGTATTGTGATGGGTGATGCTTTCTTTGCTCTTAATGTGATTTTTCTGTAAACTGCAGCAAGTGCTGAGACTTTCATCTCTGAAAAGGTTAAAACTCACAATGTGCTCTTTTTTATTTTTCTTCCACGTTATCGTGTCCATTGTGCTTTTGTGTTTTTGTTTTTTTTTATATTGCCTAATGAATGTTTACATACAAATATGGCAAAACGGAGTTTGTCATTTTTGCATAAGTTATCAAACAAAATCTGCATATTTTATTTTTTTTACGTGAGGTTGAAGTTAGTAAGATGTGCAGCAAGCAACTAACAGAGGCAAAAAAATAAATTTAAGCTTTGCTACATCTGTAAGTGTGTATAGATAGGTGGATATTCAGAATTGAGAGTCCTCAGTGGTTGATACCTTTTAATGGCTAACTGAAAAGACGGTAACACATTGCAAGCTTTCGAGACTACTCAGGTCTCTTCATCAGGCTAGACTAATACAAAATCTGAAGAGTCACATATTTATACACAAGAGGGCACAGAAATAATGCAATAAATAAGACACGGTACAAAGATATATATCTTTTCTCTGTATAGATAGATGGATGTTTTTCCAGTTTTTCATTTTTTTTTTTCCTCCCTGTATCCCCCGAAATAAAATGTCTTCTAGTTCTGTCAGACTGTAACCCTCCCTTCTCCATCGCTTGTTAATTTGTTTTAATGCTGTAAATTTAGAAATTTTGTGGCGAATGACCATTTCTTTGTAGCTAGATTCTCTAGTATTATAATTGCATATACGGTGGCAGTAATGCGTCCATTAGATGGATAGCAGTGGTTTCATACCATGTCTGCAATTAGTTTTGACATGATGTTGTGCTTTTTGCATGTAATTCTGTTCAGCTTGAGGAGTTTCCTATATTTCTATGCCTTTAAAATGTGTTAATGGTCGATGAATAGTTATTTATAGTCATTGATTTCGTTTTATTACTATTTAGAAAGCTGAAGCCGTGAGGGTTCAGAATATAGTTAATAGCAGAAACATAAAATGACTCATTGTGGGTACATGCATTTAATACGCTGTATTTTTTTTTTCTCTTTTTATCTTGTTCAAACAGGATCGGTTATTGTGGATGTTGATCAGATGATCTCCGCCTGGGTATCACGTGCTGTGTCATGAAGCAGAGAGAACACTGACAATATTATTTAAATTTTGGAATAATTAGAGGCGTAAAATGGAGAGCAATAACTCCATCCTCCAATTGCACAATCCCATTATAGAGCTCTGTTACGTCAGCTTCTATCTTCCTCGGGGTAATGTCAGGGGATTCACATACAAATGCTGTGTAACTCGAGACAAAGCTGGAGCATGCTTCGATAACTGTTTTCAAGTCAGGGAGGAGACAGAGCGTGCTCAGCACAGGGATCCACCTTATGGAAGCCTTACAGAGGCCTTAAGAAAAACCAGCACCCAGGACCTGCTCTCCGAGCTTTACAAGCTCACTGCTGCTAAGGATAGATTGCTGATTGATCTCTTAAACACAGC
This sequence comes from Dendrobates tinctorius, assembly GCF_039654945.1. Lineage (NCBI taxonomy): Eukaryota > Metazoa > Chordata > Amphibia > Anura > Dendrobatidae > Dendrobates > Dendrobates tinctorius. The sequence continues at coordinate 1,116,911 of NW_027361853.1, read as the reverse complement.
CAAGATCCGAGGATCTAAAATGGGTAACCAGGATGGCAAATTTCAGGATCTGGCTGGAGCATCTCCGTTTCTGGATGAATCCTCCATCCCAGTCGATTTCCAAGAGTCATTGATTGCGTCTGTAGAAAAAAAGATCATCTCATCCAAGGGAAAAAAGACAAGGAGGTTTAGTCGAAGGAAAGAAAGCATAGAGGATTTTGTGACCAAAAAAATTAAAAGGAAAGGCACTTCTGAAGCAGAAACAGCTCCAGTTAGAGAAAAGACCCCATCGATAAAGGTTTCTTTGGCAGACTCATTGGATAACGTGTTACGTCCAAGGCTCCAATCCGTAGAGAACAAGGATGTTTATATGTCTGGACTTTCTGTAAAAAGCACTCATGGTAAACCCAGTGAGAGTTCAGGGAATCTTGGTCCTGGGTCATCGTCTGGCAGTTCACAGTCGTTGTATGACAATGATGTTTTTGGTGACTGCTCTTTAATTTCTCATAATGGCACCTCTAAGGGGGACTTGCAAGATGTTCTAAGGATGGTGCATGGGCAGCAGAAGGACACTGCAGCTCACAGCGACTTATTAAACAAAGACTATCTGGAATATATTGACAGTGATCAGTCCAACACGGAGAAGGATATTAGGACTATTGTTGCCAAAGTCCAAGATCTTGGTCCTTGTGTGCAAAAAGTGATGACTGTCCATAGCTTCTCAGAAGAATTATTGTCTAAGGAAGGCACATGTGAAAATGTGGTAGCTATCCCCTCTGCAGTGGCTAATGACATGGTCTCTAAACTTGATGTAACTATTCTAAATGAAAATGACAAAGCGGAAAATGTAACCGTACATGGTTACGTTAACAAGAGCCTCCTTAGAGTTCTTAAAAGTGATAATGTGGAGGAGAAAGAATATTGGTTAGGGCAGCTTGATCACAAAGGAGGACGTGGTACTGTCTGCCCAAGCTTGGTGAAACCGGTAACAAGTTCCCAGGAATCTATAAACGCACTGACTGTGACTCAGCCTAACAGTAAAGTGGACAAACCCATCAAAACCCCTCCTGTAGACTGTACTATGCTCCATCACTTCTTCCCATCAAGTAATAATGTCAATAAAGAGGTGTCTCCTTGCTTGTCTCCATTTTCATCGCAACTACTCAGTCCTCAGCTTCATCACCAAATTCTCCCTTTGCCCACAAAGCCTTTTGAGGATCATCCTAAAACATGGGGGAGGGAACTGCATTGGCCTGTATGTGAATTTTTTAAAGAGCCATCGTTGCTCCCCAGACTGGGGGGTAAAACCAAAGCATCCAGCCTTACTAACCTAGGGCCTGACTCCTGCATTACGGATGATTTCAGGCAAAAGCCGAAAGGAAATGGGAAATTGTCTAACTTGCAGCTTGATCTTCGTCAACCAGGTTAGTAGCTCTATCTTCTACTCTTAAATATAAAATAGTCCAGTGCATAAGCCTTGAATTCACTGCGTATGAAATACTGTATGAGTTGTGTCATAACTTCGGTTATGGGTGATAGGCGTGATTTAGATGTATGTGTTTCACTCTGGAGAATCTTTGACATTGGGCTGCTGGGTTATAACAGAATTAAATGATTCACCAAGCATTCCATATAAGTTCTGTTGCAATTTTTCTGCAGACGTCCTGCCCTTTCGACTGAACCAGATTATCTTTCTATTGCCTGCAATAAAGGCTATACATATTCTGCAGCAATGTGCTGATACATTGATCAGGAGAGAATTGATTTAATGGCTACCATTTCATAGAAATATAGAAGACTGTCTTCTATTGTTGGAATTTTGGTCTCTAAAATCATTTTCAGCAAGATCATTGGTAAATGTTTGGCCGAAACCCATCTTCTATTTTACAATTGTTTAATGTTTCATGCAAACCTTTTCATTGAGTAACTCTTGAAACATGTGACGGAGTTCAAAGCCAATTAGTGACGGGTGACTAAAAGATGGTAATGAGTATAAGCAGTCAAGTGTAAAGATTTGATTGAACTCGTGGAATTACAAAGCAGAATTCCTAATGCAGGATTTTGTATATATAAAAAAAAAATGTCTGCAGCGCCTATGAGGTTTGGCTCTGTGAACACTGCAGCGTATGCATCCCTTAGCTCTGAATTGCGAAGCTCTGCCAGGTATTCAGGCTGTCATTTTTACAAGTTGTGATGAGACCCAACTGTAGGTGCAAGATGGGCTCACTTTTAGAGATGCCGCATTGACTGAAAGTTAAAAAGCAAGTATATGAAGGTGTAACACTAATTACCTCTTAAAGTTCATCTGTCACTGGATCTTAGACCTGATGTGTCTATTGCTTGGAAAAGCTAAAAGCTGGGTCAAAACTGCTGTTTACAACTCTTATCAAATATTAAGAGACCACCACATCAAAACCCTGTCATGGGCAGCCCATTTTCCAGACCTGAACCCCATTGAAAACCTCTGGAGTGTAATTAAGAGGATGATGGATAGTCACAAGCCATCAAACAAAGAACTGCTTAAATTTTTCCTCCAGAAGCAGTGTGAAAGACTGGTGGCAAGCATGCCAAGACACATGAAAGCGGTTTTTAAAAATCATGGTTATTCCACAAAATATTAATTTCAGAACTCTTCCTGAGTTAAAACATTAGTATTGTTTCTAAATTATTATGAACTTGTTTTCGTTGCATTATTTGAGGTCTGAAAGCACTGGGTTTTTGTTTTTTTTTAATCTTGACCATTTTTCTTTGTAAGAAACAAAATACAAAATTTATAGCTTGGAAATTCGGAGACATGTCAGAAATTTGTAGACTAAAAGTACAATTTACATTTTACTCAAAATTATACCTATGAAGAGAAAAATCAGACAAACTGAACATTTGAAAGTGGTCTCTTAATTTTTGCCAGAGCTGTAATTATTAAGTCTTTCAACAGCTGGTCTCAAGAAATGTTAAGTTTAATATGACAAAATGGCTGTAAAACTCTCTTTGACATATTTCTCTGACATGGATTTTCAAAGTGTGTGCACCAGCCTCAATCAGTTTAAGATCTGGTCTAATGATGGATCTGCTTTAAGTACACAGCAAGGATGCACTAGTGGTCCCTGACCCTTTTGTATAGATCCTGAGAGCAATGACATGTCGTAACCAATGTTGCATCACTGCTAAGTTGTAATTTAAAGCATGTTGATCTCCATGCAAAAATCTTAAATCGTTTATACAGTGTTATGTTGCGGATGGGCTCCATCCCGCACTAAATTCCCTGGTAATGACTGCTAGCTCCATCTCCCTGTACCTATGTCCAGGGGCGTACACAGAAATCATGGGGCTTCATAGTAGAGGTTCTATTTGGGCCCACCCAACCCCCACCACCCAAAGAAAAAAGAAAACCCTTCATATTTGGCAGGGTCACAGAAGAGCATAGCTCACAACTTTGCAGCCCTTACATAGTTATTTTCCTCCTGTACAGTCCTCCATACAGTATTAAGGGCACCACATAGTCCTCCATTATGGGCACAATATAGTTATCCAGGCAGTATTATGGGCACCATGTAGTCCTCCATTATGTACACCATATAGTCCTCTACACAGTATAATTGACACCATATAGTCCTCTGTACAGTAATATGGGCACACAGAATCCTCCATGCAGCATTATAGGCACCACATAGTCCTCCATACAGTATAATAGGCCCTATATAGAGCCATATACAGTATAATAGGCCACATATATTGTTCTCTACATCAAAAATAAATGCTTCTCCCATTTCCCCTTCTGCTCTGGTCTCTGCAGCATGTGTTTTGACCATCTGCACTGCTCAGCACAGAGGGTGCACTGTAGTGATGGCGGAGGTCAAAGATCACAGGTGCAGAGGGGGAATTATTAGAAAGAGGAGCGTCAGTTTAACGCTCCCTCTCTCAACATTGTTTTCAAATGTATCCGCATCCAAGATGCTGTGAAAGTTGAAAGTGATAGGGAGGGGTCACTGGCACTTGCTCCTCCCGACACATGGTTCCCATAGCGGCCTCGTGGTCTGCCACCATTGGTGGTACGCCACTGGCTATGTCAATGTTAAAGAAGCGCTACTTTGGACTGCCTGTCCTTTGTTCAGGTAGTGTCTGTTTTTTAGGCAGTCAAAAAAAGGACAGTCTGCCAGGCTCTTCTTCTACTTGCCTAAAAAGTCTGATATTGCCTGAACAGAGGATACAGTCCAATGTAACCCTCAATATAGTGAATGGCTCCATTATGGGTTCAGTCCGGATCTTGTTTTTCATGACTTCAGATGGAAGTCCCGATGGAGCCACAAATGTGTGGCCTCAACAGGAAATCAACCCAGGCTTAGAACACAACTGAAAAATAAGTTGTATTCCATCAGATGACACATTCAGGTTCATTCATAAGTCTGTACAAATCGGTCGAGGCTTGGATATCAATGCACGGACTGACTGAGGCTCCCTGGAACTGAGCATGGCAGCCTCCTAGAAATGTATGAAGCTGTCATGCTCCGGTCAGGAGACCTGTGGCCAGTCCATGCATTGTGGTGCATGCTTTGACCGATTTGCACAGACGTTTGAATGAGTCCTTATAGTGACAGAAGGCACCACTTGAGCACTATAAAGTGCTACACAGAGCCTCAGGGAATTCTGTTTCTGGCAAACGGTTTCTGGTTGGTTGGATTTGATTACCAAGCCACAGATGTACACTATCAATAGATATAGAAAAAGTAGACTTGGAAGTAAACCAACATTTTGTGAGTTTGGGAAGTCATCTGGTATATGAGGATAGCTTGTAGAAATCAAGATGGAGCTAGAATGATGTAAAATATTAAGCTGAATGTCATGTTGCTTTGTTAAAAAAATAAATAAAAATCTGGGGTATAATCTGAAACCTTGCTCCTCTTGCCAATGAGTAACATAATTAGAATATTAACCATAGTTCTATCTAATTTTAATTATTTAATTGCCAAGTCTATTATTTTTTTTTTCTTTTATCACTTACCATGTAGCATAATGCATGTTCTCGAAACATTGTACCACTTAGCTGTAACACAAGACCTCTTGGACTTCGACCTACTGTGTTATATTACAGGATGTTGGTTGAATCTGGGAGAGGAAGTTTATTGATTTAGAACATTTTTGTAGACTTTAAACATTTCTCCCAGGGTCAAATACATCAGAGTAAAGTCACTTCTGATGGGTAGAGATGGCACTTGTTATTCTTGCGATAACGATAAGTATCGCAGCATTCTGGAAAAGAAAACTGGGATATATATCCCTATTCATAATGAACTTTAAAGAGATGTTTGGGAAAAAAGTACATATCAATTGATGCACTTGGTATGTACGGTATATATAAATTCATCAACGGGTACCAAAAAATACTGCATGTGTAAACATTCTAGTATATATAAGTATTTCACAACATAAGAAATACAGAGGCACCCTTTCAACTTTCACCTTCTCCACTATTAATGGTATAGAAAATATGGCTGCTTTCTTCCAAAAACAGCACTACACCTATCCATAGATTGTGCACAGTGTTGTACCATCAAAAAAAATCCTAATTTTCTAGCACTGTGCAATCACTTTCAACAGGGGCGGTCAGAGACAAAAGATGGTCTCTATGCAAAAAATTATATGGACCCTTTGCAGTCCAATAAGCATCCCTTTATGTACCGTTTTGGAGGTGAAAGTAGGCCTAAAAATATATAGTTTTAGATTAAAATTTCTTTGGATTTGGAACCACCCCTTTAATCCCTTTGCAATATTTGATATACCTATACGTCATGGTCGGGAAGGGGTTCCCGACTAGCAATGTACAGTTTCGTCATGGCGATCATACGGGCACACTGTATTTGAAGACACAGATATCACTTGAAGGAGTCTGCTGTTTCTGATAGCTGTGCATCAGGGCTTATCTACACAGGTTTTTTTCATCACCCCACCTCCGCAACTACAATCACTGTGATTGACTGTTCAATTCTGAACAGCCTATCACAGCGATTTCATGTTTTGGCAAATAGAATTTCCTGAAACATTTATGTCCAGCTATGATCGGTGCCATAACATTGATCATAGGATGGTCCTAGGCATTGGCATCGTCAGCAGCTCGGCATTCCAGCTTGGAGACATGTGCAGAGCGGCCATTGTCTTTCTGCTGCCAATCAGCCTAGGACTTGTAGTGTCACCACTTCTGATTAAAGACCTGAAGATAAGACTGAAGGACTGTTCCTGCTTTTTTTCTAATCCTCCCTCCTCTTGAACCCTTTCCCCTATCTCTCTAATGCTGCACAATGATCAGTACTTGACTGCTCAATTTTTAGCAGTTTTTTTTCTTTTGTACTGCCTCCGAGGGTGTATCCTTCAGCAGCAAAGCCCTGATCAGTGATGCACATCACTGATCATCATCCAGCTGGTTTTTTTTTATTCAGAATGTGTACAAAAAAAATTAGTTTAGTTGTTAAAGCTAGATTGTGGACAGTAAAAATATGCTGTAGTAATCACCTTATACTACAGTGTTTTGACTGTCGGTGACGCGACCGGGGGGTGTCTGCTGGGGCGGCACCGCATAACACGTCCGGCCCTGGTGACACAGCTGTGGTGGACCCTGATGACACGGCCAGGGGGGCTCCCTAGTGACGCATCCGGGGCAGGCCCTGCTGATGTAGCCGGGGGGGTTTCTATGAGGGGGGGACACGGCTGGTGAGCTCTGGGGAGTAGATCTCCAAGATGGAGCTGAAGACAAGGTGACCTGCTGACCAGGATATCTGGGGGTACAGGATGGGGGTGTGCCCGGCATTTAAAAAGGGACCTGCACAGACCTCCTTGCCTCTGGACCTGATCCTTTTTCTGTAAGGATGGAATCATGCGAGCAGCAGGAACAGATACATCCTGTACAACATCAGCGGTGGCAGCTCGTTCAAAAGCCTCGTGCAACCAGGCGACGACCCTGTGACAGTGCGGAAAGTGGCCGTGTAAGAGAGGGTCTGGATTCTGTGAAGAGGTCCAGTCAGAGGAGCTCCAGCAGAGGATGATTCAGCAGCCTCGAGGGAAGATACATCCTACTCGTAATCCGTTACCTATTCATTTGATTCGCACTGGAAGTGATCTTTGTGAAATTTCACTAGGCGATTTAGCCTTCCCCTTGTTTTTCTCCTGATTCCTGCTAGGGAAAGAAGTGTTCAGGGAAATCAAGACATAAGGAGTGTGCACTTTGCAGGTCCCCCTTGCCAGACTCCTATCTTAAAGCGGTTGTGGCAGTCTTTTATCCAGCAGACTGTAGAAGAGGAGATGCCTAATTTTGCTACAAGTCTAAGGGAAAGTATTATGACTGAAATAAAGAAGTTCATGATGTCCCTTTCCCAGGGAGAGACCCATGAGGCGAAGGAAAAAAAAAACTAGATTGCCAGAATCTGTCACTTCTAGTGACTTTGTTATGGGCAAGGATTCTTCTGGGTCATCTTCATCAGTGTTGTCGTCTTCGGAAAACGACTCTGGCGGCTTCTGTTTCCCCATAGACTGGGTGGATAAATTAGTGAAGGCGGTCAGGAATACTATGATAGTAGAGTAAAAGCCTGAGTGATCAGTTCAGGATGCCATGTTTGGGGGACTGGACTAGAGAAAGCACAGGTCCTTTCCCTTCAATGATAAGATCCACTCTCTGGTATTCTGGAAGTGGAAGAGACCAGAGAGGAAAGGGTTCCCTTTCCCCAGCGTTTAAAAGTAAGTATTGACCCTGTGTCAAATTCTTGGGATAAGGCCATGAAACTTGTTGCGACTGTAGCCAAGGTAATCCTCTTTGACTTTTGAGGACATGGAAACTTTAAAAGACCCACTGGATGAGATGGTGAACAACTTCCTTAAGAGCACCTTAAAGATGTCAGCAGGAGCGCTAAGGCCGGCGGTAACATAATTGATCTGGTTGGATCAATTAGAGACTCAACGGAAGGATAGGACTTGGTCACGTTGGCAGCAAAAGCTGCATTCCTCTCGATTGCAGCTCGGAGAGCGTTGTGGCTGAAATATCGGACGGGGACATTTGGGCCAGGCCTAAACTTTGTGCTATTCCATGCGAGGGGTAGTACCTGTGTGGGCTGGTCCTAGATAAGCTTCTGGAGAAGGCAGGGGATAAGAAATTTCCCAGTCTGTCAGTTCCAGTCTACAGGTGTCCCTTCAGTAGGAGAAAATTTAGCCGTGGAAAGCCTTCCAGGGACCGAGCCAAGTGGGATGATAGGAGGAAATGTAGGGGGTTTGTTTGGGAGCTCCTCTCTGGAGCATAAAAAACCACCTCAGTGACTGCTGGCCCAGATAGGGGGTAGGCTGTCAGCCTTCTACCCTGCCTGGTTTGGAATATCCTATAGTGACTTTATTTGTAGCTTGATAACATCAGGGCTGAAGTTAGTTTCTCTCGATCCCACAGAACAGGTTCATGAATTGAGCGAATTTGTTTTAGTCCCTGCTTATTCGGCAAGCTAAGGAAAAAAAGGAGCATAAGATGATATGCAGATAAAAACATCAGTCAATTAATCAATATACAAAGTGCATGAAGCTGTAACAATAAAGTGCCAATCAAATGCAGAGACCGTACACCCAGGACAAACCCCCTTCCCTCCCAAAGAGTGGAAACAATCCAGGCAAAAATCCCATATATAACCATATGTCTGAAATACTAGATCCCATAAAAAATCATTACACCCAGTGGCTTGACAAGGAAAATGGAAAACTCCTGGACAAAGTATGGGGACAAGAGCAATATCAACTTATCATTATGAACAATCCACCAGATGCTCAAAAATAAGTAACAATATACCCCATAAAGAGTGGAAAACAAATGGGAGCTTATCAACGGATGAAAAGGGAGGAGACGCCCAGCAGTGTACCCCTGACACATTTTGTGGCAACACAAGGCCACTTTATCAGGAGGATATAGCGCAAGGTTCCAAAAGGACCTTCAAATAGCCCGGCGACCCCGGTCACATGACCATAATCAGCCAATAGTGATGGCACTATCGGCGCATGCGCATTGGGGCCACAAGGTCCTGCCATGCAAACAGTGTCATGCACCGGCACAAAGTCCTGCACGCACGCGTAGAGCATAAAGATGCCCATCCGCAGCCCAAACACAGGCGGTCACAATGCGATGCGCACAGCCATACAAAAATTAACAATATATAGGAAATGGCAATTAACATCGAGCAAAGTGATAACAAGGATTAACCTAACAGCTAATCACATGAAAAACATTTTACAAAAATCACAATGAATCTAAATCTATTAAAAATATACAATTTTAATCCATAATTATGTGGATATAGAGAATCCTCGATGGTGTATAATCATGATTCTTAGCTTGGAGAAATGCCTCATGATATCCTTGCTGAATCCAAGAATAGAGCCAAAAGAAGGTCCTATAGGAGCTCAATGAGGTCAAGGTCACTAGATGCAAAATAAATTGATATAAAATAAAATTAAAAACAAAGACAAACTGTCACAAAAAGGGTGTTGGAGGGATATGGTGGGAAAACAGGAGGAGACAATATTGTACCATGGAAACATATCTTAAACCTTCAAAAAGGGAGCGAAACTCAAAAATTCATTGAGTCCCTTTGGTGTCATGGTATCTAACTGGACAATCCACTTTGTTTCGATTTGTGCCAGAAATTTTTTTTGTTGTCACCACCCTTAATGCCCATATGAAGGGCATCAATCCCCTTGACCTTCAGTACTCTCGCGTCACAATTATGATGTGACCTGAAGTGCCGAGGGATCGTTTTTAAATCCAAAATGTCGGACACTGTCTTGGCCGCGCCAATGTCCTGCACATGGTCATGCACACGTACCCTAAGGTCTCTGGTGGTAAGACCCACGTATGTCTTGGGGCACGGGCATGTGGCGTAATAAATGACATTTGATGTGCAGCAAGAAATCCGCTGTCTAATCTGGAATTCTCTGCCAAAAGTAGAGCAGCGCAGGCAAGACAGTGCCCACACGGAAACAAACCATGAAGGGGACCACCATTAGGGGCGTTGACAACAAAAAATATTCTGGCACAAATCGAAACAAAGTGGATTGTCCAGTTAGATACCATGACACCAAAGGGACATCTTACTCAATGACAGATCCCTCAGGGGGTACCTGGATGGAATAATGACTTTATCCCCATCTTCTTTGCAGTCTCTGACATGGTGGTTAGACCAGGCTAATCTATCCTGAGGGGTTCCCTGGGTAAATTGGACATCTCGTGTAGTCTCTACAGACGCTAGCCCTACATGTTGGGGGCCTCATATGGGGGAGGTCATGGTCCAATTTGGAGAGGAGAACAGCTAGATAGCGCATCTAACCTGAAGGAACTGATGGCGATGGAGCTAGCTATAAGAAGGCTCCTTAGTCACTACAGGTCAACTTGTCAGGATCCTCTCCGACAATCAGGTGACGGTGGCCTACATCAACCACCAAGGGGGAACCCGGTCCAAGCCCATAATGGAGGTGGCAAATCAATTGTTTCAAGTAGCAGAGAGCCGTTTTCTATCCCTGACTGCTGTTCACATAAGAGGAAAAGAAAACATCAGAGCTGACTTTTTGAGCGGCAACTTACTCGGGAAGGGAGAGTGGGATACTGAATGGTTACATCTTCGAGCAGATTATGCAGATTTGGGGTTGTCCGGCCAAAGACCTCTTCGCCACCAAAAATGACAGAAAAGTGAAGCAGTTCTGTTTGCTCAGCCCCAGGGAAAAGCCACTGACCCTGGATGCCTTCATGATCAGATGGAACTTCAAGCTAGCTTATGCTTTTCCTCCATTATCTATGTTGCCACTGGTAGTGAGGAAAGTCAGAGAAGACAGGGCAAGGATTATTGTGGTTGCCTCCTTTTGGCCCAGAAGGGCATGATTTTCGTGGCTGAGGACCATGTCTGTCCCCGAGCCTTAGGTGCTTCCGGATCTCCTCTCCCAAGGGCCAGTCTGCCATCCACGAGAGGCTGAACTTCATCGGATGGCATGGAATTTGAAAGGTCATTGTTGAGGGAAAGAAGGTGTTCTCCTAATCTGATAGCCACCCTTCTAAAGAGTAGGAAAGTGGTCAGGACCAGAATCTACACCAGCACCTGGAAAAGATTTTTGGCTGCTTCAAATTTTAACATTGGGTGAAGGTCCCAATAGGCTGGAATCTGGAGTTCCTTCAGAAAGGGCTTGAGATGGATCTATCCACGAGTATTCTCAAAGTCCAGGTATCAGCCATGGGGCCCTGTTTAGCTGTGATCGTGCGGGGAATTACTGGCCAGCTAGATTTATTAAGGTATCAAGTAGATCTAGGCCCATCCTTAAGGAGAGAATAATACCATGGGACTGTAACCTGGTCCTAACAGCTATGACAGGTTCCCCATTTGAACCCATGGAGTCAGCCCCAATAAAAATGCTTTACCTTAAAGTAGCCTTACTGTAGTATTAGCATCTGCCCAAAGGCGAGTGATATTCAGGCTCTTTCTAGGCTACCACCATATACCCAGTCCCTGAAGGATAGGGTTATCCTAAAGCCACATCATCTTGCTTACCAAAAGTAGCCTCCAAATTTTATAAACTGCAGGAAATAGTTCACCCTTCCTTCCCAATCCTAAGAACCAGAAGGAATTCACGCTTCCTACACTGGATGTCAAGAGATGCCTGTTAGAGTACTTGTCAGTCACTGATCCTTGGAAAAAGGATAGTTCCTTATGTGTCCTTTCAGGGGGCTAGAAAGGGTCTTAGGGTGTCAAGAAGCACTTAAACTAGACGGATCAGGGAGGCCATTGCATTAGCATATTCGTGAAGTGGAAAGAGAGCGCCAGAAGGGCTCACTCCAGATGGGCCATGGCAGCCTCCTATGCGGAAAGATTGGATGTCTTGATCGAGCAGATATGTAAGGCAGCTACAGTACATGGTCTTCTCCTTCACCTTTTATAAACCTTATAGGCTGGATATGGGTGCCTCTTCGATCTCACATTTGGAATAAGGGTACTTCAGGCTGTAGTCCCTCCCTAAATTTCTTACTTCTCTGTAATTCTCTCGTGGTGCTGTCATGGAAGACGGAATAAAGTCTGTTACTTACCAGTAATGGTATTTTTTGGAGCCCATGACAAACCCTTATATTCCCTCACTTCACGTGTGGGTGAGCACTTCCACTTGTAAGGATTGACCGTTGTGAAATCATCTGGTGTTAGGATACAGCTTCCCTGCCTCTGACACAGGTGGTATCCTATTTCCCTTCTCTTACTCTATCGATAATGAACCCTCACACAGATGCCCCAGAACATTAAATGAGCCAGTGACCCCCTCTGGAGCTCACCTCTCGAAGATTGAGCTTCAGTCTCACAGAAATCTAACTTTTTCAAAGTTTCAACAAAAAAAATGAGAATTTTGTAAATCTCATGATGACACAGACAAATTTATATGCCCAACAATTTTTATCCCAAAACCTTAGATGCAGTAGAAATTATGAAGTTTTGGGGCCTTGTCCTTTATATGGGAATAGTGAAGAATCTGGAACGTTGGCAATTACAACGATAATGCTTTGATCGACTTTTGTAGGCCGATCATTGATCATTTCAGTAACAAATTTGTGAAGTGTAAATTTGTCAAATGGACAACTGGGTGGATGACTCCCCTAATGCACTTAAATTCTGGCAATCCGGCCCAGCAAGAGTGGAAGGTATGGAATTTAAATGTACAAGCTCTGCAGAGCACCTCAGGGTGCACACACAGATTTAGGGTGTATAAAGGGAGGGACATCTGGATTCAAACCCCTGAATGCCTCCTTGTCCTGGGAGTGAGTGGGAATTGGCGCACTCACTGCTGGATCAGAGTTGTCACCTCTACGTAGATAACTTCTACACCAGCATGCCACTCTTCAAATCCCTCTCTGTGAGAGCTACCACAACATGTGGCACTGTGTGCAAATACCATAGAGGCCTCCCTATGGTTGCTAATTGGGCAGCTGATTATAAAGGGTGAGAGCAGAGCCCAATGTAGCAACAAAATGCTGGTGGTCAAGTATAAGGACAAGAGGGAGGCCATTTTCTTGACCATAATAAATGGTAATGGCAGAGTAGGGTCGGTGGGCCGGACTGGTGGGTGGTCCCTCTCATACAGCGCAGAGACGTAACAGAGACACGATGGAGGCAAGTGTCGGGTACAACAGGTCCAAGTGTATTCTCTTGCCGTCTGCCTGACGGCCACCGAAGTACACCGCACTTCAATTCACTTCACTTATCGGCCCTCCGTTTCCAGGGCCGCTTCACGCACACCGTACTTTACACCGGGGACGTACATATACGCACCATCCCCTCGTCGCTTTTCGACGCTCCTGTCAGATCCGTCACTGTGGCTGCCTTAGGCCTGTAAACCAACAGTACTTTCACTGATCAGTCGTCTCCCTCAATACGGTATGCTTTACCTCGGTGTCTCATCAATACTGCAGTACTTTTGTGTCAGGACCACCCCCCTGACTTTCTCTCTCCTCAGTCCCCCTGGTTTAGTTTTCCTCACAGTGCACAAACTGTCATAGTCCTCCTGTCACTGGAGCTCCCCCTAGGGACTGGAACTTTCTGGAACCCTCCTGTCAAATTTATATCATTCCCGCTTCCCTGTAACTCCGCCCCCCATGACCAACGGTTTCCTAAGCCCTAAGCTGATGTCAAGTCCCTTGCTCACACTCCTCCCTGCCCTCTAATGGTAAACCCAAGGTACTGCACATCCACTACACTTTCTCAGCTGTTTCCCCACTGTAGTAACTGACACCTGTCTAAACTGTGCAAACCTTCCTTTCTCTATTCTGACAAGTCTGTCCATCAGGTCACCTTCCCTACACTCTACCTTCCTTTGTCTATTGTCGTCCTCGACAATTGTAATCCCTGCCTTAGTCGTTCTGAACCTTCACCTACACTCTGTTGTCGGACCAGTTGTTGGGCCAAACCCACTACCTGCGGGGGCTGAACCATCCCGAGAGCACCATGCTCTGAGCAGCCTACTGCTACTCACCAGCGTGCACACCACATGACAACATCTTTCAAATTGGTCTAGGTACACCCATATTCTCTCTATGGTGTGTACCTTCCCCCTACTCTCCCCTTCTGTCACCTTCCACTGTCTGGTATGCCATGATCGAGGCCTCACACCTACCTCCACCTTCCTCCTTCAGGGGTGTCCGTGGTGTCGGGGACCTGACCTAGGATGGCTGTCTTTCTCACGTCTTCCATCTCTTTTACCTTTCTTTCAGTTACATGTCATGGTCGGCGTCTGTCTCCCAGACCTTCTCAACACATAGACCCCCTTTGGATCTCACACTTCCCTTTGGTCGCTCAGACCCTCTCTTACCCGGACCTGTTGCATTTACTTGTGCATATTATACAACAAAACAACTTTACAATATCACAAGTACCCCATTTTTTTTTTTTTTTTTTTAAATTTTCCTTTGCTTTTAAAACCAACATATAACAACATAACATTGCATATCTTCTCTTTTTTTTTTTTTTCTCCCCCCTTCCTTGAACATGGACACTCCCTCACTTCTTCGTATCCCCGCTCTGTCAGGCAAACATATTTATGAATACTCTCCTTTAAAAGGAACATAGACAAAAGAAAGAAAGAAAAAGGAAATAGAAACAACAGTTAAACCACAACAACAAAAACATTTTTTTTAAACATAACTGTCCATATGACCTGCACAACGGTGCATCGAACTCCCGACAGTCTAACCCACTTTTAGTGGTCAGAAGTGAGGGGCTCCACAGCCATGGAGCTCCTGGGATACCGAGGGTGTCCACACAAGTCCTTTTTACGGGAGTTCACATCCTTCGGGCTCTGCAAGTACGGCCACCGCGTAATAACCGCGGGGACAGTACTCTTTGTAGTACGACACTAAGTCTCCTTCTTTCAAAGCGCGACCGTGACGAATGGAAGTCACATTTATATAAACTTTCTGGCCAGTCTCATCCCAAATACAGCCATATCCTTTGGCGATGTTGGTATACACCAGCCGTCCCATAGAACTCTTAGCCGCCATACCTGCCTCTCCCTTTTCATGGAGCAGGTTCCATATCTCCTGCTCCCGGACCTCCCCATGACCAATGGTTTCCTAAGCCCTTAGGCTACTTTCACACATCCGGTGTGTGGGGTCCGGCGGCGTGCGGCGAAAAGCCGGGCCGCCGGATCCGGCCTGCAGCCGTGACACCGGATGTGTGTGCGGCGAGACGATATGGCTCGGACATTATTAAAGGAGCCGCAGGACGAGGTGGACAGAGGCAGCCAATGAGACAGCTGCTGAAAGGGAGGTGAGGGGAGGAGAGGATAGGAGAGGGGAGGGGGGTGGAGAGAGAGAGACATGGGGGGTTAACACTTAGTGTCCAGGCAAGAGAATCTCTCTCTTGCCGGGCACTTGTGGGGTTAACCCCACAGAGAGATCTCTCTCTCTCACCCAGACACTGAGAGTGTTAACCCCACAAGTGCCCGGCGAGAGAGATCTTTCACAAGTGTCCGGGTGACAGAGAGAGATCTCTCTCTCTCTCTCGCCGGGCACTTGTGGGGTTAACATTCACAGAGTCCGGGCATGCGCTGTGGAAAAAGCCGGTCCGGCGCTGACAAAAAACGTTGCAGGGAACGTTTTTTGCAGATGCCGGATGGCTAATTTATGCTGTGTCCGGCAACAACCGGACACGACGCATAACCATCCGGCACGATGCGGCGCCCGTGAAAGCTTATGGGGCAAAACCGGATCCGGTGCTGGATCCGGTTATTAAAAATTTCGCTGCATCGTGCCGGATTACTAAAACCGGATGTGTGAAAGAGGCCTAAGCTGATGTCAAGTCCTTTGCTCACACTACTCCCTGCCCTCTAATGGTCAACCCAAGGTACTGCACGTCCACTACACTTTCTCAGCTGTTTCCCCACTGTAGTAACTGACATCTGTCTGTGCAAACCTTCCTTTCTCTATTCTGACAAGTCTGTCCGTCCGTCAGGTCACCTTCCCTACAGCAGCACTCCACCACCCTACGAGGTACACAAATGCAAAAGCTAGAATGTGTTCACAAATCCAGTGGTCTGCGCTCATAGCAAGTGAGCATTTCTGCTACATAAAGCAGGCTGCAGCTTCTAGTCTCCTATGGAGATTATTGAAGCAAGTAAAAAAAAAAAAAAAAGTTTTAAAAAATATTAAAAAAGAGAAGATTTAAACGTTCAAATCACCCTCCATTCGCACCATTCAAAATAAAATAAAAAAAATCAAATATACACATATTTGGTATCGCCGCCTTCAGAATCGCCAGATCTATCGATATATAAAAATAATTCATTTGATCGGTAAACAGCATAGCAAGAAAAAAAAATGCCAGAATTACGTTTTTTGGTCCCTGCAACAAAATGCAATAACAGGCGATCAAAAGATCGTATCTACACCAAAATGGTATCAATAAAAATGGCAGATCGGCACACAAAAAAAAGTCCTCGCCCCACCCTAGATCCCAAAAAATTGGAGATGCTACGGGTCTTGAAAAACGGCAAAATTTTTTTTGATTTTTTTTTCACCACTTAAAAAAACATAGACATGTTTGGTGTCTGTTAACTCGTAATGACCTGGAGAATCATAATGGCAGGTCAGTTTTGGCATTTAGTGAACATGGTAAAAAAAAATTAAAAAAACAATTGTGGAATTTCACTTTTTTTTTTTTTTTACAATTTCACCACACTTGGAATTTTTTTCCCGTTTTCCACTACACGATATGGTATAATTAATGGTGCCATTCAAAAGTACAAGTAGTCCTCACATGGCCATAGTGACGGAAAAATAAAGTTATGGCTGTGCGAAGGAGGGGAGCAAAAAATGGAAACGGAAATACTCCTGGTCCTTAAAGGGAACCTGTCAGCAGGATTGTGCACAGTAACCTACACACATTTGTCAGGTCGGCATGGTTATACTGAATAAAATGATACCTTAGTTGATGAAATCCATCTTGTGGCTGTTTCTTAATCTTTATTTTCAGTTTTGTGTTAATGATAAAGATCTTATTAAAGTGTCCCTGCTATGTGCTGTTATTTGCTGTGTAGAACCATAGAAATCTGCTCCAGTTCATAGTGTGCACATAGCACAGCTCCGTCCAGGGGAGAAAGCATGCGTCACATGAATATACAGTAAAAATAGCAGAGCCATACAGCTACCACTTTCTCGCCTAACAAATTCCCCTGACAGTTTTATTACAGGACTTAGGCTATGTGCACACGTAGCAGAAAATTTCTGCAGAAAAACCTGACTCCCTTCCCTTTTCCGCGCGTTTTCAAGACGCATAGAGCCAGAAACGTGGAAAAAATCCATGAAATTAATGAGCATGCTGCGTTTTTTACCGCAAAGCGTTTTTTCGCGGTAAAAAACGCATCAGTATGCACAAAAAGTGCAAAATGCATAGAAATGAATGGGAAGCTTATTTTTAGCGGTTTTATTGGAAAATCCGCTAAAAATACCTCTAAAAAAACGCCGTGTGTGAACAAAGCCTAAGTGTTGCTGTATCTCCATCCCTCTGAGGTGCTCCAGTGGCCGCTGAATCTTATGTCATGGACTTGATTTACGATGAGCTCACAGGACTGGTGACAAGTCAGCAACACTCCTGTGATCAAACAAACAGGCAAGGAAATGTGTTCCTTCACACTAACATCTGTAAGCCCTTGCTGTTACGTTTGCCTACTCACTTATCATAAGTGGATTTATGCTTCCTTACCCTGCGATATGTGTCGATCATGAACTGGAGCTGCTCTGCAATGTCAGACACAGCAAATAAGAGTACATGGCGGGGGAACATTTATAAACTTATCTCTAACACATTAAGTTGTGGAACTTATTATTATTCCAAGATCTATTAATTAAAATATTTTTGTTTTTGGGAAAAACTCCTTTAAGGTATAAGAATACAGGTTACAAATAGTTAGAGTAAAATCTGGTTGCATGGAGAAGCAAAGAAAAACACACCCAAACTCTGGTCTCTTAGGCTTCCTGCACGCATTGCTTTATATTCAGGATGGAGTGTGCGTGACTGAAACTCTTTAGACATCCCCAGAAAATGTGTTAAGCTCCACATTAACAAAGTAATGAGAAAATAAATTGAAATTTCAATGTTTATTCCAGATATTTATGGGTTGATAAGTTTACATTCACACAAATGTATCTTTGGTCAGCGTACTGTCACACAGCTGACTACAGGGATCACAAACAGTCCCATGGTCCATGTGAAAAATTTACAAGGTGTACAAATTTCATCCATTTTGCTGGTGAGATTGTATAAGTTTTTCATGATGTCCTCAGGCCGAAAGCACAAGCCTCTATCACAGACATTTGTGCTGATGACCTGACCTCCCACTTTATAGAGAAAATAGATAATATCCGTCAGGAAATCCGCTCCCAGACACCAAGTGCAGTGACTCCCATCCCTCCCTGCATTTCCCCTGGCTCAATCTCTCCATATTTGATCCAATCACATATGTAGTAGTCTCCAGGCTCCTCTATTCTCGTCCGACTGCATGCACTACTAACCCCATTCCCTCACATCTCCTCCAGTCTCTCTCACCACACCAGTCAAGACAACTTGCCAAGCAACAATCTTTAATCTCTCCCTCTCCTTGGGCATTTTCTCATCCTCCTTCAAACATTATCATTACTCCATTATTAAAGAAACCCGCCCTTGACCCATCCTGCACATGCAACTACAGACCAGTCTCCAATCTCCCCTTCATCTCTAAACTCCCGCCTTGCCCGTTACCTCTCCACTCATTCCCTTCTAGACCCTTCACAGTCCGGCTTCCGCCCCCTACATTCGACAGAAACTGCACTCATCAAAGTGATCAATGATCTTCTGACAGCAAAATGTAATGGTGACCACTCTACTCATTCTTCTCGACCTTTCCACAGCTTTTGACACTGTTGATCACAGTCTCCTACTTTCTAGACTCCAGCCACTAGGCATTAGGGACTCTGCCCAATCTTGATTCTCTTCCTATCATTCTGATCGCTCCTTCAGTGTTTTGTTTGCTGGCTCCACTTCATCTCCTCTTCCTCTCCCTGTTGGGGTACATTAAGGCTCAGTCCTTGGCCCCCTTCTTTTCTCTCTACACGACCCCAATTAGACAGACCATCAGCAGATTTGGCTTTCAGTAACATCTTTATGCTGATGACACACAACTATACATGTCATCCCCTGACCTTAACCCCGCTGTACTACAGAACACCAGTGACTGTCTGTCCGCAGTCTCCAACATCATGTCCGCCCTCTATCTGAAACTTAACCTCTCCAAAACTGAACTACTTCTGCTCCTGCAGTCCACCAACCTCCCTAAATCTGACATTGCCCTCTCCGTGGGTGGCGCCATAATAACACATCGGCAGCAGGCGTGCTGTCTGGGTGTTATGTTTGACACCAATCACTCCTTCACCTCCCATATACAATTTCTTGCCAGCGCTTGCTGCTTACATCTAAAGAACATCTCTAGAATCCGCCCTTTTCTCACCATGTAAACAACAAAAATCCTCACTGTCTCCTTGATCCACTCCCGCCAGGACTACTGTAACGCTCTATTAAGTGACCTCCCCTCACTCGACTTTCCCCTCTCCAGTCTATTCTTAATGCAGCAGCAAGGGTCGTCAATCTAGCTAATCGGTACTCAGATGTGTCCACTCACTACAGGATCCAATTCAAAGTACTTGTTCTCATCCACAAAGCTTTCCACAGTGCAGCACCCCCTTACATCTCCTCCCTCTTTTCTGTTTATCGGCTGAGCCAATTGCTGCGCTTTGCAAACAACTTTCGACTAACCTCTGTACTAATCCATACCTCCCACTCTTAACTACAATACTTCTCCCACGCTGCGTCGATCCTCTAGAATGCTCTACCCCAAGAAATTAGGACCATCCACAAATTGCACAGTTTTAAGCGTTCCCTCAAAACACATTTGTTCAGATTGGCCAATCGTATTCCCTAATCAGTCATTTTATGTGTAAAGTGTGCGTGTGTAGCCCACTCACTATATCTATCCCCCACTCCCTCAAGATGGCTGGACCATCATTGTAAATGCACACCTGTACTTTGTGTCTCCCCCACCTCATTGTAGATTGTATGCTGTTGTGAGTTCATTTTCCCCTTCACCGTTGATGTCTGATAAACTCCCTCTGCTGGTGAAGAGAGGTAGTGAAATTGATTGGGATGGGAAAAACGTGTCATCTGAACAGGCGGAGCGTGATTGGACACCCGGAATCACTGAGTGGATATAAGGCAGCTGATGCCCTGCTGGGTTGCTGGTGATCCTTTCTGCTCTGAGCTCTTGCAAACCAGTTCAGTACCTGTCTTCTGAAAGCTAAGTTTTGCGCTCTTATTTTTCCATGAGATTGTGTCTGTTTACTTAGTGTTTGTGTTCTGCCTGCCCTTGTTGGTACAGGCTGAGCTCCATTTTTGTCTCTGGTCAAGTTGATCTTTTGCTCAGTCTTCAGAATATACCTGAGTGCTGATATAGTGATTTTGAAGTCTAGCGACTTCAGGACTTTTTTCCCTATCAGACGGTTGGGACATTTTTGGTAGGGTTTTTTGCGGATTGCAGCCAGCATCTTTTCTCTCCTTTCCTATTTAGTTAGTTGGGCCCCATCGTTTGCTCAACCTGTCTTTCTGTGTGTGTTTGTGTTTTCATCTGCTTTTCACCGACAATACATGTTGGGGGCTGTCTATTGCTTTGGGGTCTGCTCTGGGGCAGTTTAGATTTCCCCTTTCTTTCTTTAGGCTTATTTAGTTCTCCGGCTGTGAACGAGGGGTCTAGGGCACCGTAGGAACCCCCCACGGATACTGTTAGTTGTGTGAATAGGATCAGGGGACTGCAATCCGATAGCTACCAACCTCTCAGGTTTTCTGGACTTAGCTTGTATTTCTGTTTTTTCCGCCTCCGGTGACTCATTCATAACAGTAAGCTCTCACGAGCAGGGTTGTCTTATTTTGCTTTAATTATTGAATTGTTAGAGTGGTTACTTATGACTCTTATTTGAAACTGCTAAACTGTGAAGCGCAGCGGAATATGTTGGCACTATATAGATTTTTATTATGATGTAGCTCCTGCACCCATCCACGAAGTGTTCAATCGTATTAGCTGTACATAGACCCAGTCACATCCGCTACCTAGCGAAGAGCAGACACAATCATTTCCTTATAGCCAAGATATATTTAAGCAAGTTTGTTAAAACCCCTAGGCTGGGCTCACATTGCATTTGCCATTACATTCAGTGGCTCAGTTGGTGCTTACGTCTGGCCATCTATTATATTGATGCAGACCGCGTCATAGTGTGCTCTGTCGTGCATCATTTCCAGCTATATGCGCCTATTGGAGGCAGGAGGCAAGATGTAGTCAACTATGTCTTGCTGTCTGCCTCCAATAAGTGCATATAGGGCCACCATCAGGGCATTACTGCCCTTATTTGTGTGTGGGGCCTGGAGAACAGAAGCATGGACTTGGGACCTGGACCGAGCCCCCCTCTTCTTGCTTCTGTTCACCAGGACCCAGAGGCAGGGGCTGGTTGGGCCGCTTCAGTAACTGAATGACAACAGCCACCAGTCAATCAGAGACTGGCAGCTGTCATTGGCGCGCATTTTGCCATAGTATGACATCATTGCCATGTTCCGACACTTCCGCACCTGAAATGGATGAGGAAGAGGAAACCACTGGATCATGGACAGGTAAGGAGAAACCCTATTTCCTTGGAATATGGGGACAGGATGTGGAAGACACATGGGCCCAGGATGGGGGAATATTATTACTGTAGGGATTAATTAAGGGAAATTACTACTGATGGGATGTTTTGTGTTTTTAGGTTGTTTTCAGTAGGGGGGAGGTGTTGTTACTGTACAGGGTGACACTCACATTTTTTTTATTCATCTGGCACACTGTAGAAGTTGAGGATAAAATTGGTGTTTGTGCTTTGGAAGCGGTGCTCTAAATAACTTATATTATACAGAAAAAAGTGATGGCGGTCTGTGCTCGATGAAGAAGAAAAGCAAAGATGATGGACTTCAACTAGAGAAGTCACTGGTAAGTCAGCGTATTGTGTTATGAGCTCATTTTTTGCTCCACCAGTTGAGAGTTCCCCTTCCGTTCTCCCTCTGGTGGTGACGGGAGGTGGTGAGGTTGGTTTGAGTGGTAGTGATCTGCCACCTGGTGAGGAAGATAGTGATTGGATCTCTGGAGTATCAGACTGAATATAAAACAGCCGACACCCTATCCTGTTGCTGGTGATTCAGTCTGTTTCTCAGGTCTAGGACTCAGCTCTGTTCCAGTCTTCTAAAGATAAGTTTGTTTTTTATAATGTTCACACTTGCTCTTGTTGGTCTTTTCAGTTTTTTGTGTGGTTAGCCAGCCCGGCTGGGCTGTGCTGAATTTCCACTCTTATTTGCCAAATTGCCTTTTTTTTTGTCCCGTATTAGATTGGCCTCTTTTTGCTCTGTCTCAGAATATTTCAGAGTGCTGATATAGAAGAAGTCTAGTGACTTCAGGGTTAATTTTGCTATCAGTTGTGTTGGACATTTTGTAGGGTTTTTTGGCAGACTGCAGACAGTGTCTTTCCTTTCCTGTCCTTTCTAGTTAGTCTGGCCCCATCGTTTGCTCGGCCTATTTTCCTGCCTTTCTTTGTGTTTTCATCTTTTTTCACCGTCAATACATGTGGGGGGCTGTCTCTGGGACAGTTAGTTTTCCCCTTTTCCTGCTTTAGGCTTATTTCGTTTCTCCGGTTGTGACGAGGCATCTAGGACCACCGTAGGAACGCTCCACAACTGCTGCTAGTTGCGTGTTAGGATCAGGAGTCTGCATAGTGTGACGGACTCAGCTCCTGCTGAGCCCATTTTTTGAGTGGACCCTCCGGGTCGTGGCACCCACCCACCGAGGGCGAGCTGACCTTGTGAGATTCCACCCCCTATACAGGGAGTGTCAGGGGCAAGACCAAGGGGGTGAGCCACCACGACTGCTGGGACCAGACGGCCGGCTCAGGGGACACTAGACGAGTGTCTGACGACAAGGACGAGCAGGAAGCAAGACGAGACTAGACGTAGGTGCAAGGTATCTTCATTAGAATAACACAGGATCACATACAGAGTAAACAAGCAAAACGTGCGAGGTGCGCGCGTGGGCACGCCAAGGTCCATAACATGGTACGTGCCAGATGGCACGCCTAGGCACAGGTAATGGCATGATGGCATCGGACTCCGGACTGCTGGCAAACCGACAGGGTCCAGGGATCAGGCTGCGGACGTCAGCTCCGGACATCAGGCCGTAGTCATCTGGTTCCGGACCTCTGGCAACGGTCGGCAGGTTCCGGGCATCCGGCAGGCAAACCAGGGTTCAGGCAAGGAGGCACGACAGATATCCAAGCAGGGTGCGTGTTTAGGGAACACGCCAAGGTCCAAGGCTAGGTGCGTGTGTAGGGGACACGCCAGGGTCCAAGGCTAGGTGCGTGTGTAGGGGACACGCCAGGGTTCAAGACTAGGTGCAAGGCAAGGTGCGTGTGTAGGGGACATGCCAGGGTTCAAAGCGAGGTGCGTGTGTAGGGGACACGCCAAGGTTCACAAACGAGACAGGGTGCGTGTGTAGAGCCACGCCAAAGCATAGGATAAGACAGTGCGTGTAGAGACACGCCAAGGCACAAGGTACAAGACAGAGTGCGTGTAGAGACACGCCAAGGTACAAGACAGAGTGCGTGTTGAGACACGCAAAGGCACAAGACAGGGTGCGTGAGAGAGACACGCCAAGGTTCAAGGCAGGGTGCGTGCTAGAAGCGACGCCAGGGTTCAAGGCAGGGTGCGTGCTAGGAGCCACGCCAGGCACAAGGAAGGGCTGCATGCTAGGAGCCACACAGGGACGCACACCTCACTGGCCAATGCACACAGCTGTAACGCCAGCACGAGGCACGACTAAGGCACAGGAGGGGGCAAAGGAACCTTCGTGCTAGGAGCCACGCCAGGGTTCAAGGCAGGGTGCGTGCTAGGAGCCACGCCAGGGTTCAAGGCAGGGTGCGTGCTAGGAGCCACGCCAGGGTTCAAGGCAGGGTGTGTGCTAGGAGCGACGCCAGGGTTCAAGGCAGGGTGCGTGCTAGGAGCCATGCAGGGGGCACGCCACACTGGCCAGTACACACGGCTGTACACAAACACGTGGCACTTACCACGGCACAGGAGACGGCCAAGGGGAACCCACGCCGGGGTTCAATGCAAGTACAAGGCAGGGAACAAGGCAAGGAACACAAGCAGAAACAGAGCCAGGTCAGAGCGAGGACAGAGTCTAGCAGCGGAGCGTAGGCAGAAGCCCAGAGCCGGGCCAAGGGAAGACCTTGGGACTAGACAAAGAAACGAGCACTAAGGAGAGGAGAGAAATGGTGCGTGTGCCAGGGAGCACTACAGAGCACCATAGGAGAGAGCGAGGCAGAGCAAGCAAAGACTGAGACCATAGGGAGGAACACAAAGCAAGGAATAGCAAGGCAGAGAACACAGGGAGGACTACAAGTCAAAGCATAGCAAAAGCAAGACATGGCAAAACAGGCGAGGCAAAGAACAAAGGAAGGACTACAAGTCAAAGCATAGCTAAGGCAAGACATAGCAAAACAGACTAAGACAAAGAACAGCAGAAGGACTACAAGGCAAAGCAAGGCAAAGACAAACATGGCACGAGAGACAACACAAGACATGGAACAAGACGAGGCGGAATACGAGCACGGAGCGTGTGCAGAGACGCACTACAGAGCAAAGTGCAAGGGCACAGAATAGAGGGAGCAACCCCACAGACCCAGAGCCTTGCAGGGAAGCAACACAATAATCAGGCCCTGAGCATAGGAAGAGGCGGCCTGATATAGGGCATAGCACCTCCTCCTCCAGGTCAGGACCAGGGGAGCACTTCCGGGATTCTAGACATGACGAGATGATAGCAGAACCAGACAGTGCAGGATCTTAGGAAACGTCACATGATCAAGGACTCCAGACATGACGAGAAGATCACAGAAGGCAGAGCAGAAACGCAGGCATCCTGCAGCTCAGAGATGAGGTGAGTCTGCACACTGCTCTAGGGAACATGCAGGACAGCAGACAAAACATGCGCATGCACATCGCTCCAGGAGCTCTTGAGACAGACATGGCAGACGTGACACATGGCAGACGTGACACATAGTTACCAACCTCTTTGGTTTTCTGAGACTTGGCTTGTGGTGTTTTTTATTTCCTCCTCGGCTACTCTTTCATAACAGTATTGCTTATACACTTAAACTATACATTTACACTATACACAAGACTCCTGTGCATAATGTCATTGGTGATCCACGTATTACCTGTATACTATATACAAAACTACTGTGTATAAAGTCACTGATGAGTCACTGTATTACCTGTACACTTAAACTATAAACTATGTACCTTGTACAGAGCTCTTGTGTAGGATGACACTTTTGTAATATTAGTATTGTAGTTTGTTTTACTAATGATCCATATTGTAGTATTCGGTCACTATGTGTTGGTAATATGTGATCTGGTCATGGTGTGCTGGTATTTCTCTTGTATGTTGTATAATTCATTCACTATGTGGTGGTAATATGTCAGGCCATGGTGGTGTTGTTTTTGTCCCTTGTATGTGGTATTATTGGTCAATTTATAAATGTATGCTCCACATTCCCTTAAAAAATATTTATATACCTAATGAGTATTGGGTAATTTAACAAATGTTTAATAAGTTAGAGTAGGGCGCTATCCAAAGAGTTTACCTTGTCGTGATGTCAGGTTTAAATCTTTTGGCCAAAACAAAAGCTGTTTGCTTTGTAGGTAATATAGTGTTCAATGGGAACTGTTAATGTGTGATTAGTGAGGATGTGTTGCAGAAATGGAGATTTTTCGAGACTGGGCCGTGGGACTGTGAAAGGTTTGTGGGGTTTAAGCACAGCTGGGGTGGAGCCAGGTCAGAGTCTCAAAGGGACCCGAAAGTGTTGCCAGTATGGGAACTGGTGGCAGCCCTGGTCATATACAGCTGAAAACAATGCTTGACAGAACATACTTTGACTTGGTTTGCATTATTATAGTCAATAGCTCCTTTGGCGCAGACATCTGAATTCCGCTTTGCAGGAGTTAGGTCTTGAGGCCCAACAGAGCCACGGAACAAAGTGGCAAATGCTATGGAAACACAGTTCTCATAAACTATTATGGATAATTTAATATTATGAAACAGAATATTTGGCTTTTTTTTCTTTTCTTACAGAATCCACACCCTTCATGGTTATGGCTTTGTGATTGAATTCTTGAGCCTCTCTGATATCCATTGCTTTAGCTTGATCAAATAGACTGTACTACTCTTGCTGAGATCACTTAGCATCCCTCAGTTCTTGATAATTAGACACAGCCACATTGTATTTTTTTAGAACTCATGATTTTTTGTAATTACTGTATCCCATAAGGCTGGGCGCACAGAAAGGGATCTTTTCATGGGCAACACTTGACATTCCAACGTGACTTTCAGTAGACGTGACTGTATCTATGGTTTAAAGCAGAGTCTAAATTTTAAGTTAGACAAACCCTGATACAAACCATAGTTAAAACTACAGCTTAATCATTCATTTTTTTTTTCTACTCATGCAAATCAAGCATGTAATATTTTCTTGTCTGGGCACAGCAGGTGGACAAAACCTTCATGTAAACCTTGTCTTGAAGTGCTTTAAATTCCTTTTCTTCCTGATGTTTTCTCATTGTTTCTACCTCATTGCCCCCTATTGTTGCTGTGTCTTAACTGTTACATAACAAGCGCCAGAGGAGGCTGAGACTTCCTTGTGTGCGAAATGATCTGTCAGAAATTATTTCTTTTGGATCGGCGAACACAGTCTGTGACTTTTCGGCTAAGGATCACTATACTCTTCAAGAACCCAGAAGTGCCTAAAAATGTGTGCTGTGCTACTTTCTTCATCCAGATACTCCAATTTAACAGGAGGTTCTAGAAAATCTGACCTAGAGACTAATATTTTAGAAATGTAAAGGGGTCCTCCATTAAAAAAAAAAAAAAAAATACACAAATTAGTTGGACAATCGGCAACAAACAGTTTTCCTTTCATGGATGTTTGTTCTTATATGCACAGAAACCTAGGTGATTACACCTTAAGATTATCAAGGTTATTCAAAGTCATATGTGATTGACTTGTTGTAGACATTACTTGATTTCTTCTTTGACAATCAACTTTTTTCTTTGTTGCTTAACACCCAAAAGACCATCTATTGGCTCTTTCATTTTTTGGCCTTGCAGGCTGCTCATGGTAGCACAAGCATCATGTGACTTGGCACAGTAGAACAAGCAGTGGCTCCTGGGACACTTAAGCATTCCTTCATAAAGACTACTTTGTGGCATTGCCCACATGGTCTCCAGACAAATCTAGCTTTAATTTAATTCAAGACAAAAAAGACAAAAGTGGAACTCATTGCTGAAGAGAGTAGACCTCCATTGGTGTCTTGCTCTGTACCTTTATATTTTTTTAAAGCATTGGTGTACGGTCAATGGAAGATAAAGCTGGACGTCTGGCTCATAGTCCAGTGTTGTGCAAATGTCTTTTAATAGTTTATGTAGACACTGATATATTGGGCTTGGTATGTGATGTCTAATTTTGCTTGAAGTATAGAATGGATCGCAGATCTCAGAGGGATGTGTCTCGGTGGCGGTGACCTGGTCCGTGGCCCTGGGTGTCCATGTAAAATGGGTGAAATTAAATAAAGTTTATTTGTCCTCTGGGACAGATGGTGGGGCGCAGCAGAGATGTAATAGCTCTCCACAGGTAGAGCTGTAGTCCCAGGGCAGTAGTAATAGCTTTTGAGGTAGATGGTGTAGTGTTAGGCACAGAGATGTAGCAGTGCTGAGTAGGTTGGCGCAGGAGAAAGGCAATGACACAGCTGAATGCAGTTCCAATTCTTTTACTCACGGTTCTGGCACAAACAGGTGCCCGCTTCAATGCTGCAGATTCCAGGTCAGGGACTCGGCCAACTCCCAGGCAGATGGAATTATCCTTCCAGCACTCCCTCTCGTGTGCCTTTTCTGAGCGTCGTCTTTCTAGCGCTAATCTGAAGTACTTGCAATTCTGAATTACACTCAAGTGCCTCCTTCTTGATGTTACTTAAGTTCCACTCGTATGACAGGTGACTGTAGCCTGCTTCGGGGACTCCATCAATCATGTCCCGGCTCACACATAGATTGCCACTGTGTCTTCGAGTCTTTGGTGGGAATAGAGCGGTCACAACTCCTATTCCTCCGGTTTCTGCTGCAGGAATGTTAGTGTTACAAACAGCCTCGGATACCGGCGCCCGGCCTTGGCGCAATGAACTTAGGGAAAGGCTCTACTCTAGCCCTCGTCCCGAGTCTCTCTCCTCCTCACATTCCATGCTTATCTATCTTCCTTCTGAACAACTGATCCTTCTCTCTTCCTCTTTCTCTTTCCCTACTTCCCCATAGGGGAGACTCCACAGAGATATCTTCTCCCTGCTTCCCATGTAGGGAAATTGTCTGCCTTCCTCCTTCCTCCCCCCGAAGGGGAACTGACTTTCTCCCCTTCTATGGGGATTCTGACTGCAGAGAGGTCCTCTCTCTGCTTCCCCCTGCGGGGAACTGACCTAACTTCCTGTCAGCTTTCCCCTCTAGTGTAGTCTAAGCTCCACCTAGCACCCTTCATGAACCAAAGCAGCTGCCATGAAGGGTGCTCTGCTGTTCTAAGGTGTCTGTGCTGGACGTAGGTGATGCAGGCTGGTCAGGTGTTACCATCTTACCTGGGAAGTGGGATACTACACCTCAGGAGGAGGTGCAGTACCTCTGTGGTGACTGAACCCTCAGGGGCGCCACACATCTAGTCTTCATTTCTTCATTCCAGGTACACTAAGAGTTCAGCATTACACTGACTCGATTGTGTAACCAGAGGTACGACCGTTCTTCTAAACTGTCCCAGGAGCTGTTTTTCAACATGACAAGGCCAGGCCGCATGTTGCTTCTGTTACAGTGAGCACCCTGCATAGTCTAAACGTGCTACCATGGCTGCAGCATCTCTGGACTTGTCTCTCATCGAGCACATCTGGGACCTCATTGGTCGGCAATTTTTTGCTGCTAGAAGCAGGTCTTGAAGATTTGACCAAGTGCATTCAGCATGTCAGAACATTTCTCAGGCAAACATTAATAACCTAATTTATAGCAGCAATGGTATGGAAATGCTGGGATTTCTGTGTAGAACGCTCATACTTGATACTGAATAAATTGAAAATTTTTAAAATGTTTTCATCATTTGCATATCACTTCACATGTCTATGAATCCTGTGATTTCCATAATTCCACGAATTTTCCTTCTTAGTGTTGCAATTTCAATACTGAGGTATATGTGTGTGCTCCATTAGTGCAATCAAGTTTTCAGCCTTAATTTGGATACGGATTTAAAAATCCATGATGGACGAACAGAGCATGACTGCTGACGTATTTCGACCACCACAATCTATTCTTAGGCGTAGCTGTCGGTCATGCAAACATACATGTGAATATCTAGTGCTCCCAATCAACAAAATCTCGTGAGAGTTCATCACAGTAATGAAAAACACATATTTAAAAGAAAAGAACAGATGGTGAAGCATTTGGTTATATCCAGATACAAATGAGCCATGTTATAGTATAAATTTCTTAACATATTATTAAAACCTATTTTATTCTAATGCTAGACCGCTTTTTTTTTTTATAACTGTCGGGAGTACCAGGTCTGTTCCATGCACATTATTGGAGGTAAGCTGGCAAATATCCTACATTATATGTACCCACTCATAAATATTGAAATTTTAACGTAATATTATATCCCAGTAGAATAGAAAACTTTTTTTTTGCCTTGTGAACTTTTTTTCTTAAAGCTGTTTATTAAAAAAAATTAAATTTCACATGTAAAGCGTCATGGAATAAATAGCGCTATAATAATAAGAGAGTGCGAAAACTAGAACCATTGTTCATTTTCGGACAATATATTTGTTGTCCACTAGGTGGAGGTGCTGCCTGCTTTTTGCAGTTAAATTGCCAAGTAGTGGGTCTAAAATGTCAAACACAGCCCCCCGGTGGATCTGTGTGAAACTGCAGGAAAAGCTGTGAATAACAATATTACAACATAAACTGCACAACTTAAAAATGATTACATATGGTACTCTATGACGTGACTGACATAAGACGGATGGATATTCTGTAAGCAAGGGAAGGATGTCCAAAAAGGGATAAAGTACAGGATTTCAAGTGCTCTTTGATTTCAGATATTTCCAATCTTGGCTAATCGTTCTTGCTCTTAACAGAAGACTTGTGCATATTGAGGTTTATGTACATTAACAAATTATGTATTTGGCCTGTATGAAGTAATAATTTGACTCTAATAGAGTTCTATAGAGCAGTCCTATACCCCTAGCTCCAATTCAAAGCCATACAGACTATTGCAGGATGGTCATAGCGACGATGTCAGAGATACCATTCATTCTGTGATGCTACTGCGGCACTGATATTCCATCAACTATAATTCTGTATTAGCTCAGGTTTGATCCAGAAACCTGTCGGAATGCGAGTAAAGGATCCGGAAGTAAATTTTTCACTCCACCACCCCCAAGGTTGAGCAGTAGGTGTTAGTAATGTAATTGATAAAAATGGGAGGAGATGGTGACCGTCATGTATATAGTAAACACTGTATGGGAAACCAGTGTGAGCCTGACAAGTGTCTCCCTGTTGGAGGTGTCCTTACAGTTATTTGAGCCTTTATTACTTTTCATTATTTGTTTTTGTATATTACGTCCTTGTTGCTCTC
Organism: Dendrobates tinctorius; assembly: GCF_039654945.1. Lineage (NCBI taxonomy): Eukaryota > Metazoa > Chordata > Amphibia > Anura > Dendrobatidae > Dendrobates > Dendrobates tinctorius. The sequence goes on along the minus strand of NW_027361853.1, from coordinate 1,086,097 downwards.
AATAAGCATTTAGAGTTTAGTATCCATAGTCTTATTGTGCACCTAGATGTCACTGTATATGGGGATTTCTTTCCTATACAGCAGCGATAAATGGATCTCTTTCATTTCAATGTTGCCGACTTTGACAAATTACAAAAAAAATAGCTGACACAAGTTGGTGCAAATCTCAATAATAGAAACCTTGTAATTGCTTGGAAAATACAAGTGGGGGAGAGGGATAGAAAGGTGACTCCACTGACCATGAAAGCTTACACTCTACAGGTGAGACAGGACCCTGCTGACCATAAGAGCTTACACTCTACAGGAGAGAGAGAGGGAGGACCCCGTTGACCATAAGAGCTTACACCCTACAGGAGAGAGCTAGGACACCGCTGACCATAAGAGCTTACACCCTACAGGAGAGAGAGAGGACACCACTGACCATGAAAGCTTACACTCTACAGGATAGTGAGGACCCCACTGACCATAAGAGCTTACACTCTACAAGTGAGACAGGACCCTGCTGACCATAAGAGCTTACACTCTACAGGAGAGAGAGAGAGGACCCCGCTGACCATAAGAGCTTACACCCTACAGGAGAGAGCGAGGACACCGCTGACCATAAGAGCTTACACCCTACAGGAGAGAGAGAGAGGACCCCACTGACCATGAAAGCTTACACTCTACAGCATAGTGAGGACCCCACTGACCATAAGAGCTTACACTGTACAGGTGAGACAGGACCCTCCTTACCATAAGAGCTTTCACTCTACAGGTGAGAGAAGACCATGTTTACTATAAGAGCTTATGGATCGCCCGCCAGGGCAGTGGGATACTCGGTACCGGGCCGGTATCTCAGAGGAAAGTGTCACAGTAGCGGTGACCCGGTCCATGGCCCTGGGCGTCCATGTAAAAGGGGTTAAGCGTGGCTGGTTAAAGTTTATAAGTGGATGATACGTGACGCCACCTGTGGTGCTCGGCAATGAAGGGGTTAAGCCGACGCTGCAGGCACATCCTTTGGGACAGATGGTATAAGGCAACAAGATGTAATAGCTCCCCACAGGTAGAGCTGTAGTCCCAGAGCAGTGAGAATAGGTGTTGAGGAAGAGGGTGCAGTGTTAGGCACAGAGATGTAGCAGTGCTGAAGGGGTTGCAGGAAGAAGGCAGTGACACAACAGGGTGCAGTTTCCTTTACCTTTTACTTTGCAAGTGCAGTCCAGGATCCAAATTACAGATGGAACAGGAGTTGGCCAGCCTGGAAGCAGCTCAGGAATCTCTCTATGCAGATGGGTTGTGTAGTCTCCTTTCTAGCGCTTATCTGAGGTACATGCAGTACTGAGTTACACTGAAGTTCCTCTTGCTTGCTCTCTTTTAGAACCCCCTCGTATGGCAGACAGCTGTAGTCTCCTTCTTCTGGCTCACACGTTGCTGTTGTGCCTTCGAATCTTATGTGGGAACTGAGCATTTACAGCTTCCTATTCCTCCGGTTTCTGCTGCAGGAACATCAGTATCCATACCACCTTGGATACCGGAATCTGGAAACATGTACCACGCTAGAAGTGAGCCTGAACTCTGCTTAATCCTCTAGCTCTTCTCCTCTCATCCACACACTTTGCCCTCCTCACACGAACTAACTAAACTTCCCCTTCCTTGCCCCCAGAGAGCAGCTCTTCCCCCAGTTTTGGGTTCAGAGCTCCCTCTGCTGGCCTGGAGTGGGAACCGTGCTGTGTGTTGTATTTACCTGACAGAGAGACCCTTTATTGCTTCCAAGCATGACCTCACACTCCCTAGGAGGAAGGTAATGCCACGGTGGTGACCATACTCCTGGGGGCACCACATTCCCCCCTAGTGCAATTCAGTACTACCAGACTGAAGAAAATATGCAGAACATATTAACAAATAAACAACTGTAAATGTAACAAGATTTCAAAAATAAAAAATTACAAAAACCAAAGCTCAAAAATAGTCCTGATGATGATTAGTCCATGCGTCAATGTCCATGGTCCATTTCCTGAGCAGTTGGTAACTCTGCACAAGTAGAGTTTTGACCACACATAGTCCTATGGCCCAATTGTCCATCAAAAACAAACTGAGATTGTTCAAAAGTTCTTACAGAGTCTCTGTAGGCACATAAACTTGAAAAGTTGCATATTTACATCTCCAGTTTACATTTTCTATTTGCACTTTACTCTCTATCTAACTGGGATCTCACCTTTGGTACTACGGGTAGATCTGCGTAGCATGGGTACATCTAATGGCCTATTTAGGTTTAGTGGGCCTGTTACTACTGTTGGTAAACTGGGTAGTATCCGTCTACGAACTCTTAGACTCACTGTGGGCATGACAGAATCACCACTGGCAGGGCGAGGATTCTCTGGCTCCACTGCTGGTGCGGCATCTGCTGCCTGAACTTCCTGATTTTCAGGGTTCTCTTGAGTCTCTGCTACTTCAGTTGCAGTAGGCTGGGGAAAGATTAGGACAGGAACAACGATGGCTTGATCCATTCTTGTCCAGTTTGCAGGAAATTCTCCGAGTACAGTGCTGACCTTTTCTTCCTCTTCTATGAGCTGAAGGTTGTTTTGTTCTCCCATCCTTTCCTTTAGCTGGTCAGGGCACAGTTTCAGATGATCCCTCGATACTGCTGATGAGGTTTCTCCTCCATCCTTACTGATAAGGCACACTTTGGTGTTGTCGAAGTTTGATGGTAAGATGGTGTAGGGTTCAGCTTCCCATTGGTCATCCAATTTATGCATCCTCCTTTTCCTCTTTAGGACTTGTTCTTCTGGTGACAAGGGGACTGCAGGTTCATTTTGATGGTAGTTCTTCTCCTGTTTTTGTCTCGCCTGAGCTAGACTCTTTTCTACACACTCTTGTACTCTACGGTACTGTTGCTGCCGCTCCGTATCCCAGTCAGCATCTGGTGATGTCACTTCAGGTGTCAGGACTCCCATATCCAAATCAATAGGCAGCTTGCCAGGCCTCGCTCTCATTAGGTAGGCTGGAGTGCAGTTGGTGGAATTCACAGGAATGTGATTGTAGAGGTCTACCAGATCTGGCAACTTCTCTAGGTCTTCAGTAGGTCGATCACCACCTGATTCATCTTTTCTCACATGCCATTGGTCTGTGGATGGTACAGTGCTGTCTTGATCTTCTTGCAACCATACAAGTTACAGAATTCCTGGAACACTTCCGCCTCAAAGGCTGGACCTTGATCTGTAAGCACTCGCTCAGGATATCCGTGTGGTCGACAAAAGTGCTGTTGGAATGCTCTGGCTGCTGTCCTGGCTGTTTGATCCTTGATAGGCACGACTACCAGGAATCTCGAGTAGTGGTCAACGATGGTAATAGCATAAACGTAGCCTGAACGACTTGGGACCAGCTTCACATGGTCCAGGGCGACCAACTCAAGGGGTTGTTTGGTTATTATTGGCTGCAAAGGAGCTCGCTGGCTGTTACGGTCCTTCCTGTGCAGGTTACATTGTCCACACTCCTAGCACCAATTTTCAATGGCCTTCCTCATACCAGCCCAATAGAATCTCTCCCGGAGCAAGGCCTCCAACTTCTTCCTTCCAAAGTGTCCAGCTCCATTGTGGTATGCTTCCGAGACCATTGATGCCTCCCTCTTTGGGACAACCACGTGCCAGACCAACTCATGAGTGTGGGCATTGATACTCCTCCGGCACAGCTTTCCCTCATAGAGGAACAGCCTGCCTCTTTCCTTCCACAACTGCTGGGTTTTTTCAGGAGCATCTGGACCTGGGCGTGAGTCAGCTTGTGACAGTAGCTCCTTTACCAGGCGGACTGCGGGGTCGCTATCCTGCATTTCTGCCCAGTTATGATGAGGCAATGGATTTAGGGTGGCCTCTTTCATGATAGACCGTCTGTTTCTCACTCCTTGGGCACGTTGGGCCGCAGTTGGCCGGTGGAAGGCAGGTAACTCTATTTCTTCGAGTGCCTCAGGGTCTTCTCCTGCATCTGGCAAATTAGGCATTCTAGACCAGGGTTCCCCAACTCCAGTCCTCAAGGCCCACCAACAGATCATGTTTTCAGGATTTCCTTAGTATTGCTCAGGTGATAATTGCTTCACCTGTACAATACAAGGGAAATCCTGAAAACATGACCTGTTGGTGGGCCTAGAGGACTGGAGTTGGGGAACCCTGTTCTAGACAGTGCATCAGCATTAGCATTCTTGTGCCCCGCTTGGTACTTGATGGTGAATTCATAGTTAGACAGCCGGGCCATCCATCACTGCTCCAGTGCACCTAGTTTGGCAGTTTCCAAGTGAGTCAACGGGTTGTTGTCCGTGAAGATGGTAAACTTGGCAGAAGCTAGGTAATGCTTGAATCGTTCAGTCACAGCCCAGACTATGGCGAGGAACTCCAGCTTGAAGGAACTGTAGTTGTCAGGGTTCCTTTCAGTGGGACGAAGCTTCCTGCTGGAGTAGGAGATCACTCTTTCTTTGCCATTCTGTACCTGTGACAGTACTACTCCCAGTCCCACGTTGCTGGCATCAGTATACAAAACAAATGGTCATAATCTGGGTAGGCCAGAACTTCATCTCCTGTGAGAGCCATCTTCAGTTGAGTGAAGGACCTCTCCAGTTCCTCATTCCATTCAAATGTAGGACTCATCTTCCTGGCTTTCTTGGGCTGGCCCACCAGAAGATTTTGCATAGGCGTGGCTATCTCAGTGAAGCCTTTGATGAACCTTCGGTAGTAGCCTACCAACCCGAGGTCCCAGATGACAGTGACTTTGTCAGAATCCGGTGCCACACCTTCTGCACTCACTACATGACCGAGGTACTGTACCTTGGGCTTCAGGAGGTGGCATTTGGAAGGCTTCACTTTCAGGCCAAAGTTGGACAAGGCTTCAAACACCTCAGCCAGGTGCTTCAGATGGTCTTCATAAGTCTTGGAGAAAACAATGACATCATCAAGGTACAACAGGACTGTCTCGAAGTTCTTGTGTCCAAGACAGCACTCCATTAGCCGTTGAAATGTCCCTGGGGTGGTGCAGAGCCCGAAAGGCATGTAGTTGAACTTGCAGCGACCAATTGGTGTGGTAAACGCTGTTTTCTCCTTGTCTGCCTCTCCCACGGGAACCTGCCAATACCCACTAGTGAGATTTAAGGTGGAAAAATAGCAGTTTTAAGTGCGGCTAATGAGTCCTCAATTTGGGTAATGGGTAGGCATCCTTATGTGTAATGCTGTTAATTTTTTTGTAATCAACACGCATTCTCATGGTACCATCTTTTTTTTTTTCACAAAGACTATTGGAGCTGCCCAGGGGCTACAACTTTCTCTGATCACCCCAGCCTCCTTCATTTCCCGCAACATACTTTTGGCACATTGATATTGTGTTGGGGTATAGGCTGGTACCTTTCTTTAATGGGGGATGATCTCCAGTGGGGACATGGTGTTGAACCCCTTTTGCCTTCCCAATGTCTAGGGGGTGTTTACTGAATACCCGCTCATACTCCTGAGTCACTCGGTAAACCCCACTCTTTTGGCATGAAGGGGTGGAGTCAGTTCCCACCTGCAGTTGCTGATACCACTCCTCCAGCTGCTTTACAGAGCCATTGTCCCCTGCCTGGTCGGATGAGACCAAGGGCTCTGCTGCCTGTCTTGAGTTGTTACTGACGGTAAGCAGCTTAGCAACTGTGGCATACTGAGGTATTGTGGCCTCCTCTTCCCCACAATTCAAGAGGCGTACAGGTACTCTCCCTTTGCGGACATCAACTACCCCTCTTGCTGTCAGGACAGTGGGCAGGCTATGAGAATACACTGGCTCTACCAATGCTTGGTAATCCTTTCCTCTGAAGCCGATGGCTGCCTGACACCAAATTAACATTTCACATCTGGGGGGTATAGCAATGGGGAAAGAATCACTCACTCTGACGCTGCCAATTTCTCTGCCAGACAGTTCTACCTGCTGTCTTTGCATCAGGACCTTGATCTCCTTCTGCAGGACTTGTTGTTCACTGGAACCAGCAGTCTCGACTACCTGTTGCAACAAAACAATAACCTCGGAAAGACAATTTTCAATCACATTAGTACCTAATGTCATCATTGGGTTACATTCTCATTGATCAATGTCTATAACTATCAGACCTTGAGTTTTTAACTCTACTCGCCCCACTTTAATGGTAATCTCTTTACATCCTACTTGCAGCAAAGACTGACCATTGCTGGCAACTACTATCAGTTCATCACTTGGGCCGCAAGGAAGTTCAGAGTCAGCCCAATAAGGATATATGGCATAGTTGTCACCTGAGAGCCAGTGTCCAGCAAAGCGTTCATGGAGATGCCGTCAATCACCACTGGAAGGACCGGTCGACCTCCAACATACTTGGCTCCCCAGTTCTTTGGGCCTTGTGGTCCTACGCCTGGGGGTTGGCCCTCTTCCCCAGGGTGGCAGAATCTTGCGATGTGGCCTGCCTTGTAGCAGCGACGACAGATGGGACGTCCGTGCTGGTCATAGCGATCGTTCTCTCCCTCGGCGTGGAAGGATCCTCTTCTTCCGTAGCCATGGGACATCCTCTGGACTGGAGGCCAGCTGGATCTTCTCCTTTGAGGACACCTGCATGGACTGCACAGTTTTGGCAAGTGCAGCCATACTTTTGGCCAGCTCTTGGACCTGAAGGCGCAGTTCTGTAGATGGATCATTATCCAGAGTCTGTGCATCAGCCCCCACAGGGCTGGGAGGGAAAGATGCTGCTTCTTGGTGGTATGTGATCGCTGGGCACCTAGGGGGCGCTGGACGGCTGACATTTGGCTCATGCAGCACCCGGATAGCCCTGTCTTTGTAATCAGCAAAGTCTAGGTCAGGGTTTTGTAAGGGACTATGATGCGAAGCTGTGCTCTGTGGGTGCTGGATAGGAGTCCCTCAATAAATTGCACCTTTAACAGTCTGTCTCCATCTTTCACACTGTCTGGGTCAATCTGCTTTATGGCTCGCAGCGCCTCCTGCAGGTTAAGAGCATAGTCCCGTATACTGTCCTGCGCTCTCTGCTTACACCCAAAGAATCTCATTTTTATTTCAGCTGCAGTTTGGGTGTCAAAGGTGCTTCTTAGCTTAGCCAGAATCTTTTTAACAGTCTCTTATCAGTGTCCTGCCAGGCTTTTACTTCCCTTTGCGCTGCACCAGTTAGCTGCCCAATAAGGATGTTCACTTTCTGGCTTTCAGACAGAGGATACACCTCAAACAATCTGCACAGTCTCTCTCTAAATTCACTCAGGGTATGTGACTCCCTTGAGTACTGCGGTAACCAGGCTGTTCCCGGTATATAGGGCATGGACAGCGGCATTATGGGGACTGCTGTGATGGGCGCTTGTTCCTGCTGCGCTCTGGAAGCGGCACTGGCCGCTGGATTCTGCGGTGCCATTGGGGCCGCAGCTGCGCTGTGGGGGGTGCTGTGGCGTTCACTGCTGCATCTTCTCTTGCCTCTGACATTCTCCTCCTCCCCAGTTAACGTTGGCCAGGCCCTGGGTTGCGCTGGCTTACCGGTTGCCGCAGGCTGGATGATCGGGGGACGCCGGGACTGCAGGCCTCTGCTTCTCACTTCCCGCGTGCTGGTCTCTTCCCGCGCAGCACTTCTCTTTTCGTGCTCTCCGGCTGACTCCGCCCACGACGGCCCACCCCTTTGGCTTCCCGCGCGCACCAAGTGGCGGGGTAATGGCGACAATGGCGCAATAGGCCTATGGCACACACACAGGCTCTGGCACACAGGAACTGTGGATACCGGGTTTCTTAAATCCTGTTTGACGCCAAAATGGATCGCCCGCCAGGGCAGTGGGGTACTCGGTACCGGGCCAATATCTCAGAGGGAAGTGTCACAGTAGCGGTGACCCGGTCCATGGCCCTGGGCGTCCATGTAAAAGGGGCTAAGCATGGCTGGTTAAAGTTTATAAGTGGATGATACGTGACGCCACCTGTGATGCTCTGCAATGAAGGGGTTAAGCCGACGCTGCAGGCAGATCCTCTGGGACAGCTGGTATAAGGCAGCAAGATGTAATAGCTCCCCACTGGTAGAGCTGTAGTCTCAGGTCATATAGGATGTGTGGTATAGGTAGTTTTCTTCATACTTAGGCTTTATTAGTTGCTATCAGGAGTGAGGCACAGAAGTAGCTGTCTGTCTCAAACACGATCTAGTGCCTGAATGGTTTTGAATGCCCCTTTGCCCTGTAAGAAGACCCTATATATTGTAGTACCTAACAGGTGGGGTGTGGGGGAACTTTGCTATGGATTTTTGTATTGGGACCCAGGATATTCAAATTACTATTTAAATTGCTATAGTCCGTTATACCCCGCATTATTAAGCTTGTGGTGTGTAAAAACCACCGTGTGATTTAAATTAGCATTTACGTGTCTATTTGTTAAGGTGTTTCTTTCCTGTTTTGCAAAGTCCAGTTGAAAAAAAAAAAATCAGTAGACAGAATTTGCAAATACACCACACATATGTGGATTTGCATTCCATTGCTTCTAAGACCACATTCACACTCAGTATTTGTTGAGTATTTTACATCAGTATTTGTAAGCCGAAACCAGGAGAGGAACAATCAGATGAAAAGTGTAATAGAAATGTGTTTATATTCTGTATTTGTCACTCACTCCCGGTTTTGGCTTACAAATACTGATGGAAAATACTGAACATGAGAACATGCCTAAGCAAAATTTTGAAAATTATTCCTGAGGTTCCAAGACTACATTTTAATAAAATGTGGAAAAGCCTACATGATTACTTTTTATTAAGTGTTTGTTCTGTAAAGGACACATCACTGTATAGGGACCACCACCATTGCCATGACATGGCATTACAGTGGAGGAAATAAGTATTTAATCCCTTGCTGAATTTTGTAAGTTTGCCCACTAACAAAGACATGAGCAGTCTATAATTTTAAGGGTAGGTTAATTTTAGCATTGAGAGATAGAATATCAAAAATAAAATACAGAAAATCACATTTTATAAATTATATAAATTTATTTGCATTTTGCAGCGAGAAATAAGTATTTGATCCCTCTGGCAAACAAGACTTAATACTTGGTGGCAAAACCTTTATTGGCAAGCACAGCAGTCAGACGTTTTTTGTAGCTGATGGTGAGGTTTGCACACGTCCAGGAGTAGCGATGGGCGAACACGAACAGTAAAGTTCGGTGTCCATACCGAACACCTACTGTTCGGTCAAGGACACCGAACACTGACTTCACCAGGAAGTCCATGTTATTCTTTAGGTTCGGCTGCCCGAACACTGGGTGCTTGTCGCTCGGCAAACACCGCTCGCTTCTGATAGGCAGTGAAATCATCCTCACCCATCAGAGAGCCGCGGTTCCCATGCTGTAAAAATACAGCGGGAGCGCTCAGCTGTGATCAGAGGTATAAAGTTTACCTTCAGTCACTTGTGTCAGCTGATGGGACTACAGTTCCCATCATTTGACACCTGCTACTGCTAATTACAATGAGGGCAGTAGCGGCAAATGGGAGTTTTCTGCGCTGTAAATAAAAAATTTAAAAAAAACGGTTTGGGTTCCTGTATTTTTGCTAACCAGCCAGACAAAAGTCGCAGCTGGGACTGCAACCCTCAGCTATCAGCTTCAGCAAGGCTAGTTAGCAAGAATAGTGAGGTCCCCACACTGTTTTTTTTAATTATTTAAATAATTAAAAAAAAAAAAAAAAAAAATGGTTCCCCAATTTTTGACAACCAACCTTGCTAAAGCAGACAGCTGGGGGCTGGTATTCTCAGGCTCATAAGGGTCCATGGATATTGCCCCCTCCAGCCTAAAAATAGCAGCCCGCAACTGCCCAGAAAAGGCACATCTAATTCTCTTCCCACTTGCCATGTAGCGGTGGCAAGTTGGGTAATATTTGTGGCGTTGATGTCACCATTGTATTGTCCGGTGACATCAAGCCCACGGCTTAATAATGGAGAGGCATCTGTAAGACACCCATCCATTACTAATCCTATAGTTGTATTGTTTGTAAATAAAGACACAGCCAGAATAAATTCCTTTTATTTCAAATAAAACTAAACAGTTTTTCATTTTTATTTAAAGCCTAATCCCAGCGACGCCCTTGATCTCCTGTAATAAAAGGAAAATAAAAAACAACAATATACCATACCTGTCCATCGTTCTGTCCCATGCTGTAATCCGTATCTGGGGGATAAACAGTTTTCAACCTGGATGGTGCCGAGATGCGTCCGTCCAGGCTGAAAACCACTGGTGACTGAACTGCTGCGAGCAGAGCCTCAGTGACTGGGGGCGACATCATTGAGGTTACATCCGGTCACTGAGGCTCCGTTCCCAGCTGGGCTGAACTGCGGTGACCTCGATAAGGTCCCCGCTAGCACGGTGAGAAAAACACATATTTTTCAAGCACTTATCGCCTTATCTGAGCACGTTCGCTCATCACTATTCTTAAATTATGTGAAAAAAGGGAGGGTAGGGAGCACCACTAAAGGGCATAAAAGCAATCAATTTATAAAAATATATATGGGGTGCTGCACAATGCACAGGTAAGGACAATGATCAAAAAAGGAGAAAAGAGAACCCAGCATATGAGGCGCACACCCAGGACAATAAAGATATGTAAGTAGACATATATAAATTTTATTGAAAAGACAGAAAAAATGCACACAATAAGATTTAAAAAGGCAAAACACACCCCCAATTGTCCCAAATGAATTTAACAATAGATGCTAACGTATAATAGAACCTGAGGCTACAAAAAAATTATTTTTGAATATGCAAGTTTATTTTAATTTTTTGTCAGTCACACAGTGCCCCAACGTTTCATTCGAGCGGGCCTTTATTAAGGGTGTTATCTGTGTGGCTATATATTGAAGTTTCAGAAATATATAGCCACACAGATAACACCCTTGATAAAGGCTTGCTCAGCCGAAACGTTGGGGCACTGTGTGACTGGTAAAAATTAAAATAAACTTGCATATTCAAAAATAAATTTTTTGTAGCCTCCGGTTCTATTATACTACAGATTGATTTTCCTGACTGCTTGGTTGACTTCCCCATTTTACTATATCCAATAGATGCTAATGGATAGAAACTACATGGTTAAATATGCAACATGCTAGCCTAAATGTATATGATATTACATAAGGCATGACCCACCAACCGCAAATCTGGGCGTTCCCAGAAAGACGATGACACACAGACACTCACTCCAAACAGCCTTAAGAAAAGCCAGGGAGCACTGTAAGTAGCCCTGTAAGGGAAGGAGCAAAGTGACCATCCACTATAAGGACAGGGAGAGTGCCACACAGACACTCCAAAAGGCCTCATAAAGGCCAAAGGGCACTGTAAATGACCCTATGAGAGAGGGAGCAAAGAATCAGACCATTTATAAAAAAATAAAAAAAAGGAAGGCTGGACTGAAGGATGGTGCAATTGGCAAAGAATATATGTGCCAAAGTATACAGCTAAAAGAGAGTGATGTGATAATAAAATCACCCTAGAGAGCAGTCCAGCATGGAGCGTCAGGGGTCAGGTCATCAGGGAAGGAAGGTCCCAGGACAAGGCAGTGTGGGGAGCTCCATGCCCTCACTCAACATGTCACGCATCTCCCTTGAACCTTAATTGACTGCACTTGCTTTCTCAGGCAGTAAGTGCTGCCTGAATTGAATCCCAAGCCCCGCGCATCTGCACTGCAGGAGCTGAACAGTCTCGCGCCCAGTGCGGATCAGCTGTCATCCCTCTCTCCTGTCTGTGGCGCTTCTGCACACAGGATCACAGCGCCACTCAAAATTTAAATTGAGTTTTGGTGTTGACAGACTTCCATTAACAATAAAGTACTTTAAAGGATTTTTCCTGCTGTTCTTGTGCTACAAACCACTACCTTTTACTGGTAGAAATGTGTATTTGTGTTAGCACCAAAAGTAAAGACTATTGATGTATTTTTTGCTTTTAATTATGAGCAACTTACAATGAGCTGTTTAAACCCCTAACTGTGAGCCTTAAACCAAAGAGGGTTGTACGATACCAGGCCACTATCGAATGGGTTCAAACATAAAATCTAGGTTGTCTTAGATAGTTGAGATGTATTATCAATGTTTTGCTCATGACACAGTAAAGGCTTCCTGGATGGAACCCAAGTTCTGGTAAAATAAATTCTAGCAGGTCAAAACTACAGCAAGCATCTTTGTAGAAAAAGAACTGGTGACAGATTCCCTGCAATATTTTTTACTCTTATCAATTAACAAAAATGCAAAGTAAAAAACAAAAGTGAATTCTAAATCCATGCAATACTTGGTGTGACCACACTTTTGACTTCAAAACATCATCAAATCATGAATTCCTCTAGGTACACTTGTACTTGAACAGAGTATTTGAAGGAACTCAGAAGGGAGGTTCCAAACATCTCAGAAAACTAACCACAGATCTTCTGTAGATGACGCTTGTGCAGATGCTTCTGTCTCTTCATGTAATCTCATATGGACTCAATGTTAGGACCATGGCTCTGTGGGAGCGTTATCATTCATTCCAAGACTTGTTGTTTTTTATGCTGAAGATAGTTCTTGATGAACATGTAAATTTGGATCCAGATGCCTTCTCGATGGAATTGCAGGATGGATATGCATGATAATAAACATTTCAAATTTTATAAGCATTCTTATTTTGCAGAATGTTTTCCACACCTGCCTGAAAAGTTGCCCACTAATGTATATTCTATACTGGAATATTGTTTTACTAAACATCTATTTTATTTTTATTTTGTACAGGAGGTGGTGGTATATTGAGAGGTGTTGCAAAATCAATAGCAGATTTTCAGTCTGAGGCTTCTGATCAGCAAGTAAGGCCGGACCGCAATCTTCTCCATCTGACACTCGACATACATGTAAGTATAAATGAGATCAGTTTGTGTTATCGGCACCTAAAAATGTTGGTTAATCCAAGCATCATGCCTATGGAGAAATTAAGGCTCAGGTGACAAGCATTCTATTCAACAAGAACTGTGAATCTGTAGAATCATCTAACTTGGGAACGGGCTATGGAACCTGATGGCAGTAACTGGTAACGGCTCATTAATTTTTTTTCGGAAGAATTAACCTTTATCCGATTTAACCAATCCACAGGGGCCACAATGAAACTTGAAGGTATGACAATAGGAAACATTTCTAGTTTATTGAATTTACATGTCGTAAATGTATGCTAGATGTTGGGTTTTACTCAAGGCAGACATAACATTGGTGCAACCTGTGCAGCTGCACAGGGGCCAAGAGTTAGGGGGGCAAATTTATCTCCAAGCAGCATGCAACTTCTGTTGAATAAATTTTTGGGCTGCAAAGTGCCTGTATAATGTTCTTGCACAGGGGACCTCTTTCTGTCTTTGTCTGCACTAGGTTTCTCCCCCTTTAAGGAAAATGGAGGTCCCCTATTCTGAATTCATAACTAGGCGGCAAGTGTAGGGCACTTAAAACTCCGTTTCTATGGATGCCTGTATGTACCAGTACTCGCATAAAGAGATTTCATCAGATAACTTGACTCAACTGCAGGAGGCACGTATGAAGATTCCAGAAGGTTTATTTTCAAACTAATTTCTTGTAGTTATGCACAAATACATTAGGTAAAAAAGGCTAATCTGAACCTGAGATGCATTGCATGAGCATCTTGAGGCTGTGTGCACACGCTGCGGATTTTGCTGCGGTTCCGCAGCGGTTTTGGCCGCTGCGGAGTACAGTACCATGATTCCCTATGGGAATCAAAAACCGCAGTGCAGACGGTGCGGAATTTTCCGCGCGGATTATCTGTGGTTTTCAATCCGCAGAAAGAATTGACATGTCAATTCTTTCTGCGGATTCCCCTGCGGTTTGCCATCTCCTCCATTGAGGAGATGAAAAACTGCAGGGCAAAACCGCAGAGCAATCCGCAGGTAAAACCGCAGGTCTTTTGACCTGCGGTTTCACCTGCGGATTTTACAAAATCCGCGCGGATGAATCCGCACCTAATCCGCAGCGTGTGCACACAGCCTAAGATGGCTGACATACTCAGAATGAGGAAGAAGGGAGGGGTTATTGACATCAGCACAGTGGAGAGAGACCGGGAGAGATGGGACAAACTTCTAAAAGGGACAAGACTTAATGCATTGCAGTTTACTAACTACAATGCAACAATTCAATACTGTATGATTCCCAAGTCGTGGGACATGACATCCCCTCTCCACCCCACCATTCTCACTTCATAAAAGAAGAGTCCATGCAAACTCCTTTGTGAGTTTCTGAGAAGGCTGAGTGTTTTACTTTCCTAAACCTACAATAATAATGACCACACATATGCATGACCCTCTCCTCTGCCTCATCTTCCTTATTGGAATGACACCAAGGGTTCAGAAAACCTCCATTCTGACGATATACAGGTGCTTATCACAAAACTAGAATATCAAAGTTAATTTATTTCCGTTCTTCAATGCAAAAAGTGAAACTCTTATTATAAAAGCCATTACAGACAGAGTGACCTATTTCAAGTGTTTATTTCTGTTAATGTTGATGCTTATGGCTTACAGCCAATGAAAACCCAAAAGTCATTATCTCAGTAAATTAGAATACGTTATAACACCAGCTTGAAAAAATGTTTTTAAAATATGAAATGTTGGCCTACTGAAATGTATGCTCAGTAAATGCACTCAATACTTGGTCGGGGCTCCTTTTGCATCGATTAATACATCAGTGTGGCGTGACATGGAGGCGATCAGCCTGTGGCACTGCTGAGGTGTTGTGGAAGCCCAGGTTGCTTTGAGAGCAGCCTACAGCTCATCTGCATTGTTCGGTCTCGTGTCTCTCATCTTCCTCTTGACAATACCCCATAGATTAATTATGGGGTTAAGATTGGGCAAGTTTGCTGGCCAATCAAGCACAGTGATACTGTTTGTAAATCAGGTATTGGTACTTTGGCAGTGTGGACAGGTGCCAAGTCCTGCCGAAGAATGAAATTTCCATCTCCAAAAAGCTTGTCGGTAGAGGGAAGCATGAAGTGCTCTAAAATTTCCTGGTAGACGGCTGCGCTGACTTTGGTCTTGATAAAAAAAACAAAACAAAATGGACCTACACCAGAAGATCACATGGCTCCCCAAACCATCCCTGATTGTGGAAACTTCACTCTTGACCTCAAACAGCTTGGATTGTGTAGTGATGAGCGAGTATACTTGTTACACGGGTTTCCCCGAGCATGCTCGGGTGGTCTTCGAGTATTTTGGCGTGCTCGGAGATTTAGTTTTTGTCGCCTCAGCTACATGATTTGCAGCTGCTTAACAGCCTGAATACATGAGGGGATTGCCTAACAAACAGACAACCCCAACCTGTATTTAGCCTGTCTAGCAGCCGCAAATCATGCAGCTGCAGCGACACAAACTACATCTCCTAGCACGCCAAATTCTCGGAGACCACCAGAGCATGCTCGGGGAAACCCGAATAACGAGTATACTCGCTCATCATTAATTGTGTGCCTCTCCAGTCATCCTTCAAACTCTGGGACCTTGATTTCCAAATGAAATGCAAAATTTACTTGATGTGCCCAAGGGGAGATATAAAGGTATAAATACCAGAATAAAGTCTACCAATGATTACTCAGTCGGTGCCTCCTATTGGGTACAGCATATATCCTCAATGCATGTGAGTCATGAAAGGAATGGTAATAATTAACACGTGTTAAATACACTCAGCACCTCATAAATATCTGCCCAGTATAGTTGAATCAATAAACCAGCCCTATGGGTCTAATATTTGATAAATCCTACTCAGCACTATTGGGCAGTAACTGAAACATGTATGCCACATAGTTGGTGGTGTGCAGACAATTGCAAGTTCATTAGAAATAAAATTGTTCAGAAGCACACCTCAAATGTCAAAAGACCCATGTCTCACACAGTGGGGATCAATGTATATAGCTGCTACTAGTGCAGGCAAAAGTAACCATAGTGATGATAGTAATAAATAATGGCTATAATAGGCTCATTACAAAACATTCACAGTAAACTGTTCTGGGCAGTTAACAAAGTGCATATTAGAGTGCAAGATGCATAGAGGAAACATACAACCTTGAATGGTGTAATCCCCCCTTGGGCACATCCTTATACATGGGATAGACATATGCATACTTATCTTGTTGGGTAAATGGATTGACATCTCCTTTTATGGTGTTTTTATTGTCTGTATATTCTTGTTTCAATAAAGTTGTACATTTTATGGCTGAACTTCTCTTGTCTATTCTGATACTTTCCCATATTTATGGAGCCTACTGAATGGACTAAGGGACATTTTTAGAACGTTTAGGAATCCTTTGCAGGTGTTTTTTGTTAAATTACTGCAATAATGACTTTTGGGTTTTCATTGGCTGTAAGCCATAATCATCAACATTAACAGAAATAAACACTTGAAATAGATCACTCTGTTAAAATGACTCTATATAATGATTTTCAATTTTTGTATTAACTGAAATTAACTTTTTGATATTCTAATTTAGCGAGAAGCACTTATATATGAAAGTCTCTTAATAGATACCTTCTCTTCACACACAGTGTCTTAACCTAAGCGGAATTGTACATTGTTAATGCAGTGAGGTGGGGGAAGGGGGTGAGTCCAGTGCTGTAGCTCTCATTTTTATCTTGAGGTAATAACACTGCTCCTGGCTGTCCGGACTACAAGACTGCAGCAATTACTTCCCAGGAAGAACTGGTCTACACAGCTTGTCTGATTTGTCGGAGAGGAGACTCCTGTAGCACACACCTTGCAACTTGGATGTCCAGGACACAATAACAACTTTCACAATAGGGTCATGCCACAGCATCTCAATCTAGTTAATGTCAGGACTTTAACTAGGCCACTCCAAAATCTTACTTTTGTTTTTCTTAGGCAATGCAGAGGTGGACTTGCTGGTGTGTTTTGGATCATTGTCCTTCTGTATAACCCAAGTGCGCTTCAGCTTGAGTTCACAAACAGATGGCCAGACATTGTCCTTCAGGATTTTTTGGTAGACAGCAGAATTCATAATTCCATTTACCACAGCAAGTCTTCCCGATCCTGAAGCCGGAAAACAGCCCGAGACCATCACACTACCACCACATTTTACTGTTAGTATGATGTTCCCTTTATGAAATGCTGCTTCTTGTATGCCAGATTGTGGGACATTCACCTTCCACAAATTTCAACTTTTGTCTCGTCAGTCCAGAATATAATCCTAAAAATCTTGGGGATTATCAAGATATTTTCTGGCAAAACTGAGATGAGCCTTTGTTCTTATTGCTCAGCAGTGGTTTTTCATTTTGGAGCTTTGGCATGCAGGACAGTTTTGCCCAGTCTTTCTTAAGGTGGAGTAATGAACACTGATCTTAACTGAGGGAAGTGAGGCCTGCAGCTCTTTGAATATTGCAAGGTCTTTTATGACCTCTTGGATGAGTCACCGCTGTGCTATTGGGATAATTTTGGTCAGCCCACCACTCCTGGGAAGGTTCACCACTGTTCTATCATTTTGCTGTTTGTGGATAACTGCTTTTTCTCTAGTCGCCTTCCACGACAGCCACCTTGGAGGTTGTCTCCCCACCCTAATGGGGGACAGGAAACAGAGGTTAAATAACCCTCCCCCTTCCTGCTACTTCAGTGTTTTTCCTGTCCCCTATCGGGGCATGAAGAGGATACAAGGGGCTGCCGTGGCCAGCGAGCGGAGCCCCTATGTACTTAAAGCTGGGCAGCCGAGGTCGGGGGGTTCGCCTCTCCTCCTCCAAGCGCTGCTCCCATCTCCACTGCGGGTGTGACTCGGGACGTCTGCTGCCCCTCCTGCGCCCTCCGGGGTAAAGCGGGGCGGTATGGTGCCTGCCGGGGTCCTGTAGCAGCTCCCTGACTTCCTCCATCCTCCCACGCTGCGTTGGAGAGCTGCGCGCGTGTGTCTGAGGGGGCGGGCTGTCGACCGGAAGTGATGGTGATGCGCACTTCCGGTTTGCGATCCTGAGATAGGAAACGCGTGCCGGCACCCGGGAGATTGATTCTAGGGCAGCAGGGGTCGAGCGATGGTTCCTCCCCAGGGACAGGGGGAAGGAGGCGCACCAAGCAACGAATGCGGCAACACCCACATAAGGGTGCCATGGCCCCAGGTAAGCGCAGTGTGTCTGTGGTGTGTGCAGACATGGATGGTGAGAAACCCTCGACTGCAGCATCTGCAGAGCCCAACGTTCCCCCTCCTACAGTGAGTAGCAGGGCCGGTCCCTTGTCTGTCAAAAAATTGGTGGCACAGGTCTGAGTAAGCCTTCTCTTTCTTCTTACAGGAAGACTAGGCCTCTGCCCCTAGAAACCCCCGCAAGTGTGGTATATGTGGTGCCAGGTTTCCTTCTGACTAAAAAAAGAAGTTATGCCAACCTTGTACGCAGAATATCCTGTGCACCGAGCAACCCTCCCTGTTTTACAGCATAAAGACTCTCATTAGACAGGAGGTTCAGACCTCCATGGAAGCCCAGACCCCAGTGGCCCAGGGCCCTCCCCAAAAAAAGAGAAAGAGGGCACCTATGGAAGCAGATTCAGGGGAAGTCCCTTCTTCAGGATCGGAGGATATTTGGGAAAATGAGGGCTCCACATCCACCTCCAAACATGATGCAAAAAAATACTATTTCTCCTCTGAGGATATGGAGGAGTTGGCCTCTATGGTAAGAAATACCATGGGAGTGGAGGAGGAGGAGGAGGTCAAGCTCTCAGTCCAGGCTGAGATGTTTGGGGGGTTGAAACCCAGAGGTAGGAAGGATTTTCCCGTTTCATGAAGTTATCCTGGACCTAATAGCTCAGGAGTGGTCCTCTCCTGAGAAGGCACTCAGTGTGCCCTCTGAGATAAAAAAAAATCTTCCCCTAGAAGGTGACAATTCTATTTGGGAGATCCCTAAAATTGACGTTCAAGTCTCTAAAGTTACTAAAAAAAGTCCCTTCTCTTTGAGGATGCTTCCCAGTTGAAGGATCCTATGGGTCTCAAAATAGAAAGTCACTTTAAAAAATCCTGGGAAGCTTCTACGAACCTGCTCAAAGTGAATATTGCATCCACCTGCGTACGTTGGAGGACCACCTATCATGGGGTACCCCCAGAGAGGAAATCTTAGACTCCCTTTCAATCCTCCACAAGGCAACAGGTTATTTAGCCGATGCTTCAGGAGAAACGGTACGGGTAGCAGCAAGGTCCCTAGTCCTTTCAAATTCGGCTAGGAGAGCCTTGTGGCTGAAGTCATGGGGTGGCGACATCACCTCCAAGACAAAACTCTGTGTCATCCCTTTCCAGGGGCACGATGTGTTCGGGCCTGTCTTTGATGACATCCTTGAAGGCTTCCAACAAAAACAAATCACTGCCGGAGAAGAAAGCCACCAAAAGGCGATTTTTTTTTTTTTTTATTTTTATTTTTTTTTTTTTCTTCCCCCCCCGGTCCTTGAGAGCAGACCTCTCAGAAGGCATTCAGAGGGAAAAGCAAGGCGGCATGATGGAGCTACCCGAAAGGGGGTAAAGGAAGAAACATCCTTGTGGCCCAGCAGCAACAGCCCCCCGGAGAAACAGTGACTCCCGGGTCGGGGGTCGACTCACTCGGTTTCTCACTCAATGGCAGGCCACGACCTCGAACCAGTGGATCCTGCATACTATACAATTTGGGCTGAAACTGAAGTTCGAACACCCCCCCCACACACATGCCCTAAGAATCACCCTGGCACAGTCCCCAAGTCTCCAAAGTCTGCTGCCTCAAATAGAAGATCTATCACGGGAAAGTGTGATCTCGTATGCACCTGTACCTATGTACTCTCACCTGTTCCTGATAAGAAAACCCTCAGGAAAGCACAGGCTCATCATAAATCTGAAACCCCTGAACTGCTTCATCAAGTATCGGAGGTTCAAGATGGAGTCAGTAGTGTTGAGCATTCCGATACTGCAAATATCGGGTATCGGCTGATATTTGCTGTATCGGAGTTCCGATATTTTTACAATATCGAATACCGGAATCGGAAGTTCCCATAATGCAATGAGCCAGTTGTGTTAGCCATGTTAACTAATGGCATGGCTGTGACTGGCTGCTGAAATGATGTCATCATGATGCGCGGTCTGTGCGGGGCTGCTGAGGGTCTGTGCGGGCCTGCTGGGGGGTGTGTGTGTGTGTGTGTGTGTGTGTGTGTGTGTGTGTGTGTGTGTGTGTGTGTGTGTGTGTGTGTGTGCAGGCATCATCCGATGGGACTGCAAGTCCCATCAGGCTATGCCTGCTACAATGACAGCGATTGACACATTAGCCAATGATGGGACAGTAGTAGTCCCATCATCCGGCTAATGTGTTGAATGTAAAAAAAACAAACATACATAAATATATATATACTACATTCATACAACATACATACATACTACATATATATTACGTTCATACAACATACTTACATACTACATAAATACTACATTCATACATACATACTACATATATACTACATTCATACAACATACATACTACGTATATACTACATGCATACATACTACATATATACTACATACATACAATACATTCATACAATACATAGAGTACATATAACAGAGTACATACTCACCATCACTTGTCACTTTGATCCCCGAAGCCAGTGCCATCTGCAAAAAATATTAAAATAACAAACAACCAATGTACTCCCTGATCCACAGAAATCCACCAGTGTCCCATGACAATCTCCTGCAGTGCATCACTGAGAAGTTACTATAGTTCACTGGTCTCACTTTATGGCAAAAGCTGCGTGGGAACTCTCTCACACAGCAATGCCAAAAGTGAGACTAGGGACTATTTTTTTACAGTGGCGGAGGAATACAGTGCGGAAGGATACTCAACTCCAGTCATTGTATTCCTGGAGCCCCTAGAGAGCGGTCGCATCAGCTGATGTTGCTGTTCTCCACGGGAGATCGTCGTGGGACACTCGTGGATTTCTGCGGATCAGGGAGTATATTGGTTGTTTGTTGTTTTAATATTTTTTACAGATGACACTGGCTTCCGGATCAAACTGACAAGTGATGGGGAGTATGTACTCTATTTGTACTGTATGTCTATATGTATGTATTGTATGAATGTATGAATGTATTGTATGTAGTATGTATGTAGCATGTATGTACTGTAGTATGTATGTATGATGTATGAATGTAGTCTATATGTAGTATGTATGTAGTATGTATGTTGTATGAATGCAGAATATATGTAGTATGTATGCTGTATGAATGTAGTATGTATGTATTATGTAGTATGTATATTGTATGAATGTAGTGTGTGTGTATATATATATATATATATATATATATATATATATATATATACACTCACTAGCCACTTTATTAGGTACACCTGTCCAACTGTGTGTTAAGACTTAATTTCTAATCAGCCAATCACATGGCGGCAACTCAGTGCATTTAGGCATGTAGACATGGTCAAGACAATCTCCTGCAGTTCAAACTGAGCATCAGTATGGGGAAGAAAGGTGATTTGAGTGCCTTTGAACGTGGCATGATTGTTGGTGCCAGAAGGGCTGGTCTGAGAATTTCAGAAACTGCTGATCTACTGGGATTTTCACGCACAACCATCTCTAGGGTTTACAGAGAATGGTCCGAAAAAGAAAAAAAATCCAGTGAGCGGCAGTTCTGTGGCCGGAAATGCCATGTTGATGCCAGAGGTCAGAGGAGAATGGGCAGACTGGTTCGAGCTGATAGAAAGGCAACAGTGACTCAAATTGCCACCCGTTACAACCAAGGTAGGCAGAAGAGCATCTCTGAACGCACAGTGCGTCGAACTTTGAGGCAGATGGGCTACAGCAGCAGAAGACCACACTGGGTACCACTCCTCTCAGCTAAGAACAGGAAACTGAGGCTACAATTTGCACAAGCTCATCGAAATTGGACAGTAGAAGATTGGAAAAACGTTGCCTGGTCTGATGAGTCTCGATTTCTGCTGCGACATTGGGATGGTAGGGTCAGAATTTGGCGTAAACAACATGAAAGCATGGATCCATCCTGCCTTGTATCAACGGTTCAGGCTGGTGGTGGTGGTGTCATGGTGTGGGGAATTTTTTCTGGGCACTCTTTGGGCCCCTTGGTACCAATTGAGCATCGTTGCAACGCCACAGCCTACCTGAGTATTGTTGCTGACCATGTCCATCCCTTTATGACCACAATGTACCCAACATCTGATGGCTACTTTCAGCAGGATAATGCGCCATGTCATAAAGCTCGAATCATCTCAGATTGGTTTCTTGAACATGACAATGAGTTTACTCTACTCAAATGGCCTCCTCAGTCACCAGATCTCAATCCAATAGAGCATCTTTGGGATGTGGTGGAACGGGAGATTCGCATCAGGGATGTGCAGCCGACAAATCTGCGCCAACTGTGTGATGCCATCATGTCAATATGGTCCAAAATCTCTGAGGAATGCTTCCAGCACCTTGTTGAATCTCTGCCACGAAGAATTGAGGCAGTTCTGAAGGCAAAAGGGGGTCCAACCCCTTACTAGCATGGTGTACCTAATAAAGTGGCCAGTGAGTGTATATGTATGTGTGTGTGTATATATATATATATATATATATATATATATATATATATATATATATATATATATATATATATATATATATATATATAATGTATGTAGTATGTATTTTTTTTTTTTTTTTTTTTTTTACATTCAACACATTAGCCGGATGATGGGACTACTACTGTCCCATCATTGGCTAATGTGTTAATCACTGTCATTGTAGCAGGCATAGCCCGATGGGACTTGTAGTCCCATCGGACGATGCCTGCACACACACACACAACCCCCGGCAGGCCTGCACAGACCCCCGAGAGGCCCATACAGACCCCGCCCACACACACACACGCACAGTCTCCTCCCTCGCACCGCCAACACTCTTCCCCCCCCCTTCCGAACTGAATGTGCAAGGAAAGAATGGGTTTATTTTCATTCCGATATTTGTGCCCCATTGACTTGCATGGGTATCCAGTATCGGAATCGGCGATACCCGATATTTTTGGGGTATCGGTCCGGTCCAATCCGATCCGATATTTCCCGATATCGGAAGGTATCGCTCAACACTAGGAGTCAGTGAAATCGGCGATCCCCCTTATTGGACGGGGCTGGCAGATGGCTACAATAGATCTAAGGGACGCTTATTACCACATCCCCATTCATCCAGATCACCAGAAGTTCCTGAGGTTCGCGGTCTCCCACGACCAAGGAATCAGCCATCTACAGTTCAATGCCTTGCCATTTGGCGTATCCCCAGCACCAAGGGTGTTTAAGAAAATCATGAGGGAAGCAGTCATCTCAATTCGTCTTCAGGGGATATGCATTGTGCCATATCTAGACGATCTGCTGATCGTCGCTCCATCGGTAGCCCGGCTGAACCAGGACGTATCGAAAGCCCTGCAGATGCCCGAATTCCTAGGGTGGATACCTAGTCTCCAGAAGTCGGCCATCTATCCTTCCCCAAGGAAAAATTCCTGGGTATCCTCTCTTAGATTCAGAAAAGAGGACGTCCTTTCTCCCCGAGGACCATCAAGCAGACCTTCGGCAGAGAATAGTCCGGTTCAGAGAACAAAGGGCACCGGCGCTGAGGGACGCCATGTCTATCCTGGGTTCCCTGACATCGTGCATTCAGGCGGTATCCTGGGCACAGGCACACACGTGAGTCCTCCAGTCATACGTCCTGGTAAACGTGAGGAAGTATCCAAACAACCTATCAAAAAGGGTTCCACTTCCAGGACACGTAAAATCGGCCCTCTTGTGGTGGCTGAATTACTGAAACTTGAGACGAGGAATAAGCTGGGATCAGCTTCCTCTGAAGATATAATGTACCGATGCCAGTCTGAGAGGCTGGGGAGCCGTGGTGGAGGATTCATACTTCCAGGGACAGTGGCCCCAGGACATAAGATCAAGATCCTCGAAACTAAGGGAATTGACGGCAGTGGAAGAATCACTGAAAGCCACGTCTGCTCTCATCAAGAACCATCACGTTCAGATTTACTCCGTCAACGTAAACACGGTGGCATATCTCGGACACCAGGGGGGCACGAAGTACGCCAGTCTAAAGAGGGTGGCAACAACGATCTTCCTCTGGGCAGAGAAGCACCTGTTATCCATTTCTGCGGTACACCTGAAGGGGTCGGAAAACATCCAGGCGGACTTCCTAAGGACGTCCATCCGGGCGAGTGGTGTGTGAACCAGGAGGTAATCCAGGCTCTAGCCTCGAGATGGTGAGACCCAGAAGTCGACCCATTTGCAAGTGCGCAAAATACAAAAACGACAACCTATTTCTCCCTCAGTCCCACGTACGGAGCACGGGGGACAGATGCATTGGCCCATCCATGGGTTTTCAGACTGGCTTACGCCTTTCCCCCAATCCCTATGCTGGCAAGAATGTTACAGAAGGGTTATGACAATCCTGGTGGCTCCTATGTGGCCAGGACGAAGCTGGTACAGCGCCCTGTTGGACATGACCCAGGAAGGTCCCTTGCTCCTACCCCAAAGGACCGACCTCCTTTTTCAGGGTCCCATACTGCACCCACCAAGTTATGTCTAGCAGCTTGGTTATTGAGGCCAACATTCTAAAAGCCAAAGGGCTGTCGGATGAAGTGATCTGAACCCTTCAAAAAAGTAGGAAGCCGGTAACAAACGCTATTTGCGGCAAAATATGGAAAAATTTTTCCTCTTGGTGCTTTCCGGGGGCCCCTGACCCCGCCCATCCAAATATTCCCCAAGTACTAGATTTCCTACAAAAAGGGTTAGATCTAGGACTCATTCCAAGCACATTAAGAGTACAGGTATCTGCCCTTAGCTCCTTTTTTGACCAAGACCTAGCCAAACACCGCTGGGTCAAACGATTTATGACCGCGGCAGGCAGATTTCGCCCTTTGCTCCCCAGTTGGGTTCCCCCCTGGGATCTTAATTTGGTACTCAATAGCCTAACACAGGCCCCATTTGAGCCCCTGCCAGAAATTCCATTAAAAATTCTCACACACAAAACAGTGTTTCTTGTAGCAATCACATCGGCCAGACGGGTGGGGGAGCTACAGGCCCTATCAGTACAGGAACCATACCTCCTACTCAACTCGGACAGTATTCTTTATGCCCAAAGTGGTGTCAGACTTTCTTAGAAGTCAGGATATCGTGTTGCCCTCATTTTGCCCAAATCCTTCTAATACGAAGGAAGAAAAATTTGATACCTTGGATGTCCGCAGAGTGGTTCTCCACTACCTCAGAGCAACCAAAGATTGGAGAATCGATCAGAATCTGTTCCTTCAATATTCTGGACGGAATAAAGGGAAGAAAGGGGCAAAAAACACGATAGCGGGTTGGATCAAGCAGTCCATCTCCCTGGCATATTCTTCAAGACATCTCTCTCCTCCCGAGTCGCTAAAAGCCCACTCTACTCGATGAATTGCTACATCCTAGGCAGCAAGAGGAAACGCATCTTTGGAGCAGATATGCAGAGCTGCCACCTGGTCCTCTGTACACACCTTTACCAGACACTATAGACTGAATTTCAATAGGAATCCGACCTGCAAGCCGTAGTACCTCCCTAGTAAATTAATGTTGGTATAACTCCAAGGTGGCTGTCGTGGAAGGTGACTAGAGAAAATAAAATTAGACTTACCGGTAATTCAGTTTCTTGGAACCTTCCACGACAGCACTAATTTCCCTCCCTATATAATATGTTTACCTGATGATTCCTGCTCTACTGGCGGTAACTATTCATGCTAGTACATTCAGAAAAAACACTGAGGTAGCAGGAAGGGGAGGGTTATTTAACCTCTTTGTGTTTCCTGTCCCCCATTAGGGTGGGGAGGCAACCTCCAAGGTGGCTGTCGTGGAAGGTTCCTAGAAACCGAATTACCGGTAAGTCTAATTCTATTTTCTGTGGTTTGCTGGAGTCCCAAAGCTTTACAAATAGCTTTATAACCTTTTCCAAACTGATAGATCTCAACTACTTTATTTCTCACTTGTTCCAGAATTTCTTTGGATTGTGGCATGATGTCTAGCTTTTGAGGAACTTTTGGTCTACTTCACATAGTCAAGCAGGTCCTGTTTAAGTGATTTCTTGATTGAGAACAGGCCTGCAGTAATCAGGCCTGGTGTGGTTGGAGAATTTGAACTCTGCTTCCCAAACGTGATAAACCATGGTTAATATATGTTTTAAAGGGAGGCATCACTTTTTTCTCCTTCGTCTCATTGGGGGACACAGGTACTGTGGGTGTATGCTACTGCCACCTGGAGGCTGACGCTAAGTGAAAAAAAAAGGTTAGCGCCGCCGCATACACCCTCACCCCGATTGCGGGCGGAAACCAGTTTTTTGCTTAGTGTCCTTTGGAGGCACACACGTCTGGTTTGCGCCAGACTTTTTTCTTTTCTTTTTTAACTCCTTTTTTTCTATGAAGATGAGACAGGGGCGATGGACCCTATTGAAAGGGTCCGATCTCCCCAAACCATCAACGGGCGAGCACATGCGAGTGTCCCTCCACGTATTCTCTCCCGCGACGTGGGACATGATGCCGGTCTTAGCCCTGTCCACCCCTAGGTATTGAAACCATGGGCTGTACAGAGGCACAAGGCTAGTCCGTGTGGCCCCCACAGCTCCACCAATGCTAGATGGCGGTGCTGCAAGGCGGCAGACGGTCCCTCTCCTCATCCCTGGAAGGAGGAAGGAGCTAGGGTGCCTGCACCGTCCTGGATATCATCCCCCTTCCCTCTACCTGATCGAGGTCGTCATGCATGGGAGGGCCCTGCGGCAGCATCCAGAGGGCTGGAGCCCTTAGCGTCATGCGAGGTGCAAAGGCAGGATGTGCAGCACTGAAGGGCAGGCTCTTCCCCCCTCCTCCGGCGATGGGCCTGACGCCGGGTCCCAACGCCGGCTGTGCCTTCGGATACGGCGGTCTACCCGCCCGCCGCCGCCCCTTGGCGGGCGGATGCTAAAGAAATCCAGCCCGCGGCTTCGGCCGGTGTTAGGCCGCGGGTGGAAGTCCCGCCCTCCCATTGTGACGTCATTTCCGGCGGCCCGCCCTCCGTGACCTGGGCGGGCGCTGAGTAAATTGAGCCCCCGGCTTCACTCCAGGGTAGGCCGCAACTGGGAAAGGACGCGTTGGCCTACCCACAGCCAAAGAACGCGCAGAGGAGCAGCAAGCGTCAAGAACACGTGTGGGACACAAGTGCGACCCCCGACCCTAGAGGCCACACTACGTATAATCAGGGAGTGCCCTCCTCTCCTCTCACCCTGCATCAGGACAGTCTTAGAGCCTGGCAGACAGTATGGCCACGAAGGGGAAGACTCACATGTTCCTATACGCTGCATGCATCTCCTGTCGGGCCATGTTTCCGTGGGCGCAGAGCAACAAATTATGCGAAGCCTGCGACTCCAAACGCGCTCAGGAGCCCTCCCCTGCGACCGAGCCAAGTGGTCCAGATCCTCCGGAATGGGCCCTATCACTATCACAGTCTATGGCATTGCTCACAAAGGCGATTGAGTCCCTTCACACCCCAGTTACAGGCAAAGATAGTGGCTCACCTGTCTGGGAGGGGTCATCCACCTCACAAGAACATCCGGCCTGCAGGGGCCGCTCTCACTCCAGGCAGGCGCAAAGGAAAAGAACCCATACGGCGTCTCCCGGCCCAAACGGTTCCTCAGCATCCGTGAGTTCGGTGTCGCGCTCTCCTTCACCAACAGTCGAGAGTGGGCAGAGTTCAGATTATGACGCAGTCGAACCCCTGAACCTAGATACCCCAGGGTGTCGGGAGACAGTTGACAGCCTCATCGAAGCTGTCAATCAGACTTTGGGGAATGAGGATGACGGTACCCTGGCCTCAGGTCATAAGGAATCCTTTAAGCGGGCTAAGCGACCGCATAGAGTATTTTGCACTCACCCAGAGTTCGAGGACATAGTGCAGCGTCACAGGGAACGGCCAGATAGGTGTTTTTCGGGCCAGAAGAGGCTCGAAGCAAGATATCCATTTGCCCCGGAGCTCTGTAAGAAATTGGCGGAATCCCCAGTGGTGGATCCACCAGTGTCACGCTTGGCCTCTAAAGCCCTGTTGTCCGTACCTAGTGGTTCTTCCATTAAGGACCCTACTGATCGGCTCATAGAGAGCTTGGCTCGCTTGGTATATGAAGCATCAGGATCAGCACTCTCTCCCTCGTTCGCGGCAACATGGGTAGCCAAGGCCATGATGTCATGGTCAGAATCATTGAACAAGGCCCTGCAGGATAGGGATCTGCCTACGGAGGTATCAGAGATCGCGAGTCAGATCGCTATGGCTGGTGATTACTTAATCAATGCTTCTTTGGATGCGGCCAATTGTGCGGCACTTGCGGCCGTAAACGCAATTAACATTAGGAGGGCCCTATGGTTAAGGATGTGGCGGGCCAATTCAACTTCCAAGAAGTCCTTGACTTCCCTGCCTTATCAAGGTGGCCACCTATTCGGGGAAAAGTTAGACCAACTAGATGGGGGAAAAAGCAGTTTCCCACCCACAGCAGAGGGTCAAACCACCATTTCACTAGCCTCAGGCATGGTTTTGGGCATTTCGCAACCCCGGGTGGATGGCAGCGGCCAGTTCCGCCGCTCCAGCTTGCTCCAACCAGGATAGGGAGCGACAGGTCTCATATAGAGCCAACCCGTACTCGAGCAGTGGGCGCCTCTTGGGCGCTTTGGCACCAGGCTTCGGTGGAGCAGGTGTGCAAAGCAGCAACCTGGTCCAGCCTGCACACGTTTACTAAACATTACAATGTCCATACTCAGGCTTCTTCAGATGCGAGCCAGGGTAGAAGGATTCTTCAAGCAGCGGTGGCGCACCTTTAGTCATGAGGTGCATGTAGCTTGGATCGGTGAGTCAATCTCCCACCCAGGGACTGCTTTAGGACATCCCACAGTACCTGTGTCCCCCAATGAAAGGAAGGAGAAACATGGATTTTTGTGAGAACTCACCGTAAAATCCTTTTCTCCGAGACGCTCATTGGGAGACACAGCACCCACCCTATTAGCCAAGTTGGCTCTTCTTTCTTTAATATGCATTTTTGTTGATGTTAGGGTGGTCCCTTTCCAGACATATTTTTATCTAAGGCTGATTTGTTTTGTTCTCTTACTGCTGTTGCATTAAACTGGTTTCCGCCCGCAATCGGGGCGAGGGTGTATGCGGCGGCGGAGGAGCTAACCTTTTTTTGTTCACTTTTTGTCAGCCTCCAGGTGGCAGTAGCATACACCCACAGTATAAGAGAAGGAAGATCCATCACTGAAGACTTGATAAAATCCACAGGAAACTTTATTCACATATTTTCATAATAAAAGCAGAAAGGGGAAGAAGACCCCCACGCTTATGCGTTTCGAACCCCAAAACAGGTTCTTCTTCAGAGGCATAAAACAAAATGAATTGCAAACTAGTTCTAAACGTTCTCAACCAACCGAGAGACTCCACACATGTGTATAATCAGAGGCAGGCAATTAAGCCCTCAGATTACCGGTGAAGTCACTCCCTTGCTTGAAAAAACGCCTGAACACCAATAGACAAAACACATAAAATATACAAAAATATATATGCATTACGTACGTATAAATATGTAAATACATGACAAATTTCAAATAACATATTAATCTTATTCATAATACATAGAAATCCACAATCCTCGAAAGAGAAAGGAGAAAAAAAAAAAACCTCAGTACTCAATAAAAATACATGAGATCATTCCTATAATTTAAACCTTGCGGGTACCGTGCATCAAGCGCAAGTATCCAGAACGCTTCCCGACAATGTAATAAATGTTCCCAGTCACCCCCTCTGGGGGTTTTCACTACCCGTTCTATTCCCTTTACTTTGAGACTACATAAATTGCCCCCATGTATTTCAAGAAAATGTTTAGATAAGCCAGACACATTCTTGCGACTGGACATGGACACTGGATTAGAGGTAGTAATGTGCCCACTTAATCTCCTCTTCAAGCTGCGGGTGGTACAACCAATATAATAAATACCGCACAATGTGCACTCTGCCATATACACTAAATGAGTGGTATTGCAGTTCATATAGGTTTTAATTTTATAAGATTGTTGTGTGCTGTAATTAACAAATCTATCCGTGATATCCATATAACGGCAGAAGCCGCACAATTTCTCGCCACGCTTGTAATTACCCAAATAATTTAACCACGTGGGTTTAGTGCGATCAGACAAATACAACGAGGGGGACAAAAAATGACTCAAATTTTTAGCCCTCTTTGTAACACGCCAATATCCTCCAGCTAATATTTGCGGTAAAACCGGATCTTGGTGCAGCAGGGGAAGATGTTTACGTAGAATTTTAATGACACCCTTATAATCTGAACTAAAAGCGGTTGAGAAAGTAGGAATATTTTTGTTTTGCTTAATATGTGATGTACTACTTTGCAATAAACTCTTCCTAGTTTTATTATCCACTTTCTTAATGGCCCTGTTCAACATCCAGTCCTTATAACCCCTTTTTGATAACCTAGTACAAATATTGCGACTTTCAGATTTATAAAGAGCATCATTAGAACACGTCCTCTTGGCGCGGATTAATTCACCCAACGGTAAATTACGTATCACATGTGGCGGGTGACAACTATCTGCATGCAATATAGCATTGCCACTAGTTTCCTTTCTAAATAAGGTAGTATGTATATTCCCCGTATTAACATCTCCTGTAAGTTTAACATCAAGATATGTAGCACATGCACCATGTATTTCATAGGTGAACCTGATATTTAAGGAATTATTTCCAATGTATCTGAAAAAATCAAACATGCCAGGAGAGGGAGATACATCGCTGCAACCGAACCTTAACAGGACCACGTCATCAATGTATCTCCCCCACCACAGTACATTATCCAGAAAGGGATTATCCACAGTGTATATGTATTTATTTTCCCAAAAGGACATATATAAATTGGCTAAATTAGGAGAAAATTTAGACCCCATCGGGTCTGAAGATAGTACTGAGTGACAAATTAGAAAAAATTCGTGCTCAAAAGATGATGCAATGCCATGATATTAAATCTACACCCACAGTACCTGTGTCCCCCAATGAGCGTCTCGGAGAAAAGGATTTTACGGTGAGTTCTCACAAAAATCCATGTTTCACACAGGGTCCTGTAGGTTTGGATTTCTTTTTCCCTTAATAATAGACTAGAGTTGAGCGCACTTGTTATAGGAAATGTTCACCAGTCTCAAATTCAGCATGAATGCTGCACATTTGGAATCGTGTCCTGATTCCCGAGCATTTTTACTAAAAACCGTTAAAATTCATCAAAAGCTCGGTAAATGATCAAGATTCCACTAATGCTTTTGAAAGGACTTTGTGTAGGATCGTGGTGCTTTATGATGAGGAGAGGAGGTGGAGAAATGTCAGAGTAGCGACTGACTGTATGTTTGTTTTTATTTTTATTAACTTAACGTGTGGCGATTATGGCAGCCAATCAGGGCGCAGAAACCATCCACAATGTCCAGACTTACGGGCTTCTGTCATTGGCTGCTGAAGTCACATGTCCCTCTTCATATGAAAAACGGACATGTTTTTGCACCATTTTGTCAGTGTAACGGCTGCTGCAAGTATTCAGATAGTTAGGTGGTTTATTGTCAGCTTGTTCAGCTAGATAGGATCCTGTGTCAAATTGACCTTCCAGTATTTAAATTGTTTGTGCTAATACTGTGGTGCTGGCAGGAGTCCACATTTTATTATCTAAATCCTTTGTGCTAATTGTGTGGTCCAGACATCAGTCCACATTTCAGCATTTAAATCTTGTGTTAATTCTGTTGTCCAGCCACACCATCTCCGCAAATACAAATTAATTTACTGACAGGTGACGGACAGCTAGATAAAAAAGGAGAAGGGTACATTCAACATGAGTGGGGGGAAAAAAAGCGATGTCGTGGTGGAAGGGGGAATAGGCTTGGTGTACGTGGGGTAGGTGGTGATGTTACTGAAAGCTATACTAAAGGAACACCGGCTCGTACAACGAACAACTTCTGTTACTGGATGGGTACTCAATTTCCTTTCTTTGGCAGCCGCACAGCGATACGCTTTGTAGATGAGGGCCAGAAAGAGCATGTGCTCCAGTGTATGGCAAGTGCTGCGTCAAGTAACCTTTACTCCTCTTCCTCCACCTTAACATCATACAAAGTACAGTTCTCAGAGGTAGCACCCCAATTACCCTGTTTTCCCCCCCACGTCACAAGTCTCCCACCGCCCAACTGACCCAGAGTACAAATAGTATAATTGCGCAGCTGGATGCATGCGACAGGGCTTGGACCAGAATTTCTAGCTTAAACATTGATTAGTAACAGGTGTATGAGTGACAGGTGCTCTGAGAGCCCTGCCAAATTCAGGCAACACACATGAAGGAGACCCAAATTGGAGTCCAAACATTTGCAAAAACAAGGGGCAGACACCAGGAAAAATGGCATCAATTGACCCACAGTAAAAATTTGATAATGGCACAGCAGCAGTCAGGCATGGGCCATTTATGAGTGAGGATCTGGGCCAGCACTTAATTTAAACTTAAATTTAAAGCTATAAGACAAGGTGGGTGGGGGACTGGCGTAGGCCTTCTGTGCTGGGAGCCCTGACACCTCATGCAACAGTTCAAACTGCTGCTCTGCTCAGCCACGCTCAGGTGGCACAAATATCAGCTGCGTAGACTACTATTGTTTAAGAAATTTTAGGTAGTTGATAAAGTCAGTGCAGGACTGCCAGTCAGGGAGCCTTACTGCTACAGGCAACACACATGAAGGAGACCCCACTTGGGAGTCCAAACATTTAAAAAAAAAATAGGGGTAGACACCACAAAAGTGGCATCAATTTCCCCAGAGTAGAAATAGTATAATGGGGCTCTGACATGACTTCCACTACAGGCAACCCACCAGATGAAGACCCAACTTGGAGTCTTCACTTTTAAAAAAAAAAAAAAAAATTGTTAGTAACATCAGCAGCAGTAGCAACAGCAGGCACAGAAGCCATGACAAAGGTGTCACAGACTGCAATAAAGCGAGATCAATGCAGCACACTAAAAACTACACCATCGCCTAGACTGACCAGACTGGGATGGAAAAGTCATTGGAGATCCAGGACTTGTTCATCTTGGTAAGTTAGGCGGTCTACACTTTCAGGGGACAGTCAGATGCGCTTATCAGTCAGGACACCACTATAAGCGCTGAAGACTCGTTCTGAGAGAATGCTGGCTGCCTGGCATGACTAAACCTCTACGGTGTGACAGGTGAGTCACAGTACACTTCCATTTTTGAAGACCAAAATGCAAAACGGACCCCCCACCCCTAATGGCATGGATATTGAGCTCAAAATACTCCTGTACCATCCTCTCCAGGTGTTCATTGTGTTAGACTTGTACTCTGTTTTGCTGGTGCACAGGCTGATCTAAAAAATGTGTGTACTGACTCGCAGAAATTACTTCTGCCACTTACGCTGCTGCTGGTTATGTTTTTTGTATTGATGACTAGTCGTTCCCAGAGTTGTAAGTCTATAACTCAAATGCACACTGTGTGCCTTACTGCTGTCTTGGATTGTCTACAAGTGCCTTTCGATACTCCAGCATGCCATTGTCCCTTTACAGGGGGGAAATATCTGGCAAAATTTACTCTTGTAATGTGGCAACCCAGTAGTCAGCACTAGAGTTGAGCGAAACGGGTCGAAAAAATTCAAAAGTCGCCGACTTTTGGCAAAGTCGGGTTTCATGAAACGAAACCCGACCCTAGGATGAGGTCGGCCACGAGGTCGGCGACTTACGCGCCAAAGTCGCGTTTCAAAAGTTTGTTTTGTGCTCTTTTTCAGCCAATCAGGATCCACGGACACTGTGGGCAACGTGATGACCTAGGCACGGGTCACCACCATCTTTCAGAAGGGCATGCAAGTGATTGGCTTGCTTTGGTGGGCGTCACAGGGGGTATAAAAGGGCGTGCACGCCGACCGCCATCTTACTTCTGCCGATCTTAGTATAGGGAGAGGTTGCTGCTGATTCTGTAGGGAGAGCGTTAGGCAGGGAAGAAGACAAAAAAACTGCTTCTGCTGCTAGCGATTTGGCCTGCACAACACACAAGTCACTGTGTGTGCAGTGCAAGGGGAGGCTATATTGTGGTGTATCAGTGGTGTTGGTTGTTGGGCTGCCTTTTAAGGCTTCCTGACACGCTGGCATTGCTGTTAACCCACTGCTCCGCAAACTGCTTTTTTAAAAGCAATCCAATCTCCCTTATCCTCTAGTCACTTTTGTCACAGCTGTGCCATCGAGCCTGTCACATAGCGCTCAGATATCAGTGGGCCTCACACAATCCACAAGTGTCCAGTGTCCAAAAGTGTGCGCAGAGATTGAAAATCTCCATTATCCTCTCGTCACTTTGGTCACAGGCAGCTGTGCCATCGAGCCTGTCACATAGCGCTCAGATATCAGTGGGCCTCACACAATCCAAAAGTGTCTACTGTCCACAAGTGTGTGCAGAAATTCTAAATCTCCCCTGTCCTATAGACACCTTGTACCTTGTTTTACATTACTATATAGTTTGTTGGATTTTGTCTACATTTCTACCAAAAATGAGGAAGGCTGGTGGAAGAGGCCGTGGAATTGGGCGGGGGTTGGCAGCTGGTAATGATGGTGTTGGTGGTGGATCTGATGGTAGTGGCAAGAGCAAAATAGGACCGAATGCAGGAGGTGCTGACCCTGCGTCATCGTCTGGCTACATAAGGCCTCGAACGCTTAGTTTTCTAGGAGTTGGCAAACCGCTTTTAAAGGCAGAGCATCAGGAAAAAGTTTTGTCTTACATTGCTGACTCAGCCTCCAGCTCTATCGCCTCCTCTTCTTCAGTTGTAAAAAGTAAAAGCACTGAGTCGTCATTGGAGGCTCATGTTCATGAACCACACCTTTCCTTGTGTCCTTCACCCCAACCAAGATTGAAGGATGACGCAGGCCATACTACTGATTACTCCATGGAGCTGTTTTCACATACCATGCCTGGATTATCAAGTGAAATGGTGAATTACCCAGGCCAAGATGAATCTGACATGGAGTGCACTGATGCACAGCCGCTGATGGATGATTCTGCTGGTACATTCACTCAGAGCACTACATTGTCCTCGCAGTGTACAGAGCCAGATTTTGACCCTGATGAGACTCAGGTGCCCCTTCCCGCACACTATACCACCATACACGGTGACACAGAGAAAGGTGCACATGACATAGAAGAGGAGGTGATGGATGACCCAGTTGTTGACCCAGATTGGCATCCATTGGGGGAAGAGGGTGCTGCTTCCAATAGCTCAGATGAGGAGCATCCACAGCAGACATCGACATCGCAACAGCTGTTATCTGGCAGGCCCGGAGCACTCCAAAGACAGGTTCCAAACATCAAAAGAGTTGCTGGACAGCTTGTCCAGAGGGTCAAAAGATCACAGCGTGCTAGGCCGCAAAATGTCTGCCAAAGTAGGAAGAGTGCAGTGTGGCACTTTTTTGACCAAAATCCTCATGATCAGGCCAAGGTTATCTGTAAGAAGTGCACAAAGACCTTTAGCCGAGGGAAAAATCTGAAAAATTTGAATACCAGTTGCATGCTTACATTTAACCAGCATGCACTTGCAAGCGTGGACACAACACCAAACCTCAAGTGCCACATGTGCAACTGATCACAACGAAGGTAGTCAGCAACGCTACATTGTTTCCCCCACTGTAAGCCCACCGGTTAGCACAGCAGCAAATGTTGAGGTGTCGTTGCAAGACCACAGCAGTCAGGGAATCCCACTGTTATATCAACGAAAGACTGATTCTAGGCCATCAGAAAGAACACCAACTCCATCACCATCATCAACCCTCTCTCAGTCCACCTTGTCCACCGCTACTTCCACCATATGCAGCTCTCAAGTCCAGCTCACCCTCCCAGACACTATGACTAGGTCAAGAAAGTACTCAGTCTCTCATCCGCGTACACTGGGTTTGAACGCCCACATTGCCAAACTAATCTCGTTTGAGATGATGCCCTTTCGGTTGGTGGAAAGCACAGCTTTCCGCGAACTCATGGCCTATGCAGTAACACGCTATGACCTACCCAGTCGCCACTTCTTCTCTCGCAAAGCCATCCCAGCCCTCCACCATCATGTGAAAGACCGCATTGTCCATGCACTCAAGCAGTCAGTGAGCGGAAAGGTGCACCTCACAACTGATGCATGGTCCAGTCGGCATGGCCAGGGCCGTTACGTGTCCATCACTGCGCACTGGGTTAATGTGGTGGATGCAGGGTCCACAGGGGACAGCGGTGGTGGGACAGTGCTGCCTAGCCCACGGTATAGGAAACAGTTGGCTGTAGGCGTTCGACCCTCCTCCTCCTCCTCCAGAAGCGAAAGCTCGTCCACAGAGCGCAGTCGTACGAGCACTCCATCTGCAGCTGCCACTGTTGCACACGATGTGTCCCCCTATCGAGCAGCTAGTGGAAAGCGTCAGCAGGCTGTGTTGCAGATGATGTGTTTGGGCGACAGACACACCGCCGAGGTGCTGGCCGAGTACTTGAAGCGACAAACTGAGTCATGGCTGGGCAGTGTACATCTTGAGGCAGGCAAGGTAGTTAGTGATAACGGCCGTAATTTTGTGGCAGCCATAGCCCTTTCAAAACTCAGCCACATACCTTGCTTGGCTCACACCTTGAACCTGGTGGTACAGTGCTTCCTCAAAAATTATCCGGAGTTAACAGCCCTGCTCCAGAAGGTGCGAAGACTGTGCGCGCACATCCGCCGGTCGCCTGTACACTCCGTTCGTATGCAGAAGCTGCAGCGATTGCTCCACCTTCCCAACCACCGCCTCATTATCGACATTGCAACAAGGTGGAACTCCACCCTGCACATGGTGGAGCGGCTGTGCGAGCAGAGGCAGGCCATAATGCATTTGTGGGAGGATACACGGCCAGGCACTTTGAGAGCAGACATGGAGTTGACAGGCGTGCAGTGGTCGAAGCTGAAAGACCTTTGTACAGTCCTTCAGTGTTTTGAGGAATGCACACGGCTGGTAAGCGCAGACGACGCCATCCTAAGCATGAGCATCCCACTTATGCGTCTGCTCATGCAAACTTTGACGCACCTTAAGGAGCAGGCGTCTGCAGCCAATGTTGATGAGGAGGAAGAGGAGGAGGGAATCCTTGATGACATTCAGCCATTGTCTGCTCAGGGACCTCTCCTGGACGAGGTGGAGGAAGAAGAGGAGGAGGAGGAGGATGATGGGGATGATTACTTAGGGGAGGAGGATGCATCTCGTGGGGCAAGTGAAAATGTTGGCGTGGCAAGGTCTGGTACAGGGTTTGTGCGTGACTGGAGGGATGTGGATTTGCCAGAAAGTGCTCCTCCACCCAGCACTCGCAGTGCATCATTGACACCGGGAACATTGGCCCACATGTCAGATTATGCCTTGCGGATCCTAAAAAGGGACCCCCGCATTGCCAAAATGATGAACGATGACGACTACTGGTTGGCCAGCATCCTGGATCCACGCTATAAAGGCAAATTACAAAACATCATGCCACAGGAGAACCTTGACCTAATATTGGCTAATAAACAAGCAACTCTGGTAAATCGGTTGCTTGAGGCATTCCCAGCACACAGCAGCGGTGATGGTTCTCACCCGAGCCGTACGGGCCGGGGGCAGCTTGGCAGAGGTGCTCGTGGTGCACACAGCAGAAGTGGCGTTGGAGACAGGGGTTTCATGACAATGTTGTGGACTGATTTTTCAAATACCGCTCACGCAACTGGTAATACTGCATCGATGGAAAGTGACAGGAGACAGCAGTTGTCAACTATGGTTACAAACTACTTTTCCTCCCATATCGATGTTCTCCCACACAGGTCATTCCCCTTTGACTATTGGGCCGCTAAACTGGACACCTGGCCTGAATTGGCCCAATATGCCTTACAGGAGCTCGCTTGCCCAGCTGCAAGTGTGCTATCGGAAAGAGTCTTCAGTGCAGCTGGATCAATCCTGACAGAAAAAAGGACCCGTCTGTCAACCCAAAATGTGGATGATCTAACCTTCATTAAAATGAACCACGCATGAGTTTCCAAGGATTTTGTCCCACCTTCCCCTGATGACACATAGGGTGACAGAAAAATGGCTTGCTTTGGTCCACCTCTTCCTGGTACTTCACCTATTTCGCCTTTTGCATCAGCTGAATGTCCAACATCAACATATGCCACTTTCTAAAACTCCCTAACTGTGCTGCCTCCCCCCCCATGGCCGGGGTCACCACCTACCGCACGACACCATGCGAGTGCCGTTGCCCTGGACAGGTGGGTAGGCCGACTCTTGGGCGCGGGCACTGGCACAGGGTCCATCATAGTGCAATCAAGTGTCTCTGACGGTGGTGGTGCACACCCGCCGTCAGACACACCGCTGTACTATGAGGGGCCCAGTGCCAGTACCGACGCCCACGAGTGGGCCCCCCTTGCTTGGGCAGGGCCCCAGCATTTGCAATCTTTACCTCTCCCTGCTCCTCCGCTGTGTAATCTGGGCCGTCAAATCCATACTGTGCCTGACACCGTCTGAGCCTGCCTCCTGAGACATATATTTTGAATGTGTACGCTATCCATACATGTTATCCAGGGATACGGTACCCTTTCTAACCTTTGTGCAATCACGTGCAATCCATACTGGGCCTAACACCGTCTGAGCCTGCCTCCTGAGACATATATTTTGAATGTGTACGCTATCCATACATGTTATCCGGGGATACGGTACCCTTTCTAACCTTTGTGCAATCCATACTGTGCCTGACACCGTCTGAGCCTGCCTCCTGAGACATATATTTTGAATGTGTACGCTATCCATACATGTTATCCAGGGATACGGTACCCTTTCTAACCTTTGTGCAATCACGTGCAATCCATACTGGGCGTGAGAACGGCTGGCGAGCTGTTAAGCAAGCTACAGCACCTGTCCAGACAAGTACAGGGATTCCCTAGCGAGGAGACTTATTTGATTGTTTTCAATGTTGGGACAGCAATTTTTGGGGAGCACTATACTCTGGAGAATGATAGATGGGGCCCACCATACACTGGAACATTCCAAAGGTGGACATCAGACACTGGAGCAGCATTTACAGGGCCCATTATACACTAGAGCATTAGAAATGGGGCCCATTATGTTTGGAGCATTATTTGGGCCCATAAGACAGTGGAGCTTCATCCATGGGGACCAACATATACTGTAGCATTATGTGGAGCTCATCATATACTGTTTCAAACATTATATTGGACCAATGATTCTGTATGGAGAAATAGATGGGCCTCGTCATGAGATGTAAAAAGTGAGGTATTTTTCATTGTACTATACCGCTATTTCTCTGCCGTATCGGAGCATGATGAGTTGTGGTATGTGTTAAAGGGGCGCTCTTTCGCCCAGGGCACATGAAAACCTGCAGCCAGCCCTCCCCCACCCACAACTTTAGCCA
The DNA here is from genome assembly GCF_039654945.1 of Dendrobates tinctorius. Taxonomy (NCBI): domain Eukaryota; kingdom Metazoa; phylum Chordata; class Amphibia; order Anura; family Dendrobatidae; genus Dendrobates; species Dendrobates tinctorius. Next base: position 1,046,662 of record NW_027361853.1, on the reverse strand, counting down.
AATAACCCCCATTTTTCAGTGCGTAACTTGTATTATGAAGTTAATTAAGGTTGACAAGCTTAAGTAAGAAGAATTGATGCTTTTGGCATTCAAATGGGCACTGTAGGTGTGTATCCTGTCCTCCTCTCACTGCCGACTTTTATTCCCCATTGACTTACATTGGGTTTCGTGTTTCGGGACGACCCCGACTTTTCCCTATAATCGGACGATCTTGCTCGACCCGACTTTTGGAAAAGTCGGGTTTCACGAAACGAAACGCGACCCTAAAAAACCAAAAGTCGCTCAACTCTAGTCAGCACTATTTCTGATCCTAACAATATAGACATCATGGTGCAGCAAGAAGGCCCTCATGTGTTGGGTGCTCCCATGAGGTCCAAATCCATGGTTTGCTGGTGGCAGAGTTTCACTCAACTTTGCTCCCTTCATCCCCTCACGTTAACTACTCTTCATCTGCTGACTGTTGCGGTCTCTCACCTGTTGCTCCTCATCGTCCTCCATTTTTTTTTTTCTCGGCTCCTGCACCTTCACTAAACCATTTGTATGGTACCATGAGCCCTCCTCGATCGCTGTAATCCGCCCTCCCATGACACCCGTCTGTGCAACAACAGTCCGGAATGTAGAGATATTGCTATCCCTTCCTCCTCTGCTTCCTCCTCTTCCTCTGAGACAACCACCTCTTCCTGCAGACGATTTAAAGTCCACTACAGCATGTAGATGACCGGAATAGTGATGCTGATGACTGCATTGTCAGCATTAATCATCTTAGTAGCCATTTTGAAATTGTTCAGAATGGTGTAGAGGTCCTTCACCTGTGCCCACTCTGCATGTGTTATTTGCACCACGTCCGTACTGCGTGAGCCCAGGCTATGCAAAATGACATGCTGCACCAGGGCTCATCGCTGCTGTCACAGTTCCTGCAACATGTGCAGAATGGAATTCCACTGTGTCTGCACATCACACATCAACTGGTTAACCGGTAGCATGAAAAACCTCTGTAGTGATGCAAGTCGATGACCGGCACAGGGTCAGAACAGCGGAAGTGAGCACACAGCGACCGTGCTTTCTGCAGCAGTGCACCCAGGCTGGGATAGTGGCAGAGAAATCGCTGTCCAACCAGGTTCAGGATATGAGCCATGCAAGGCATGTGTGTGAGGTTGCTCCGCCACCAGGTTTGCACCATTATCGCACATGGCCTTTCCAGGTTCAGTGGAGACAGCCATTGCTGGTCATAAAACTTAACTTTTAATTACATATATCTTGAAACAAATGTGCAGAAAAGTGCAGCACTGCACCCAAAGAACACACAATGAATAGTCAACACTATCCAACAAATGAAACCATTTAGGTCCTGGCAGTGATTTGGCTGTTTATAATAAAAATTAGACCATGAACCAGCAATATATCAAGTAAACACTGACCAACAATTCAAACCATGCAGGTCCTGGCAATGATTTGACTATTTATAATTAAAATCATCACATGGTCTGATTTTAATTATAAATAGTCAATTCATTGCCAGGACCCGCATAGTTTGAATTGTTAGTCAGTGTTGAATTTGACAGGGCTCTCAGAGCTCCAGCCCTCCACCTGTCACTCATCCACCTGTTACTGATCAATGTTTAACCCTTTTCCGACTGGCGGTGAGCCCACATCTTTCCTGGTACGTCAGCTGTTTTTCCCAGAACAGCCGCGTGTGGATTCACAATCCACCTGCAGCTATTAACCCGATAAATGCCTCTGTCAAACTCTGACAGTGGCATTTAACATGTGCTTCCAGAAATCGGGCCGGAAATCTGCCCATTGGTGACCCCCGTCACGTGATCGCGGGTCACCGATGGGTTGGCAATGCCGGCGGTTAGCACTCATTGCGATTGAGGTATTCTGCTACATACAGGTGATCTGATCATTGCCTGTATGTAGCAGAGCTGATCGGATTATAGCAGCTTCTAGTCTCCCATGGAGAACTATTGAAGCATGCCAAAAGTGAAAAATATATAAAAAAAATTCTAAAAGTTCAAATCACCCCCTTCGCCCCATTCAATATAAAGCAATAAAAAAACAAACATACACACATTTGGTATCGCCGTGTTCAGAAACACCCGATCTATCAATGGAAAATAGGATTAACCTGATCATTAAACGGTGTAGCGAGGAAAAAAAAGTCAAAATGACTGAATTACGGTTTTTTTGGTCACCGCGATATTGCATTAAAATGCAATAATGGGCGATCAAAAGATCATACCTGCACCAAAATGGTATCATTAAAAACGTCAACCCGGCATGCAAAAAATAAGCCCTCACCCAACCCGAGAACATGAAAAATAGAGAAGCTATGGGTGTCAGAAAATGGCGCAATTTTTTTAAACAAAGTTTGGAATTTTTTTTCACCACATGTTTGGTGTCTATGAACTCGTAATGACCTAGAGAATCATAATGGCAGGTCAGTTTTAGCATTTAGTGAACCTAGTAAAAAAAAAAAAGCAAAGCAAACAACAAGTGTGGGATTGCACTTTTTTGCAATTTCACCGCACTTGGTTTTTTTTTTTCCCATTTTCAAATGTACGGCATGGTAAAATGAATGGCGTCGTTCAAAAGTACAACTCATCCCACAAAAAACAAGCCCTCACATGGCCATATTTACCAAAAAATAAAAAAGTTTATGGCTCTGGGAAGAAGGGGAGCGAAAAATGACAATGCAAAACCAAAAATACCTCTGGTCGCTAAGCTAGAAATGCTGGTCCAAGCCCCTGTTCCATAAACACATATTTAATATGCCTCCGATTGGGTTTCCCAATATCTATTGTATTTTATAGGAGTGATGCCTTTCATATACCACCATTATGGTTAGCCAGTACATTACCTTTAAGTTAAAATCCACACAGAAGTATAACAGCACACACGTTTTACATTACATGGCACAACCTTATAGATTGTTGTAAGCCTTCAAGCAGGACCCTCATTCCTTTTTGTAAATTGCTGCATTATACTTTCCTCTGTAATGTCTGATATTGTTTGTACATGTCCTCTCTAATTTGTAAAGTGCTGCAGAATATGTTGCGCTATGAGGGTGTGTGCACACGTTACTCTTAAACGCTTACAAGAAGCATTCCATTCATTTTACTGAATTCTGCACTTTTTGTGCATATTGATGCATTTTTTTTCACGAAAAAACATATCACGGTAAAAAAATGCAGCATGCTCATTAATTTCACGGAAAAAAACGCATTTCTACCTATTTTCTGAGACTGGGGATGCTCCAGAAAAAAACGCATAACGCGCATTTTCTGGGAATGAGTCCAGTTTTTAGTCAGGAATTTTCTGCATACCTGGGTACATAACTTGAAGCATTTTTTTTTTCTTATTGTGACATTATTTTTCTCGGCGGTCACACACGAATACTAAAGTGCATTTCATGAAAAGCCTGATTGTTCACTAGGTTGGATTAGCCTCTCACGAGAACATGGCTGCAGTCTCCATGCATGTTATGAGGCAGTCCAGATCCCCGGCTGCTCCACAGGATCTGAGCACATAATGCCTGGTCAAACTGTCTGGTCGACTTAGCTGCTTAACTTCCTGACTGTGTCTGTCCCTCCCACCTCATTAAATACCTGTTACCTGAAAGTTGGGAGGTAAAGTAACTTGAAACCGGCCTCCTCTAGGCTGTCTCTAGACTGACATTTACATTCCATAGAAAGGCTGCAGCAAGGCGGAAGAAGGAGCTCTGTCCTGATCCAGCTCAAAGGATTTGTATGCTTTGATACACAACTTATTTTTTTTGTTTTACTCTTTGACTCGTCGGTTGCTTCCTTTCTTTTGTTTTTCGTCCTTCTTTTGGCTTGTAATCGGTGACGCGCTGAAGCTGGAACTGAACAGAGAGGTCTTTTCATAACTGTCAAGCCGGTCATTGCAGAAATACTCTGTCATATGTATGTGATTAAGCTGCCAAGCAACTACTGAGCTCCCATTTAAAAAGCAGGAAGCGGAATCTACAGGCTACTACAATATACCCCGGACGATCACACAGGCCAGTTTTTGTGTTTTGTTTTTCCTTGCTTGTAATTTTCATATGGCTTGAGTGTTCTGAAGCTCTGCACGATGGACATTTTAACTTTTTTTTAAATTACAATTTCAAAAAATATTTCCTCTGTATCAGAGACACTTCCCCTCCCTTGGATTTCAATGGTCATTCTAAAGATTTGCTGATCCTATATTTTTTAATTTTTTTTTTTATATATAGACCTTCACCCATTTTTTATTTAAGCTTAGAAACTCCTCGGGTATGGAAGGGAAAGGCAGCAGTACTAAAGAGCCAAATTCTGCAGCCAGCCAAACTGCAAATCCACCCAGTAGCTCTTCACCTTCTGGCGTTGCTAAATTTTCCATAAGGTCGTTGTTTGGATTTAATACAAAGTTGGAAAATCCAAAGCCTAAAGATGAAAGTGCAGTTCTCAAAGCTTTCCGCTCCCTAGGAAATAAAGTCGAAGAGCCAACTAACCAACCGAATACAGTTGAAGAAGCAAATGGTGACCCCATAAAGCAAAAAGACACAGAGATGGATGGTGCAATGGAGAATGAGGAGTTAAAAGAACAAATTAAAGATGAACAAATTAGCAGGGATAAGCAATTAGATGGGGATTTAGAAATTACAAGAGAAAGGGATTTACACCATGAGGAGGATTCACAAGTCTTAAGAGGACAAGGTAAAAGTGACGACATGGAGAAGGAAAACAAAGAACTTCATCCACAAATAGATAACCTGGGAGGGACAGAAGCCAGGGTTTTACAAGAGCAAGATGATGAAAAGAAGGGAGTGTACACAAAGCGTCTGAAAGCTTCAGACATATGTGAGGATGCAACGTCTAAGATGCATACTGCACCAGACTCTACTCAAGGTGACTGTGAGCAGGATGGTATGCTGGTACATGGTACTCTAGTTCACATCTCAAGTGATTCAGAATCTGACAGTGAAGGCTCCAAAGAAGATATACGCCAGAGAAAAACAAAGACTTCTGTGTCCACGCTTTTATCGGATTCTCAAGTATCCATGAACAATGGCCCTAAGCAGAATTCAGAATCTGAAAAGACTGAGGGTACTATTATCATAGAGAGAGATGTCCAGCCTGAGATAGACCTGAACAGGCCAGAAAATGCAGAGACTGCTATGGATGAAAAGTTTGATACTAATGAAAATATAGGTGGAATTAGTCCAGGTTCTCAAATGCCTGTCCTTGCTACTGATACCCCTAGTGAGAAGCCATTCGAACTGCCTGCCATTTTTAGTGGTTTTCGGGTGCACAAGAAGGGGATAACTGCAGATGACAAAGAAACGATTACCGTGAAACAAGGGGATAGTGACTTGGCTTTGCTAAAACTTTCTCAACCTGTGCAAAAATCCAAACTTCCAAATGGCGCTCCAGTCCGGAAAAAGGAAATAAGGTCACCAGTGGAGTCTAAACCAAGCTCCAAATTCATGGAGCAACTCTCCATGCTGCTCAACTTTGATTTGCCAAAGCAGGAAGAGAAGGAGGAGGACCCCCTTCCAGTTGAAACTGATGATGGCGACCAACATGTTCCTGTTGCAGAGGAGAAGCCAGAGTCTGCACTGGAAACTTTTAAGTCTTTCTTCACAGGTACTTCAAAGAAGACCCCACCTCTTGACTCTCTTGATCTGGAGGCCATAAAACTGAAGCAAAAGACTGAAAAGGAATCGTTGAAGTCCATCTTTGAAAAACCTAGATCCATAGACACTGACCAGAGCATGGACAGAACAAATGTATGTTTATTTTTTCCTGTATTATCTATCTTAGAGGGGTTGTTCGAGACTAAACAATTGATCTATCTGTAAGATACATTGTTGGGGTCCATCATAGCTGCTACTCATCTGATATCTGCTCTACCTCCAAGTACTGTAGTTTCTCGCACTAATTTGAACTGATCGGTGGGATAGCTGGATGACCTATCCTAGGGATAGGCCATCTATTGTTTAGTCCTTGACAAATTTCTACTGTGCTTCAAAGCTGGGCTTATGTATATGTCCATATCATGGATTAATTTTGTAATGATTTGTCAAAAGGTTCCTATAGATAGATATATAAGGATGGGCCCATTCCTAAATGTTCAGTCATTTTAGAGAGTCAGATACTTTTCCCCTTGGATTCATATGGCATATAAACCAATACAAGAAATGTATGTGTTATCTCGCAAAGGCACCACTTGACATATACGTCTAATAAATGCAATTGATGGCTTTCTAATTGACAGCAAACTTAATTATAATTTTAGAGCCAATATTTATTGATCAGCACCTTACACTTCAGAGGTTACATGTACAGGGCAAGATATCAATTTAGTTTTTCCAAACATTCGAGGGTATTATTTTGATTCTTAATGAAAAATTTAAAAAATCCTGATATTTCAGGTATGTAAGGGGTCTGTATGAGCATGGTAAAACTGACTCGCTTATAGGCAGTATTGATCTTCAGTAACTCACTGAACATATTTAAGTGTTGAGTAGTGATGAGCGAGTATACTTGTTGCTCGTGTTTTCCCGAGCATGCTCCGATGGTCTCCGAGTATTTTGGTGTGCTCAGAGATTTAGTTTTCGTCGTCTCATCTGCATGATTTGCGACTTGCAGACAGGCTGAATACATGTGGGTATTCACTAACAAACAGGCATTCCACACATATATTCAGCAGCCTGTCTGCAAGTCGCAAATCATGCAGATGAGATGACGAAAACTAAATCTCTGAGCACGCCAAAATACTCGGAGGACACCCGAGCATGCTCGGAAAAACCCGAGCAACTAGTATACTCACTCATCACTAGTGTTAACGTTTAGGTAAAATTTTTGCAAGGGACTTAACATTTTTTTTTAAAACTTCTGTTGCAGCCAGACAATAGCCCATCTGACCCAGAAGATCGGACCCCTGGGAGATTGCAAGCTGTGTGGCCACCACCGAAACCAAAGGATGAGGAAGAGAAAGTCGGTCTGAAATATACTGAAGCAGGTAGGGCAACCATTGTAATGTTTTACAGTGTTTCTGACTTTAATTGTAACCAGGTTTGGACTGGCCCACAGGGCAACAGGGTGATTTCCCTGGTGGGCTTCCTGTGCAGGAGTAAGCCACTTACTCACCACCTTGACCAAAGTGTACAGACAAAATCAGAATCTCATCAGCCAATAAACTACTTGGCTTATTATACGGAAGCATAGGGACATTTCTTACGGAGGGTGAAATAATATTTGCGTGTAACTAAACAGGGTGTTCCCCTGTGAAATAGGTTCTCAGATTTTTGAGGACCTACTTTAAAATCTGCCAGAAGTGGCAAGTTGATCAGCTATTTGTTGTAGACTTTTGATAACATGTGCTAGTGCTGCGCTTCCTGTAATGCGACATTTAAGTTAAGACTGCCATTGTATTTCTTGGTGCAGTCCCATCCACAAATTATGGACGTTGAGTAGCCCTGAGTAGTAGATCTGTAGTCTGCTACCTACCAGCACTCACCTAGTCCATAAATCGGAGCAGACTTGCTCATGGGCCAATAGTTTTCACAAAGACCTGTGGAAAAGGATATAGGTTCACATTGGGTCGGTGTGCGGTTCATTTGCCACATGAACTAAAAATACATACATCTGAACATACCCTTACATCAGCTTTTATTGGCAAAAAATCAATTTAGAACTTATTTAGTCCTCATTATTGCAGGTGAATTTCTTATACATTAAAAAGTTTGTTTTTCAATAGCATTTTCGTTCTGATTTTTATCTGCATAAGGTTAGTGGTTCAGTTTTTACCATCAGCTTCATCAGTGATTTTTTTTTTTTTTTTATTAAAGACAAAAATGAAAAGCTTATACTGCCTATTAGTGTCAAAAACGCACATTACACAGATTGCACATGATTGGTGATGTGTGCTGTCATTGATTTTTCAAGGACCCATAAACTTCTCCATTTTTGATCTGGGTCGCAGGTCAAAATTATGAACATGTCTGAGACATTTTTTTTTTTTTTGCTGATGACAAGTGATCCCCAAAAAACACAGACTTGTGAGCATCTCAGTTTACTTATATTGGGTATGTGTTCTATAGAACAAGTGCATGATGCGGACCTCTGACTGAGGACTTTGTGTTCTTTGATTCTCTATGTGATCCTATAGCCCTTTCTAAAAGAGTTTATAAAAAGGTGGTAGAGGTTGTATAAGGATCACATTCTCCATAGAATAGGGGATAATTCACTGCTAGTGCTCCATTATCTAGAGTACAGGTCTATTCAAACTTGGAACCTCCATTCTTGAAACTTTTGGGGGCTCATGTGTTATGTCTTCTGCAATCAGACTCTTTATGCAAGTCTACGTGATAGGTGATACGTTGTAATCTTGATACAACCCCGTTAAAGGGATGGTCCAGGTTTCTCTGTGACTGCAGGCTTGAGAATCCTCACATTGCTTGCTGTCAGGACTCTCAGGAGCCAGCAGTTATGTGACTGCTAATATGGGACATGCATGCTCCCGGCCACATTCCAACTAGTCGTGCCCTGCCCATCTCATTTCAGATGTTTTTGGAAGGGCCGTGCACGTCTAGTTAGAATTTAGCCGCTGACAAGCATATCGCATTCTAGTGATCACAGGACCGCCCTTCACCAGAGAATCACATAGTGACTGGAAACTTATGTGTCAATCCTGGACAACATTTTTAAGTGCTGTATATTCACAATTGTGAGGTTCCTCTAATTAGTGGAACAGTGAACATATTGACAAAGAAGCAAAAAGTGAAATGTAGAAATGGAGAGGAGTATTGCATATTACTCTATTGTACTCTGTTTCTTATGTTCCCAGCTTTACCTCAGTAAGAGCCTAGAATGAGTAATATTATCTTGTATTTTACATAGTGATCACGGATCCAAGAGCAAATATTTGACTATGGATGTGACATTTTCCTCCTTATATTTGGTGTTTATTATTAACCTATGTGAGATAATGGACTGAGATAAGTGAGCTCTTTGTGTTGCTATGATTGCTGACTTGTAGAAATCTACTTTTTCTACTCCAGTAGTAGATTTATTGTTTTAGAGGAGTACCAGGCCCCCATAGCAAAGGGTGCTTTCACACTGGCAATACTGGATTCAGGCGTATGCGCCAACAAAACTATAGGTTATTATGGTGCCAACAGAGTGACCGTGCTCTCTGACATGCATTTTTGGGCGTACACATCTACTGGAGACGGCCACGCATATCCAGTCTATTATGTCTGGGTGACCATCTCCAGTAGTAATGCTGAAAATGATGCACGTCCTTCTCTCTGTTGGCACATTTATAGTCTATGGCCCCATCAGCGCATATGCCCGTATCCAGTTTTGCGGGCGGTTTGGACGTTAGCCCTTACAGAGCCACTGAACGGGTGCCAGAGCGCAGTGTGAAAGCCCACTTACAGTTCATGTTTAGTGTAAAGTAGTGGCAGAGAATAGGGTGACCGCTGCCAGAACAAGGCACGTAACGCACATCCTAACCGAGTAATAATGTCCCCTGAGGACTGCCTTTTAAAAAACATAAAGCCCTCTGAGTTCCCCCTTTGATAAAGTATAAAAAGCCCTAAGAGTGTCCCCTTAACAAGATATTTATAGCATCCTGAGTGCTGTGTTCGTGCCACTCCCCACAAACAATTAGTGTATGCTCTCCTAACAGGAGTCCTCTTTTCTCTTGTTCACAGACCAGTCTGGCACAGGCAGTGCCGTTGCCCACCTGCCCATATAGTCCTTCAGTCTATGGCTCCTTGCTTCACCAAAGGATCAACCTGCAGCCACTTCATGTAGACACCAACATACCATATAGTTTAAAGTGGAGCTCATACTGGGACTTTTTTTTTTCTTTTAAAATTTTGTAACAATAAGAATTGTGTCCAGGCCAATGGCCCCATCCCCTCCTCCCCTCGCTACTCCATTATTATAAAGTAATGCTACATGAGTAGGAAGTGTACAGCGTAGCTTTTGTGCAGTCATCATTCCAAATAATTACTGATGGCTTAGTCATCCCAAATATCTGGATCATTGTGCAATTAGCTATGACACTATGCAGCACAAGCAAATCTATAAATATGCCGTGTGGAGCCTCTGTAGAAGCCGTGTTTAGGATGCCACCCTAACACACCATATTTATATTGAGATTACAAATAAAAGGAGCAGCTGCCTCGTATTCCATTGTAATAGCAAGAAGACTTAAAGGGTGTTACTGATTTTCGGAAAACCCTTGCCCTCCAAAAGCAACATGTTATGTTTTTTTTTTTGTTTGTTTTTTTTAAACAAAATATGCGCTTTGCGATTTACTCACTCTCCCCAGGTTCATTGCAGAGTCTCTACTGCAATGAACAGGCACAATGAAAGCGATGAATCCCAGGAGGCTTCACTGCGTGTCACTGTGTAGCTGCAGCTTCTCTTCAGACTTAAAGATAATTTTACTGTGAAAGAGGGGGCTCTTAAGTTATTGTTGTTGAGATAGAAATAACAAGATGGTACAATGAGGGTGGGTCGCCCTCCCAGGGCTGTGGGGTACTCTGTATTGGGCCGGTGTCAGGGGAATGTGTCACAGCAGCGGTGACCCGGTCCGTGGCCCTGGGCGCCCAAGTAATGGGGGAATGTAGTTAATGGAATGGAATAGTTTGTGACGCCACCTGTGGTGCTCGGCAAGGTAGGTGTTAAGCCAACGCTGCATGCAGATCCGCTGGGACTGATGATAGGGTGCAGCAAGGGTGTAAAAGCTCCCCACAGGTGAAGCTATAGTCCCAGGGCAGTGTAGAGGTGGTTGGCACGGGGATGTAGCAGTGCCGTAAGGGTAGGAAGCAGACAAGACACAGCGGGGTGCAATTTCTGTGCATTTACTTGATAACTGCAGTCCAGGGTCCTGATTATAGATGGTAAAGGAGCAGGCTAGCCTGGAAGCAACTCAGGGATTCTCGCTCAGCAGACGGGCTGTGCAGCCTCCTTTTTAGTGCTTGTTTAAATGAAGTACTCCTTGTACCGAGTTACACTGAAGTTCCTTCTGTCAGATGTTCTCAAGAACCTTACTTGCACGGCAGACAGCTGTAGCCTATCTCGGGGGCTCCTTTCTCCTGAGTCCTGGCTCTCTATCCAAGCTGCTGTTGTGCCCTCAAGTCTTAGATGGGAGTAGGGCATTTACAGCCTCCTACTCCTCTGGTATCTGTTGTAGGACCGTTAGTATCCGTACAACCGTGGAGACCAGGCTCCAGTTCATGCGCTCACTGTGAGGGAGCTCTCCTTTCCCAGCTCAACCTCCAGCTTCTCTCTACACGTTTGCACACTTCACCCGCCGCAGACTAACTGCCCCTCCCTCCACTCTGCCCTCAGAGAGCACTCCTCCCCTTAATCCCGATTCAGAGTTCCCCCTGCTGGCCTAGAGTGGAACTGTGTTGCATGCATAGATTGACTGTGAGAGAGACCCATCATTACCTCCAAGCCTGGCATTTCCCTCCCCTGGAGGAAGGCAAAGCCACTGTGGCGGCCATACTCCTGGGGGCGCCACAAGGGTATGATTGAATTGCGGCTCCAAGTTGTTATGAGGTCAGTTTGGGTGATCTGGGGGACCTTGCAGCTTTTGTACTGGAGCTGTAATGTGGATCCTTTGCTTCTATTTATTAGGATTTTATTGCCATTTTTAGCAGTTATCACCCATCCTTATGATATATGAAAACTTTCTGATAGATGGGAGTCCATCCAATTAGAAAAAATTGGAAAAATAATCCAAACTTTGGTTAAAAAACGCCATTTTCCGTGCGTCTCCATTTTTAGTGATCTGAGGATCAGTAAAGGCTTATTTTTTGCACACTGAGCTGACATTTTTATTGATATCATTTTGGTGTAGATACGAACTTTTGATTGCCAGTTATTGCATTTTATTGCAATGTAGCAGCAACCAAAAAAACTTAATTCTGGCATTTTGATTTTTTTTTCTCATTACACAGTTTATTGCTCATAGCAAACTGGCTACGTCAAACATAGAGGTCTGCTGGAGACCTCTGGTTGGTTGTCATGCCGACCCAACGGTACCCTGCAATCCCGTGACGGGGTCACTGATGGGCTGGATTTCCCTTGCACTTCCGGTAAGCGCAAGATATATGCCGCCATCAGAGATTGACAGCTGCATTTAACAGGTTAACAGCTGTGGGTAGATCACGATTTCACCCGCAGCTGTTAGAGGCACATGTCAGCTGTCTTTTTTTAAAGATGGTCAAGCAATGCCTGGTAGACCACACCAGCATGCTCCCTAATTCCTCTGGGACTTCCAACTATTGGGTCTCATAGCTGGACACCTGGCATGATCTGTCCCTCTATGCCTTGGAGGTGTTGTGATGCCCTGACACTAGCATCTTGTCTAAGCTGGTTTTTAATGCCGCCGGGTGGTCATAATGGAGAGGCAGACAGGCTCTCACTCTCAGAAAAATGAACAAAGCCTGGATTAACCTTCACTTTTCTACATCACCAGATGACAGCAGCACATAGTGTTTGTAATATTCAATATTTTAATTGAGTCCCACCAGTTGTTGCCTTTCAGGGGTGTATGGATGACCCTCTTCATAATTTGTTGGCTTTGCACTTCTTGCAAATCTTTTATGATTGTAAAAGTACATCAACTAGGCTTTCAAAATGTTTTTGTTCAAAATGTTATGGATTCAGTGACTCATCCATACAGGTTAACATGGTTATAGTTGCATTATGTTGGTATGTACAGTGAAACTTACAAAAAGCATAGAAAAATATTTCAACAAAAGATTACTCATCCATATAGTATTACTTGCTTTCTGTCACATTTTGGTGGTATATATCAGTACAAAAAAGTTTGAAAATTTTGCTTGTTCAAATTTCTCACCCATACACTATTATGAGTTCTAGGGTACGTTTTTGTGATGTATAACATTAAAAATAAGTTTAAAAATGTTGCTGGCTTACATTTCTCAGTCATACAGTTCGTTGCTATATAAGCCTCAAAAAAGTGTTCAAAATGTATCGGTATTCTATTGCTCACCTGTAGATTATTCCTTGGTCTGGAGTACATTTTGTTGGTAAATAACCCTCAAGAAACTTGTTCAAAATTAAGTGGTATTATATTGCTCGTCCATGGAGTTTTACATATACTTGGGTATATTTTGTTGCTATAGATGCCTATAGATAGGCTTTTGTTGATTCAGGAGCAGCTTTGAATCTGATGGATTTGGACTTTGCTAAATGTTGTGGTTTTCCCATGATACCCCTACGAACTCCTATCCCTTTGAGGGGTATTGATGCTACTCCTTTGGCGGAGAATAAACCCCAGTTTTGGACCCAGGTGATGCGGGTCGCCCTGGACCACCAAGAGAATTGTACATTTTTGGTGTTTCACAATTTGCATGATACTATTGTTCTGGGTTTCCCTTGGTTCCAAACTCATAATCCTGTTTTTAGATTGTAAATCTGTGTCTGTGGTGAGTTGGGGTTGTCTGTGTTCTTAGTGACACTCCTGTTTTCTCCCCCTCTCACCAATCTCATGATATTCCTGACTATTTGGCTGATTTTTCTGATGTATTCAGTGAGAGTAAGTCTGCGTCTTTGCCTCCTCATAGGAGTTGATTGTGCAATTGAGTTAGTGCCCGGGTGTAAATTTCCCAAGGGTCGGCTTTTCAACTTATCGGTACCCAAACATGATGCTATGCGATCTTGTATCAAGGAGTCATTGGAGAAGGGTCATATTAGACCATCCTCTTCACCTTTTAGGTGCTGTTGTGTTTTTTTTTTTTTTTTTTTTTTTTTTTGTGGCCAAGAAAGATGGTTCATTAAGGCCTTGTATTGACTATTGTTCCCTTAACAAAATCACTGTTAAATATCAGTACCCGTTACCCCTCATTTCTGACTTATTTTCCAGAGTTAAAATGCCTGTTGGTTTACCGAGCTTGACCTCAGGGGGGCATATAATTTTATTCGCATCAAGCCCGGGGATGAATGGAAGGCGGCGTTTAATACTCCGGAGGGACATTTTGAGTACCTAGTGATGTCTTTTGGGCTCACTAATGCCCCTTCTGTCTTCCAGTCTTTTATGCACGATATTTTCCGGGACTTTGTGGATAAGTTTTTGATCATTTATCTGGATGATATTTTGATCTTTTCCAGTGATTGGGATTCTCATATGGAACATGTCCGGACTGTGTTCCGGATTTTGAGGGAAAATTCTCTGTATCTTAAGGGATCGAAATGCCTCTTTGGTGTACAGAGGATTTCAATTTTGGGATTCATTTTGTCCCCATCTGCTATTGAAATGGACCCAGCCAAGATACTGGCCATTTATGATTGGGTTCAGCCCACTTCTTTGAAGGCTCTCCAGAAGTTTTTGGGTTTTGCTTATTTCTTCAGTAAATTTATAAGTAATTTTTCTGTTTTTGTTAAACCACTGACTGATTTTACCAAAAAGGGCGCTGATGTGGTGAATTGGTCTCCAGAGGCAGTTTCGGCATTTCTTGAGCTTAAGCGGAGATTCACTTCTGCTCCGGTTCTACGGCAACCTGGTGTCTCACTTCCATTTCAGGTGGAGGTAGATGCTTCTGAGATTGGTGCAGGAGCTGTTTTGTCCCAAAGAGATCCGGTAACTTCTAAGATTAATCCCTGTGCCGCCTTTTTTCGAAAATTTTCCCCATCTGAATGTAACTATGACGTGGGGAATCGGGAATTGTTGGCCATGACATGGGCATTTGTAGAAGGGAGACATTGGTTGGAGGGAACTAGACACCAAGTTGTGGTCCTCACTGACCACAAGAATTTGATTTATCTTGAATCAGCCAAACGCTTGAATCCTAGACAGGCTAGCTGGGCCTTGTTTTTCACGCGTTTTAATTTTTTGGTCTCTTTTCTTCCGGGTACTAAGAATGTTAAGGCAGATGCCCTTTCTAGGAGTTTCTTTGCGGATTCTCTGGATGTGACTGAGCCTACTACCATTCTAAATGTGGGTGTAGTTCTTTCCGCCATCTCGCCCAATTTGAGACGTGTCCTGGAGGAATTTCAGGAGGACAAACTTGAACGTTGCCCTATGGGAAAATTGTATGTCCCTGACCTGTGGAGGAAAAGAGTAATGTCTCAAATTCATTGCTACGCGTTGGCTGGTCATCCAGGCATTTTTGGTGCCAGAGATTTGATGAGTCGGTCTTTTTGGTGGCCTGCCTTATCTCATGATGTCAGGAATTTTGTGCAGTCCTGTGGGACTTGTTCTCGGTCCAAGCCCTGTTCTCATTCTAGTGGGTTGTTGATGCCCCTGCCGGTGCCCAGAAGGCCATGGACCCGTATCTCAGTGGATTTTATTTCTGATCTTCCTGTCTCTCAGAGAATGACTGTTATCTGGGTGATCTGTGATAGATTTTCTAAGATGGTCCATCTTGTACCACTCCCAAAGTTGCCATCTTCCTCTGAGTTGGTGCCCTTGTTTTTACAACAGGTGGTTCGGTTGCGTGGGATTCCTGAGAACATTGTGTCGGACAGAGGAGTCCAGTTTGTTTCCAGATTTTGGAGAGCTTTTTGTTGCAAACTGGGAATTCAGTTATCTTTCTCCTCTGCATTTCATCCTGAGACCAATGGGCAGAATGAGAACAAACCTGACTTTGGAATCCTATTTGAGATGTTTCTTATCTGCTGATCAGGATGACTGGGTCTCATTTTTGCCCTTGGCCGAATTTGCGCTAAACAATATGACTAGTTCTGCCACTTTGAGGTTGCCCTTTTTCTGTAACTTTGAGTTTCATCCTCTTTTTTTCTTCAGGGCAGGTGGAGTCTTCGGCCTGCCCAAGTGTGGATTCTGTGGTAGAGAGAATGCAGCAGATTTGGGACCAAGTGGTGGATAAGTTGTACACTCTCAGGAAAAAGTCCAACTGTTTTCTAACCGGCATAGGACCATTGGTCCCCGGTTTAAAGTGGGTGATATTGTTTGGTTGTCTTCAAAGAATATTTCTATGAAGGTTGCGTCGCCAAGATTCATTGGACCTTATAAGATTTTGGAAATCCTTAATCCTGTTTCTTTCCATTTGACCCTTCCAGTTACGTTTAAGATTCATAACGTGTTCCATAACTCCTTGTTGAAGAGGTTTGTAGAGCCAATAGTTCCCATGGTGGCACCTCCTGACCCTGTATTGGTTAAAGGTAATTTGGAGTATGAGGTAGAGAAAATATTGGATTCTCGTTTGACTGGACGGAGACTCCAGTACTTGGTCAAATGGAAAGGTTATGGCCAGGAGGATAATTCTTGGGTCTCTGCTTCTGACATTCCTGCTGAAAGATTGGTTCGTGCTTTTCACCGGGCCCATCCTGACTGGCCTGGTAGCATGGATGAGGGTTTGGTGACCCCTCCTCAAGGGGGGGTACTGTTGTGAATTCTCTCTCTGGCTTCCCTCTGGTAATTACTGAAGGCAGTGGAGCTGGTCAGATTGACAGAGGGGTTGCGAGTTCTCTTTCTGCACTCCCTCTGGTAGTTACTGGAGGTAGTGGAGCTGTTCTCATTGACAGAGGCTTGCCACCTGATAATGAGAAAGATGATTGGAGATCTGGGGTTTCTGATTGGGATTTAAGACAGCTGACTCCCTCTATCCCTGCTGGTGATTTTCTTCCTGTGTCGTCTGAGGTCTCCTGCTCTTTCCCTGCATGGTTCAGCTAAGTGGTTCATTTGCTATTCTGTTTGCATTTGATCTGGTTTTGTCTATCTCTGCTTTGTGCGGGTCAGCTAGCTCTGGCTGGGGCTGTGCTGAATCACCACCCATATGTTACTGCATGTGCCACTTTGTTTTGTCCCCTGTTATATTGGTCTTTTTGCTTTGCTTTCAGAATATACCAGAGTGCTGATATAGTGGGGATGAAGTCGTGCGACTTTTGTGTTTTTTTTGAACATCAGACGTGTTGGACTTTTTGCAGGGTTTTTCTCCTTCGTCTCATTGGGGGACACAGAGACTGTGGGTGTGTGCTACTGCCGTCTGGAGGCCGACACTAAGTATACAAAAAACAAGTTAGCTCCTCCTCCGCCGCATACACCCTCGCCCCGACAGCGGGCGGAAACCAGTTTTTGCTTAGTGTCTGATGGAGGCACACGCAGTCTGGGTCTCTCCAGACTATTTTTTTTTTAAACATTTTCTTGCTATGAAGAGGAGACTGGGGCGACGGACCCTATTGAAAGGGTCCGATCTCCCCCAAACATCAACGGGCGAGCACGCGCGAGTATTCCTCCGCGTATCCTTTCCCGCACCGAGGGACATCTCTGGGACTTTTCCCCAGACATCTATTTTTCTTTTTTATTTTGAAGAAGATATGACAGGGGCAACGCATCCTATTGAAAGGATCCGATTTCCCCAAACCATCAACGGGCGACCACGTGCGAGTGTCCCTCCACGTTCCCTCTCCCGCGACGTGGGACAGTATGCCAGACTTAGCCCTGTCCACCCCTAGGTAGCAAAACCATGGGCTTGCACAGAGGCACAAGACTAGTCTGTGCGGCCTCACGGCTACGCCAATCAGGTACTGCGTGGTGGCGGACGGTCCTTCTCCTCGCCCAGCCAAGGCGGACGGAGCTAGGGTGCCTGCACCGTCCAAAGATGTAGTTTACCTCAGGGTAAGCAGGGCTCCTGGGCATTTTTTCCAGGCCATGGAGATTTTTTCCAGGCCAGGGCTGCAGCGACTTTTCAGGGGCTGGAGCGGCTCCCCTCTCCTGCTTGCAGGCAGGGCTTCTTCGGCGCAGCAGAGGCAGCGGCGTGTTCCCCTTCTCCCTCGCCACGGCGCTCGGTGGCCGGGCGGGGGAAAGGGCACGCCGGGCTGCGTAGGCGCCAGTTCCAGGGCGAGGGGGTCAAATTTAGCCCCCGGCTTCGGCCTGGGCCGCGGGGAAGGCCCGCCCCCCGGTGCGGCGGTCGGGCAGGGCCGAAATTTAGCCCGCGGCTTGTGGCCTAGGCCACGGGGAAGGCCCGCCCCTCGGTGCGGCGGGGGGCAGGGCCGAGATTCGGGCCGCGGCGTTGGCCTAGGACGCAGGGGGAAGGTCCGCCCCCCAGCGTGACGTCGGGTCCGGCGCCTGCCCCTCAACGACATCAGATCCAGCGCTGGATACTGGGCGGGCGCTGGATTAAATGGAGGCCCCGGCTTTAGAATGGGGTAGGCCGCGGTCAGGAAGCATCGCAGCCTACCCAGGGAATCAGCAGCTGGGAGCCTCCAGACAGCAGTCGAGCGCCAGTAGCAGCACAGGAGCACGGGGAGGCAGCCGGAGCCTCGGGTAAGTGCGACCCCGTCTTGGCCACACTAGGGCAGGTTGTCCTCCTTCTCCTCATACCCCTGGATGCCTTAAAAAAAAAAAAAAAGGGACATAACATATAGGAAAAGGTTTTTTTTTTTTTTTTTTTCCGCAGTATGTCTGGAAAAGGGAAGAAGCACACCTTCCTTTATACCGCATGCATTTCCTGTGGGGCTGTGTTCAAGCGAGCGCAGACCATTAAGATATGTGAGGCCTGTAGTTCCGAACGCGCCCAGGAGCCCTCCCCGCCAACGGAGCCCAGGGGGTCGGAGCCCCCGGAATGGGCGTTGTCGCTATCGCGGTCTATGGCTTCACTTACGAAGGCAATCGAGACCCTTCAGGCCCCGGATAGGGGTAGAGACAACGGCTCTCCGGTTTGGGAAGGTTCATCCACCTCACTTGAGCCGCCGGCCTGCAGGGGCCGTACCCTCTCTAAAGAGACGTACAGGGAAAGAACCCATAGGGCGTCTCCGGGCCCCTCCGGTGCTTCGGCATCTGTGAGTGCGGCATCTCGCTCTCCATCACCATTGTCTGAGAGCGAGCAGAGTTCGGATGAGGATAGGCAGGAAGCCTTGGATCTGGATACTCCCGGGTGTCGGGAGACAGTGGACAGTCTCATTGAGGCCGTCAATCAGACTCTTGGTATTGAGGAGGACGTCTCCCTGGCCGCCGGGCATAAGGTATCTTTTAAAAAGGCCAGGCGCCCACATAGGGTGTTTAGCACCCATCCTGAATTCGAGGACACGGTACAGCGGCACTGGGAACGTCCAGACAAGCGTTTTTCGGGGCAGAAAACGCTAGAGACAAGGTACCCGTTTGCACCAGAGTTCTGTAAAGAGTGGGCGGAATCTCCAATTGTGGATCCCCCAGTGTCTCGCCTGGCTTCAAGATCATTGTTGTCGGTGCCTAGTGGGTCTTCCATTAAGGACCCCACGGATCGGCTCATAGAGGGTCTGGCCCGCTCGGTGTATGAGGCATCGGGGTCAGCCCTTTTGCCTTCCTTCGCAGCTACATGGGTGGCCAAGGCCATGATGTCGTGGTCGGAGTCTTTGAACAAGGTCCTGCAGGACAGAGACTTGCCGGTAGAAGTGTCTGAGATAGCAAATCAGATCTCGATGGCAGGAGACTATCTAATTAATGCATCCTTGGACGCGGCTAATTGCGCGGCGCTAGCCGCAGCAAACGCTATCGCCATTAGGAGAGCCTTGTGGCTAAGGCTATGGCGGGCCGATTCGATTTCCAAAAAGTCATTAACATCTCTGCCTTATCAGGGTAATCGGCTTTTTGGGGAGAAGCTAGACAAGCTTATTTCAGATGCCACGGGGGGAAAGAGTAGCTTTCTCCCACAGCAGAAGAGCAGATCGCCCTTTCGCCAACCACAGGCGCGCTTTCGGGCATTTCGCGCCCCAGGATGGGCGTCAGCGGCCGGTTCTACTGCCCCGGATCGTCGCAACCAAGACAGAGAGCGCCAGGTCACGTATAGAGCCAACCCGCTGGGGAGGATGCGGGGCCGTCCACCCAGGTCAAGGGGAGCTAGGTCTCAGAGGCCCTCTACAAAATGACTTGAGGCATCAGGTACCCGAGGACACCAAAGTAGGCGGTCGTCTGCTCAGGTTCCGCCACGTCTGGGCCAAAGTGGCACACGACGCATGGGTGGCGGAATTGGTGTCATTCGGGTACAAAATAGAGTTCATCGGACACCCTCCAAGGAGATTTTTTTCAATCCCGTCTTCCCAAGTTGCAATCCCAGGCAGAGGCATTGCTAGGGGCCATCAGGATTCTTCTGCACAATAGGGTCATTATCCCGGTACCAGAGGGCGAAGAGGCCCAGGGATTTTATTCCAACCTGTTCGCAGTCCCCAAGAAGGACGGAACAGTAAGACCGGTTTTGGACCTAAAACTCCTAAACAGGTTCATCAAGGTCAGGCACTTTCGGATGGAATCCCTCCGGTCAGTGATATCGGCCATGGAGCAGGGAGAGTATTTGGCTTCAATCGATGTCCAGGATGCCTACCTGCACATCCCTATTTTTCCTCCGCATCAGAAGTTCCTTCGTTTTGCGATAAATGGCCGGCATTTCCAGTTTGTGGCTCTGCCGTTCGGGTTGGCCACGGCACCCAGGGTTTTCACGAAAGTGATGGCGGTCGTTATGGCCATTCTTCATTCTCGGGGCATAGTAGTGCTGCCATACTTGGACGACCTGTTAGTGAAAGGATCGTCTTTTCAGGCGTGCGAGGAGAATGTCGGCATTACGCTGGATACCCTATCCCGCCTGGGATGGTTAGTCAATGGGAAGAAGTCATGTCTTACCCCGGCTCAGAGGATTCCATTCCTGGGGATGATTTTCGACACTTCCCAAGGATTGGTAATTCTCCCTCGAGACAAGGCCCAGGCGCTCCGGCGAGGGGTTCAGAGTCTTCAGCGGCCAGGCCCTCACACGATTCTATTTGGTATGAGAGTGCTAGGAAGGATGGTAGCAGCAATAGAAGCAATCCCGTTTGCGCAGTTTCATCTTCGCCCCCTGCAGCATGCTCTTTTGGCAGCATGGGACAGGAGTCCTTTTTCCCTGGGTCACCAGTGCAGGTTGTCCGTTCAGGTCCGGCGGGCACTGCAATGGTGGACGCGCGACTCCTCTCTCCTTCAGGGGAAACCCTTTCCTCCAGATCAGTGGTTGGTGGTCACAACCGACATGAGTCTTCTCGGTTGGGGAGCAGTGTTTCGTCATCACACAGCTCAGGGGCAGTGGTCTCCCCAGGAGGCCCTTCTGACGATCAACTTGTTGGAGATTCGAGCAGTGCGGTTGGCGTTGCAGCATTTTCAGCACTGGCTAGTGGGTCGCCCAGTCCGGGTCCAGTCAGACAAAGCCACGGCAGTGGCGTATGTGAGTCACCAGGGAGGCACGCGCAGCAGGGCAGCCATGCGCGAGATAGAACATGTACTTCGTTGGGCCGAGAGGCACCACTCAGTAATTTCAGCGGTCCATATACCAGGCGTGGAAAATTGGGCAGCAGATTTCCTGAGTCGGCAGGGGGTCGCGGCCGGAGAATGGTCCCTGCACCCCGAGGTTTTCCGGCAGATTTGCCAGCGGTGGGGAACTCCGGATCTGATGGCTTCCAGAGAGAACGCCAAGTTGGACAGGTTTGTCGCCCGGTCTCAGGACCCGCGAGCGATTGCAGCGGATGCATTGGTTTTTCCATGGAGCCAGTTTCGGCTCCCGTACCTTTTTCCCCCTCTGCCTCTTCTCCCGAGGGTAATCAGGAAGATCAAGAGGGAGAGGGTTCCGGCAATTCTGCTGGCCCCAGACTGGCCCCGTCGAGCCTGGTACGCGGATCTAGTACAGCTCCTCGCAGACGTGCCCTGGCGTCTACCGGAATGGCCAGACTTACTGTCCCAGGGGCCGATCTACCACCAGAACTTAGGGGCCCTGTGTTTGACGGCATGGCCGTTGAGTCCTAGGTCCTGACCCAGGCGGGGTTTGGGCGTGAGGTGGTAGCCACGATGATTAACGCCAGGAAGCCGGCCTCGGCGAGGATCTATCATGGTACTTGGAAGGTTTTCTTTCTCTGGTGTCGAGAGCACGGGGTTGCGCCCTTGTCCTTCTCGGTTCCCAACATTCTGGCCTTTCTGCAGTCAGGCCTGGACGCAGGGTTGGCTCCGAGTTCCCTGAGGAGATAGATCTCGGCTTTGTCAGTTCTGTTCCAGCGAAAGATCGCTAACGTTATGCAGGTCAAAACTTTCATTCAGGGAGTCTCGCATCTAGTGCCCCCCTTTAGAGCTCCCTTAGACGCCTGGGACCTTAATCTGGTGCTGGGGGTCCTGCAGGAAGCTCCTTTTGAACCAATGCAGGAGGTCGGATTGCCATACCTTACCAGGAAGGTCGTGTTTTTGGTAGCGATAACCTCCATTAGGCGGGTCTCGGAGCTGGCAGCCCTATCTTGTAGAGCACCGTTTCTGACCTTTTTTAAGGATAAGGTAGTCTTGAGACCACCTCCGCCGTTCCTGCCGAAGGTGGTGTCCTCATTCCATATTAATGAGGACATCGTTTTGCCTTCATTTTGTCCAGCTCCAGTACACAGAGTTGAGAAGGCGCTCCACACGCTGGACCTGGTGAGAGCCCTCAGGAGGTATGTGTCGAGGACAGCACCTTTTCGCCAGACAGATTCGTTGTTTGTGATCCCTGAAGAGCGCAGGAAGGGACTCGCAGCCTCACGGTCGACCATAGCCAGATGGGTTCGCCTTACTATTCAAGAGGCTTACCGTATTAGAGGCACGCCGGTTCCACCGGGAGTAAGGGCGCACTCGACTCGGGCAGTGGGCGCCTCTTGGGCGCTTCGGCATCAGGCTTCGGCAGAACAGGTATGCAAGGCGGCAACGTGGTCAAGCCTGCACACGTTCTCTAAACATTACAACGTACATACTCAGGCTTCGTCGGATGCGAGCCTGGGTAGGAAAATTCTCCAGGCAGCGGTGGCACACCTTTAAACAGGTGGGCATGCGGTGTGGATTGGTGAGTTGCTCCCACCCAGGGACTGCTTTAGGACGTCCCACAGTCTCTGTGTCCCCCAATGAGACGAAGGAGAAACATGGATTTTTGTGAGTACTCACCGTAAAATCCTTTTCTCTGAGACGCTCATTGGGGGACACAGCACCCACCCTGTTAGCCAGTTGGCTCTTGTTTAGTTAATTCCTTATTTATTGTAGGGTGGTCCTTTTTCAGACATATTGTTTTCTGCGTTAAGGCTAATTGATTGATATGTTCTCCTACTGCTTTTGCACTAAACTGGTTTCCGCCCGCTGTCGGGGCGAGGGTGTATGCGGCGGAGGAGGAGCTAACTTGTTTTTTGTATACTTAGTGTCGGCCTCCAGATGGCAGTAGCACACACCCACAGTCTCTGTGTCCCCCAATGAGCGTCTCGGAGAAAAGGATTTTACGGTGAGTACTCACAAAAATCCATGTTTTGCGTGATTGCAGACAGTGTCTTTCCTTTCCTGTCCTGTCTAGTTAGTGTGGGCCCCATCGTTTGCTCAGTCTATTTTTCTGCCTGCGTTTGTGTTTTCATCTTGTCTCACTGACAATATGTGTTTGAGGGCTATCTATTCCTTTGAGGTCTGCTCCGGGGCAGTTTAGATTTCCCCTTTGTTGCTGTAGGCTTAGTTAGCTCTCCGGCTGTGCCGAGGCATCTAGGATCATCGTAGGCACGCTCCACGGCTACTGCTAGTTGTGTGGACAGGATCAGGGGTCTGCATCCACTTAGTTAACAACCGCTCTGGTTTTCTGTGGCTTAGCTTGGGCCTGCTATCCTCCTCTGTGCCCATTCATAACACTTCCTACTTGCCCAGTGGCGAATAAGGGTAAGTGGGAGGAGTCAGGCAAAGCATCAGAACTGATGCACCTAGTAGTTATGCCTCTTCTGGGTGCTTGTGGGCTACTATTTTTAGGCTGGGGGTCCAATATCAATGGCTCCTTACCAACCTGAGATTACCAGCCCCCATATGTCTGCTTTAGCTTTGAAGGTTGTCAAAAATGGAGAGAACACCACACTGTTTTTTTAAATTATTTATTAAGGTGTGGATCAGTCTATTCTTGATAACTAGCCTTGCTAAAGCTAACATCTGAGTGTTACACCCCGCAGCTGTCAGTTTTAGCCGGCTAGTTATCAAAAATACCTGTAGGAGGTGAGAGGATGCACAGACCTATTTAGCAGACTACATTATATCCTGATGATCCCATAATGGGAAGAAATTCGCTGGGAGCTGGTCTTACCCTGTGATATATTATCCCTTGTTGCCCTTAAGAATGGATGTATGTATGAGATGGAAGGTGATCTCCAGGTCCTGATGGGCTATAATACAAGGTGTCTTAGCAGCCGGACGTCAAAACGATAGATGGATGAGAATATTCAGTTTACTTATATAATCACCCTGAGGTTAAGTGTAACGCCATACCACATTTTGGTTATTTATAAATACATGGGCCTACCTGCACTTTACAAACTTTATTAATTAATAAGTGCTCAGTAGTTAATAGCCCTTTTGTTGTTTTGTTGGACTCCTGTGGTTATTGAGAGTTAATTTATTGTGTTTAATCACCTGCTGTTTTTGTGCCTACTTATTGCTGTTTAGAGGGGGTAAATCTAGTATTCTCCCTTTCAGCCTTTAAGGTAATTTCTATCTCTGTGATCCCTTTTGGATCTTTTGCTTGTTTGTGTGTCTATTTTAACTTGTAAAATTAAAAGTTACATTTTATGAGTTTTTCTAATTCCCCATTGTTCTGCTATAGCTATAGTTTCCTTCTGGGGCACTGGTTGTTGGTCCGGTTTTTGGTCCTTTATCTAAAGTCACTAAATTTCTGTTTTATTAGCATTTAATAGATGTGCCTTTTCTAGGCGGCTGTGGGCTGCTATTTTTAGGCTAATGGAGCCTAATATTGGCCACTTACCAGCCTGAGAATACCAGTCCCCAGTTATCTGCTTTAGCTTAGCTGGTTGTCAAACATGGGGGGGACCCCATGCTGTTTTTAAATTATTTAAATCACTGGTGACTTCTTTATTCCTGATAACCAACCTTGCTAAAGCGGACCGCTGAGGGTTGCAGCCTGCAGCTGTCAGTTTTGCCTGGCTGGTTATCAACAATCCAGGGGAACCCAGAGTCATTTTTTAATTTATTTATCGCGCAAACAGCGACTGATGAATACTCTCTGTCGCCACCTGCTCTTGCTGTTAGCTGAATACAACTCTCAACTTTTGCCCTCTGCTAGTGCTGAATGCAGACCGAGAAGGGGTCAGTGCTGTGAGCTGCCTTTAGCACCCGGCACTAGGGCACAGCGCAAAAAGAACAGCTGATTCCCAGGCGCCGTTACATGACACATAAATGTCATCTGTGTGTAATCAGTGCAAATTTGCAGGATGTTTTGTGGACCGTGCTGATGTTAAAAAAAAAAATGGATATGTAAGCGTGTTTTGCACATAAGGGCCTGTCACACTAAGCAATATCGCTAGTAATATCGCTATAACTAGTGACGTTATAGCGATATTGCTAGCGATATCGCTGTGTGTGATACTTACCTACAACCCGCTCCCCCGCTGCTTATCGCTGATCGCGCGAGAACGTCTAGGACTGTTTCTCGTCGTCAGCTTCCTGCGGCGCTTCCTGCTGTGACGACGAGCGACGCGTGGAGCCGGGCGGGAGGACGCAGGATCGCCTAGTGAGACAGGTAAGTAGCGACCCCTGTCCCCAGCGATGTCGCTGGTGAGATCTGCCTGTGTGGCAGCTCACTAGCGACCACTTAGAGATGTACCAGCGATCCTGACCGCGTCATATCGCTGGTCGGGATCGCTGGTACATCGCTAAGTGTGACAGTACCTATAGACACATGGTCTGTAGAAACACCTTGACATGTGCACAGACCCATTCTTGTGTAAGTGTCCCCAGTAAGTGTGAAAACTGTCACCACATGCCCTGGAAATGCTGAAGTGTGAAAGAGCCCTAAGACTGTGTACTTGCCATTCCTTGTATATAACCCTTTCTACTAAGTTAGGTTCCCATGTTTGCTCAGAAGTCTCCGTCACTGATCTGTGAAAGTCGTGGCCCTGGCCAACCAATACCATCGACTAAAGGCGGGCTGCACGGACACAAGGCTCTCACAACACAAACCTCAGCACTCAGCCAGGGCCCATGCAATTTTCCTGTAAACTGCCAGAGCATAACAGGACAGCAACTCAGTTGTGACTACTGCTCTCGGACACTTAACAAGATGAGACCAAAATTGAACTTTTTGACCACCAACGTAAATGTCAAGTCTGGTGCAAAACGAACACAGCTCATCACCCCATGAACACAATTCCCACAGTGAAATATAGTTGTGGCAGCATCATGATTTGGAGATGTTTTTCAGCTGCAGGGTCAGGTAAAATTCTCAGAATCGAGGGGGGAGATGGATAGTGCGAAATACAAGGATATTCTTGAACAAAACCTGTTTCAGTCTGTCAGTGATTTGAGACTGGGCCGGAGGTTCACCTTCCAACAAGACAATGACTCAAAGCATACTGCTAAAGCAACACTTGAGTGGTTCAAATGAACACTTGTAAATGTTTTGTAGTAGCCTAGTCAAAACCTTTAATCCAATTGAGAATCTGTGGTCAAGCTTAAATGTGGCTGTTCACCAGAGGAAACCATCTAACTTAAAGGAGCTGGAACAATTTTGCTTTTAGGAATGGGTAAAAATTCCAGTCATAAGATGTGGAAAGTTCATAGAGCATTATCCAAAGCGACATGCAGCTGTAATTGCTACAAAAGGAGGCTCTACAAAGTACTGACTTTAGGAGGATGAATGTGTGGCGCCCCTGAGGCTCAGTTGCCACAGAGGTGCTGCACCTTCTCCTAAGGTGTAGTGCCCCACCATCCAGGTAAGGTGGGAACCCCTTTCCATGCTCCAACACTCGCACCTCACACAACAGGGTAGTTCTGCACAACCACATTGCAGCTCAGTGCTTAGAGAGTAGCAGAGCACCTCTGATGGTTCCCTGCATGGAACACTGGCTGTGCTGGGAGGTGGGTGGAGTTGAGATATATAAAAGAGTGGGAAAGTGTAGGATTACAGGTCGGTCAGTAGGACAGTCAGTCAGGAGAGTCTGAGGACGGGTCTGAGAGGAAGGAGTGCTGCAGCTGCCTCAGTGATCTGGCTGTGCTGGGAGGTGGGTGGATCTGAGCCAGCTGGCACGGGAAAGGAACAGAAGGAGAAAGACGTAGAACTGCAACCTAAGCTTCCGTAAAAGAGAGAAGGATCAGTACGGAACGAAGGAGTAGGAGAACAGAGAGGAGACGTGGGTTGGAAGAGGAACCCTGCCTATGGGTTCTCAGCGCAAGGCCGGGGCCCGGTCCCCGAGGTTGTATGGACACTTATGGTTCTGCAGCAGACACTGGTGGAGTAGTTGGCTGTAAATGCACTACTCCCAACTAAGACTTGGGGCACAACAGCACTTGAATAGAGAGCCAGGAATCCGGTGAGAGGAGTCCCCGAGAGAGGCTACAGCTGTCTGCCATACGAGTAGAATTGTTGGGAACATCTGACAGGAGGAACTCCAGAGTACCACAGTACTGGGGATCTTCACAATTTAAGGCGCAATAGAGGAGTTATTCAGGAAAGGTACATGTTGGCGGAGTGTTGGAGAGGAGCTTCCCATCTGGCCTGGAGGTTGGCTGAGTCTCTGACCCGGAGGACACGGCCCGGAGGCAGGCACCCTTGTATACCGCAGACTGTGAGTAAAGCTTTGGAACTACAAGCCCCAGTGTCCTCCATTCATTCTTGCGCCAACCCGCTCAGCACCACTACATCTGGGTTACCATCCTTTTCGCTGCCTGCGCCTTTCCACAATCATTACAACAAAACTGCCCTGGGACATCAGCCCTGCCTGTGGAGGGCTATACCATCACTGCTGCACCACACCATCTGTCCCAGCGGAGCTGTCTGCAGCGTCTGCTTAACACCTCCCTTGCCGAGCACCACAGGTGGCGTCACAAACTATTCCATTCCATTAACCACAACTACATTCCGCCATTGACTTGGGTGCCCAGGGCCACGGACCGGGTCACCGCTGCTGTGACACATTCCGCTGACACCGGCCCGGTACCGAGTGGCCCGGTACCGAGTACCCCGCAGTACCCCAAATGCATACTGACGTTTTCAGTTATGTTGTCTTATTTGTTGTTTGCTTCACAATGAAAAGAAAATCAAATGTTCTCAGTTGTAGGCATGTTCTTTACATGAGCTGATACAAACGCTCAAAAAAAAAAAAAAAAAAGAAAGTGAAATTCCAGGTTGTGACGTAGCAAAGCATGAAAAATGTCAATGGTGGGAAATACTTTCGCAAGCTGCTGTAGGCATTATTGCGAAACTCTTCTAATACTTGGCAACTTTCCCCGAAGCTCCACCCCTTTTTTTATCTTGCTAATTTGGGTATTTAATGTTTGTGAAATGATGGATTCCAGATGGAGAAGAAAATTGGAGGTGATATTAATAGCAAACTTTCAGATTGTTAGCTGGTTTGAAAAGTATTTGATTGTATTTGTGATCAGTTGCTTCTGTGTAGAACCCCTAATTCTTGTTTGCGCTATTTTTTTTTTTTTTTTAAGAAATGATACCCTGTAATTTTCTTATGCGGCATTTACAAAAGAACTATATCAATATGAGACTGTCAAGTTTGTGTCAGGACACCCACACAGTCTGGGCATTATAGTGCATACTTTGATCATGACACATGGATATGCAATAGTGGCATAATGCTCGGTGTTATGAAAATATTTTTTAGTGCCAGTGGTATGGATGAGCATTTTTAGAAATCTTATGCACACGCTGTGGAGGATAACCAAATCATTAACTGTCCTTTGCTGAAATATGCAGCATGCCAATTTATGCTGCAAATGATAGTGGGTTTTACTCCTTTTATATTATCCACAGGGGAATTTAATAAAGCAATAGGTCTGCAGCAGAAGTGCCTCATGAGAACATACACCTATGTGGATACAATGTACTCAAAGACAAAATTCAGAACTGGAAGATAAAATGCATTCTGGTCGATGCCAACCTATACAATCTTGCTGTGAAATTTCAGTATGGTTTTTATAACTAGAGTTTGTTTTTGCCATTGTTTTACTAGTTTTTGGTAAGTAGTGTTTTAGCAAAAGATTTGTTTTAGTTGGTAATCTTTTCTATAGAATTTCAAAAATGGCTGTACAAATTATAACAAAATTAAAACTAGACTAAAACTCCTCAAAATGTTTGAAGAGCAAAGCATTTCTTACATTCCTTCCAACACAGACACAAAAAAAAAGTGTGCAAATAATCCTAAACATTTATAAAGCCCGACAAAAAAAGTAAACCTAAAATAATTGTAAATTTTCTCCATTGTCAGTGTGTGAAAATGATGTTTTCCGCAGACTCATTGACTTGTATAGCCAATCCAATAATGGGATATAACTTGGGCACACTGGGATTTTTTTTTTTTTTTATTTTGTCTCTGACCTACTCTGTCCTAGAAAAAATGGATGTGTGCACTGCCCCATACAATAGTATGAAATGCGGTCGCCTGCACAAGCCCGTAGAAGTTCAATTTCGAATATAACAAACAATCATCAGCTGGATTGAAAGAATGAATGATTGTACGTGTCAACCCATGAACGTTCGTAATCATTAAAATCCTCGGTCAAGCATCTTATAATTTTTTTTCAGCCATAATTGCAATTGGCTGCATGGAACAGCGCCATTGCCTGGTGTAATCTAGAGAGAGGTTGGGACCATTCCTGACTGAATGCTCACTCAACCAGTCACCATTCGTTCATTGGTCCATTTTCATCCAATGTGTATTGCCTCTCGGCTAGATATGGCAAATCTACTCCATTAACTATCTTGATTTGTTCTGATATCCTCTAAAGCGTGTACTGGCAATTCATCAAATTGTAGTCCGTGGTGCCCCATTCTGACACTTTCACTTATTCTGAATTGTGGAATAAGTAGATGAGAAAGATGATAAACCTTCCACTTCCATAAATAGCTTCGATAAGATGGGAGTAGTAGAGCTCTATTTGGGCTGACACCCTGCGATGTTTGTATCAACTCCTTCTGCAAACATGATCATGCATGAAATGACCGTCATATGTGGAAGCTCAACTCCACACGGCAGTTTTGTCATCTGTAATAATGCAAGGCAGTGCAGACTGGGACTAAAATCTAGCCCTGGCATTTGAAAGCACACAGGCCGATACCGCCTCTGTCCCCCTTTACTAGATTGGGGTCTGTATTACTAATATTACCATGCATGCAGGATATCAAGATTTACTACACAACCTATATTTCCAATAATATCCCTACATGACTTATTAATAATGAAATATGGCAATATACCGGACAAATACCACCAGACCATAGCAACTGATTACCAGCATATACCATAGTCATAATACCACCATACTGATCATTAACTAAAACCACTAGGATTGATATTGCCACCACACATTGACCATATAATAGAAATATAAGTTTACACCAGTAATCTGCTGACCTCATGTGTGTTCTTATCAGGTTCTTCCCAGTGATATTCTTGATGATGGAAGTGATTAATTTTTCTTTTTCTTTTCTATTTGGCCCTGATCTCCATGACCTCTTCTTCTATCTATAACTCATCGCTGCAAAGTGTAACACGGAGACATCTTTGGCTAACTGCTTTACTCACATTCCCCACCAACGCTATACAAACCAGAGCCCTAGACAGAATTGCCCGTTCTGTGCCCTACACAGGAATAATACCCTTCATTTGTGCCCCATAGAATAACCATGCCCCTACACAATAATAATGTTCACTTTGTAGTTGCTCATAGTAATAGTTCTCCCCTGTACCTCCTTGCAGTTATACAGCACTTTATATTAATTCCCCATGTTCCGCCTTATAATAATTTCCCTTGACACTTTATAATCATACAAACACCCCCGTGCTTTATTATAATAGTAGTAAAAATAATAATAATGCACCCTGTACTCTACTTATGATGATACCCAGTTTGCCTCCTTATAATAATGCCCATGAGCAGACAAGTACATAGAAATCACGGAACATCATACCAAAAATCTTATCATGGTGCATAGGCGCAGTCACAGAAGGACATGCCTTACAACTTTTTAAGACACATAGTGGGATATGTACTGTGGCAGTTGGTTATTTTGCCTGAGTTCTCCGCTGCTATGAAACCACTTCCATGTCCCCCATAGAGTATAATTCCCCAAAAATGCCCTCATACAGAATGATTTGTCCATATTCTTTCACTTACACAACATGATGGCCCCACAAATCCCACACAGTATGATGGTCACCACTGCACCCTCCCCCCTACAGTACAATGGTCACCACTGTACCCCCCTACAGTATGATGGTTCACCCATAGCATGATTGTTTCCACAGTGTTATTGTACCCCCAGTCCCAATTCAGTATGATGGTCCCCCTCACACAATGATGGTCTCCTGTAGACCCAATACAAAATGATTATCACCGACGAACAGTCTGATGGTACCCCCCAGGTCCCCTCATCGTCTTATTGTCCCCCTCACAGCCCTCATACAGTGTGATTATCACCACATCCACACAAAAAATTACTCACCTAATCCAGACTTCACAGCCACAGTCTTCTATCTAGTCTTGCAGAGGTAGTGGGTGGTGCAATGCAGTGACATAATTTCGCCAACATCCCCTCCATGACGCTGTCTGCTAACAAGCCACAGTCTGGAAGTAGTCTGTGGCCTGCCGCTGGCTCCATGACAGTAGTTAACAATACCAGCATCTTGAATATTTCTGATACTGTTTAAATATTTTTCATCCGATGCGGCTGTAAAGCAGGTGACCGGATGCATTATGCAGACTTGGTCAAGGCTGAAGTAACCAATTAAACTGCTTATTTCTCTAGCATGGAGGAAAATTGCAGTAACTATAGCAACAGGGTATAGTGCAAAGCAGAGTAATTACATCATGAACTATACAAACAATCTTCAGGTTCACTATCCATTATAACAGTCTCTTGTTATATATCTTATCACTTTCTAACAGGGGTAATAATCCCTATACTATGAGACTCGCTGTACTATTTCTTCCTCTAACACCGACCCTAGTGGGGGCCTCCAGTATTTCCTGCTAGGCCACAAGTCCTCCTGAGACAGTCTAACAAGGCTCGTTGGGCCTCCACTTCAACCGGCCCCCGCTCTGTCTGTTGTACTAGCCCAGACCAGTCCCTGTCCTGTACGTCATTAGTAGAAGCAATGGCCAGGTTTACTCATGTCTTCCGTTCACCACCGTAGGTATCCACCTCCAAGAGGAGTCCCCTCACGAATCTTCGGCGCTTGACCAACAATGGATGTCTTTCATACCCGGTGGGATGAATGCTGGGCCTTAGCTCTTGATTGGCGTCGTCTTCGGGCCTTGACAGGCTTGGTCTGGGTTCAGGAACTTGCCTGGTGCAGGTCTGGTCTTCAGTCCTTGACTGGCATTGTCTGGATTCCAGAACTTGTCTGACGCCCTCTGGGTCCAGCTTCCAGGCGCACTAAAACCTGCTGGTTCAAGCTTCATTTCACGACCTGGCACCTGAGCCTCAGCGTCTACCTCTGCACACTTCCAGACAGTCCCTTCTCTTGGTGCCATATTTTTTTGCACTGACCTTTAGTACTAGGGAAGTGTTTCATTAAGTTCTGATCCAGTGTAACAGGCCAAGTTACGTTAACCCCCAGTAAAGATTAAACCCGGGCATAGTATACCCAGGCCAGAGTATACCCCGGGGGATAAATTGTGCTAGGCCAAACTATACCCAGCGGTGTAAAATAGCCAAGGCCAAACTATGCCCCTCCAGCATACAATATAACTATTTTATGAGCCTTTGTAAATGACAGATTTTAAATGTCATTTTTTTTACTGACTAAAGTCCTCGGAGTCGTCACACATAGCAATCTCGCTAGCGAGATCGCTGCTGAGTCACAAGTTTTGTAACGCAACAGTGATCTCACCAGCGAGATCGCTGTGTGTGACACTTACCAGCGACCGGCCCCCCTGCTGGTTATCGCTGATCGTCCTGGAATGGCCAGGACATTTTTTTGATCGCTGGTCTCCCACTGGCCAGCACGCATCGCTGCGTGTGACAGGCGGGAGACCAGCGAGCAGGAGCTGGTTACTAAGGTAAACAAAGGGTTTCTGAGTGGCGTGCAGCGCTTAGAAACCCGATGTGTACCTTAGTTACCAGCGCGCTGGTGCAGGGAGCTGGTATCCAAGGTACAAATCGGGTTTCTAAGTGCCGCGCGCCACTTAGAAACCCGTTGTGTACCTTGGTTACCAGCTCCCTGCACCAGCGCACTTGTAACTAAGGTACACAGCGGGTAACTAAGCGACGTGCGTCGCTTGTTACCCGCGTGTCATTGGTGCTGATCGCTGGTGAAGCTGCCTGTTTGGCAGCTCACCAGCGATCATGTACCGACACACCAGCAATCCTGACAAGGTCATATCATTGTGAGGATCGCTGCTGCGTCGCTGTGTGTGACGGGGCCCTTACATGTAGTGGGAAGGTATTAGTATTAATCACATAATAAAGATTTGATATTACAGTACAATTTGACTGGTAACTGACAACAGACGTTACATGTGAGATTACACTGTTGCCCATTAAGATAAATGCCTTTACCTTAGAATGCAATTGTAACTTGATCTTCACTTCACCGATTTTCTCACCATGTCTCTGGTTGAAAAGTGTGCAGATCTTTCTATCATACTCAGACACACAGCTGCTTTTAATGTCTAACTACTGAGAAGTGTGGTAGGATTCTTTACTTCATATCTTTGTGGAAGTCTAATATTTTTACTGATTTGAAGTTTTTCTGGTTCATGTAATAAGTCTATGTAAACTTTAAGACTTAATCATTTATCTTCTCATATAACTTACCTGGCAAAACTGAGCCACCAGTAAGATTTAAAGAAAAAAGTAATTATTATGTACATCACTCAACACTGCTGATATCAAGGGGGGTATAATCTGGCATGAGGAGGTATGAAATGGCCTAGGCCAATTTATACCCTGGAGTATAAATTGGCCTAGGCCATAATATATCTAGTGTATAATCAAGTCTAGGCTGCTTTTAACCCTGGACATAGTCTGGACATGAAGTATACTATGGCCTGTTACACCAGTTCTTCATCTAAACTCATTCCTCATGAAAATCTCCCTCTTCCGGTCGGTTACGCAGGGTCCTGTTTGGACAGTAGATGGGAGTCCTCATGCACAAATGGTGCGCAACACTGGAGATTCTCATCCTTTAGGACACACCATCTTACATTCCTCCTCCCTTCTAGCTCGCCAGTTTTTGGGCGTGTAGGATCCCTGACTTGTTGGAGCTTTCTTAAAGATAGCCCAATTTTTACCAGAAGTTAAGTGGACTCTCTGATCTGCTGCTTAATCTTTTCCCAAACAAACTCATCCTGTGCGTATCAGTTGGGGGATTGCGATCTGGTTCCTACTGCAAGGGTGTCTCTTGAACCTGCGGAGTTTCGACCACCTGGTTGAGCGGGTTGTCTTCAGGCCTATCTTCTGGCCCGTTCAAGGGTGGGGTTGTACGCATGGATTACTGCAATAGATCCATATTGTAATGTGAGACAAGATAGATCTATCACCTAAAAACTATTTCCCCATCAGGCTTAAATGAGCAGCTGACCTTTTGGTTGTTTTTTGTAGGGTCTGCATAGGGAGGTCTTTCATACCCGTTGAGATGAGAACTGGGCCTCTGCTCTTGACTGGTGTCGTCAGGGCTTCAGATCTTGACCGACACAGGTCTGGTCTTTGGGCCTTTACTGGCTTAGCTTCGGTTCAGGACCTTGCCTGGTGCAGATCTGGTCTTCAGAACTTGCCTGATGCCATCTGGGTTCTATTTTCAGGCATGCCAAAATTCGCAGGTTCAAGCTTCCTGTCACGGCCTGGCGCCCTGACCACAGCGTCTTCCTCAACACACGTCCTCACTGTTCCTTCTCTTGGTGCGAAATCATCTCCTGTTTTGGCGCGCTGACCTTTTGTATCAGGAAACTGCATAATCAAAGTCACCTTGTCCCTCCTGAAACTCTCCTTCTTCCATTCGTTTCAGCAGGGTCCCGTTTGGAGAGTAGATGGCGGTCCTCATACACAAATGCCGCACAGCGCTGGGGATTCTCATCCTTTTTGGTCACACCCTCTTACACAGCCCACGGCGAGACCTGTCCACCTGGCATTTACCATATTTGCGTGATGTCCAGTCTGACCCTGATTAAAGGTTAATGTTAGGCTGATTCTGACTATAAATGATTAGCCCTTAGGGACTATTTACATAGTCGATCACTGTTCTGTGGCTGCTTTTTTTAAATTTACTTAAAGAATTGGCAGCCCCGGATTTGGTAACTTTTCTAAATGTCATCTATTAACAAAAGTGTTTAAAAAGATTCCTAATGCCTCCTGAAAGGACCTGATTTCCTAGCAAAAGTTGGGCTCGAACTTCATTTTGTGAGACCATGCATGTGTAGCAAGATTACAGTCCTTGCTGCAGCACATCTCACAGTGAATAGCAAAAGGCTGACGTTAATAGAGAGTGGTTTTGAGCACCTTGAGGGGGTGCAGTTTTTAGAATGGTGTCACCACATAGAGGTAATGACCAGCAGTGACATGGTCGCTTGACAGCGGGACGGCTTCCCACTGATCAAACAAGATTCCCCTGAAGAATCTTTTGATAGAGGAAATGCATTGGCAGTAGAGTTGAGCGAAACGGGTCGAAAAAATTCAAAAGTCGCCGACTTTTGGCAAAGTCGGGTTTCATGAAACGAAACCCGACCCTAGGATGAGGTCGGCCACGAGGTCGGCGACTTACGCGCCAAAGTCGCGTTTCAAAAGTTTGTTTTGCGCTCTTTTTCAGCCAATCAGGATCCACGGACACTGTGGGCAACGTGATGACATAGGCACGGGTCACCACCATCTTTCAGAAGGGCATGCAAGTGATTGGCTTGCTTTGGTGGGCGTCACAGGGGGTATAAAAGGGCGTGCATGCCGACCGCCATCTTACTTCTGCCGATCTCAGTATAGGGAGAGGTTGCTGCTGATTCTGTAGGGAGAGCGTTAGGCAGGGAAGAAGACCAAAAAACTGCTTCTGCTGCTAGCGATTTGGCCTGCACAACACACCAGTCACTGTGTGTGCAGTGCAAGGGGAGGCTATATAGTGGTGTATCAGTGGTGTTGGTTGTTGGGCTGCCTTCTAAGGCTTCCTGACAGGCTGGCATTGCTGTTTACCCACTGCTCCGCAAACTGCTTTTTTAAAAGCAATCCAATCTCCCTTATCCTCTAGTCACTTTGGTCACAGCTGTGCCATCGAGCCTGTCACATAGCGCTCAGATATTCATTGGGCCTCACACAATCCAAAAGTGTCCAGTGTCCAAAAGTGTGTGCAGAGATTCAAACTCTCACTTATCCTCTAGTCACTTAGGTCACAGCTGTGCCATCGAGCTTGTCACATAGCGCTCAGATATTCATTGGGCCTCACACAATCCAAAAGTGTCCAGTGTCCAAAAGTGTGTGCAGAGATTCAAAATCTCACTTATTCTCTAGTCACTTAGGTCACAGCTG
Organism: Dendrobates tinctorius; assembly: GCF_039654945.1. NCBI lineage: Eukaryota > Metazoa > Chordata > Amphibia > Anura > Dendrobatidae > Dendrobates > Dendrobates tinctorius. Next base: position 1,010,226 of record NW_027361853.1, on the reverse strand, counting down.
TGCCATCGAGCCTGTCACATAGCGCTCAGATATCAGTGGGCCTCACACAATCCAAAAGTGTCCAGTGTCCAAAAGTGTGTGCAGAGATTCAAAATCTCACTTATTCTCTAGTCACTTAGGTCACAGCTGTGCCATCGAGCCTGTCACATAGCGCTCAGATATCAGTGGGCCTCACACAATCCAAAAGTGTCCAGTGTCCAAAAGTGTGTGCAGAAATTCAAAATCTCCCCTGTCCTATAGACACCTTGTTTTACATTACTATATAGTTTGTTGGATTTTGTCTACATTTCTACCAAAAATGAGGAAGGCTGGTGGAAGAGGCCGTGGAATTGGGCGGGGGTTGGCAGCTGGTAATGATGGTGTTGGTGGTGGATCTGATGGTAGTGGCAAGAGCAAAATAGGACCGAATGCAGGAGGTGTTGAGCCTGCGTCATCGTCTGGCTACATAAGGCCTCGAACGCTTAGTTTTCTAGGAGTTGGCAAACGGCTTTTAAAGCCAGAGCATCAGGAAAAAGTTTTGTCTTACATTGCTGACTCAGCCTCCAGCTCTATCGCCTCCTCTTCTTCAGTTGTAAAAAGTAAAAGCACTGAGTCGTCATTGGAGGCTCATGTTCATGAAGCACACCTTTCCTTGTGTCCTTCACCCCAACCAAGATTGAAGGATGACGCAGGCCATACTACTGATTACTCCATGGAGCTGTTTTCACATACCATGCCTGGATTATCAAGTGAAATGGTGAATTACCCAGGCCAAGATGAATCTGACATGGAGTGCACTGATGCACAGCCGCTGATGGATGATTCTGCTGGTACATTCACTCAGAGCACTACATTGTCCTCGCAGTGTATAGAGCCAGATTCTGACCCTGATCAGACTCGGGTGCCCCTTCCCGCACACTATACCACCATACACGGTGACACAGAGGAAGGTGCACATGACATAGAAGAGGAGGTGATGGATGACCCAGTTGTTGACCCAGATTGGCATCCATTGGGGGAAGAGGGTGCTGCTTCCAATAGCTCAGATGAGGAGCATCCACAGCAGACATCGACATCGCAACAGCTGTTATCTGGCAGGCCCGGAGCACTCCAAAGACAGGTTCCAAACATCAAAAGAGTTGCTGGACAGCTTGTCCAGAGGGTCAAAAGATCACAGCGTGCTAGGCCGCAAAATGTCTGCCAAAGTAGGAAGAGTGCAGTGTGGCACTTTTTTGAACAAAATCCTCATGATCAGGCCAAGGTTATCTGTAAGAAGTGCGCAAAGACCTTTAGCCAAGGGAAAAATCTGAAAAATTTGAATACCAGTTGCATGCTTAGACATTTAACCAGCATGCACTTGCAAGCGTGGACACAACACCAAACCTCAAGTGCCACATGTGCAACTGATCACAACGAAGGTAGTCAGCAACGCTACATTGTTTCCCCCACTGTAAGCCCACCGGTTAGCACAGCAGCAAATGTTGAGGTGTCGTTGCAAGGCCACAGCAGTCAGGGAATCCCACTGTTATATCAACGAAAGACTGATTCTAGGCCATCAGAAAGAACGCCAACTCCATCACCATCATCAACCCTCTCTCAGTCCGCCCTGTCCACCGCTACTTCCACCATATGCAGCTCTCAAGTCCAGCTCACCCTCCCAGACACTATGAGTAGGTCAAGAAAGTACTCAGTCTCTCATCCGCGTACACTGGGTTTGAACGCCCACATTGCCAAACTAATCTCGTTTGAGATGATGCCCTTTCGGTTGGTGGAAAGCACAGCTTTCCGCGAACTCATGGCCTATGCAGTACCACGCTATGACCTACCCAGTCGCCACTTCTTCTCTCGCAAAGCCATCCCAGCCCTCCACCATCATGTGAAAGACCGCATTGTCCATGCACTCAAGCAGTCAGTGAGCGGAAAGGTGCACCTCACAACTGATGCATGGTCCAGTCGGCATGGCCAGGGCCGTTACGTGTCCATCACTGCGCACTGGGTTAATGTGTGGTGGATGCAGGGTCCTCAGGGGACAGCGGTGGTGGGACAGTGCTGCCTAGCCCACGGTATAGGAAACAGTTGGCTGTAGGCGTTCGACCCTCCTCCTCCTCCACCTCCTCCAGAAGCGAAAGCTCGTCCACAGAGCGCAGTCGTACGAGCACTCCATCTGCAGCTGCCACTGTTGCACACGATGTGTCCCCCTATCGAGCAGCTAGTGGAAAGCGTCAGCAGGCTGTGTTGCAGATGATGTGTTTGGGCGACAGACACACCGCCGAGGTGCTGGCCGAGTACTTGAAGCGACAAACTGAGTCATGGCTGGGCAGTGTACATCTTGAGGCAGGCAAGGTAGTTAGTGATAACGGACGTAATTTTGTGGCAGCCATAGCCCTTTCAAAACTCAGCCACATACCTTGCTTGGCTCACACCTTGAACCTGGTGGTGCAGTGCTTCCTCAAAAATTATCCGGAGTTAACAGCCCTGCTCCAGAAGGTGCGAAGACTGTGCGCGCACATCCGCCGGTCGCCTGTACACTCCGTTCGTATGCAGAAGCTGCAGCGATTGCTCCACCTTCCCAACCACCGCCTCATTATCGACATTGCAACAAGGTGGAACTCCACCCTGCACATGGTGGAGCGGCTGTGCGAGCAGAGGCAGGCCATAATGCATTTGTGGGAGGATACACGGCCAGGCACTTTGAGAGCAGACATGGAGTTGACAGGTGTGCAGTGGTCGAAGCTGAAAGACCTTTGTAAAGTCCTTCAGTGTTTTGAGGAATGCACACGGCTGGTAAGCGCAGACGACGCCATCCTAAGCATGAGCATCCCACTTATGCGTCTGCTCATGCAAACTTTGACGCACCTTAAGGAGCAGGCGTCTGCAGCCAATGTTGATGAGGAGGAAGAGGAGGAGGGAATCCTTGATGACATTCAGCCATTGTCTGCTCAGGGACCTCTCCTGGACGAGGTGGAGGAAGAAGAGGAGGAGGAGGAGGATGATGGGGATGATTACTTGGGGGAGGAGGATGCATCTCGTGGGGCAAGTGAAAATGTTGGCGTGGCAAGGTCTGGTACAGGGTTTGTGCGTGACTGGAGGGATGTGGATTTGCCAGAAAGTGCTCCTCCACCCAGCACTCGCAGTGCATCATTGACACCGGGAACATTGGCCCACATGTCAGATTATGCCTTGCAGATCCTAAAAAGGGACCCCCGCATTGCCAAAATGATGAACGATGACGACAACTGGTTGGCCAGCATCCTGGATCCATGCTATAAAGGCAAATTACAAAACATCATGCCACAGGAGAACCTTGACCTAATATTGGCTAATAAACAAGCAACTCTGGTAAATCGGTTGCTTGAGGCATTCCCAGCACACAACAGCGGTGATGGTTCTCACACGAGCCGTACGGGCCGGGGGCAGCTTGGCAGAGGTGTTCGTGGTGCACACAGCAGAAGTGGCGTTGGAGACAGGGGTTTCATGACAATGTTGTGGACTGATTTTTCAAATACCGCTCACACAACTGGTAATACTGCATCGATGGAAACTGACAGGAGACAGCAGTTGTCAACTATGGTTACAAACTACTTTTCCTCCCATATCGATGTTCTCCCACACAGGTCATTCCCCTTTGACTATTGGGCCGCTAAACTGGACACCTGGGCGGAATTGGCCCAATATGCCTTACAGGAGCTCGCTTGCCCAGCTGCAAGTGTGCTATCGGAAAGAGTCTTCAGTGCAGCTGGATCAATCCTGACAGAAAAAAGGACCCGTCTGTCAACCCAAAATGTGGATGATCTAACCTTCATTAAAATGAACCACGCATGGGTTTCCAAGGATTTTGTCCCACCTTCCCCTGATGACACATAGGGTGACAGAAAAATGGCTTGCTTTGGTCCACCTCTTCCTGGTACTTCACCTATTTCGCCTTTTGCATCAGCTGAATGTCCAACATCAACATATGCCACTTTCTAAAACTCCCTAACTGTGCTGCCTCCCCCCCATGGCCGGGGTCACCACCTACCGCACGACACCGTGCGAGTGCCGTTGCCCTGGACAGGTGGGTAGGCCGACTCTTGGGCGCGGGCACTGGCACAGGGTCCCTCATAGTGCAATCAAGTGTCTCTGACGGTGGTGGTGCACACCCGCCGTCAGACAAACCGCTGTACTATGAGGGGCCCAGTGCCAGTACCGACGCCCACGAGTGGGCCCCCCTTGCTTGGGCAGGGCCCCAGCATTTGCAATCTTTACCTCTCCCTGCTCCTCCGCTGTGTAATCTGGGCCGTCAAATCCATACTGTGCCTGACACCGTCTGAGCCTGCCTCCTGAGACATATATTTTGAATGTGTACGCTATCCATACATGTTATCCAGGGATACGGTACCCTTTCTAACCTTTGTGCAATCACGTGCAATCCATACTGGGCCTAACACCGTCTGAGCCTGCCTCCTGAGACATATATTTTGAATGTGTACGCTATCCATACATGTTATCCAGGGATACGGTACCCTTTCTAACCTTTGTGCAATCACGTGCAATCCATACTGGGCCTAACACCGTCTGAGCCTGCCTCCTGAGACATATATTTTGAATGTGTACGCTATCCATATATGTTATCCAGGGATACGGTACCCTTTCTAACCTTTGTGCAATCACGTGCAATCCATACTGGGCCTAACACCGTCTGAGCCTGCCTCATGCTGTATAGACATATATTTTGAATGTGTACGCTATCCATACATGTTATCTGGGTATACTGTACCCTTTCTCACCTTTGTGCAATCACGTGTAATCCATACTGGGCGTGAGAACGGCTGGCGAGCTGTTAAGCAAGCTACAGCACCTGTCCAGACAAGTACAGGGATTCCCTAGCGAGGAGACTTATTTGATTGTTTTCAATGTTGGGACAGCAATTTTTGGGGAGCACTATACTCTGGAGAATGATAGATGGGGCCCACCATACACTGGAACATTCCAAAGGTGGACATCAGACACTGGAGCAGCATTTACAGGGCCCATTATACACTAGAGCATTAGAAATGGGGCCCATTATGTTTGGAGCATTATTTGGGCCCATAAGACAGTGGAGCTTCATCCATGGGGACCAACATATACTGTAGCATTATGTGGAGCTCATCATATACTGTTTAAAACATATGGGACCAATGATTCTGTATGGAGAAATAGATGGGCCTCGTCATGAGATGTAAAAAGTGAGGTATTTTTCATTGTACTATACCGCTATTTCTCTGCCATATCGGAGCATGATGAGTTGTGGTATGTGTTAAAGGGGCGCTCTTTCGCCCAGGGCACATGAAAACCTGGAGCCAGCCCTCCCCCCCCCCCCCCCACAGTTTGTAGCCAAATAACCCCCATTTTTCAGTGCGTAACTTGTATTATGAAGTTAATTAAGGTTGACAAGCTTAAGAAAGAAGAATTGATGCTTTTGGCATTCAAATGGGCACTGTAGGTGTGTTTCCTGTCCTCCTCTCACTGCCGACTTTTATTCCCCATTGACTTACATTGGGTTTCGTGTTTCGGGACGACCCCGACTTTTCCCTATAATCGGACGATCTTGCTCGACCCGACTTTTGGAAAAGTCGGGTTTCACGAAACGAAACGCGACCCTAAAAAAAACAAAAGTCGCTCAACTCTAATTGGCAGTAGTACACCCCATACCTGACGATGCCTTGGGCATGACATGGAACAAATGGGACCATGTGAAGGGCCATGTCAGACCCGGCTATTTTACTCCAGAAAACCTCATGCTGTGTGAGGACATTGCAATTTATTGTTTATGCATGCATATTTGTGAATGACAATATATTATCACACCTAGATAGGAGTAATTATACCACACGGATTTACCTACATCCTTTTGAGATATTTGTATCACTGCCAGGAATAACTCTTCCTATATGTGTATTTCTCATTAGCCTACACAAAGCTTCATCAGATATGTGTCACTATTATATATACTGCCAGGAATAATCTCTTCCTATTTGTTGGTCAGTGTAAGGGAGAGGGCACCCATGCTTTTGATGTGTAGGTAATTTACTTTTCTTGCACAGTCTTGGCATCTTAGGTCTATTTGGACCAAATTTTGTATGTTTTATTTAAATATATATTAAAAGTTTAAGTTTTAGGCTACCACATATAGTGAACACAGTCTGAGGTATAAAGCACATAGCTTCATGCTGTATCCCTTATCTCCTGTATAGCTCAAGCTGTGAACCATAAGTGCTGTATATCTAGGTGACTCCGAGTCTTAGGTATACAGTACATAGGGGACAGTATATGGCACATAGGGGACACCACCTGTGGCATACAGCTCACAGCCTCAGGCTGTGTCCTCTGTGCTGCACAGCTCAGGCTTGGTGTCCCCATGTGCTGTATAGCTCAGACTTGGTGTCCCCCATGTGTTGTATAGCTCAGGCTTGGTATCGCCATGTGCTGTATAGCTCAGGCTTGGTGTCCCCATGTGCTGTATAGCTCAGGCTTGGTGTCCCCATGTGCTGTATAGCTCAGGCTTGGTGTCCCCATGTGCTGTATAGCTCAGGCTTGGTGTCCTCATGTGCTGTATAGCTCAGGTTTAGTGTTCCCATGTGCTGTAAAGCCTCAGGCTTGGTGTCAACCAGTTAATGTATGGCTCGTTTGTGATGTATACAGCAGTCAAGGCGTATCATGTGTATTACACAATCACCTTTTTCTACTGCATGCTTTATTTTATTGGAGGATGCCATGTCTAATCACTGAACTACATCTTTCGGAGCTCCTGTGCAACTTTTCTTTTGACATTTCGGTTTCCATATTTTGCATAATTGCACTGTTTTGACGCTGAAATTATTTTTCTGTGTCATGCTTTTGATTTTTTAATTAGTTTTCTTAGGGTAGTGGCGTGGCATCCTACAAATGGCCAATGCAAAGAAAAGTTGAGGCAGTGTTTATTTTTTCAAAATTATATATTTTTTTTATTTTTTTTTTTTTTTTAATGAAGTCAAGCCCTGTGTGCCTGGTTTGTGATGATGCATTAGTAGTAATGAGAAAAGCCAATGTTGAGCGTTATTACAACTCTAAACATGCAAAACTCAATGGATTGGAAGGTCAAATGAGTCCGGTTAAAATCCTACTCGAAGGCTATGTTCACACAGAGTTTTTTGGCTCTGCGGATTTTGGAGTGAAATCCGCAGGACTTTTTTTCCTTGCGGTTTTACACCTCATAATGGATGAGATATGAAACCACAGCGTTTCTGCACAAAAGAATTGACATGCTGCGGATTGTAAACCGCAGCAAAACCGCGCGGAAAAATCCGCAGCATGTGCACAGCGTTTTCCAGTTTACCATTGAAAACAATGGTACTGTACAATGCACCTAAATCTGCTGCGGACCCGCAGTTGCAGAAACGCTGCGGATCCTCAGCAGAATCCGCACCGTGTGCACATACCCTAAGGCTCTGTGCACACGGTGTGGTTTCTACTGCGGATCCGCAGCGGATCTGCAGCAGAAATGCAGGTGATGTACAGTACCATTTTAGCCTATGAAAAAAAAAAAACCGCTGTGCACATGCTGCGGATTTTTCCGTGCGTTTTTGCGCGGAAAAAAAAGTAGCATGTGACTTCTTTTGTGCGGTTTTGCTGCAGTTTTCCACCTGCTCCATTCTGCAAATCCGCAGGTGGAAAACCGCAGTGGAAAACCGCACAAAAACGTCGGTAAAACCGCAAAAAAAAGGAAGAAATCCGCAGGAAAAATGCAGGTCATTTGTCCTGCGGATTTGGTAAAATCCGCGCGGAACAATCCGTGGGAGGATCCGCACCGTGTACACATAGCCTTAACCAGAGTTTGGAATCACAACAAGCCTCTTTTACTAGGCGTCGTGACAGAGACCACATTATTCAGACGAACTATGCAGTGAGCGAGCTAATTGCAAAGAAGCTAAGACCTCATGTAGAGGGAGTGTTTCTGAAAAAATGGTGGCTGTTGCCGAGTTGCCAGATCCAGACATCCAGTCGTATTACTGACTTAGCACAAGACATTTAAAAAACAATTAAGGATTTAGCAGGAAAGTTTAAATTTTTCTCTCTGGCTTTTGATGACACAAAGGACGTAACAAATACTGCCCAACAGGCCATTTTAAGGTACTGTCACACTTAGCGATGCACCAGCGATCTCGACCAGCGATATGACGCAGTCAGGATCGCTGGTGCATCGCTAAGTGGTCGCTAGTGAGCTGCCAGACAGGCAGATCTCACCAGCGACATAGCAGGGGTCGGCGGTCGCTACTTACCTGTCAGACGATTCGATCCTGATGTCCTCCCGCCCACGTCCATGCGTCGCTCGTCTCCACAGCAGGAAGCCCAGCAGGAAGCTGATGACGAGAAACGGCCCAGGATGTTATCGCGCGATCAGCGATAACCAGCGGGGGAGCCGTCGTTGGTAAGTATCAGACATAGCAATATCGCTAGCAATATCGCTATAACGTCACAAAAACCAGTGACGTTATTGGGTCGCCCTCCCAGGGCTGTCGGGTACTCGGTACCCAGATGTAGCGGTGCTGACTGTGTTAGCGACGAAGGAATGGAGGCCACCAGAGCTTGCAGTTTCAAAGCTTTACTCACTGTTCTTGGTACACACTGGTGCCTGCCTCCGTGCCGTGTCCTCCGGGGTAGAGACTCAATCAACCTCCCGGGCAAGTCAGGGCTCTCCTCTCTAACACTCCGCCAACATGTACCTTTCCTGAACGACTCCTCCAATGCGCCTTGTGGTGTCAAGCACTCCAGTACTTAGTCACCCTGGAATACCTCCTGTCTAGATGTTCCTAGAACTCTACTTGTATGACAGCTGTAGCCTGCTCGGGGATGCTCCTGGATCCCGGCTCTCTATCCGGGTTGCTGTTGTGTCCCAAGTCTTGGATGGGAGTAGTGCATTTACAGCCAACTACTCCACCGGTGTCTGCTGCAGAACCATAAGTGTCCATACAACCTCGGTGACCGGGCTCCGGCCTTGCGCTGAGAACCTATAGGCAGGGTTCCTATCCAACCCACTCCTCTCTGTTCTGTTTACTCCTTCGTTCCGTACTTGTCTCTCCTTTGTATGGATGCTTAGGTTACAGTTCTACGTCTCCTTCTCCTCGGACCCGTCCTCAGACTCTCCTGACTGTCCTTCTATCAGACCGATCTGAACTCAACTGTAATTCTAAACCTTCCCAACCTTTTATATGGATCTAAACTCCACCCACCTCCCCGCACATCTCGTGTTACGAAGCAAGGACCCACGAAAGGTGCTCTGCTACCCTCTAAGCATGGAGCTGCAATCTGGTCCTTTGCTGAACTATCCTGGGTGCGGGTGTAGGTGTTGGAGTGTGGCAAGGAGCTCCCAACTTACCAGGATGGTGGGGCACTACACCTTAGGAGAAGGTGCAGTACCTCTGTGGTGACTGAGCCTCAGGGGCGCCACATTATAGCGATATTGCTAGCGATATCGCTTAGTGTGACAGGCCCTTTAGTTTGTGGGATCACTTCAGCGTTTGATAAGTGAGAAGAAGAGGTGAGGAGAAGTTCAAGTGGTGAGGACTTGTTTGAGAGACTTGTTTTATCGCTAAAAAAATTGAGCTACCATTTGAAAGGTTAGCTAGCTTTTCTACAAATAGAGCTCCAGCCGTGGTTGGCTATCAAAAAGGGTTAATTGCATTTGTCAAGAGAGACATTCATCGTCTTCGTCTTGATCCAAGTGATTTCATTATATGCCACTCCATCAAGCACCAAGTCATTGCAGCTCAACAATGTGAAGTCAACAGTAGTGTCATGCATAAACTTTATCAAAAGCAGAGCATTGAACAATCGCCATTTTAAAGAGATACTGAACAATCTTGATTATGGTAATCTTGTTTAAAACTGTCCTGTGTAGTGGTTGAGTCACAGGAACAAGCTCATGAGGTTTTACAAACTGCAGAAGAAGGCAAGCAGTTAATGGAGATGAAGGGGAAACCTGTATTTGTGTTTGACATTACCAAGTACTTTCCAGAGCTGAACGTCAAGCTGCAGGGCCTCAGCCAGCTTCTTGGCTCCATGCTTTCAAACGTCAAATCATTTGAAGCTAAACTAAGGCTGTGACAAGTGGAACTCGAAAGAAAGAACATTGCATTTCCCTACTCTGGAAAGACAAAACCCTTTTACGGTACTCAAATATGCTGGTGAATGTGCAAAACTAATTGAGGCATTTATTGAAACATTCAAGTATGTCAAAGTAAACAAATGGAATTGAACATCTTTGACACACTATTCAATGTTGAACCAGCTAACGTGCCGGATAACCTACAACACGAAGTCATTCAGCTGTGAAATCATGACGAATAAATAATAAATAATAAAGTTTAAAAACAAAAAAAAAAAAGTGTAAAAATAATTTTAAAAAAATCGCCAAATTAGTAAAAAAAATAAAAATATTCCCCAATAAATTCATTTTTTGAAAATAAACAAAAAAAACAATAAAAGTACACATTTGGTATCGCCGCGTCCGTAACGACCCGCCCTATAAAACTGTCCCATTAGTTAACCCCTTTAGCGAACCCCTTAAAAGATAAATGAAAAAAATCAAAAAATGATTTATCATACCACTGAACAAAAAGTGCAATAACGCGCGATCAAAAAGACGCATATAAATATCCATGGTACCACTGAAAATGTCAGCTTGTCCCGCGAAAAACGTGCCACCATACAGCATCATCCGCAAAAAAATAAGTTATAGCTCGCAGAATAAAGCGATGCAAAAATTATTTTTTATATAAAATAGTTTTCATTGCATAAAACCGCCAAAACACAAAAAAAGACCTAAATGAGGAATCGCTGTAACCGTACTGACCTGAAGAATAAAACCGCTTTATCAATTTTACCGCACGCGGAACGGTGTAAATGCACCCCCCCCTAAAGAAATTCATGAAACGCTGGTTTTTGTTCATTCTGCGTCACAAATATCGGAATAAAAAGCGATCAAAAAATGTCAAGTGCCCAAAAATGGTACCAATAATAACTCGTCACGCAAAGAATAAGACCTCACATGACTCGGTGGGTCAAAATACGGAAAAATTATAGCTCTCAATATGTGGTGATGCAAAAACTATTTTTACAATAAAAAGCGTCTTTTAGCGTGTGACAGCTGCCAAACATAAAAACTGACATAAATAGTAAATCAACCCCCCCCCCGTTATCACCCCCTTAGTTAGGGAAAAATAATAAAATAAAAAAATGTATTTATTTCCATTTTCCCGCTAGGTCTAGGGTTAGGGTTGGAGTTATAATTGGGGGCTTTCCACTGTTTGGGCACATCAGGGGCTCTCCAAATGCAACATGGCATCTGATCTCAATTCCAGCCAATTCTGCGTTGAAAAAGTCAAATGGTGCTCCTTCCCTTCCAAGCTCTGCCATGCGCCCAAACAGTGTTTTACCCCCACATAAAGGGTATCAGCGTACTCAGCACAAATTGCAAAACAACTTTTGGGGTCCAATTTCTCCTGTTACCCTTAGGAAAATAAAAAATTGGGGCAGAAATATCATTTTAGTGGAAAAAAATGATTTTTTTATTTTCATGCCCGGGCGTTATAAACTTCTGTGAAGCACTTGGGGGTTCAAAGTGCTCACCACACATTTAGATAAGTTCCGTAGGGGGTCTAGTTTCCAAAATGGGGTCACTTGTGGGGAGTTTCAACAGTTTAGGTACATCAGGGGCTCTCCAAATGCACATGACACCCGCAGACCAATCCATCAAAGTCTGCTGTTATGAATGAGTCACCAAAGGAGGAAAAAACAAAAATACAAGCTAAGTCCAGAAAACCGGAGAGGTTGGTAGCTATCGGATTGCAGACCCCTGATCCTATCCACAACAACTAACAGTAGCCTTGGAGGGTTCCTACGATGCCCTAGACCCCTCGATCACAGCTGGAGAACTAAATAGGCCTAAAGAAAGAAAGGGGAAATCTAAACTGCCCCAGAGCAGACCCCAAAGCAATAGGCAGCCCCCAACATATAATGACTGTGAAGCAAGATGAAAAAACACTCACACAGATAGGAAAATAGGTTGAGCAGAAGATGGGGCCCAAGCTAACTAAAAAGGACAGGATAGAAAAGCTGCTGTCTGCAATCCGTAAAAAACCCTACCAAAAAATGTCCCAACCGTCTGATAGGAAAAACAGGCCCTGAAGTCGCTAGGACTTCAAAATGACTATATCAGCACTCAGGTAAATTCTGAAGACAGAGCAAAGAGACAAACTGATCAGAGACAAAAATGGAACTCAGCACACCCCCGACCGGGGATGGCTGAACTCCAAAAAACAAGGTAAACAAAACAAAACTAATAAGTTCAATAGCAGAGCAAAAACTTATCTTTGGGAAGCAGGAGTCAGACTGGTCTCCAAGAATCCAGCAGAGAAATCACCAGCGACTCAGAAGGGCGTCGGCTGCCTTATAGTCAGAAATTCCTTTTACCCAGTCATAATCTACCAGATCAGGTGTTTGGTAATCAGCTTCACTACCTTCCTTCACCAGAAGAGGGAGTTCATCAGACATCGACGGTGAAGGGGAAAATGAACTCACAACAGTCTGCATTCCAAAACGTCACTACTTCCCTTCCGAACCCCGACGTTTGCCCATACAGTAATTTTCTCCCACATATGAGGTATCAGGGTACTCAGGATAAATTGGACAACAAATTTTGGGGTCCAATTTCTCCTGTTACCCTTGGGAAAATAAAAAAATTAGAGACTAATTGATCATGTTTGTGGAAAAAATACGATTTTTTTATTTTCATGCCTGGGCATTATAAACTTCTGTGAAGCCCTTGGGGGTTCAAAGTGCTCACCACACATCTAGATAAGTTCCTTAGGGGGTCTAGTTTCCAAAATGGTGTCACTTGTGGGGGGTTTCCATTGTTTAGGTACACCAGGGGCTCTCCAAAAGCAACATGACACCCGCAGACCATTCCATCAAAGTCTGCATTTTAAAACGTCACTACTTCCCTTCCGAGCGCCCATACAGTAGTTTTCTCCCACATATGAGGTATCAGCGTACTCAGGACAAATTAGACAACAACTTTTGGGGTCCAATTTCTCCTTGTACCCTTGGGAAAATAAAAAAATTGGTGACTAAAAGATCATGTTTGTGGAAAAAATACGATTTTTTTATTTTCACGCCCGGGCGTTATAAACTTCTGTGAGGCACTGGGGGGGTTCAAAGTGCTCACCACACATCTAGATAAGTTACTTGACGGATCTAGTTTCCAAAATGATGTCATTTGTGGGGGGTTTCTACTGTTTTGGTACATCAGGGGCTTTCCAAACGCGACATGTTGTCTGATCTCAATTCCAGCCCAAAACGTCAAATGGCGCTGCTTCCCTTCCGAGCTCTGTCATGCGCCCAAATAGTGGTTTACACCCACATGTGGGGTATCAGCGCACTCAGGACAAATTTCACAATATCTTTTAGTGTCCTGTTACCCTTGGAAAAATAAAAATTGGGGGTGAAAAGATTTTTGTGGAAAAAATATAATTTTTTAATTGTACCGCTGTACGTTATAAACTTCTGTGAAGCCCTTGTGGGTTCAAAGTTCTCACCACATATCTAGATAAGTTCCTTGGGGGGGTCTAGTTTCCAAAATGGGGTCACTTGTGGGGGGGTTTCCACTGTTTAGGTACATCAGGGGCTCTCCAAACGCGACATGGCGTCCAATCTGAATTCCAGCCAATTTTGCATTGAAAAAGTCAAACGGCGCTCCTTCCCTTCTGAGGTTTGCCATGCGCCGAAACAGTGGTTCCCCCCCCACATATCAGGTATCAGCGTACTCAGGACAAATTGCACAATAACTTTTGCAGTCCAATTTCTCCTGTTACCCTTAGTAAAATAAAAAAAAATGAACCTGAAGTATTTTTTTTAGTGAAAAAAAAGTTAAATGTTCATTTTTTTTTTTTTAAATATTCAAAAAATTCCTGTGACGCACCTGAAGGGTTAATAAACTTCTTGAATGTGGTTTTGAGCACCTTAAGGGGTGCAGTTTTTAGAATGGTGTCACTTTTGGGTATTTTCTGTCACATAGACCCCTCAAAGTGGCTTCAAATGTGATGTGGTCCGTAAAAATAAAATGGTGTTGCAAAAATGAGAAATCGCTGGTCAATTTTTAACCCTTATAACTTCCTAACAAAAAAAAATCTTGGTTCCAAAATTGTGCTGATGTAAAGTAAACATGTGGGAAATGTTATTAAGTTTTTTGTGTGCCGTATCTCTGTGATTTAAGGGCATAAAAATTCAAATTTGGAAAATTGCAAAATTTTCAAAATTTTCGCCAATTTTCCGATTTTTTTCACAAACGCAAGTTATATGAATGAAATTTTACCACTAACATGAAGTACAATATTAAATGCAAGTACAATATGTCACGAGAAAACATTGTCAGAATCACCGGGATCCATGAAAGCGTTTCAGAGTTATAACCTCATAAAGTGACAGTGGTCAGAATTGTAAAAATTGGCCCAGTCATGAACGTGCAAACCACCCTTGGGGCTTAAGGGGTTAACACATACCACAATTCATGATGCTCCGATACGGCACAGAAATATAGGTATAGTACAATGACAAAAACTTCACTGCTTACATGACATGACTGATCTATTTTAAATTGTACAATAGCTCAAAAACAGGACAGTATATTACTCCATACAGTGTTATGGCCACCACATTGTGCGCCATACAGAATGAGCCCCATATATTTCTCCATACAGAATAATTGGTCACATACAATGTTCCATACAGTATATGATGAGCTCCACATAATTCTACAGTATATGATGGTCCCCATGGACCATGCTCCAGTGTTATGGGCCCAAATAATGCTCCATATATAATGGGCCCCATTTCTAATGCTCCAGTGTATAATGTGCCCCATAGATGCTTCTCCAGTGTTTGATCTGCCCCATTTAGAATGCTCCAGTATATGATGGGCCTCATGGATGATGCTTCAGTGTCTTATGGGCCCAAATAATGCTCCATATATAATGGGTTCCATTTCTAATGCTCCAGTGTATAATGGGCCCCATAAATGCTGCTCCAGTGTCTGATGTCCCCCATTTGGAATGCTCCAGTATATGATGGGCCCCATTTTTAATGAACCCAGGCATGGTATGTGAAAAGAGCTCCATGGAGTAATCTGAAGTGTGTGCTGCCGCATCCTTCACTTTTGGTGTGGGTGAAGGACACAAGGAAAGGGGTTGCTCCTGACCAGAAGCCTGCACTGACTACTAAGTGCTTGCATTTTTTGAAATTTCAGAGGAGGAGGCGATAGAGTTGGAAGGTTGTTTCAGCAATGTAAGCCAAAAACAGTTCCTGATACTCCGGTTTTAAAAGCAGTCTACCTACTCCCAAAAAAGGGAGCCTTACAAGGCCTTCCGGAGCTAGACCATGACGCAGGCTCAACACCTCCTGCCTTAGCTGCTATTGCGTTTTTGGCACTACCAGCAGATGCACCACCACCATCAGTAAAAGGTGGCCGCCCACGTCCGTGTCCTCTTCCAACATACTTCCTCATGTTTTGGAAAATGGACCCAAAATACCAGCAGATATATGGTACTGTATCAGAAGCGTACAGCTCTATACAGTTTAGGAATAACAGTAAATCTCCGTATATATTTCATGAGTCATACACAGATGCTCACAGGCTCAGTATGGATTACACAATAAAATAAAAAGTTGAAAAAGGGTAAAGTATCACCAGATCCAAAGTATATATAGTATAGTGTAAACATTATGAATCTCCGTATATATTTCAGGAGGCAGACACAAATGCTCTCAGGCCCAGTATGGATTACACAAGAATATGAAAAGCTGCTAATGGATAATGTAACACAAGCGTACAGCTGTATACAGTGTTGGGGTAATCTTAAAGCTCCTAATATATTGCCGGAGTAACAGACAGACGTTCACAGGCTCATTATGGATTAAACCAGAATCTAAATAGCAAAAAAGGTTACTGTATCAGAAGCGTACAGCTGTATACAGTGTTGGCCAAATTTGAAATCTCGGTATATATTTCCGGAGTCACCCCCAGACACTCACTCAGTCTGGGTTTGACCATAATAAAAAATGTTGTAAAAAAGTACTGGATAACAAGATAGCAAGTATATATATTATAGGGTACAATTGAAATCTCTGTATACATAGTCCCGTAGTCACTCTCAGATGCTCACTCAGTATGGATTTGACCGTAATACTAAATGTCGAACAAAGGTACTGTATAACAAGATACAAGCGGTATCGAGTATAGGGTAAAAATTGGTATCTCCGATTCACCGTATTTATAGAAGGCGTAAACCACACACACTCACTATGGATGATACAGTATCTTTGTTCAAAATTTTTTATTACGGTATCAGCACATACCAGGTGTTTCCAGTCTAGGGGTAATTGTAAACTTCCGTTTATACTTCCGGAGTCAGACACAGACACTCACAGGCTCAGTATGTATTACACCAGAATTTAAAAAGTAGAAATAGGGAAAGGTATTCGAGGCGTACGACAGTATACAGTGTTGTGGGACTTTTAAATCTTCGTATATATTTCAATCTCAGTAAGCCAGTCCAGACTCTACGCTACTGGAAACTACATGGATACAAGTACAGACGGAAATTCGAGGGTTATCAGAAATTTGTGAATTACTCATCGTGGGAAAACCTCCCGGTTGATGTTGCAGAGGCGATGCAGACCTTCAATTACTGTGTCTGTGGAGACAGCGAAAACGGTTCTTTGAAGAAAGGATTGCTTTAGCTCAGTAGCGTGTATCACATCACCGTTACTCGTCTCCATCAAATTGTGATCACAGGGAGAGATGTAGACACGGTCCTCACTGCCTATCATGATGTGTCTGGTCATTTTGGAGTGCAAAAGACAGAAGCCACAGGCCGTAGGCGATTCTATTGGATTGGCATGAGAGGAGACATTGAAAAATGGAGGCAGGAATATCACACGTCTGTGACTATCACAACTGTGAAAGGTGATCATAAAGCACCACTGCATCCACTTGTAAGTTGACGTCCATTACAAATGGTAGCCATTGATCATCTGAAGGTAGAGGCCAGCAGGACAGGCCATAGCTACATCTTAACCATCATCGATCAATGCACCAAATTTCTAGTGGCCATCCCTGTGAATGATTTAACTGCCCAGACTACACAGCGGTGGAGCAGGGAGAGGTAAGTATTGCAACTTGCAAGTGCTGTGGCCATGACCAAGCAGGGGGGCACACTCTTGGGCGACGGTACTGGCACAGGGCCCCTCATAGTACGCTGGTGTGTGTGACGGCGAGTGGGCAGCCCCACCGTCAGAGACACTGTATTGTACCATGAGGGGCCCTGTGCCGTCAGCCATCAGTGGGCCCATCCACCTGTTCAGAGCAATGGCACTTGCCCGGGTGCGCCAGGTATTGACCCCAGCCCTTGGGGGGGGGGGGGGGCAGCTCAGTTAGGGAGGTTTAAAAAATGGCATATGTTGATGTGTTGGCTGGACATTCAGCAGCTGCAAATGGCAGAATTGGGCAAGTCCGAGGAAGAGGAGGACAAAAACGAGGCAGTTTTCTGGCAACCTATGTGTCATCAGGGGAAGGTGGGACAAAATCTTTTGAATCCCATGCATGGTTCATTTTAATGACGGTTAGAGCATCAACATTTTGGGTCTACAGACGGGTCCTTTTTTCTGTCAGGATTGATCCAGGAGCACTGAAGACTCTTTCAGATAACACACTAGCAGCAGGGCATGCGAGCTCCTGTAAGGCATATTGTGCCAATTCAGGCCAGACATCCAGTTTAGAGGCCCATTAGTCAAAGGGGAATGACCTGTTAGGGAGAACATCGATATGGGAGAAGTAGTTTGTAACCATAGTTGACAACTGCTGTCTCCTGTCACTTTTAATCGATGCAGTATTACCAGTCGTGTGAGCGGTACTTGAGAAATCAGTCCACAACATGGTCATGTCTCCAACACCACTTCAGCTGTGTGCACCACGAGCACCTCTTCCATTGTGCCCACTACAGCTCGTGGGAGAACCAGCACCACTGCTGTGTGCTGGGAAAGCCTCAAACAAATAGTTTACCAGAGTTGCTTGTTAGCCAATATTATCTCTAGGTTCTCCTGTGGCATGATGTTGTGTAATTTGCCTTTGTAGCATGGATTGAGGATGCTGGCCAGCCAGTAGTCATCATCCTTCATCATTTTGGCAATGCGGGGGTCCCTTTTTAGGATCCGCAAGGCATAATCGCATATGTGGGCCAATGTTCCAGGTGTCAATAATGCACTGCCACTGCTGGGTGGAGGAGCACTTTCAAATCCACATCCCTACAGTCACGCACAAACCCTGTACCTGACCTTGGAACGCCAACATTTTCTCTTGCCCCCTGAGAAGCATACTCCTGCCCAAAATAATCATCCCCCTCATCCTCCTCCTCCTCCTCTTTCTCTTCTTCGTCCACCTTGTCCAGGACAGTTCCCTGACCAGACAATGGCTGACTGTCAGCAAGGCTTCCCTCCTCCTCCTCCTCCTCCTCCTCCTCCTCCTCCTCCTCCCCTGCAGACTCCTGATCCTTAATGTGCATCAAACTTTGCATGAGCAGATGCATAAGTGGGATGCTCATGCTTATGATGGCGTCATCTGCACTTACCAGCTGTGTGCATTCCTCAAAACATTGAAGGACTTTACAGAGGTTTTTCAGCTTTGAACACTGCACACCCGACAATTCCATGTCTTCCCTCAAACTGCCTGCCCGTGTATCCTCCCACAAATGCATTACAGCCTGCCTCTGTTCGCACTGCCTCTCAACCATGTGCAGGGTGGCGTTCCACCTTGTTGCAACGTCTATGATTAGGCGGTGCTTGGGGAGGTGGAGCAATCACTTCAGCTTCTGCATATGACTGGAGTGTACGGCCGAGTGACGGATGTGTGAGCGCAGTCTTCGCACCTTATGGAGCAGGGATGTTAACTCCGGATAATTATTAAGGAAGCACTGCACCACCAGGTTCAAAGTGTGAGCCAGGCGAGGTATGTGTGTGAGTTTTGCAAGGGCTATGGCTGCCACAAAATTACAGCCGTAATCACTGACTACCTTGCCTGGCTCAAGATGTAGACTGCCCAGCCATGTAGTCGATCAGTACCTCCGCGGTGTGTCTGTTGCCGCCCAAAGACATCATCTTTAACACAGCCTGCTGACACTTACCACTAGCTGTTCGATAGTGGGACACCTCATGTGCAACACTGCCAGCTGCGGATGGAGTGCTCGTGCGACTGCGCTCTGCGGACGAGCTTTCGCTTATGGAGGAGGAGGCTCGAAACCTACAGCCAACTGTTTCCTATACTGTGGGCTAGGCAGCACTGTTCCACCGCCGCTGTCCCCTGTGGAGCCTGCATCCACCACATTAACCCAGAGCGCAGTGATGGACACGTAATGGCCCTGGCCATGCCTACTGGACCATACATCTGTTGTGAGGTGCACCATTCCACTCACTGATTGCTTGAGTGCATGGACATTGCGGTCTTTCACATGCAGGTGGAGGGCTGGGATGGCTCTTCGAGAAAAGTGCCGACTGGGTAGGTCATAGCGTGGGACTGCGTAGGCCATGAGCTCGCGGAAAGCTTCGCTTTCAACCAAACGGTAGGGCATCCTCTCTGAGATTAGTTTGGCAATGTAGGCATTCAAACACAGTGTACGCGGATGAGAGGATGAGTACTTTCTTGTCCTACTCAGTGTCTGGTAGGGTGAGCTGGACTGGAGAGCTGCATATGGGGGAAGTAGCGATGGACCGGCTGGAGTGAGAGGTGGTTGGTCATGGTATTGGTGGTGATGGCCTAGATTCATTGTTGTGTTGCAAAACCATTGTGATTCCCTGAGTGCTGTGGCCTTGCGACGACACCTCAAAATTTAGTGCTGGTGGTGTGCTTAACGGTGGCGGTGGTCTTACAGTTGGGGAAGCGATGGAGCGTTCCTGGCTACCTTCAGTTGGAGCAAGGTGCACATGTGCTACCTGAGGTTTTGTAGTCTGTCCACGCTTGCAAGTGCATGTTGGTTAAATGTCTAAGCATGCAACTGGTATTCAAATTTCTGAGTTGTTTACCTCGGCTAAAGGTCCTTCCGCACTTCTTACAGGTAACCTTTGCCTCATCAGTAGGATTTTGGACAAAGAAGTGACACACTGCACTCTTCCTACTATGGTATACATTTTCTGGCCTTGCACGCTGTGCTAAGTTGACCGTCTGGCCAAGCTGTCCTGCAACTTTTAGTTTTTGGTCCACATTTTTGGACAGCTACGGGCCTGCCAGATGACCGCTGCTGCGATGTTGATGCCTGCTGTGGATCCTTCTCCTTATCTAAACTATTGCCAGCGCCACCCTCCTCCCCCAATGGATGCCAATCCGGGTCAAAAACTGGGTCATCCATCACCTCCTCTTCATAGTCATCTGCACCTTCCTCTGTGTCACTGTGTAAGGTGGTATAGTATGCAGGAAGGGGCACCGGAGTTTCATCAGGGTCAGTTTCTGGCTCAGTAGACTGTGAGGGCAATGTAGTGCTCTGGGTTAATGTACCAGCAGAATCATCTAGCAGTGGCTGTGCATCAGTGCACTCCATGTCAGATTCATCTTGGACTGGGGAATTCAGGATTTGACTGGATAACCCAGGCATGGTATGTGAAAAGAGCTCCATAGAGTAATCTGAAGTGTGGGCTGCCGCATCCTTAAATTTTGGTGGGGTTGAAGGACACAAGAAAAGGTGTTTTTCCTGACCAGAACCCTGCACTGACGACTCCGTGCTTGCAGGTTTCGAACGTTCAGAAGAGGAGGCAATAGAGCTGGTGGCTGTTTCAGCAATGTACGCCAAAACCTGTTCCTGATGCTCCGGCTTTAAAAGCGGTTTTCCTACTCCAAGAAAAGGGAACCTTACAGGCCTTCTTGGGCCAGACGATGATGCAGGCTCAACACCTCCTGCCTTAGCTGCTATTGTGCTTTTGCCAGAACCAGCCGAAGCACCACCACCATCAGTACCAGCTGCGCCCCCCTACCCACGTCCGCGGCCTCTTTCACCATACTTCCTCATGTTTGGGAAAATGTACCAAAAATACTAGCAGAGAGATGGTACTGTATGAGGAGCGTCCAGCTCTGTAAGGTGTATTAAAAAAATTAAATCTACGTAAATATTTTGTTAGTCACAGACGCTCTCCCAGTATGTATTTGACTGTAATCCAACAAGCAGATATATGGTACTGTATCACAAGTGTACAGCTGTATACGTTTTTTGTGTAACGAACAATCTCCATATATGTATTTACGGAGTGTCACACACACGCTGGCTCTGTATAGATGTAACTGTAATGCGAACAGCAGATATACAATACTGTTTGAGAATCGGACAGCTCTATATGGTGTCTGTATGGAAAATTTTAAATCTCCGCTATTTTTATACGGAGTGACACATGCTGTCTCTGTATAGTTTTGACCGTAATCAAACAGCAGATATACAAAGCTGTTTGAAAAGCGGAAAGCTCTATACGGTGTAGGTCTGGAAAAATGGAAAATCTTTTTTTTCCAGAGTCACACACAGCTTGTATTTGTCCGTGATACCAGCCGGTACATGGTAGTGTGTGAGGAGCGTACACCTCTATACGGTGTATGTATGGAAAATTTTAAATCTCCGTCTATTTTTATGCGAAGTGACAAACGCTGTCTCTGTATAGTTTTGACTGTTATTAAACAGCAGATATATGAAACTGTTTGAAAAGCGAACAGCTCTATACGGTGTAGGGTTTCGATTGGCGAAACCCGACTTTAGCTAAAGTCGGCGACTTTTGAATTTGACCGACCCGTTTCACTCCTCTACTCAACACACATCTAGATAAGTTCCTTAGGGGGTCTACTTTCCAAAATGGTGTCACTTGTGAGGGTTTTTCACTATTTAGGCACTCAGGGGTTCTCCAAACACGACATGGCGTCCAATCTCAGTTCCAGCCAATTTTGTATTGAAAAGTCAAATGGCGCTCCTTTCCTTTCCGAGCTCTGCCTTGCGCCCAAACAGTGGTTTGCGTGCATATATGGAGTATCAGCATACTCAGGACAAACTGTCACGATCCATTTTTGGATCTCTGTCAGTTTGGGCTGCTCACATTTAAACTTTTTTCCTTTCTGGCTATCGGGGGTTAATGTCTGTTTTTCCCCCCTGTGGCCGCTGGTGTTGCTACAGCTTTAGTTAGTCTGCTGGTGGGTTTTCTCCCCCCCCGGTGGCCGCTAGTGTTACTACAAGTTTAGTTATTATGCTGGTGGGTTTTTCCCCCCAGTGGTCGCTGGTGTTACTACATGTTTAGTTAGCTGGTGGTTGGCCCCTCCCACCTTCCTATATAAGGTCACCTGGTGCACCAGCTGACTGTTGGTAATACAGGTACTTTGGAAACCAACCGTTGTGAAGGCTGGTCCTACCTGGTGCGGAGGTGGTTTACTTATCTGGAGCAGTGGTGATGCTGCTGAAGAGGAGCTTTATGGAGCAGTGGTATTTCTGCTGAAAGCTGAGTTCGGGTGCTTTACTCTGCTGTCCTGTGCATGACAGCAGAGAAATCTAAGTGTTTGTTTTTCCCTGTCTGTTATTTTCCTTGGTGTTGTATTAGTGCAGCGGTGGGACCAGTGTCTGCATTAGCCAATTCCCTAGTGAGGGATAGGTGGAGGGCAAGTGAGGGCTGAGGTATCCTGGTCGGCGATGGTATGATAGAAGCCGTATAGGGATGTCAGGATAGTCCAAGACACAGCCTCAGGAGAGTGCAGGAGGTGTCCCTTTCCCCGTTCCCTATTGCAGGGCCCACTGTTGTAATTGTGTCCCTGGTGTCCCCTTGTTTTGGCTTGTTGTTTGGTGACCGACCGATCGTCGGGTCGCGTCACGCAGGGCCAGTCACATCGTGACAACAACTTTTGGAGTCCAATTTCTCCTGTTCCCTTTTTTGTAAAAAAAAAAGTTAAATGTTTTTGTGTTTTTTTTTATCATTCCAAAAATTTCTGTGAAGCACCTGAAGGGTTAATAATCTTCTGGAATGTGGTTTTCAGTACCTTGAGGGGTGCAGTTTTTAGAATGGTGTCACTTTTAGAAATATCTTATAGACCCCTCAAAGTGACTTCAATTGTGATGTGATCCCTAAAAAAAAAAATGGTGTTGTAAAAATGAGAAATCGCTGGTTAAATTTTAACCCTTATAACTTCCTTAAAAAAAAAATTTTTGGTTCCAAAATTGTGCTTATTTAAAGTAGACATGTGGGAAATGTTGTTAACTATTTTGTGACATATTTCTGTTTTAAGAGAATGAAAATTAAAATTTGAAAAATTGCAAAATTTTCGCCGAATTTCCATTTTTTTTCTCAAATAAACGCAAGTCATATCAAAGAAATGTTACCACTGTCATGAAGTACAAATATGTCACGAGAAAACAATGTCAGAATCACCGGGATCCATTGGAAGCATTCCAGAATTATTACCTCATAAAGGGATAGTGGACAGAATTGTAAAAATTGGCCCGGTCATTAACATGCAAACCACTCTTAGGGGTAAAGGGGTTAAATATATATATATATATATATATATATATATATATATATATATATATATATATATATATATAGATTGATCTTCTATGGTTCGTGAACAATGCTATAAATATTCAAATGGCCCTTGGCAGGAAAAAGATTTCCTATCCCTACCTTTAACCCCTTAACATCCATTGATGGACATAGCCCATCATGGCAGGATGTCGGTTCCCGCACCAGGACGGACTATGATAATCATGCATTTAAACTGTAACTGTGTGTAAAAACGCAGTGACCGTTCCATGCCAACAGCTGTCACAGACAGCTAAGAGGTACGAGAAGAGGTGCTGGGGGACCCATGCCGTCTGTTCCCGAACCCAGATCACTATGATCGGGCAGTTAATCTGACTGACCGATCACAGCATAACCGTGCAGGAAATGCTGGAATATCTGCATCTCCTGCCTGATCACAGCTGAAGCTCAGCGCTGTCAGTGGCTAAGCTGCTGCTGTGAGAGCCAGGGGCGTTGCTGGAACAGCCAAGGACGTGCAGAGCAACGACCCTTGCTGATTAACCCTGCTGATCCCGCGATCATGAACAATTGCGTCATTTGGAAGGCAGCAAAGAGATGCAGGGACCAATGACAGTGGGTCGCCCTCCCAGGGCTGTGGGGTACTCGGTATCTGGCTGGTATCAGCGGGATGTGTCACAGCAGCGGAGACCCGGTCCGTGGCCCTGGGTGCCCAAATAATGGGGGGAATGTAATGGTTTGAATGAATAGTTTGTGACGCCACCTGTGGTGTTCGGCAAGTGAGATGTTAGGCCGATGCTGCATGCAGATCCTCTGGGGCTGGTGGTGTGTTGCAGCCAAGATGGTGAAGCTCCTCACAGCCTCCACCCGCCTCCCAGCACGTTTCGTCTTCCAAGCAGGGAGCCACCAAAGGTGCTCTTCTACTCTCTAAGCAAGGAGCCACAATGTGGCTTTGCTGAACTACCCTGTTATGTGGGGTGCGAGTGTTGGAGCGTGGTCAGGAGCCTCCAACTTTACCTGGATGGTGGGGCACCACACCTTAGGAAGAGGTGTGCAGTACCTCTGTGGCGACTGAGCCTCAGGGGCGCCACAACAGCGTCTCTGCATCTGTTTGCTGTGATTGGATAGTAATTGTAACTATCCAATCACAGCAATGTATCAAATGCGAGAAACAGCACTGTCACATTGTTAGAGATCGGAGCTGTGCTGCTAAAACCTGAGAAAATGTGAAATCTGGAATCAATTTGATCCCACTCCCAGTGTCACCCCAGTCTCCCTGTCCGTCCTCCCATCTCCTCTGTCATATATAAAAAAAATTATATACAGTGTGTCCATAAAGTCATGGTGCACTTTTGACCAGTCACAGGAAAGTAACAAAAGCTGATAGAAATGTGAAATCTGCTCCAAATAAAAGTAGAACTCTCCCAGTTATGGGGTTATGTGAAGGAACGTGTGTATATAGAAGGTATCAACGACATTAATCACTAAAAACAGAGAATCACAGACGTTATTCACTCTGTTACACCAGATGACCTTACCCTGTGTGTGGCAAGAATTTCACTATCGTTTGGATGTGTGTAGGGCAACAAATCGAGCCAACATCGAACTGCCCTGAATAGGTATGAAACTGGGA
Source organism: Dendrobates tinctorius (assembly GCF_039654945.1). Classification (NCBI taxonomy): domain Eukaryota; kingdom Metazoa; phylum Chordata; class Amphibia; order Anura; family Dendrobatidae; genus Dendrobates; species Dendrobates tinctorius. The sequence goes on along the minus strand of NW_027361853.1, from coordinate 985,019 downwards.
GAGTTTTCCTTTTATTTGAAGCAGATTTCACATTTTTATCGTCTTTTGTTGCTTTTCAGCGACTGGTCAAAAGTGCACCATCACTTTACGGAGACACACTGTGTGTGTGTGTGTATGTGTATATATATATATATATATATATATATATATATATATATATATATATATATATATATATATATATATTTATTGAAGGCAACATCAGGAATAAGGAATATGAGAAGCTGGAGAATTACCAGGGCCTCAAAGGAGAACTGGAGAAGATGTGGAATGTGAAGGCAACAGCGATTCCAGTGGTGATGGGAGCACTTGGAGCAGTGAGCCCTAAGTTGTGAAAATGGCTACAACATCCCAGGAGCAACATCTGAACTCTGTCCAGAAAAGGGCAATGCTGGGAACAACTAAGATCCTGTGCAGAACTCTCAATCTCCCAGGCCTCTGGTATAGGACCCAGAATGAGAAAGGAATATATATATATATATATATATATATATATATATATATATATATATATATATATATATATATTTGCCAAACACATACGTGCAGCAATTTCAATCTCATATATATATATATATATATATGAGATTGAAATTGCTGCACGTATGTGTTTGGCAAATGAGGCTTACTCCATGATCTGTTCGGATGCAGACAGCACCAGTGAAACAGTCAAGCAGTTTTTGATGATGTCGTCCTCTAGTTCTAGCAATGACGAGAATCGGCAACAGCGCAGTGGAGGTGAGAACATGCTAGCGCTACTGCCTCTGTAAATGATTGAGTGCCCACAGAATCTTACACTCCGTATGTTCCAGAATTTATTTCTGCCACAAGCGTCCATGTGGACACTGCTGGATTTAGGGATGTAGATTTTTTTTTTCTTAATTTTCTTCTCTGAAGAATTATTAAATGTAATGATTGAGCAGACCAATTTGTATGCTGCTCAATTCATTGCCGTCCACCCCATGTACTACTACTCCAAAAGTAGTAACTGGAGACCTGTTGATTTGGCAGATGTTATACAAATTTTTGACCTTTTTCTCAAAATGGGTCTGATGAAGAATAACCCACTCTCAGATCCTATTGGTCAACTGATGTTCTGTATGACACCCCTATGTTCATAGAGGTAATGGCCCAACTCTGATTTGAGAGCATTCTGCAATTTCTACATTTCGCAGAAAACGCAAATTGCCCCCCTCCCAATGAGCCTAGCTATGACTAACTTTACAAAGTCAGGCCCCTAATAAATTGTTTTAACAATAAATTTTCCCAGATATATACACCTGAAAAAACATCAGTGTGGATGAGTCCCTGGTCCTGTTCAAGGGCAGGCTACATTTCAAGCAGTACTTGCCAAATAAAAGGTCCTGATTCGGACTGAAAATATGTTGTGTGAAAGCGACTCTGGCTACACATACAATTTTCGGGTATATGAGGGGAAAGACTCCTAGATTGTTCCTCCCGAATGCCCCCCCCCCCTACATATACCTGGGAAAATTGCATGGGACCTGGTACATCCTCTTTTAGATAAGGGGTACAACTTATATGTAGATAATTATTATACAAGTGTACCCCTGTTCAGGTGCCTGTCTGCCAAAAAAAAAGTGGTCTGTGGAACCATACACCGGTACCAAAGACAGGTTTCCCAACACTTTTGCCACCCAAAAATTAAAGACAGGCAAAATTAAGTCGCTCTGTAATGAGGACATGCTGCTTTTTCGAGACAAAAAAGATGTCCTCATGTTGTCTTCAATCCATGCTGACAGAAGCAGCCAAGTCCATGTATGCGGCACAAGTTCTTCTGTCCGGAAGCCTGTCTATATACAGTACTATAACAAGTTTATGGGTGGTGTGGACCTTGCTGACCAGATGCTGCAGCCCTACAGCGCTGTTCACAAGTCTCGCATATGGTATAAAAAAACTTGCTATACAACTAATCCAAGTGGCTCTATACAATTCGTTTGTACTGTACTGAAAAACTGGGAACCAAGGATCTTACCTTGAGTTCCAGGAAAAAGTAATAGAACATTTCATATTTGGAGACAAGGGAGGGTGGGGGGAGAATTATCTAGTGACGCCAGGAGAATAATACCTGGTCTGCATTTTCCCCTCTCAAGTTCCACCCACAACCAAAGAAGGGCGACCCCAAAAGAGATACAGGGTGTGTTATAAAGATTGAGTTAGGAGTGAAACCAGTCACCAGTGTGGCACATGTCCTGATAAGCCTGGCCTCTGCATTAAGGACTGTTTCTGTCGCTATCATACATCCCTCGAATAACTAAATTTTTTTTCTTTTTACCCTTGCCACCTACTGCCATTGTCTCTCAATTCACTTTTCATTTTGTCATCACCCATTAATAAATTTGAATACAAAACAAAAAATGAAAAAGTTAATGCTGAAATAGTATACTTTTTTTCCCCCACCAGTTTGACTATGCCGTGTCATCTGAAGCAGTCAGTCTGAACCTTTTTCTGTTTGATGATATAGACATGGTGGATTTTCATGGAGGATACCTAGTACACAAGCCCATTCCTGATCTATAAAGAATGGGCTTTCTTACTGTTTTTTGTTATAAAATTCGTTATACCTGCTAAAACTGTGCACATGTAGTGTTGTGTGGCATACTGCCTATATGTATGTGTATATATATATATTTATTTTTATTTTTTTTTCTGTAAAAGGACGGGTTGTTCTGCGCACTTGGCGGTTCCTACCTTGCCAGGCAGGGACCTGCTATAGTGTGCCAGCGTCACATGGCACATCCATCCCTCATATAGATTGTGCTATAGGGACGTTGTACAACTGGTACGTTTTTAAAAGAAAAAAAAAAATGTCAGTAGCCCTGGATGTTATTTTGTCCTGTGAATTTGTTCTGCTTTGCAACATTGTTACACTCCTCCATTTTGAAGCCAGTTGCCTTTTATTTCAATTTATTTCAGTTTTTTTCCAGCTCTAAAAAAATGACAGTGGCATGCTTTGTGAGCACAGTAAAGTCATAGTTATTCGCAAATATGTTGCAGGAGGCATTGTTATATATATATATATATATATATATATATATATATATATATATATATATATATATATATAATGTAAAGCTCAAGTGTATGTATGTATGTGTGTATGTCCGGGATTGGCATCCGCACCGTCACAGCTGCAGCCACAAAATTTGGCACAGTCACACGTCTGGACCCCAAGAGCGTCATAGGCTATGTTGTGAGGCAAAATTTTAAGCCCACGCATTCCAATTCACCAAACAATTTTGTCCCTAACTACATAATGGGGAAAAAGTGTGTATCAAGCCCCGCCCCTCATAATGTCATACAGGGCCGGCTCCAGGTTTTTGAGGGCCTCGGGCGAAATAGTCTCAGTGGGCCCCCCCCTTTAACACATACCACGATTCATGATGCACTAATACAGCAGAGAAATATAGGTATAGTACAATGCCAGATTTCACTTCTTACATGATTGATAGCTATTGTAAATTCTACAATACCATACAGCAGAGGGGCTTTATAGAAGTCAACCCCTTTATATGCCAATTTTTGTGACCTACTCCCAGGGTAGACACTGATCATTGTTATCCCTCAGTGTAAACAGGGCTGAATGCATTGTTTGCCTTTCATACAATCGCCAGGGTGTAGAATACATGAAAGGAAAGAATCCTGAAGGGTTCATCCATTGTGATGGGAATTCAGCTCATTTGACTGTAACAGAACATTAATGATCGCCGGTTATCAGTGGCAGACATTACCAAGTGGTCACTAACGTTTTATTAATCCTCATACCATACAATGAGAACAATAGCAGCAGAAATAGTGATTTACATTGCTTGCAATATGATAGCTACTGTTCCAATATGTATAAGAAAATGCATTGGAAATATATTTATTTTAATTGCTTATATGGTGCCATCATATTCTGGAGCACTCTACAGATAATCATCCCTCACGATCCCCACAATATAAGTGCTCCAACAGTATGTCTTTTGGAGAACATAAAAACCCATGCATTTGTTGTTCTCGGTTGGATGTGAACTGTAAGGTAATATTGTCTGATCCATCATCCATGGCCAGTGTCCAGTGCCAGCTGCTGCAGCAGGAGCCGCCGCCGCCGCCGGAGCGAGGAGCCACAGCAAGAGCCAGCCCAGGAGATCAGCTGCCAGTGTCCGGTGCGGCGGAGGAAGCTGCTGCAGGCCTGCAGGAGCCGCCGGAGCGAGGCGCCACAGCAAGAGCCAGCCCGGGAGATTAGCCGCCAGTGTCCAGTGTGGCGGAGGAAGCTGCTGCAGGCCTGCAGCAGCCAGCAGGAGCCACCGGAGCGAGGAGCGAGCCTCACTGAGCGCTGGGTGCCACTACCAGCTGCCGGAGCTGCCGCAGCAGGAGCCGCCACACTCAGTTGGAGCGAGGAGCCTCACTCAGCGAGCGAGTGCCAGTCAGTGCCACTCACTTGTGTCAGCCAGACAGCCAGGTCAGGAGATGTGTCTGTCTCGCCGGTCGCCGCCCGGTCCCTCCGTTTCCAGAGAGGCGCGCAGCACGCTTCACAAAGCTCCTGCCCTGCGTCCTCCGTCCGCCCCGTCCTGTCTTCGCCTCGTCACTTCCTCCCTGCGGCACACGTGACAAGAGACAGGGGAGGGGAGCTCTCCCACCAATCAAAGGAAGACACTCCTGGGCTGCTGGACAGTGATTGGCTAAGGCGCGCGTCTCCTGCCGACGCCACTGAATCAGATTAGGTCGCATTCCCCAGCAGCCAGACAGAGTGTGTGGGCCCTTCTGTCGCGCCAGGGCCCCGACACTTGCCCGGGTACGCCGGGTGCTGACGCCGGGCCTGATGTCATAATGGTTGCCATGGCGACACAGATGTCATCATAGGTTGCAAGCCCCACCGCTCTTTATGATGTCATAATGGTTGACTATGGAATGGAGGATGTGTGATGGGTATATGGGCAGTGGACTATGGGATGGAGGATATGTATGACTGGTATATGGGCACGGGACTATGGGATGGAGGATGTGTGATGGGTATATGGGCACTGGACTATGGGATGGATGATATGTATGACTGGTATATGGGCACGGGACTATGGGATGGAGGATGTGTGATGGGTATATGGGCACTGGACTATGGGATGGAGGATATGTATGACGGGTATATGGGCACGGGACTATGGGATGGCGAATATGTGTGATGGGTATTTGGGCACGGGACTATGGGATGAAGGATATGTACGATGGGTATATGGGCATGGGACTATGGGATGGAGGATATGTATGATGGGTATGTGAGCACTCGACTATGGGATGGCGAATAATTATAATTTGCTATAACTAACCACAGTTAGTTACTATGCCCAGACAGCGCCGGGCTCTTCAGCTAATAAATATATATATATATATATATATATATATATATATATATATATATATATATATATATATATATATTTAACTATCTAAGAATACACAGGGTGCTTTTGGGCCCCACCGTTCAGTCAGCCTACTAACAGGGCTATGTCTGAGCACAGGAGGAATAGATCTATAAATTTTGGGGTCCATTTCCTCACCTCTTGCTACTTTTATATTAAAAATTTGTCATAAAAATGATACTTTTTGGGGAAAGAGATTTTATTTTTCACACATTTTGAACTAAATTTTTTTCAACAAAACGTGAGTTCTAAAGACTCATTACACCCATAAATTAATTCTTTATGGGGTGCAAATTAGAAAATGGGGTCCATTCTGGAGTTTCTGCTGTTTTGACATGTCAAGAACTTTTCCAGTCAAATTAGTGTTCCAAAATTCATATAGTGCTTCTTCCATTCCGAGCCCAGTGATTTGTCCAATCAGTGTTTTTTGACCACATGTGGCTTATCGCCACACTCAGAAGAAAGTGGGCCACAAGCTATGGTAAGTAGTCCATTTATTCATGTTACCTCTTGCAAAAGTGCAATAATTGGGGCTAAAAAAAATTTGTTAAAAAAAAAATAAAAAAAAAAAATTTGATGTTCTAATGTTTATCACATTGTGTGTAGTACCTGTGGGTTCAAAAGCCTCACTATACTCCTGGATAAAATCTTTGAGGGGTGTAGTTATCAAAATGTCACTTGTTGGGGTTTTAACTGTTTAGGCACATCAAGGGCTCTCCAAACATGACGTGGCATCCACTACCATTTCCGGCCAATTTTGCATTCCAAAAGTCAAATGGTGGTTCTTCCCTTTCAAGCCCTGCCGTGCACCCAAATATATAAATTTTCTACCATATACGGGGTATCGGCGTATTCAAGAGAAATTGCACTACAAATTGTATGGTGCATTTTCTCTTTTTATGCTTCTGAAAATGCAAAATTTGTGGCTAACTTAACATCAACATCATAAACTTCTGTGAAGCACCTGGAGGATCAGGGTGCTCACCACATATCTAGATAAATTCCTTGAGGTGTCTAATTTCCAAAATGGGGTCACTTGTGGGGGGGTTTCCACTATTTAGGCACATCAGGGGCTCTTCAAATGCAACATTGTGTCTACTACTGATTTCAGCCAATTTAGCATTGCAAATATCAAATGATGCCCCCTTTCTGAGCCCTACTATTCACCTAAATAGTAGTTTTCCACCACATATGGGGTATCGCCGTATTCAGGAGAAATTGCACAACAAATTGTATGGTGCATATTCTCTTTTTACCATTCTGAAAATGCAAAATTTGTGGCTAGCATAATACTTTTGTGGGAAAAATTAAAATGCTCTTTTTTTTTTCTTCCATTCACATTTTAACAGTTCCTGTGAAGCGCCTAAAGAGTTAGTAAACTTCTTGAATGTGGTTTTGATCACCTTGAGGGGTGCAGTTTTTAGAATGGTGCCACTTTTGGGTATTTTCTGACATATAGGCACCCAAAGTCACTTCAAATGTTAGGTGGTCTATAAAAAAAAATTTGGTTTTGTAAATTTTGTTGTAACAATGAAAAATTGCGGATCAAATTTTAACCCTTATAACTTCCTAACAAAAAAAATTGTTTCAAAAATTGTGCTGATGTAAATTAGACGTGGTAAATGTTATTTGCTAACTATTTTGTATTTTGACAAAATGCTCTGATTTAGGGGCATAAAAATTGTGACATTTTCAAAATTTTTGCCAAATTTACATTTTTAATAAATAAAAACAATAAATTTTAAAGAAATTATACCACGATCATAAAGTACAATATGTCACAAGAAAACATTCTCAGAATCAGTGGGATCCTTTGAAGCATTCCAGAGTTATTACCTCATAAAGTGACAGTGGTCAGATTTCAAAAATGAGACCTGGTCATTAACCTACATAGTGGCTTGGTCCTCAAGGGGTTAAAGCAAGGTAATTGTGGCGCCTCTGAGGGTTCAGTCGCCACAGAGGTACTGCACCTCCTCCTGAGGTGTGGTACCCCACCATCCAGGTAAGGTGGAGACACCTGACCATGCTCCAACACCTGCATCCCACACAACACAGTAGTGTAGCAAAGCACCATTTGGTGGCTCCCTGCTTGGAACACGAAGCGTGCTGGGAGGCGGGTGGAGTTTAGTTAGCACCAAAAGAGCGGGAAGAGTTTAGGATTTAGTCAGTCTGACAAAGTCAGTGGAAGAGTGAAGATCCCCCTGAGTGGGATAGATGAAGAAAGTGCTGCAGCCGACCTCAGTGACCTGGGTCCGCTGGCACAGGAAAGGGACATTGATGGAAAGCCTGACTCTCTCCATAAGAAAGAAGGATTAGTACAGAACGTAAGGAGAGGAGGACAAAGGATTAGGGTTAGAGCAGAACCCTTCCCAAGTTCACAGCGCAAGGCCGGGGTCCAGTCCCCGAGGTTGTATGGATACTATTGGTCCTGCAGCAGACACCGGAGGAATAGAAGTTGTCACCACTTTATTCCCATACAAGACTTGGGGGCACAACGGCAACGTGAGTGAGCCGGGACTAGGTAGCAAGGAGTCCCCGAAGCAGGCTACAGCTGTCTGCCGTACAAGTAGAGTTCATAGGAACATCTGACAGGAGGAACTCCAGTGTAACTCAGTACTGTGAGTACTTCACTATAGGCGCAAAAGGTAGACGTTCAGAAAAGGCACATATGTTGGCGGAGCGTTGGAAAGGAGTACTTCATCTTGCCTGGAAGTTGGCTGAGCTCCTGACCCGGAGGACACGGCAAGGATGCGGGCATCAGTACATGCAACAGACTGTGCGTAAAGCTTTGGAACTACATGCCCTGGTGTCCTGCGCTTATTCCTGCGCCAACACACCCAGCACTGCTACATCTTTGTGCCTAGCACTGCACCATCCATGTCTCTCCCCTATCTCTTCATCTACACTGCCCTGGGACTACAGCCCTGCCTGTGGAGGGCTACACCATCTGTCCCAGAGGATCTGTCTGCAGCGTCGGCTTAACATCTTCATTACCGAATACCACAGGTGGCGTCACGACTCATTCACTCATAAACTTTATTCCATTACTCAACATTCCCCTTTTACAATGGACGCCCAGGGCCACGGACCGGATCACAGCTACCGTGACATCTCCCATTGAAACCAACGGGCCCGGCTCAGAGTACCCCGCCGCCCTGGGTGAGGGCGATCCATAATGGTGGCCTTATGTTGTAAGCATTATTAACAGGTTGTATGAGATTGGATAAAAGGGGGTGGCTTTTATCCAAAAGCTGTTCTGCTCTTGTTCATAGGCTGCAGATGAATGAGTATATGCTGAACTGCAAAAAAGCACCATGGAACTATCAAATCCATTTTTATTTATTTTTCCCACCCAGCCCCTTACATTTTGCCTTTTGTGAGGTAAAATATTGTTTAAAAACAGTCAGTGAAATATTTTACCTCACAAAATGAATCCTCTGTGATCCTCTGCTGTAATGTCAGTATTTTCTTTTGCTTCCTCCCCTGCCCAGGAGATGTGGTATGCTCTGTACACGGTCAGACACAGACAATTTTTAAAATGAACTTTTGTTCGTGGGAAAACCCCTTAAATGTGACCGGCTTCCTCTGCCTGTAGACACGTTGCACATCTGCCGCCAGGATCAGCCGAATGATTCACTGTGCCTGTGTGGAATTCGTGCAGGCACAGTGTGATGGTGTTCCACTGGTGGTACCGAGCAAGAGGCTGTGTGAGTGAGAGTTGCGTATGGCATATAGAGTGTGTGTGTGGTGCGACTGTGTTCCGCTGGTGGTACCGCGCAATAGGTTGGTACCAGCTGCAGTTTCCATATTGCGACACCCATCACTTGGGTGTCCCAACATGGCGGTTGGTGAACTTCCTCCACTTGGAATTCTGGGGTACGGTGACATCTGGACAGAACAGGAAATGAAAACATTACAAGGCAATTACAGTATATACACATATAGTGTATCTATTTATATGTGTATATATGTAGGTGTGTATATATATATATATGTATGTGTGTGTATGTATATACAGTGTGCCCGTAAAGTCATAGTGCACTTTTGACCAGTCACAGGAAAGCAACAAAATACGATAGAGATGCGAAATCTGCACCAAATAAAAGGAAAACTCTCCCAGTTTGGGTTTAAGTGAAGCAATATGTGTACATTGAACGTATCAACAACATTAATCACTTAAAACAGAGAATCACAGACGTTATTCACTCTGCTACACCAGACGTTCTTACCCGTGTGTGGCAAGAACTTCACTATCGTTTGTATATGTGTAGGGCAACGATGGAGCCCACTTCGAACTGCACTGAGTAGGTATGAAACTGGGAGAGTTTTTCTTTTATTTGAAGCAGATTTCACATTTCCGTCGTCTTTTGTTGCTTTCCAGTGACTGGTCAAAGGTGCACCATGACTTTACTACGGTTATGATCATTTAAGAGAAGCTATGTCAACCAATTTGGCCACAATTTTATGGTCACACAGGTTGAATCACTTTTTCCAAGACTACGGAACGCGCTATGCCTAGTTACACAGCAGTATGGATGTGGAGAGAAAATTACAGAACCAGATAAGCCATTCTGAAGTATAGTAAAGCTTGGTTAATTATCAGGTCCAATTTTTATGAACGGTCAGAAAGGAGAAGGTAGAAAAACTATTTTTCTTTTTTCTCCATATACGAGAACAGCTGACCCAACTCTGACCCAACTCTGACCCAACTCTGACCCAACTCTGACCCAACTCTGACCCAACTCTGACCCAACTCTGACCCAACTCTGACCCAACTCTGACCCAACTCTGACCCAACTCTGACCCAACTCTGACCCAACTCTGACCCAACTCTGACCCAACTCTGACCCAACTCTGACCCAACTCTGACCCAACTCTGACCCAACTCATCGGACATCTGATTCGGGCCTAAGGATGTGTGCACAACCGTCTGAAACCTGGCGCAAAATAATCTCTACAAAGAATAAAACATAATCCACAGCAATGTCAAAACAACATTGCTGTGCACATGTTGTATCTTTTGTTTTTTCTTTTAACCGGGAAGCTGTAAAATTAACATTTTTCTTCTTTACTCTCGGAAGTAGCTCGTTATTTAAAAGTTTACATTACCAAAAATGATTCCAGCGGTGGAAAGTACTCCAATAAAGATGTTTCAGGAATAACACCTCCAGAACTTTCCTAAAGCATCTTCGCCTTAAATTCAAGGTGTACATCGGCATCTAAAAGACATATTGTAGCGCATATCCAGCCCACACAATGAGTATTTGACGTGTGTTTGATGTTGCAAATTTTCTGCAACCTTTCTTGACCAATTAGGTAAATTAGGCTACTTGCATTTTTTTACTGTTTTTAAAAGCTGATAAAAAAAAAAGATGAAAGCTGTTTAGCACGATAGTATTTATTCATCTAGTTATCTATCATCCTACAGGTGTGTCACAGGACCAGTTTCACTGTCAGCAGCATCCAGCTTATCCAATTCTCCCCCCAAAAATATTTTGAACGCTTGTGTCTTATACCTTTTTCATATTTTTTTTTTTTAAAGGGTTCATTAAATATTTTTCTGGTGCGTTTGTTTTATGTTTTAAATAAAACTTCCTGTTACTTAGCTTTGATAACATTTTATTGATATTAATGTAATAGTTACATGCCTTTTTACTGCGTATCTGTTGTGGAATAACAATAGAAATACGTATGAGATTTTTATGTTTGGACTTTCCTCTTCTCTATCAAGTGTTTGGGAAAATATGCTTCTTGTAAAACACATCTACCAAAGAAATTAACATGCTGCAAATTAAAAAAAAAACAAAAAAAACACTGCCAGTCAATTTCCAAAGCATTAAGAAAAAAAGCACACTGAGCAGGAGACTTACATGAACCTCATCCACATTGGTGAAAGAGTACTCATCATGAGAACTGGATAACTGAATGTTTCCACTTAAAAACTTGTCGTGATTGATCACCTTTAAAAACTTCATCTGTACAATCCCAAAGACTATGTTCCCACTATGAGATTTTGGTGAATTTTTTACGTTGCGTATTTTTGAAGAAAAAAATGCAAATAACCTATTTTACTTAATGGGTGCAGACATTTGTGCAGAAAATCATCAAAAGCTCATTGTGGGATGTTCACGTCTTGCGTTTTTGCATTGTTTTTTATTTCCTGCACAACAATATTCCAGTGCTGTGTAGAATATGCACAATTTTGAACACATTTTTACATGCATTATTACTTGTGTTTTTCATCCATTCATTTGAATAGATGAAAGGTGCTGCAAAAAAGAAACAGTTGACCTGCTTCTTGGAAAAAGCGCAGAAGGGCTCAAAATATGCGTGAAAAGAAAACCCAAGTTGTGCATGATTCTGCTGGGCAGTTTACACAACAGAAACACAGCAAAAACCATGCAAAACTGTCACATGTGAACATACCTTTGGAATACAACTACAATTAGATCTCCATTTTCTTGGTTGCATATGAAATAAGCCCTTGGCCACCAGCTTTCAATGGCCTAATCTCCTGATTTCAGGTTTTCTCTGCAGTGTTTTACACCCAGGATTTTCAGTGCATTGATTGCAAACAATTTTCATAATCATTCTAGGCTCTATTTGGTTAACATCTCAAAATAGACACAAAGCGGTATACAACCATACAAGAGCATAGCGTATAGAGATGACAGACTATTGTTCTTTGTAATTTTCCATTTTAGGAAAGGGAGCGTCATATTGTTGTGTATATTCATCAATGGTATTTTGTCTGGTAGTAAAATCTTGGACTAGTTTCACACTTCCATGTCTCACAGAGGAGACAGAAGAGTTCAGGTCAGAAAGTCCATGGTCCCCCAGAAAAGCATTTCTACACATGAAGTTCTTTTGAAATGTAATTCCATTGACACCTTTATATTTTGTATCTATTTCAGCATTGCAAAATAATTAGCCTTTTCATTTACATGCACATGAGGTGTTAAGAGCTTTGAGTGTGACCCACACCCACCTCTTTATCTAGATTGATGGCTCACAATCTGTTATGTGGGGCACATGGCAAGGAAATCAGACAGCAAGCTGTCAGTCAAACATAGAGAGGCAGGGGCTCTTTAAGTGATATGACTTGCCCACAGCACATACAACCTAATTTGCATAATATTGTAAACCTTTATTATACAGTCGTTGATGGATTTACATTTCAGTCTTGCATGCCCACATATGCAGCTTGCAGGGCTTGATATTACTGAGAAATTCCATTGTTTTCACTTTCTGGACAAGCCATCTAGCATGGAAGATGGCTGTCTTCTCTCTCCATACTGATTAAAATTATTTTATGGTATTTTTCATTTTGAGCTGCTATGTTCTTTGGATTCAGTGACTGTTCCATCTTTCGTTCATTCTTTCGTTCCTTCATCTTTCCGTCTGTCCATCTGTCATCCGCGTTCGTCCGTCCTCTCGTCGGTCTATTCGTCCATCCTCCCGTCGGTCTATTCGTCCGTCCTTCCGTCGGTCTATCCATCCATCCGTCAGTCCATCCGTCTGTTCTTCCCTCAGTCCCTCTATCCGTCCTTTCATCCGTCTTTCTGTTGGTCGCTCTGTCCATCCTTTCGTCGGTCCGTCCATCCTTTCGTCGGTCCCTCCGTCTGTCCTTCCATCAGTCCTTCCGTCCGTTACTCCTTCCTTCTGTAACTCCATCCCTCCTTCAGTCGGTCCTTACTTCTGTCTGTCCTTCCACCGGTCTCTCCGTCGGTTCATCAGTCGGTCCCTCCGTCCATTCCTCCATCGGTCCTTCAGTGGGTCGCTCCTTCAGTGGGTCGCTCCTTCAGTGGGTCGCTCCTTCAGTGGGTCGCTCCTTCAGTGGGTCGCTCCTTCAGTGGGTCGCTCCTTCAGTGGGTCGCTCCTTCAGTGGGTCGCTCCTTCAGTGGGTCGCTCCTTCAGTGGGTCGCTCCTTCAGTGGGTCGCTCCTTCAGTGGGTCGCTCCTTCAGTGGGTCGCTCCTTCAGTGGGTCGCTCCTTCAGTGGGTCGCTCCTTCAGTGGGTCGCTCCTTCAGTGGGTCCCTCCTTCAGTGGGTCCCTCCTTCAGTGGGTCCCTCCTTACTTCCGTCGCTCCCTCCTTACTTCCGTCGCTCCCTCCTTACTTCCGTCGCTCCCTCCTTACTTCCGTCGCTCCCTCCTTACTTCCGTCGCTCCCTCCTTACTTCCGTCGCTCCCTCCTTACTTCCGTCGCTCCCTCCTTACTTCCGTCGCTCCCTCCTTACTTCCGTCGCTCCCTCCTTACTTCCGTCGCTCCCTCCTTACTTCCGTCGCTCCCTCCTTACTTCCGTCGCTCCCTCCTTACTTCCGTCGCTCCCTCCTTACTTCCGTCGCTCCCTCCTTACTTCCGTCGCTCCCTCCTTACTTCCGTCGCTCCCTCCCCTCCTTTCTTCCGCCCTTTCTTCCCTCCTTTCTTCCCTCCTTTCTTCCGCCCTTTCTTCCGCCCTTTCTTCCGCCCTTTCTTCCGCCCTTTCTTCCGCCCTTTCTTCCGCCCTTTCTTCCGCCCTTTCTTCCGCCTTTTCTTCCGCCCTTTCTTCCGCCCTTTCTTCCGCCCTTTCGTCTTTCCCGTCCGTCCGTCTGTCTTTCTTGTCCGTCCGTCTGTCTTTCTTGTCCGTTCGTCTGTCTTTCCCGTCCGTCCGTCTGTCTTTCCCGTCCGTCCGTCTGTCTTTCTTGTCCGTCCGTCTGTCTTTCTTGTCCGTTCGTCTGTCTTTCCCGTCCGTCCGTCTGTCTTTCCCGTCCGTCCGTCTGTCTTTCTTGTCCGTCCGTCTGTCTTTCTTGTCCGTCCGTCTGTCTTTCTCGTCCGTCCGTCTGTCTTTCTCGTCCGTCCGTCTGTCTTTCCCGTCCGTCCGTCTGTCTTTCTTGTCCGTCTGTCTTTCTTGTCCGTCCGTCTGTCTTTCCCGTCCGTTCGTCCGTCTTTCCCGTCCGTTCGTCCGTCTTTCCCGTCCGTCCGTCTTTCCCGTCCGTCCGTCTGTCTTTCTTGTCCGTCTGTCTTTCTTGTCCGTCCGTCTGTCTTTCCCGTCCGTTCGTCCGTCTTTCCCGTCCGTTCGTCCGTCTTTCCCGTCCGTTCGTCCGTCTTTCCCGTCCGTTCGTCCGTCTTTCCCGTCCGTCCGTCCGTCTTTCCCGTCCGTCCGTCCTTCCCTTCCGTCTCTTTCCCGTCCTTCCCTTTCGTCCGTCTGTCTTTCCCGTCCTTCCCTTTCGTCCGTCTGTCTTTCCCGTCTGTCTTTCCCGTCCGTCCGTCTGTCTTTCCCGTCCTTCCCTTTCGTCCGTCTGTCTTTCCCGTCTGTCTTTCCCGTCCGTCCGTCTGTCTTTCCCGTCCGTCCGTCCTTCCCTTCCATCTCTTTCCCGTCCTTCCCTTTCGTCCGTCTGTCTTTCCCGTCCTTCCCTTTCGTCCGTCTGTCTTTCCCGTCTGTCTTTCCCGTCCGTCCGTCTGTCTTTCCCGTCCGTCCTTCCCTTCCGTCTCTTTCCCGTCCTTCCCTTTCGTCCGTCTGTCTTTCCCGTCCGTCTGTCTTTCCCGTCCGTCTGTCTTTCCCGTCCGTCTGTCTTTCCCGTCCGTCTGTCTTTCCCGTCCGTCTGTCTTTCCCGTCCGTCTGTCTTTCCCGTCCGTCTGTCTTTCCCGTCCGTCTGTCTTTCCCGTCCGTCTGTCTTTCCCGTCCGTCTGTCTTTCCCGTCCGTCTGTCTTTCCCGTCCGTCTGTCTTTCCCGTCCGTCTGTCTTTCCCGTCCGTCTGTCTTTCCCGTCCGTCTGTCTTTCCCGTCCGTCTGTCTTTCCCGTCCGTCTGTCTTTCCCGTCCGTCTGTCTTTCCCGTCCGTCTGTCTTTCCCGTCCGTCTGTCTTTCCCGTCCGTCTGTCTTTCCCGTCCGTCTTTCGTCCGTCTGTCTTTCCCGTCCGTCTGTCTTTCCCGTCCGTCTGTCTTTCCCGTCCGTCTGTCTTTCGTCCGTCTGTCTTTCGTCCGTCTGTCTTTCCCGTCCGTCTGTCTTTCGTCCGTCTGTCTTTCCCGTCTGTCTGTCTTTCGTCCGTCTGTCTTTCCCGTCTGTCTGTCTTTCCCGTCCTTCCCTTCCGTCCGTCTGTCTGTCTTTCCCGTCCTTCCCTTCCGTCCGTCTGTCTGTCTTTCCCGTCCTTCCCTTCCGTCCGTCTGTCTGTCTTTCCCGTCCTTCCCTTCCGTCCGTCTGTCTGTCTTTCCCGTCCTTCCCTTCCGTCCGTCTGTCTGTCTTTCCCGTCCTTCCCTTCCGTCCGTCTGTCTGTCTTTCCCGTCCTTCCCTTCCGTCCGTCCTTCCCATCGGACCGGACCACACTGGACACACCTCCTCCCCGGGTGAGCATAATAAAAAAAAAAAGTTTTATCTTGCTGGTTGGATTGGTGGCTTATCTACAGCATTACAGCACTACAGCATTATTTAATGACATGGTCAGCACTGCTACATAAGAAAATGCTTTCCATAAATTGTTCATTTTTTTTTTTTCTTTTTTGCCATCACATTTACAGACGATTAGTTATGCACTTTTGATGGGACTAGTTTGGATATAACACTTTTAATTATTTTCTTTACAGAATTCCAAGCTGAAATCATGCATCAGAAGAGGAAGCACAAGGAGGAGCTGGAAAGTCTAAAGGTAATGATGACGCCCTCTTCTGGAAATCTACAGGGCGCACTTTTTTTTTTTTTTTTTTTTTTGTGCTTTATATTGCTGTTATGTTAACAAATCCTTAAAGAAACTAAGCTTTTCTTTATGGCTAATAAAAATCTTTATTATCAAATATATTGAACATACATGACAGGATATAGAAATAAAAGTTGGACAATACAGGTAAGGTTAAGAAAAAAGTATAATAAAATACTAATTGGCAAGACACAGATATATGCCCCATTTTTAGTTCTATGTACTTTCATGTATATGTTTTTAATATGTTTGATATTAATAAAAACCTTTTTATGTATAAATAAAACCATTGTTTCCTTTATGTTTTTTTTACAAATCTGCTTTTTGTCTGAAATGTGGGAATAGAAGTCTTTATTGCTGTTATGCTACATACATTTTTTCCAATATAACGAGTGTAGACTAATGTAGATACCGCAGGCCGTATGCACCAGAACCAGCATGTAGAAATTAACCGGTTTTCATTTTTCCATTGCAGCAGTAGTAATTAAAATTAAGATTATTTTGATACGTGAAACCCTATTAGTAGGATGCAGTACTGGTTATCTCCACTTGAGGGTAATGTTACTCTCCAGAAAACATACTGTTCATATGGATGTGAGAAATGCTTTAAATTTAATCTGCAGAACCAAAGAGATGATGCAGTCATCCTGGGAGCCGCATTGATTAAATCTTCCAAAAATATTTACAGATACCAATAGAACAAATCTGAAAAGGCAAGGTGCACCATTTACCTCGCTCCATGCCTAGCTCTGCAGTCTTTGTGTACATATATATGGCTAGATATAAATATAAATACATACATGCAACTAAATTTATACGTATTTGCATATGGGTATATTCTAAATTTATACGTATTTGCATATGGGTATATTCTAAATTTATACGTATTTGTATGTGGGTATGTAAATAATGAAAATATATATATATATATATATATATATATATATATATATATATATATATATATATATATATATATATATATATATTAAATATAGTTGTGTGTGTCTATATATAGATATAGCTATCTATGTCTTTATGCACACAACTATATTTAATATATTATTATTATTTTTTTTATACCCATATGCAAATACGTATAATATATATTATTATTGTGTGTCTGTGTAAAATATATCTACACACAGTGGCTTGTGCAAGTATTTACCCCCTTGGTATTTTTCATGTTTTGCTACCTCACAACCTGTAATTTTTTTTTTAGGGTTTCCATTAGTTCACGTAAAAAAAATGCCTACAACTGTGAACATTTGCTTTTTTTTTTTTTCTGAAGCAAACAACAAATAGGACAAAATAACTGATCAATGACTCACCCTACTATCAGTCGCCGAGCATCCCGATACGCCCGCAGGTTGTGCATGTGGTTTGTGGACCCTCTGTGCCACATGGCAGGGCTTAACTATAAATTGGGGTAGTTAAGTGGCTACCTAGTGTTCACTGAAGCTCCTGATGGTGGAGTCAGGCTTGAGCAGCAGGTAGCCACCAGGCACCACTCCTAGACAGTCCCTGGTAGTGCACCTGCTGACCCAAGGGTCAGATTTCCTGACACGGACACTGGCTCCATTCAGAATACTCCTCGGGCAGGATGGATACTGACACGGAGTCACAGACAGGACTGGGTTTGGAGACTGGTTTTAGCAGTCCGGATATAAGGAGCACATATTCAGACACTGACCACACAAGGACCAGGGGAGCAGGTTCAGGCATCGACCACACACTGACCAGGGGATGAGTTTCAGGCATTGGCCACACATGAACCAGGAGCCGAGGTTCAGGCCCTAGCCACACATGGACCAGGAATTTGGGTTCAGGACCTAGTCACACAGGGACCAGGTGACCAAGCAATTCACTAGCGAGGATAATAAATTAGCGTTTATTTGTGAAAAAAATGGAAATTTGGCAAAAATATGGATCATTTCGCAATTTTCATGCCCTTAAATTACAGGGATGTGTCACACAAATACTTAAGTAACATTTCCCACATGTCTACTTTACATCAGCACAATTTTGGAACCAAAATTTATTTTGTTAGGAAGTTAGGAAGGGTTAAAAGTTGACCAGCGATTTCTCCTTTCTACAACACCATTTTTATTTTAGGGACCACATCACATTTTAAGTCACTTTGAGGAAGTCTATATGATAGAAAATACCCAAAAGTGACACCATTCTAAAAACTGCACCCCTTAAGGTACTCAAAACCACAATCAAGATGTTTATTAACCCTTCAGGTGCTTCACAGGAATTTTTGGAATGTTTAAAAAAAAAA
This sequence comes from Dendrobates tinctorius, assembly GCF_039654945.1. NCBI lineage: Eukaryota > Metazoa > Chordata > Amphibia > Anura > Dendrobatidae > Dendrobates > Dendrobates tinctorius. Next base: position 966,647 of record NW_027361853.1, on the reverse strand, counting down.
ATTAACATTTAACTTTTCACAAAAAATTTACTTCAGATCTAAATTTTTTATTTTTACCAAGGGTAACAGGAGAAATTGGACACCAAAAGTTGTTGTGCAATTTGTTCTGAGTAAGGTGATACACCATACATGCAGAGTTCGGAAGGGAAGGAGCTCCGTTTTACTTTGCATTGAAAGTAGTCCGGTGGCTCTGGCTGACAGGATGATGTGGGATATTAGTGGTAGTAGTCCGGTGGCTTTGGCTGACGGGATGATGTGGGATATTAGGGGTAGTAGTCTGGTGGCTCTGGCTGACGGGATGATGTGGGATATTAGGGGGAGTAGTCCGGTGGCTCTGGCTGATGGGATGATGTGTGATATTAGGGGTAGTAGTCCGGTGGCTCTGGCTGACGGGATGATGTGGGATATTAGTGGTAGTTGTCCGGTGGCTCTGGCTGACGGGATGATGTGGAATATTATAGTGAATGTGGCAATGCGGAGTGGGCGGGGCTATACACTCAGATATATAGATAGAGAGAGAGAGAGAGATATATATATATATATATATATATATATATATATATATATATATATATATAATCATTATTTGTTATAACTAACCGTAGTTAGTTACTATGCCCGGGCAGTGCGAGGCTCTTCAGCTAGCTTCAGTAGATCAGATTTGTAGTTCTGCAACATGGCCCAGCCTAAGCACCTTTTCTAAACATTACAAGTTAAATGTGGTCTCAGGACAGGTTGCCTTCAGTACGAAGGTTTTTCACGCTGTGGTCCCACCCTAAAAAGCCATAATGCTGTCAGGAGGGATGACCTTGGAAAACGGTAGTTAGACCTACCGGTAATTGTGTTTCAATGAGTCCATCCTGATAGCACGGTTAGTTCCCTCCCCTTGAGGAATGCTATGCTTATATGACATAAGGTTTGTATAAAGAATGTTTAATACATTTTGTTGCATCCATCCTGATGTGGTACTTGAAAAAGACCCTGAGGGGTGGAGATTGGAGGCTCCTTTTAACCTCTCATTGTTTCCTGTCCCAGCAAGGATAAGAAGGACGACTTCCATAGTGCTGTCAGAATGGATTCCTGGAAAAACAGTTACCGGTAGATCTAAATACCGTTTTTTCTTCCCAATCTTCCATAAAGGCAACCTCTAAGGAGTTTACGGCTTATTGTGGTGGTTTGGACAGATTCTCCAGTTTCTGCTTGGGAACTCTGTAGCTCTTTCAGTGTTACCTTTGGTCGCTTTAATGCCTCTTATTAACCCCTTCACTACCAAGGGTGGTTTGCACGTTAACTCCCGGGCCAATTTTTAAAATTCTGACCACTGTACCTTTATGAGGTCATAACTCTGGAACGCTTTCATGGATCCCGGTGATTCTGACATTGTTTTCTCGTGACATATTGTACTTCATGTTAGTGGTAAAATTGCATTCAAATAACTTGCGTTTATTTGTGAAAAAAACGGAAATTTGGCGAAAATTTTGAAAATTTCGCAATCTTCCAACTTTGAATTTTTATGCCCTTAAATCACAGCGATACGGCACACAAAAAACTTAATACATAACATTTCCCACATGTTTACTTTTCATCAGCACAATTTTGGAACCAAAATTTTTTTTTGTTAGGAAGTTATAAGGGTTAAAAATTGAC